>NC_134155.1:3395000-4027500 GCF_033958435.1 Carettochelys insculpta
TTGAGGCTCCCCTGCCCCATGGCGCCACCAGGGAAATGCAAAAGCCGTTTGCAGCTCTGGCAGCGCTGAGGCCTGGCGACCGCAGGGGCTGCGCTGCGGGCGGTGGCTGCGTGGGTCACAGGTGGCCTGTCGGCTGAGGGTCTCCATGTCTGTCTGCTGCTGGGCGGGTGTGAGAGGCAGCCGGGGCTGCAGCTCAGCAGTGCTGGGGGCGAGGCCGGGGAGGCGGTTTCCTGTGACGAGCAGGGAGACGCCAGCATGCTGCACGCCCACCCCAGGTTCCGGCCTGGCCTGCACCCCCTCCTAGCTTTCGCTCTGCACTGTGGGATGGCTGGGGCTGTGCTGCTGTTCCCAGGGGGCAGGGGAGCCCTCCAGGGGTCCCCGGCATGGGGTGTCGCTGGTGGCTGGCTGTGTCCCATGGGAGGGAAGGCTGAGCAGGGGTAAGTGGGGGGACTCCCCCAGCTGCCCCGCTGTGCTGCCCTGCGTCAGCCGGCGACGGGCTGCCTGGGAGCGAGACCCTTTGACGCAAGCAGTGCCAGACGGGATCCGACCCGAGGCCCCGCTGGGCCTGTGTTCTGTCTCAGCTGGTGCCCCGGCTGTGTGCCAGACGCCCGACAGGGTGGTGCCGCCCGGGGTCTGCGTGGCTCAGTCAGATGCTGCCCTGTAGGGCTCAGGGGAGTGGCAGGGGGTCAGGAGGATGGGGGCGAGGCAGGCTGGGGAGAAGAGGTCTCACCATGCTGGGGGGGCAGCGACCGAGCCCGCTGCCTCCTGCCCGTGGCCCAGCTGTTCCCACGTCCCCAGGCAGGGGCTGCTCCATCCTCCCCCACTTGCATCGCCCCAGCTCTGGCTGCTGCAGCGGGATCCGGCCCCTGATGCCTGGCTCCTGTCTGCCAGAGCCCAGCTGTGGGCCAGGCCAGGGCCCTTCCTGGGATGTGACCACATAGCTGCCGGCTCCAGAGCCTAAGGGCTCTGCTGGGAGAGGCCAAGCCAGGGCGAGTGCTGCCATTCCCTGGGGCTGGCTGGGCCTGGCAGGGAGAAAGGTGCTAGGGTCAGAGCTGGGCACAGGAGTGCTAGGCACAGGCTGGGGCCCTGGCACACAGGCAGCCGCTCAGTGCCAGATCCATAGATGCCCAGGGCGGAGGCCCGGTGAGCGCCCAGAACCGGCAGGGAGTGATGCTCACCAGGCACTGCTGGGAACAGTGGGGATTGGCCGGGCTGAGGCCAGGGGCTGGCAGAATCCCCCTGCCCTCCCGCTTTGGCTGCTGGCCAGCCGCCTGCTGCAGAGCCAGAGCCTGGCTCCTCAGCTGGGTGAGCCGGGCTGTGTGGGGGCAGTGGGAATGCGGCTTCTGGCCCCCAAAGGCCGGAGGTCAGCCCGGCACCGTGGTGGTGGGGGAGCTGGGGCTGGCCCTGGGTTCCAGGGACCAAGCAAGATGTAGCGGGGGCTCAGGTGAGTGGTGTGATGGTGGGTGCTGGGGGGGCGCCTGGCCAGCCTGCCTGCCGCTGCGGGGTTAGAGCGGCTCCTCCATCCCGTCGTCCCCGACTCCCTGCTCTGGTGGGGGTGGTGCCCAAGTTCCGTCCGTCCGTGCCCCCGGCTGCCCGCCCCCACCCGACGGTCTGTCTGTCCATCCGCCCGCCCGCCACCCGTCCGTGCCCCCGGCTGCCCGCCCCCACCCGACGGTCTGTCTGTCCATCCGCCCGCCCGCCACCCGTCCGTGCCCCCGGCTGCCCGCCCCCACCCGACGGTCTGTCTGTCCATCCGCCCGCCCGCCACCCGTCCGTGCCCCCGGCTGCCCGCCCCCACCCGACGGTCTGTCTGTCCATCCGTCCGTCCGTGCCCCCGGCTGCCCGCCCCCACCCGACGGTCTGTCTGTCCATCCGCCCGCCCGCCACCCATCCGTGCCCCTGGCTGCCCGCCCCCACCCGACGGTCTGTCTGTCCATCCGTCCGTCCGTGCCCCTGGCTGCCCGCCCGCCCCCACCCGTCCGTCCATGCCCCTGGCCTGCCCCCCACCTGTCCGTCCTTCCACCCCCACCCATCCGTCCATCTGTGCCACTGGCTGCCCGCCCCCAACCGTCCGTCTGTCCGTGCCGCTGGGTGCAGTGTGGCTGCCAGCCCGGGTAGGGGACGGGTGTTCCCCTTTGCCCTGCGCTGGCCGGTGAAGCTGGCGGCTTCCTGGGCAGCCGGCTTTGTCGTCTGTGCCCTCCGGTTGTGCCCCTGGGCTGCTCGCTTGGCTCTGCTGCGCCAGCTCCGGCCACAAGGTGGTGCTCAGGCGCCTGCCAAGGGGGGGGTGGGGGGGCGCATCCTTAAAGTGGCAATGGGCACGGGGAGAGGGCGGGGGCGGGACGTCCCGTCCCGTCCCGTCCCGCCCCGCTTGATCCCCCTCAGCCACGGCCTTCCTCACCGCCCAGCTGCAGGCCGGGGACGGGCTGGAACCAGCAGGGGTGGCCATGGTCCAGCTGGTCCCTGCCCCGGTGCTCTGCCGGCTGCTGCTCCCTGAGCTCCTTGCAGCCCAGGGCGGCGTGCGGCGTGCGGCCTTGGCAGATGTGAGTGGAGCTGGCACGCGGCAGTGACTCGTTAACGATCCACCCCCCAGCTCACACCTCCGCAGCTACTCCCAGCAGGCTGACGGTGCCTGTTTCTATGGCACTTCACTCCCTGGGCCTGGGTGCACCTCACGCCTGTCGCTGGCCCAGTTCCTAGTGAGACGCGCACGCAGGAGGCAGAGCTGCGGCCAGCTCTGGGGTGGGGCGCGGCACAGCACCCCGGCAAGGCAATGCTGGCTGCATGAGAGGGCTGGGGGCAGAACGGTTCTTCCCCGCTGCGGGGGTGATGGCCTTGTGTGCCGCTCAGCCCAGGGTGGCCCAGCGGTCCCTCGGGCCGTGGGTGTCCGCTCACAGCGGGGTGGTGCCTTGCTGTGCACGGCCAGAGAGGGTGCTCGAGAGCAGGGCGGCTCCCCCCTCTGGCTCGGTGTGCAGAGAGCACTGGCTGCAGGGGGCTGCTCTGGCCCCTCCGGAGCCCCGTGGGAGGCAGGGATAATTACAGCTCCCCGCACGTGCCAGCCTGGCCTGCGCCTTGTGC
The DNA here is from genome assembly GCF_033958435.1 of Carettochelys insculpta. NCBI lineage: Eukaryota > Metazoa > Chordata > Testudines > Carettochelyidae > Carettochelys > Carettochelys insculpta. Next base: position 3,398,076 of record NC_134155.1, read on the forward strand.
CGGTGACTCACTGCCTGGTGACTCACCGATTTGCTGGCAATGAGCCCGGGGGGGAGGTGGGCTCCGGGGCCTATCCAGCATGCTGCTGGGGGGAGGTGGGAGCCCCTGTGGGGTGCAGGCCGGGGCCTGGCACTGGGTGGTGTCGCTTCTCCGAGCTCCCCGCTGGGATGGCTTTACCCGAGCGGCAGCATCGGCCTCCCTTTCCTGGCCCCTGGCACTGCCCACTCTCCTGTGGGGCTGGCTGGATGAGCGCTGCCGGGGCAAGGGGCTGGATTCAGCCCAGACGTGGGGCCTGCCTGGCAGAGCCCAAGCTTCCCTCTGGGCTGCCTGGTGTGGCTGGAAGGGGAGTCCCTGGGTGATCAGTCCTGGGTTAACCTGGGCAAGGAGCACGCAGGGGCGGATGGGGACTGCCCTGACCCCAGGGCCCTCTGGGAATGCTTAGGTGCCCCCCGGCTCCTCCAAAGGCTCAGGCTTCGGCCTGGCCTGGCCAGTGTCTGGGTGCTGGGCTCCGAACTCCCCCAGGGATGGGAGATCTGGGCTCCAAGCTGGAAGCCCAGGGCACCTCCGAGCCCCTCGTTTCTCTGCATACCGCAGCAGGCCCCTGCCCGTCCCACCTCAGCCAGCCAGCAACGGGGTGGAGGCCTGGGAGGGCAGGGAGGAGATCTGTCCAGGGTCCTTCCCTCTGGCCACATGCCCAGCACTGCACAGACTGCGCCGGGGCCAGCATGCAGCTCTGGGGCTGCCAGGACCAGGCGATGCTGGGGCACTGATGGCCGGTGGTAATCGGGCTCTGGGGGCATGGGGATGGTCTGTGCTGTGGCCTCTTCCAAGCTCCCGGGCTGGTGCAGGCTGGCCAGGAAGCAACGGCAGCGGGCCAGGGAGCTGGGCTGGCCGTGGAGAATAGCTCTGCCACCTTGGCCACCCCGTTCTGCTTGGCCCCTGGCGGCCTGGGCCGGGACACAGGCTTCTCCAGGGCTGTGCTGCTCCTGGCTCCCGTCGAGGGTGTGCAGCCCACGCCCTGTGCCTGTGGCTTAGCCTTGGCTGAGGGAGGCTGTTTGGAGCATCCCAAGCACCGTGGGGTGAACATGAGCCGGCGCTCCTGGGACAAAGCCGTGGCCTGGGGGCAGGGACGTGTGCTGCGCCCTGGGAGCCGTGTGGGGTGGGGCCAGGCCTGCCTGCGGCGTGGGCCTGGTGCATGGCGCCGGTGCCTGCCTGCACTGGCACTTCATCTGAGTGGCGCCCCTCCCCTGCCCCCCAAACCAGGCCCTGGTGTGAAATCCCAGCCCCAGCCTGGCTCCCGCCGTGGCACAGCCTAGTCCAGCCCGGGCCTTGTGGTGGCTGCGCGCAGGATCGCTGCCCTCCAGGGCCTCGGGGATGGACAGGCAGACGCGCCAGCCTGAGTCGCACCCAAGCACTCTGCGGGCTGGGCTGCACGCTTGGCTGGCGTGCTGACATATTGGGGTTGATGGCTCAGGCTGTTAAAGCTCCTTGGGCTGAGAGCAGAGTGGGCTGGGTTAACTCTTTCCTGTGCGAGCTGCTGGGCGGCTTCTCTGGGGCTGTGGAGGCTGCTTGGATTCCTGCAAAACTGGGGCCCATGTGACTGGAGCACTAAGTTGAGGGTGTGGCGGCAGCATCCCAGCTCGGGGTGGCACAGGGGGGCATGCTGCTCGGAGTGGGCTGTGATGGGTCCCCAGAGCCAGGCCAGCTTCGTTTCCAAGCATGGCTTCTTGCTTGGAAATGAAGCTGGCCTGGCTCTGGGGTGGGACCGGGGAGCCGATTCTGTTCTTTCCTGGGCTGGGAGACAGGGCTGGCGAGGGACACACAGTGGACCCCACGCTAAAAATGAGTCAACAGTGTGATGGTTGCAAAACAAAACCCAACGTTGTTCCGGGACGTGCTGACTGAGTGGTGTGAGCAAGACACGAGAAGTCCTTCTGTCCTATGTGTGGGCCTCACCCAGCCAGGGTCCTGTGTCCAGCCTGGGCTGCAGGACAGATGTGGACAAATCGAAGGTCCAGAGGAGAGAAACAAAACTGACGGTCAGTCTGAAAACAGGACCTATGAGGGCAGATTGAGTGAAAGAATGGCCTTGTCTGGAGAAAACGGAACAGGGCCGTACCAGCTTTGGGGTTGTTACAAGGAGCAGAGAGAAAAATTGTTCTCCGTAACCTCTGGGGACAGGACCAGAGGCAAAGGGCTGATGTTGCAGCAGGGGCCATGGAGGTTGGATTTTGGGAAAAGCTCCCTGTCGAGGTGGTTATGTGCTGGCGTATGTTGCCCAGGGAGGCTGTGGAATCTCCATCACTAGAGGCTTTTCAGAGCAGGTAGGGCAGACGCCTGCCGGGGACGGGCTGATGGTGGCTGGCTCTGCCCAGAGGGCAAGGAACTGGGCTTGATTACTTTTTGAGGTTCCTTCCAGTTCTAGTGTTCTGTGATTCTAGGGGGAAACTCTCTGGCCTGCAGCTCCTCTCCTTCTGCCTGTGCCTTGGCGCCAGAGGAGGGCGCGTGTGGACGGGTATCCGAGGGCTCTCCTGCTTTGGTGGGGTCTTTCTCAGGGTGGGGGTGGAGAGGGAGCAGTCTGTCCCTCACTCTGTACCCCTCTGTAGCGCTGTGCATCTGAGGAGGTCTCAGTGCTTTATGCGGGGGCAGGAATGGATCATGCCTGATGTGCAGGAGGGAAACTGAGGCACAGCGCTGGGCTGTGACTTGCCCACAGTCCCCCAGGGAGCTGGAGGCAGAGCTGGGGATGGAACCCCATGTGGGTGACCTGCCCAGAGCCCTCTGGCGCGGGCTGGAGTTTGTGCAGTGGGTGCTAGGGTGGGCGGAGGGACAGGAGAGTGACTGGCCAGGATGCTCCCCTTACAGGCTGTGACAGTGGCGCCAGCTGAGCCAAGCCCCATGGGGAGGGAGCAGCCAGCCAAGGGTGGAGGGGCTGGCATGCGGGACCCGGATCATTGCTGCAGGGGGCAGTGTTCCTGTTCTGGAGGGTGTCTCAGAGCCTTGCTGGCTCTGCGCTGCCATTCCTGTGACCCCAAGCCATGGGGCTCCTTGTCCTTGACTCAGGCTCATCTCTGGAGCTGACGGGGAAGCTGTGCCAGGCCCTGGCATGGGGGGGGCACCCAGTGAGTGCCTGGCCCCATCCTAACTCCCTGCACGCTGTGCCTGGCAGGCTGAGCCTGTGTGCGCTGAGCTGACTGGACCCAGCCCTGGGTGGCAGGGTCCTGCTGGCTGGCACAGTCCAGCGGGCAGCATCACACCTGGCGGGGCCAGTGTCCCAGCGATCAGAGGTGCAGGGGGCTTGGTCCAGGAACACACCATCCAAAGCACTAAAACGCCTGGACCCCGCTGCCTGGAGTAGCCCGGTGTGTCCTGCAGGTGAGGGTGGCACACGGGGGCTAGAGGCGGGGCTGTGTGTGCCCCTTCCCTGCCCTGCCGGCTGTGCCAGAGCTGCCTGGCCACAGGCTGGAGCTTCGGGGGGCAGAGGGGCGGCCTGGCACTGCTGAGGGAGGAAAGGCACCGTGCGTCCCTCCTGCGCCTTTGCTGGCAGGGGCGCTGGGCCATGGAGCTGCTGCGCTCACGCTCGCCATTGGCAGGGCCCGCTGGCGCTGGGGAGTGGTTGCTGGCAGGCCAGTGTGAAATGAGTTGGCTGGGTCTCAGCCTGGTCTCTCCTGGATGGCATCATCCCACCCACGGGCACAACTGGCCCCTGGCTGGGGCCCCTCTGCCTGGGGGCCGGGGCATGGCGGGGGGGCTCTCGGGGGGCGGCGGGTTCCCCCAAAGCGGGGGGGGGGCTGATGTCGCAGTGGGGGCCCTGCAGCCCCTGCCCTAGGTGCGGGGGGCCGGTGCCAGGCCGGGGGCCGCCGTGGACTCTGCAGCCTCGGCCCCCGCCCCACCCATGCCCGGCAGCGCCCCCCCCGCCCCCCGCGGCGGATGCAGCCACCTCTGAGGCTCAGCCCAGCCCCTCCCTGAGAGCGGCGGCCCCCTGGCGGCGGGGGCGGGCCGGGGGCGGGCCGGGGCGGGGCGGCTGCTCTAGCGGAGCCAGCGGAGCCTCTCCCGCGGCGGGCTAGGGGCTGGGCGCCCCGGACCGCGGCCGCGCTCCTCCCCCGCCGCCTTTGTTGGGATGCGGCGGCGGCCGGGGCGCTGAGAGCCGCCGCGCTCCCCGGCATGGAGCCGCTCAGCCACCGCGGCCTGGCGCGGCTCTCCTGGATCGACACCCTCTACAGCAGTACGTGCGCTGGCTCGGGGCCGGGCCGGGCCGGGCCAGCTGGGCGCGGGGGGGCGGCGCGGGGGGCAGGGCTCGGCTGGGCTGGGGGGAGAAGGAGTGGGGGGTCCGGGCTGGGGGGGCGCAGGGCTCGGGGGTTCGGGGCGCAGGAGTCGGGGGGGTCCGGGCTGAGGAGGAGAAGGCGCGGGGGGGGGCAGGCTCGGGGGTTCAGGGCAGGGGGGGATCCGGGCTGCGGCGTGCTCGGCCCTGGCTTTAGGAATGGGAGGCAGCTGGGAAGAGGCCCATGGAGGGGCACTGGGAGGGGGGCGGTGAGCACACCTGGGGCATGGGCTGGCCGAGTGCCCCTCCAGCCAAGCAGCTGGTGCCAGGCCCTGGCTCCCTGCTGGGTGATGCTGGGCAGTGGGGCAGAAGGGCGATGCTGGCGAGCGGGATAGGATCCAAATGAGGGTGGCATGGGAGCGGGTCCCTGCTGCCGCTGCCACCGCCGCTTGTGCCCAGCGTGGGCTTGGGCTTGGGCCGTTGGTGCAGCCCCCTCCGGGTGGCGGCCACTGCAGGCTGCTCTGGCTACGTGCCCTTGCTGTACACACAGAGCCTGGTGCTCGGGGGCGGCAGCAGGACCCCCACAGCTCCAGCCGGGGCTGCCAGAGCCCAAGGCAGGTCATGTAAACAGGGCAGCAAGCGCCAGCACATGCAAGTGGGCAGCCCTGGAGGAGGGGCCCCAAGGCACCTGCAGGGTCTGTGGCAGAGGTGCTCACCCGGAGGGAAGGGAGGGGATGGGGGCCCCCATGGGGACGGTCCCTCACTTGCCTTTCTCTGTGGGGCACGTGAGATGGGGGCTGGGCACTAGCTGATCTACCTGCCCAGACTGGGCTGTGCTCTGCGGGGCCTGGCTTAGACCTGGGGGCTCAGGTGTTGCTCCAGCAGCATCGTCTGATCCTGTTCCGAGTGGGGCTGTGCGGCTGGGTTGCAACCCCAGAGCTGTGTGCCCTGAGCTTCCTGCTTTCCAGCTGGGGACCTGGCTCTGCTGTGCCCCTGCACCGGCTGCCCTTCATGCAGTTCCAGCTCAGTCCCTGGCTCACCCTGCTGGCGTCAGAGCCGTATCCCCGACCTGGGGCCTCCCTGCCAGCCCCTGTGCAAACAGTCCTGACCTGGGGGAAACAGCAGCTCCCCTGGGCTTGGGGCGCTCTCGGGGCCCCCTCATGGGAGTGGCGGGAGCCCGCTGCGAAGCCGGAGCAGGGGAGCGCTGCCGGACCCGGCTCATAGGGGACACTTAGTGCTGAGGGGTTGCCTGCGGCAGCTTGCGTCACTCTCTGATGTGCGGCAGCCTGGTACTGGGTGACTGCCACGGCCCAGAGGAACAGACTGCTCTGGGGATGGGACCAAACTCCCCATGGCCCAGGGAGGCTGCCCTGGCCCTTGCAGTGCGCAGGTGACTGACTGGGCTGGCTCGGTGAGGCAGGCCCCTCAGTGCCGGTTGCTTCTCCGGCAGGGCCCTGCCTCTGGCAGCAGTGCAGACGTGAAGCGCTCCCCCACCCAACTAACTTAGAGTCCTGAGGTCTGTTCCTGTCTTGGGGCTGACTTGCTGGGTGGCCTGGGGCGGGTGCCGGGGTTTCTCCCTGCAGCAGGCAGGGCTGAGGCCTGGGAAGTGCTTTGGGGCGCTCTGTGGCCAGGGCCAGCCCCCCAGTGGGCCAGCCTGTGGAGGTAGAGCTGGGCGTCCTTCCTGGCTACTGTGGGCAGCCAGCCTGAGGCCAAAAATGTGACTTCTGCTGGGGCAGTGAGTCCCCTGCAGGCGCTGGAGCCAGGGAGCTCGCAGTGCAGTGCAGTGCAGTGCGCTGCAGGAGGCGGTGGTGCTGGCAGGAAGAGACAGCAGGGTGCTGGTGTGGAGGAGGGAGAAGGAGTGCTCCGTAGAAATGGTGCTCAGGGGGTGGGCTGCCTGGCTGGGGCTTTGAGTGGCATTGCCTGGCTGTACCATTCAGACTGCATCCTGCCTTCCTACCCCAGCCCCGTGATCTCCACTGGGACGTGCAGCAAATCAGAGCACACCTGAGCTACTGAGGCTGAAACTCAGCTGAGCTGGGCACAAGCAGAGGGTGTGGGCAGGGTGCCCAGGAGCGAATGGCAGAGCAGGGACTGGGCACAGGGGTAAGTAGCAAGGCAGGAGCAGGCCTGGCAGCAAATTGCTGGGCAGGTACGGGCAGGGGGTTCACAAGGTGAGTGGCAATGCAGGTGCGGACCGAGTAGCCAAGGGCAGGGCAGGCGCAGACCTGTCAGCCAATGGCAAGGCAGGTACAGGTCGAGTAACCAATGGCAAGGTGGGTGTGGGCCTGGCAGACAATGGCAGGGTGGGCATGGGCAGGGCGGGCAGGGCAAGTGCAGGTCTGGCAGCCAATGGCAGGGCAGGTGTGGGCAGGGTGGATGTGGGACTGGCAGCCAATGGCAGGGCAGGGCGGGTGTAGGTATGGTAGCCAATGGCAGGGCAGGTGTGGGCAGGGCAGGTGTGGGTCTGGCAGCCAATGGCAGGGCAGGGGGGGGTGTAGGTATGGTAGCCAATGGCAGGACAGGTGTGGGCAGGGTGGATGTGGGACTGGCAGCCAATGGCAGGGCAGGGCGGGTGTAGGTATGGTAGCCAATGGCAGGACAGGTGTGGGCAGGGTGGATGCGGGACTGGCAGCCAATGGCAGGGCAGGTGTGGGCAGGGCAGGTGTGGGTCTGGCAGCCAATGGCAGGGCAGGGTGGATGCGAGACTGGCAGCCAATGGCAGGGCAGGTGTGGGTCTGGCAGCCAATGGCAGGGCAGGTACGGGCAGCAATGGGGTGAATGTTAATACATTTCACTGGCCTATTGCCACCCATTGGACGTGGTTCTGGACCCTGCATGTCCCCAGGCCAGGTGTCCTGGCCAGCTGGGTGTGAGGCCCCTGCAAGACCAGGGCCTGGTGTCAGGTTGGGCACTACAGCCAGAGGCTGAATGACAGCCTTGGTCCTGGGGTCTGGCGGAGGCCCTGCAGCGAGCCCAGGCAGAGCCGGGACTAGGTCAGACCCAGAGTCCATGGGGACTCTGCTGATGCTGCGTGTACATGTGCCAGGCTGGAGGCTGGCTGAGGTTGCCCGGCTCAGCGTGTGGGCCCTGCTCTGAGCCCTTGGCTGTGCTGGGCTGCCCTGGTGCAGGTGGCAGAGGTGCTTGGACCCACATGGCAATCCCCCTGCCAGGACGAGCCGGCGGCGCCCAGCGTTTGGAACGTATGTGGATGTGCCACGTTGCTCCCCCATGGACGCCTCCGTGCAGTGTTCAGAAGAGGCCCTGGCAGGATCTGTGGACTGGTGTGAGCTGGGTCCTCTCTGGGTCTGTGTGCAGGCAGGTGCCCGTTCAGGGATGTGGCTGGGCTGTAGAGTAGTGCCACGGGGAGGAGGGCTGCTGGGTGCAGAGGCAGTTGGAGCATTGGCCTCTCTGTTGGGTCACATCTGACTCGGGAGCCAGCTAAGTTAGGCGGAAGGTTCATCTGTGGCACAGACCTCGGGTGTGCTTGGCAGCCCCGGCTCGGGAGGGGTAGCCAGGCCTGGACCAAATGGGGTGCTCTCATGGGTGCCCAGTGCCCAGCGCCCAGCTGGAGGCTTTGCCTTGGCTGGTTCAGACCCCCAGCCCTGACTGGGACTTGCTCCTGGTCGCTGGGGATCTGCTGTTGGTGTCTGTCCCGGGGCCTACGGAGCCGGTGCCCAGGCTGTGGTTGGTGAGGTGTGTTTCAGAGCCACTGGCACAGCTCTGTGCTCTGGCACTGTCAGACCAGGCTCAGGACATATCCCTCTGTGGCTTGTACCACTGCTGAACACATTGCAGCGTGGCCCATGTCACAGAGGAGTGGGGCTTCCCCGGGCCCAGCACGCCCAGCCCTGGAGGGAGGCTAGGCCCAGGGACTCCTGCAGCAGAGTTGTGGCAATGAGTTCTCCCTCTTGGGCCTGGGGAGGGTTCTGCAGCCTGTGACGCAATGGGGGGCGTTTGAGGATTTTGTTCCCCTCTCATGCCTCGTATTCCCTAGGCAGGCTGAGCAAAGAGGCCTCATGAAGTTAAGTGGGTGGGAGCCCAGCTGCAGGAGGGGCTGGGAGGAGATGGACCCTCAGGCCAGCTCTTCCGGGGGCTCAGAAGCAAAGTTTTCTGTTAACAGGGTGAGTGCAGGGCTGCCACCAGGTATCACAGAGCTGGGGGGTCCCCAGGCCCTGCCCCCCACCCGCAGGCAGAGGTGACTCTCTCCCAGCAGGGAGAACAGGAGGTTATCAGATGACAGGGACACAGCGCAGGGTCAGCACAGGGACCAGCAGCCATCAGCACCATCCATCCTGGGGAGAGGGGCCCAGAGGGGTCCCTGAGCTGGGCCCTGGGCCCCTTCCTCCCTCTCCAGCCAGCCCAGACTGCCCCACTCCCCAGCCTAGTTCCCATTCACACCAGCCAGGCCTCTCCTGCCTCCTTTGGCCTGTTTCCAGGGCAGAAAGGGGTCACCTGGTTGCCTGGGTTAGTAAGAGTGGGTGGGTGGGGTGGGGGCTGGCTTAGATGCGAGAAGTCATCACACCAAAACTCCTCTCTCCACCATGCACCGATGCTGTGCCTAGGGAAACTGAGGCACACCCCTCCCTACGTCACACAGCCTCTCTCTGGCTGCCCAGTGGCCCTGCCCAGATGTAGCATCTGCCCCGTCAGCAGTTGGTTCCCACCTGGGCCCGGGGCGCACACAGCAGCAGTAGGCCCTGCCTGGCTCTTGCTCTCTGCATCTCTCCAGTGTGCGAGGGCCTGGCTGTGCATGGCTGCCCGCCTGGACAGCTGGCAGAGCTGCTGGACGCGGGTTCCTTCCTCCCCACCTGCGTGTGGTTCTGGCTCAGGTGCTGGCAGGCACCACTGGGACGTGCCGCTTCGCCCGGCCCAGGAGGTAGGCCATGGCAGGACCGGAGCTCCCTTGGGATGGTCTCTCCTTGGGGAGGTCACTTCTCTGGGGCCCGTGGCAGCTGTGGTGCAGATGGGGCACGGGCTGCTGGGGTGCAGGACCTGAGCTGTGCCTCGTCCATCTCTGCGGCGCTGTGGCTATCAGATCTCCCAGCACCGGGTTGCACTGGCTTTGCTCTCCTCCTCCGGAGCGTGTGCAGAGCCCATGCCAGGACTGGGGAGCCCTGCAGCCTGCAGCCCCACCTGGGGCTGGCTAGTTGGTGGGAGTGGGGCAGACCCCTCCGCCATGCTTGGCTATGGCCAGGGGCTGGCCCAGTCACTCTCCTGAGTGATGTAACCCAGCCAGAACCCCCCTCCTGCCCTGGGCCATTGTCGGTGCTCTGGGGGCGCTGCCCTGGCCAGGCAGCCGCTGGTACATCCCTGGCGTGCAGCACAGAGCTCTGGCCGCTTCCCTCAGCTGCCCTGCTGTAGTGCCTCCCATGTGCCCCTCGCTCTGCCCTGGCCCAGCAAGCCAGGTGCTCGCTGGAGCCCACCTCCCCAACCCTGTCCTCCTGCCCTGGGATAGTGGGCAGTGGTGCGACCCCAAGCACGGTGCCACTCTGGCTTGGGGCATCCCCGCTGCGTAGCCAGGCCTGGGCTTCGCCAACTGGGATGATGTGGGGTTCTGCTGTCCTGCAGTGAACTGTGTGTGCGTCAGTTTCCCAAGGTGCTGCTGAGGGGCGGGAGTTCTGGGTGCGACTCTTTCTGTGCCGGCGCCAGGGCCAATGCCCGCTGGAACCTGAGCCGGGGGCTGGGGAGGTGACCCCTTTTGCTGGCAGGAGAACAAAGGCAGAGGAGGGGCATGGGGCTGGGCAGCTGGGCGGGGGAAGGAGGCTGGGGTGGTCTGGGGCTAGGGTGTGGGGCAGGGCCCTAAGCTCTGGGCCCCTCTCCCCAGGATGGATGGTGCTGCCGGCTTCTGGTCCCTGTGCTGACCCGTCTGTTCTGTGCTGTGTCCCTGTCGCCTGATAACTTCCTGTTCTCCCTGCTGGGCGAGAGTTGGTCTGCCTGCGATGAGGGAGGGCCAGGAGCCCCTCTGTGACCCCAGCCCCAGGGAGTGGGGCCTGGTGGAGAAGGTGGAGGGAAGCGGAAGGTCAGTGCGTGAGTGGCTCCCTGTGCCCATTGACGGCAGGGCCGGGTTTGCAGGCACCCTGAGCAGCTAATCCCCAGGGAGGGAGGAGGAAAGACGCCCCCAGCTGTCAGTCCCCCCCCGTAGCCAGTCGCCTCCCGCCATGGGGAAGCAGCGGTGTCCTTAGCCACGGCCTGCCTCTCTCCCTGGCTCACCTGGCCTGGCAGAGCCCTCGGGAGGACGCTGGCCGCCCACTTGGCCTGGAGCGGATCCATGTGGGGCTGGAGGAAGGGGCGAGAGCTGGGGCCGCATGGCAGAGCTTAGAGCCAGCGTTCCCTGGCTGGTCCTGGGGCAGAGCTGCCACCTGTGTTGCTTGGGGCTGGCGCACATGGCTCCTGTGCCAGGTGTGATGGGGTTCAGGGGTCCCCCTGCACTGCACCCCGTCCGCTGGCAGGAGTGACTCTCACTCAGCAGGTACAACAGAAGGTTTATTAGGCAACAGAAGCCCAGTTTCTCACAGAAGCGACAGTACAGCAGCCAGAGACAGTCCTTCCAACCTGTCCTGGGGAGAAGACCCCCAGGGGTGCCCCTCTGGGGTGTAGCTTTCCCCCTCCTCAGGCTGGCTGCCTTCCAGCTCTCCCTTTTCCTAGCCTCTAACTGCCGCCCCGATTCAAAACCCCGCTCAGCTCCTCCCTGCTCTTTGTTCAGGCAGAGGTGTTACCTGCCAGTTGTAGCCCCAGGGTCATCCTTAGCCACTGGGAGCTGCTGCTTGCCTCAGACATCCAGCCTGACTCACACATGCACTCCCCCCACTCCATCACATCTCTTCCCCCTTCCAGACTGAACTGAGTGGGGTCACTTAGCCAGTGACCTGGGGAAGTTCGGGGCCCTCCCTGCGTGACAGGGCATCGGCTATGGTGTTGTTGCTCCCCTTGACGTGGACCACCTCCATGTCGTAGTCCTACAGGAGCAGACTCCACCGCAGGAGCTTGGCGTTGGCCCCATTCATGTGATGCAGCCAGGTCAGGGGTGAGTGATCGGTGTACACGGTGAAACGCCGTCCAAACAGGTACGGCTGCAGCTTCCCCAGTGCCCACACCATGGCCAGACATTCCTTCTCTATGGCTGCGTAGTTCTGCTCCCGGGGCAGCAGCTTCTTACTCAGGTACACGATGGGGTGTTTCTCCCCTTTGTCATTCACTTGCATTAGCACCGCCCCCAGCCCCACGTCCGAGGCATCGGTGAACACCAGGAAGGGCTTGTTGAAGTCTGGATTTGCCAGCACTGGGGCCCTGACCAGAGCCTCCTTCAGCGCGCAGAGGGCCTCTTGGCACTGCTCGGTCCAGACCACCTTGTCAGGCTTTCCCTTTTTACACAGCTCCGTGAGGGGAGCTGCGATGGAGCTAAAGTGGGGCACAAACCTCCGGTAATACCCCACCATCCCAATGAAGGCCTGGACCTGTTTCTTAGTCTGGGGTGTTGGCCAATCTCTGACAGCCTCCACTTTAGCTGGCTCTGGCTTTAAGCAGCCGCTGCCCACCTTGTGGCCCAGGTAGGTCACCTCAGCCATTCCCACCTTGCACTTCCCTGCCTTGATAGTCAGACCAGCCTTCTGGAGTCGGTCCAGCACCTGCTTGACTTGGGACACATGGTCCTCCCACGTCTGGCTGAAGATGCAAATGTCGTCCATGTAAGCCAGGGCAAAGCTCTCCATCCCTTTCAGTAGCTGGTCCACCAGATGCTGGAAGGTAGCGGGTGCCCCCTTGAGGCCAAAGGGCAGGACCAGGAACTCGTAGAGCCCCACAGGGGTGATGAAAGCCGACTTGAGCCGGGCATCTTGGTCTAATGGCACTTGCCAGTACCCCTTGGTGAGGTCTAGGGTGGTGAGGTAACGGGCTCCCCCCAGCTTGTCTAAAAGGTCATCAGGCCTGGGCATGGGGTAGGCGTCCGATACAGTGATGGTGTTAAGCTTGCGATAGTCCACACAAAACCGAACAGACCCATCTTTTTTAGGGACTAACACCACGGGAGAGGCCCAGGGGCTGGATGAGGGTTGGATCACCCCCAGAGCCAGCATGTCTTCAACCTCCCCCTATATGTCCTGAGCCGTCCTCCCTGTGGCTCTGAATGGCACACACTTGATAGGGGCGTGGGTGCCTGTCTCTATTCGGTGGACAGCCAGGTCAGTGCGTCCGGGTCTGTCCGAGAACAGCTGTTGATGCGAATGCAGCACCTCCTTGATCTCCGTCTGCTGGGCAGGGGTCAGATGGTCTGAGAGGGGAATAGACTCCAGCAAGGAGCCGGCTCCAGTCATTGTGAGCAAATCCACCAAGGGATCATCCCCCTGCCCCTCCCAGTGTCTGCACACGGCCAGCACTAAGTTCTGTCTGTCCCAGTAAGGTTTCATCATGTTCACATGATAGACCCGGTGGCTGTGGGCCCGGTTCGACAGTTCCACCACATAGTTGACATCATTTAGCTGTTTGACAACCTTGAAGGGCCCATCCCAGGCCGCTTGCAGCTTGTTCCGCCGCACAGGTACAAGGACCATCACTTGGTCCCCGGTGGCATAGGCTCGGGCCCTGGCGTTACGGTCATACCAGACCTTTTGCTTCCTTTGGGCCATGGAGAGGTTCTCCCTGGCCAGGCCCATGAGCTCGGTGAGTTTTTCCCGGAAGGTCAGTACATACTGTACCACTGACTCCCCTTCAGGAGAGGCCGTCCCCTCCCTGTAAACTGACCTCTGAGCATTTGGTCCCCCTGAGGAGCTGGTCTGTGGGGCAGACTCAGCCCAATCCGAGTGCCCATTGTCAGCACTACCCGCCTTGGCCGCCAGCCCCTCTGGCTTCTGGGACCCCACCCAGTTGACTCCATGACCCCCCGGCCTGCTCAACCTGTCTGGGAGCCTGGGGCACTGGGCTGCTCTATGCCCCTTTCGCCCACAGCGATAACAGCCTGGGTCTTGTTGTGTCCCTCGGGCCGGCTGCTCTGTCCGGGCTCTGTTTGGCTCTCTGGGGGGTGGGTGGCCGGCCCCTCTTTCCTGGGCTTGCCCAAGAGGTGGTCCCCTCTGTCGTACAGTTAGGGACCGGTCTCTCTGAGATTCTCGGTCTCTCTGGGACTCCCTCTCTTTGTGGGGCTCACTTTCAAACCTGGCCCGGCTGTTTGTGAAGTCATCTGCCAGTTTCCCTGCATCGTGTGAGTCCCCTGGCTTCCAGTCCACGAGCCACACCCTCAGGTCAGGTGCGCACATCTCGTAGAATCGCTCCACGACCGCCAGCTCGATCAGGTCCTCTACGGACTGGACTCCCATTCCGAACGCCCACTTCTGGTAGTATTGCTTCAGGCGGGCGGTTGTATCTACATGGGTTTCCTCTGGCCTCTTCTGCACCTCCTGGAACTTCTTTTTGTACATCTCCGGAGTCAGCCCGAACTTATGCAGCAGGGCCTGTTTGAACCGTTCATAGTCCCCAGGCTGCAGCCCCTCCAGCTGGCTGAGCACCGCTGCGGCCTTCTGGCCCAGCAAGGGGGTGAGGTGCCGGAGCCACTCATCTGGGGGAACCTCATGCAACTCACAGGCTCGCTCAAAGGCGGTAAGGAACTCGTCCATGTCCCCTGGGTCCTGACACTGGGCCAGCACACGCGTCTCCAAGTGACTGGCCACCCCGATCCGTCTGGCCCTCTCCCCGCTTACCGCAGCTGGGGCCTCTTGGCGTCTCGCCTCTGCCATGGTTCGCTCATGCTCCCACTCTCGCTCTCTCTCCTCCCGCTCTCGCTCTCGCTCTCTCTCCTCCCGCTGTCTCTCTTGTAGCTGGCGCTCGTGCTCACGCTCTCTTTCCCGTTCCTGGCGCTCGTGTTCCCTCTGCCGTTCCTGGGCTTCCGGTTCCTTTAATTTCACCTCGAGCTCCAGCCGTCGCAGCTGTGCGGCGGGGGACTCTGCCCGGGATGGACCACCGCTAGCTGAGCGCGACCTGGCGGGCACCGCGTCTGTCTGACGGCGTCGAGCCCCTGCTCCTGTCGGAGAATCGGAAACGCTTCCCGAGGCTGACCGGCCACTTTCTGCAGGGACAGGCTCTGCCCCCCCAGATCGGTCATTCTCTTCCAGCTGGGCAATCAGCTGGGCCTTGGTCGCCTTCCCCACGGTCAGGCCCCTCTCTCTGCACAGCCCCGCTAGCTCTGCCTTCAGGAGTCGGGTATAATCCATCTCCCCGCTATCTCCTGGGGTATCCACTCACCAGCAGCAGCTGCAGGAATGGCTCTGTTCCCCCTCTGGCTCTTGTGAGACTCCTTCCTTCTCTTGTGCTCAGTCAGCCACTGCTGGGAGCTCATCCGTGGGTGCAGTGCATCCCACTTCTGACACCAGTGTGATGGGGTTCAGGGGTCCCCCTGCACTGCACCCCGTCCGCTGGCAGGAGTGACTCTCACTCAGCAGGTACAACAGAAGGTTTATTAGGCAACAGAAGCCCAGTTTCTCACAGAAGCGACAGTACAGCAGCCAGAGACAGTCCTTCCAACCTGTCCTGGGGAGAAGACCCCCAGGGGTGCCCCTCTGGGGTGTAGCTTTCCCCCTCCTCAGGCTGGCTGCCTTCCAGCTCTCCCTTTTCCTAGCCTCTAACTGCCGCCCCGATTCAAAACCCCGCTCAGCTCCTCCCTGCTCTTTGTTCAGGCAGAGGTGTTACCTGCCAGTTGTAGCCCCAGGGTCATCCTTAGCCACTGGGAGCTGCTGCTTGCCTCAGACATCCAGCCTGACTCACACATGCACTCCCCCCACTCCATCACACCAGGACACTTCCGGCTGGCCGCACTCCTGCCTTACTGGGCTCCCTCCTGCCCTGAGCTGCCTTGGCTCGGCCCTGGGGGAGCCAAGGGGTCCTTGTGCTGTCCCTGGGCGTGGGGAGCATGGAGCCTCCCCCACCGTGGAGTGGATGGGGCGGTTGCTCCTCAGTGGGAGAGGGCCAGAGGGAACACTGGACACCTCCTGCCTAAGCCCTGGGGCTGGCCGGGGTCTCCCCTCGCCCGAGCCAGGCTGCGAGATGCTCTCATCAGAGCCAGTCCCTGTGCGGGGTGCAGCGGGAAGGACGTAACTGTACAGACGTGGCCAGGCCTGTGCCCTGCTGAGCATCAGCCGCCCACCGTCCCCTGGCTGGGGAGGGCAGCTGCAGTTGTGGAGGTGCTTGGTGGAGTGGGATGATGAGCAGAGTGTGCCCTGGGGGCTGGCGAGGGAGATCCCTGGGTCCTGCATGGAGGGGTGCTCGAGCTGGGCCAGGAATGCCCAGAAGCGTCTCGCCTGGCGGCCGTGGTGGGGAGGATGGTAGCTGTGGTGGGCATGTGTGGCACAGACACTGCAAAATGCCCCGTTCAAACACAGGCCATTATGACGGATAAGGAGGTGCAGCTTGGGAAGAGCCTGAGGCTAAAATAGCAGGGGGCTGCTGTCCACATGGAGAGGCACCGGCGGGGCTGTGTGGGGAGCCAGGAGGGGGCTGCGGGTGGGTGCTGAGGGGCACCGGCAGGGCTGTGTGGGGAGCCAGGAGGGGGCTGCTGTCCACATGGAGAGGCACCGGCGGGGCTGTGTGGGGGAGCCAGGAGGGGGCTGCGGGTGGGTGCTGAGGGGCACCGGCAGGGCTGTGTGGGGAGCCAGGAGGGGGCTGCGGGTGGGTGCTGAGGGGCACCGGCGGGGCTGTGTGGGGAGCCAGGAGGGGGCTGCTGTCCACGTGGAGAGGCACCGGCAGGGCTGTGGGGGAGCCAGGAGGGGGCTGCGGGTGGGTGCTGAGGGGCACCGGCGGGGCTGTGTGGGGAGCCAGGAGGGGGCTGCGGGTGGGTGCTGAGGGGCACCGGCAGGGCTGTGGGGGAGCCAGGAGGGGGCTGCTGTCCACGTGGAGAGGCACCGGCAGGGCTGTGGGGGAGCCAGGAGGGGGCTGCGGGTGGGTGCTGAGGGGCACCAGCAGGGCTGTGTGGGGGAGCCAGGAGGGGGCTGCGGGTGGGTGCTGAGGGTCACCGGCTGGGCTGTGGGGGAGCCAGGAGGGGGCTGTGGGTGGGTGCTGAGGGGCACCAGCAGGGCTGTGTGGGGGAGCCAGGAGGGGGCTGCGGGTGGGTGCTGAGGGGCACTGGCAGGGCTGTGGGGGAGCCAGGAGGGGGCTGCGGGTGGGTGCTGAGGGGCACGGGCAGGGCTGTGTGGGGGAGCCAGGAGGGGGCTGCGGGTGGGTGCTGAGGGGCACCGGCAGGGCTGTGTGGGGAGCCAGGAGGGGGCTGTGGGCGAGTGTTTTGGGACACCGGCAGGGCTGTGTGGGGATGTGATGAAGTGGGGGATACCTGTGTGTGTGTGAGTGGCTCACAGAGGGTGTGGGGCTCCTGCTGAGGGTAACCTTGACAACCAGGTAACACCTTTGTACTGCAGACAAAGGAGGAGGTGGAGCCTGAGGGGTTTGAATTGGAACTGGGAGTTGGAAGCAGTTAGTCTGGGCTGAGGGAGAGAAAGACAAAGGAGGGGGCAAGGCCCCAGCTCTGGGGGCCCCTCGGGGCCTCCTCTCCCCAACATGGATTGGACTGGCTGTCTCTGCCTGCTGCACTGACTCCTCTGTACGATGCTGTGTCCTGTCGGCTAATAAACCCGCTGTTCTCCTGCTAAGTGAGAGACTCTCCTGCCTACGGCCGGGGTGCAGAGCTTGGGGGACCCCAGAACCCCATCACACTGGTGTCAGAAGTGGGATGTTCTGCACCCCGAGGATGGAGCATCCAGCAGTAAGTGACCGGGGCCCCGGAAGAAGTGGGGCCTGCGAGACCCAGGTGTGCTGAAGGGCAGTGAGGTGCAGTTCCCCAAGGCGGAGGGGCCTGCGGCCAAACCCAAGCAACTGCGGTCGTGGTCCTCGAGAGGGGGTGTCACACCCGAGGAGGGGTTACTTCTGGGAATCTGTTGGAGTCGGTCCCAGAAGGTGGAGGGGCCGAGAGCCCAACCCCCAGGAACAAGTGACCCCTGAGGAGGCTGACGCTGAATGAGTTCTTCCCAAGACAGTGTGCTCATGGTCCCTGAGAGCGGGTGTCGCACTGAAGAAGGGGTTCCACTGGGAGTCTGTTGGAGTCGGTCCCAGAGGGCGGAGGGGCCTACAGCCTAACCCCGGGCAGCTTGTGACCCGCAAGAAGCCTGGCACACTGAAGGGATTCTTCCAGGAATCGTGGGGTGCAGAGGGCATCAGCCTGAGAGCCTGCAACCACGCTGAGCAACTCCGCTGTGAAGTGGCAGCACCTGGAAACCGAATCGAGATTAAAGAAGCTGGACAAGGCAGCGTGGATGTGCAGTGGCGGAGCTGAGGGCTGGGGAAAATCCTGCAGAGGTGAGCCCGGATCGGGGCAGGGAACCCTGGACTGCATGGAGCTCTGAACCGAGTGGCCTGCCGCAGCTCAAGGAGGGAAGGAGCGATTCCAACCCATCATCTACTAGTGGCCAAGACAGACCTGCGAAGGGTTTTCCAGGCCTGGGCCAAGGAAGGTGCCTGTGTGTCTGTGCAGGAAAGCAGCTGATCCACTGGGAATGGCAAGTTGTCTGTGAGAGAAGCTGCTTCACCTTCTGTGTGTGTGTGGAGACCAGCCGGGGGGCTGGGACAAAGGAGAGAGTGTCTCCCATTGCCTGTCTGTGTTGAACAGCAGCAGCAGCCTGGGGAGAGAGCAGAGCCTGCGTTTGGAAAAGGTGCCAATGAGGAAACTAGCCCATTGTCTGAGGAGGATTCCTCAGCCTAGGGTGGCTGGAAAAGGATCCACCAGAAAAGAGCATTCCAGGTGTGTCTCTGAATCCAACCATGGGGGCTGGAGCAGAGGGAATGGCTCTGGGATGGGCAGTGGTATCCCTGCTAAGGACACTGGTCCTTGGTGCAAGAAAAAGTGCTTCTGCTTCTGGGGAAGTGAATCCTTTGCCTGAGCCTGTGGGGGCTCAAGATGGAGCCAAGATCCCAGAGCTGGATCTGAGGGCAGCTGAAGCCCAGATGGGAAGTGGGCCTGCCTCTGTGTCTCTCAGGGGGGATGATGCTTTAACGTGGTCTAATCCAGTTAGTATCATCAGGGAATCCCAGAGACCAGACGATTCTGGTACTTGTTCTTTGCCTGATGCTGAGGTGTTACTGGGAGGGGGTGAGAGGACTCTGTCCTACCAGAGTCATCCTCTCGCCAGGACACAAGAACAGACAGGCAATGGAGTTACGCTAACTGATGAAGATAAAGGAGCTGGTAGCAGAAGGGAGGAAAGGGACCCTTAACCTTCTGTCCGGTGGTACTGGCTGTCTGCCTAAAGGGGGATTACGTGGGAATCTGCCTAATGGGCCAGAAGTGATCCTGGGTTTAGGTGAAACCCAGGAGCTGGTTGTGGCTCAAGGGAGCAGTGCCCCTGTGGAGCCAGACAGGGGTAAGTTATTGTTTGGGGAAGCTCTTAAGGAAGAGAATTTCCCTGAAACTTTTCCTGACCCGTCTGTGGGGACTGCAGAAAATGGGAGTGAGGTGGAGGAGAATGAACAGGAAAGGTGCTTGTCTGTAAGCACCAGAGCAACCCTTTGCCTGGGGAGAAGTTTGTTTCAGCTCCTGATGGCCAGGACCTGCCTGAGTGTGAAACCACTGGCTGTGCTCTGGAAGGGTCCAAAGCAGGCAGTGTGAAAGTTTCTCAGGAATTGGAAGTTGGTGCAAGTAAAGTAAAAACTATCAGGGAATGTGAGCAGCCCTGCGAGAACCAAATAAAACAGCTGCACAGTCAGTCTCTGTAGGATGCAGGAGAGGGCCAGCAATTCCCCATCTCCAGATGGTGGAAACACTTATATTCTTATACTGGACTCCACTTCTGATTCCATGGGGAGGCAGTAGTTGGAGGTGGAAAAACAAAGGAGCTTTGGGCCTGGTGGGCCAGTAAGGGATAAACAGGGATTCCTTCATGTGGATTCTGCGTCTGGGACTCACAAAACAACTCTCAGAAAGCAGTTTGGTTTGCAAATTTCCAGACTGGTGGGGGGGGCCATCTCCCTGAGATCATCAATGGCCCAGCTCTTGTTAGAAGAGAGGGCACAGCCAGAGAGATCAAATTTCCACCCCAGGGGGCAAGAGAGATTAGAACTTGATGGTGCTAAGAAAGGCCTCAGCCATTTATCCCCAAAATACCAGATTCTCAAGGAGGTTGCACAAAAGTTGTGGTCTACCAAAGAGCAACGTAAATGTACAGTTGCAATGGGTTTGTTCTGTTACTCACGCTGACTGCTGTAACCAAGGGGTGCTGCTACCAAAAGCTGTAGAATTGTACCATGCACTAAATGTTTAAAAAGAGCCATATAACATGACGACATTAATGTAGAAGCATAAATTGTATGCTAAAGAAGTCTGTAACTCTGAAATGTCACCATTGTTCCCTGTAACTAGTCTTGCAACCTCTGACATAAGAAGGAACATTCCAAACCTATTGTGTGGCATGGAAGGGGAAACTAAGGCACACAGCCATTGTGGTGGTCTGGCTAAATGCCAAGGATGGAAGCATTTGTACCTTCCGTTACTGGACTGTAACTGAATTCCAGACATTAGCTGGAGCAGCTGTATGAACTGGTGGTCAGATGGGGCAGGACCCAGACCACAAAAGACCTGTTCGATCTGTTGGTGCTGCAGCGAGACCAACCAACCCAAGGGAACTAAAGGAACTTGCCCGGCTGCATCACATGAAAAGGGCCAAGACCAAGCTCCTGACTTGGAGCCTCCCCCAGCAGGACTATGATGTGGAGGTGGTGCACATCGAGGGGAGAACAGAGGGTACAGCCAATGCCCTGTCACAAGGGGAGAGCCCCGAACTTCCCCAGGTCACCAGTTGAGTGACCCCGCTCAGTTCGGTCTGGAAGGGGGGAGAGATGTGATGAAGTGGGGGATACCTGTGTGTGTGTGAGTGGCTCACAGAGGGTGTGGGGCTCCTGCTGAGGGTAACCTTGACAACCAGGTAACACCTTTGTACTGCAGACAAAGGAGGAGGTGGAGCCCGAGGGGTTTGAATTGGAACTGGGAGTTGGAAGCAGTTAGTCTGGGCTGAGGGAGAGAAAGACAAAGGAGGGGGCAAGGCCCCAGCTCTGGGGGCCCCTCGGGGCCTCCTCTCCCCAACATGGATTGGACTGGCTGTCTCTGCCTGCTGCACTGACTCCTCTGTACGATGCTGTGTCCTGTCGGCTAATAAACCCGCTGTTCTCCTGCTAAGTGAGAGACTCTCCTGCCTACGGCCGGGGTGCAGAGCTTGGGGGACCCCAGAACCCCATCACAGGGGGAGCCAGGAGGGGGCTGCGGGTGGGTGCTGAGGGGCACCGGCTGGGCTGTGGGGGAGCCAGGAGGGGGCTGCGGGTGGGTGCTGAGGGCCACTGGCAGGGCTGTGTGGGGGAGCCAGGAGGGGGCTGCGGGTGGGTGCTGAGGGGAACTGGCAGGGCTGTGTGGGGAGCCAGGAGGGGGCTGTGGGCGAGTGTTTTGGGGCACCGGCAGGGCTGTGTGGGGGAGGCAGGAGGGGGCTGCGGGTCAGTGGTGAGGGTCACCGGCAGGGCTGTGTGGGGGAGGCAGGAGGGGGCTGTGGGTCAGTGGTGAGGGGCACCGGCAGGACTGTGTGGGGGAGGCAGGAGGGGGCTGCGGGTGGGTGCTGAGGGGCACCGGCAGGGCTGTGTGGGGGAGCCAGGAGGGGGCTGTGGGTGGGTGCTGAGGGGCACCGGCAGGGCTGTGTGGGGGAGGCAGGAGGGGGCTGTGGGTCAGTGGTGAGGGGCACCGGCAGGGCTGTGTGGGGGAGGCAGGAGGGGGCTGTGGGCGAGTGTTTTGGGGCACCGGCAGGGCTGTGTGGGGGAGCCAGGAGGGGGCTGTGGGTCATTGGTGAGGGTCACCGGCAGGGCTGTGTGGGGGAGGCAGGAGGGGGCTGTGGGCGAGTGTTTTGGGGCACCGGCAGGGCTGTGTGGGGGAGCCAGGAGGGGGCTGTGGGTCATTGGTGAGGGTCACCGGCAGGGCTGTATGGGGGAGCCAGGAGGGGGCTGTGGGTCAGTGGTGAGGGGCACTGGTGGCAGCAGAGCTCAGAGGGGCTCATCCAGCACTTACCTTTGCTGGTCCAGTGTGTCCCAGCCTCTGACAAAAGCAGCCGAGTGGCTCTGGAGTCCTCTTGTTCCCAGCCCCGTGGCTGGAGGTGGCCCAGCGCCAGGCTGTGGGGAGGGGATGTGACCATGAACTCCCTCTCTCCCTGGTACAGCAGGGCTGGGGTCAGCCTGTGCTGCGGAGCCCGGTGCGCCCCATGAGCCAGCCCTCCCTGACTGCTGCGCTCTGGGTGGGGGCCTCACAAGGAAGGGGGAAGCTGGTTTGCAGGCAGGGCCGTGAGGCGCAGCGGGGAAGGGCGTGGGATGGGAAGGGCCGGCAGGCATCAGAGCAGGGGTGTGGCGCTGTGGGCGGGGGGCACCCTCAAGGATTGCGCGAGCTCGTCTGTGGGGCCCTGACTCTCCGGGGCCTCTTGCCTGGCCTGGCATGCGTGCGACCTACCGCCCCCGCCCCATGGGCCCAAGAGCTGGGTGTCATCCTACTACCAGGGTGGGCAAGGACCTCCTCTGCCCAGGCTCCTGCTGGCTTGGAGCCCTGGCACGCAGGGGTGTGTGTGAGCTGAGCTGGTGGGATTGGCACTTGAGAGCAGGTGAAAGCTGGGGGCCCAGGACTCAGAGCCCCAGGAGCAGGGTGCCTTGGGGCAGGGGATCTCCAAGGCCAGTCTGGCCCCTGGAAGCTGGGTGATGAAGTGGGGTGTGAGGATTTTATTCCCCTGCTTAGGTTGCTTGTGTTTCCTAAGCTGCGTCTACACGTGCACGCTACTTCGAAGTAGCGGCACCAACTTCGAAATAGCGCCCGTCGCGTCTACACGCATCGGGCGCCATTTCGAAGTTAACTTCGACGTTAGGCGGCGAGACGTCGAAGTCGCTAACCTCATGAGGAGATAGGAATAGCGCCCTACTTCGACGTTCAACGTCGAAGTAGGGACCGTGTAGACGATCCGCGTCCCGCAACGTCGAAATTGCAGGGTCCTCCATGGCGTCCATCAGCTGGGGGGTTGAGAGATGCTCTCTCTCCAGCCCCTGCGGGGCTCTATGGTCACCGTGTGCAGCAGCCCTTAGCCCAGGGCTTCTGGCTGCTGCTGCGGCAGCTGGGGATCTATGCTGCAGGCACGGTCTGCAACCAGTTGTCAGCTCTGTGTATCTTGTGTTGTTTAGTGCAACTGTGTCTGGGAGGGGCCCTTTAAGGGAGCGGCTGGCTGTTGAGTCCGCCCTGTGACCCTGTCTGCAGCTGTGCCTGGCATCCCTATTTCGATGTGTGCTACTTTGACGTGTAGACGTTCCCTCGCTGCGCTTATTTCGATGTTGGGCTGAGCAACGTCGAAGTTGAACATCGACGTTGCTGGCCCTGGAGGACGTGTAGACGTTATTCATCGAAATAGACTATGTCTATTTCGATGTTGGCTGCACGTGTAGACGTAGCCCTAGTGTCCTGCAGTCACAGCAGGGTGCGCCTCAGTTTCCCTAGCACAGCATCAGTGCCTAGTGCAGGGGGAGGGGTTCAGCACGGTGGTTTCTCACAGGTAGGCAGTCGGCCTCCTTTGCCCTTTGTAACCTAAACAACCAGGTGATCCCTTCCTCCCCTAACTGGGAAACAGGACACAGGCAGAAGGAGGGGCCTGGCTGGTGGGAGTTGGAACTGGGCTGGGAGTGGGGCAGTCTGGGCTGGCTGGAGAGGGAGGGAGGGGACCAGGGCCCGGCTCGGGGACCCCTCTGGGCCCCTCTCCCCAGGATGGATGGTGCTGACGGCTGCTGGTCCCTGTGCTGACCCGTCTGTTCTGCGCTGTGTCCCTGTCGCCTGGTAACCTCCTGTTCTCCCTGCTGGGTGCAAGTCACCTCTGCCTGGGGGCGGGGGGCAGGGCCGGGGCCCCCACGCCCCACGACAAGCTGCTCTGGGCAGGTCTGCGTGAGGCCGACGGGCTGTGAGAGTGCCCTTCCTGCGGCAAACGTCAGCCCCCTGGGGCAGCAGCTGCTGCAGGAGCTTTGTGCTGGGGGTGGCTCCTTGGGGCAGCTCCCAAGCGGTGAGCTGCTGAAAGGGGCAGGTGGGATTTTCTGTCTGTTGCAGGCTGTTTCCATCCATGTGTGATGTAGTGGGGGGAGTGCCTGTGTGAGACTCAGGCTGGATGTGAGAGACAAGCAGAGCAGCTCCCAGTGGCTAAGGATGACCTGGGGCTACAACCTAGGCTGGCAGGTAACACTTCAGCCCTGAACAAAGAGGAAGGAGGAGCCGAGCTGGTTTTTGAATGGGGCGCGGCAGTTAGCGGCTAGGGGGAGAGGAGCTGGAAGGCAGCCAGCCTGAGGAGGGGGAAAGCTACACCCCAGAGGGGCCCCCCTCGGGGTCTTCTCCCCAGGACGGGTTGGAATGATTGTCTCTAACTGCTGTACTGACGCTTCTGTGACAAACTGGACGTCTGTTGCCTAATAAACCTCCTGTTGTACCTGCTGAGTGAGAGTCTCTCCTGCCAGCGGACGGGGTGCAGTGCAGGGGGACCCCGAACCCCATCACACCATGCGGAGGGGAAAGTTTTGTCCACTGAGCGTGTGCGAATGCGCCCCACTGCCAGGAACTGTGGGCACTCTGCAAATCTCCCCTGAGCGGCTGCCCAAGCGTGCAGGGAACACTGGTAGGCCCTGGGGGAGCAGTGGGTCCCTGCCACCCGGCTCTGCGGCGTTTCCATCCTGCCCTGGGCCCGTCCCCTCACACAGCTCTGCGGGTCCCCCCCAGTCCCAGGATAACAGCCTGCTGCCACCAGCTGGCCCCTCACCTGCCTTGGGTGTGCCCGGCATTGCCCCCTGCTCTCCCCTTCCACCCGGGCCCTGGGTACAAAATGCCCAACCCTTGGCTCGCCTGGTCCTGCCAGTGGGGACTCTGCCTCCCTGGCTGAGCGCCTGCTGCGGGACATCAGGGTGGCTGTGGGGGGGAAGGCCAGGCCGGGCCGTGTCTTGCGGTGTGGGGCGGTGCATAGGGTCCCTGCCCTCCCTCGAGCTTGGCCACGGCCAGGCGTGGCTGCTGCCAGGCAGGGGGTCTCTTCCCTGCCCAGTGGCACCAGGGAAGAAGCAGCTGGGCTGGGGGGGCCGGGGCGTGGGGAGAGCTGGGTGGTTGAGCCATGAGCCCCGCAGCCCATTGCCACGCTGGGGCTCTAGGGGCAGAGCAGCCCTGGGGAGTGCCAGGCCCTGCTGTGGTGCTGGCGGCAAGCCGGGGCCGCCCTGCGCCAGGCAGGGGCGGATGCTGGAGGCGCTGCCCCACGGCCGCAGCCCCCCAGGACTCCGGCCCGTGGGACAGAGCCGGGCAGAGCCCGAGGCCCCTTCCCCCACCCCAGCGCCCGTGGGAGGCTGAGCTGGCAGCCGGCAGGATGGTGCAGGAGCCTGTTGCCATGGCGATGGCACGGGCCTCCCGCCGCGGGCAAGGCAGGCGCAGTGCCTGGGCCTGTGGGGGCGGGAGAGGGGGCCGGGGCCACGGCCACGGCAGGGCTGGCGCTGGGGCCGGGGGGAGCTGCAGGCTGTCCTGGGTCCAGGGCCAGGGCTGGCGTGGTCTGACCGAGCAGCACAGGGGACCTGGCCGGGCGGGGGAGCTGCAGGGGGGCAGGAAGTGTGGGGAAGGTCCTGGATTGAGGGGCACCGGCAGGGCCGTGCGAGGGGGGCTCAGGGCCGGGCTGGCAGGGGCTGTGGGTCGGGGCTGAGGGGGGCCCAGGGCTGGGCTGGGCTGGCAGGGGCTGTGGGTCGGGGCTGAGGGGCACTGGCAGGGCTGTGCGAGGGGGGCCCAGGGCTGGGCTGGCAGGGGCTGTGGGTCGGGGCTGAGGGGCACTGGCAGGGCTGTGCGAGGGGGGCCCAGGGCTGGGCTGGCAGGGGCTGTGGGTCGGGGCTGAGGGGCACTGGCAGGGCTGTACGAGGGAGGCCCAGGGCCGGGCTGGCAGGGGCTGTGGGTCGGGGCTGAGGGGGGCCCAGGGCCGGACTGGCAGGGGCTGTGTATCGGGGCTGAGGGGCACTGGCAGGGCTGTGCAATGGGGTCCATGGCCTGGCAGGAGCGGCTGTGGGTCGGGGCTGAGGGGCACTGGCAGGGCTGTGTGAGGGGGGCCCAGGGCCGGGCTGGCAGGGTCTGTGGGTTGGGGCTGAGGGGCACTGGTAGGGCTGTGTGAGGGGGGCCCAGGGCCGGGCTGGCAGGGGCTGTGGGTCGGGGCTGAGGGACACTGGCAGGGCTGTGTGAGGGGGGCCCAGGGCCGGGCTGGCAGGGGTTGTGGGTCGGGGCTGAGGGGCACTGGCAGGGCTGTGCGAGGGGGCCCAGGGCTGGGCTGGCAGGGGCTGTGGGTCGGGGCTGAGGGGCACTGGCAGGGCTGTGCGAGGGAGCCCAGGGCCGGGCTGGCAGGAGCGGCTGTGGGTCGGGGCTGAGGGGCACTGGCAGGGCTGTGCGAGGGAGCCCAGGGCCGGGCTGGCAGGGGCTGTGGGTCGGGGCTGAGGGGCACTGGCAGGGCTGTGTGAGGGGGGCCCAGGGCCGGGCTGGCAGGGTCTGTGGGTCGGGGCTGAGGGGCACTGGCAGGGCTGTGTGAGGGGGGCCCAGGGCCGGGCTGGCAGGGGCTGTGGGTCGGGGCTGAGGGGCACTGGCAGGGCTGTGCGAGGGAGCCCAGGGCCGGGCTGGCAGGGGCTGTGGGTCGGGGCTAAGGGGCACTGGCAGGCCTGTGCGAGGGGGTCCGTGGCCTGGCAGGAGGGGCAGAGCTGTGCAGGATATGTTCCCCCCACCTCCCCCACTGCTCTGGGCTTTTGCATTAAAATTCACCCAGACCCCGTAACCCAAGCAGAAGTGAAAGAACCCCTAATGTGAGAGCAGCGCCCCCGGCCCTGGTCCCTTCTTGTGGGGGGCAGCAGCGCCCGCCGCTGGAGCGTTTTGCACATGGCCGGCACCTGCTGCCCAGCCCCAGTAGCAGAGCGGGGCTCCCAATGGCTCGTGGTGTTCTGGGGGCTCCGTGCTGTGCGCGTGACCCGTGTGCAATGTGTGTGCGCTGCGAGCGTGCCCAGGTCAGGAGAGAGGTGCCCTCAGTGCCTCTCCCACTCCGCAGCCCGGGGGCTCTCCAGGCGCTCAGCGCGGTGCCTGGCAGCCGGGCAGCCGGCATGTGGGTGTGGCGGAGGGAACCCCGCTGCTGCTGAGGGAGACCCAGGAGCGTGCGCTCCGCTGGGTGTCCTGGCTGCTCCCTCGACAGCCTGCTGCCGTGCTGCCCTTCAGCGCCTAGGCGGGGTGAGTTCCCAGCTGGCACGTGCTAAGGAAGGGGACCCTGGGCAGCAGGGCTGTGCCTGCATACGCACCCGCCTCGGCACACCCGCGTGCACAGGGCCGCTGGAGCCAGGCCCTGCCAGAGAGAACAGCGTCTGCACGGTGGGGTCCCTGCTCAGGGGAGACGAGGCCGCTTACACTTGGCTCTGTGCCGTGCCGTGTGCCCTGCCGCTTGGCATCCAGGACACGACCCCCAGGCTAGCCTTGTTCCTGACCCCCTTCCTGCCCTGGCGTGTGTTCACAGGGGCTGGCTTGGGAGGGCTTTGAAATCCTCTTTGATTTAAAGATTTATCAACTTGAAATATTAAATGGCAATGAAATATTAACGGCAGCAAAGCACAGGCTGGGAGGCTTGAGTGCGCTGGCTTCCCCAGGGGCTGTGGGAAGGCTGTGTGCAGGGTGTGGGGCAGGGGGCTCTGCTGCTGCCTGGCTTCCCCCGGGGACTGCGTGCAGGGTGTGGGGCAGGGGGCTCTGCTCCTGCCTGTTTTCCCTAGGGGCTGTGGGCAGGCTGCATGCAGGGTGTGGGGCAGGTGACTCTGCTCCTGCCTGGCTTCCCTGGGCCTGTGGGCAGGCTGTGTGCAGAATGTGGGGCAGGGGGCTCTGCTCCTTCCTGGCTTCCCCGCGGCTGTGGGCAGGGTGTGGGGCAGGGGGCTCTCTGCTCCTGCCTGGCTTTGCATGGGGCTCTGGGCTGGGCGCAGACAGTGCAGGGTGGGGCTCTGCTTTCGGTCCCTGCCAGGACTTTGTGTGAGCTGGGGGAGGTCTCTTCTCTGTCAGTGTGCCAGGTACAGGGCTGGGGGCCCCGTCATTGCAGCAGGGAGCCCTGGCCCGCTGGGGTGACCGTGGTAACAGCAGGTGTTCCTTTACCGGGGGCTTGGGGGTCTGGTTTGGCCTGGCGCTGCCTCCCCCAGGGTGAGGAGCCACGAACGGCCTTTAACCCCTGGGCTGGCAGACCTGCAGGACCAGTTCTCGAGCTGTGTCCCCTTGGCACGTGCTTCTCCCCAGCCACAGCTGGCTCTGCTCCCCACAGGAGCCCTGTGCAGATGGCAGGGGGGCAGCCTGGGGCCCTGGCTGGGCTGAGCTCTTGGGCTCCAAGTTCCACCCTGGGGAGAGGGACTCATGCCGGGGGTCTGGGCCGGGGTGAGCTGGGGGTCGAGGCCATGCCAAGATGGGCCTGCTCCGAGCTTGGAGGGGTGGGGTGCTACCGTGGGGAGTGATGGGGAAGGGCCTTGGCCGCTGGCCCTGCATGGCGGTCTGGTGCCCAACGCCTGTCCTGCGCAGAGTCCTGGCTGGGAGACCTCGGCCCGTTGGGGGTGCTAAGGGCAATAAGTCTGCTCCGCTGCTGCGGCGAGGGGATCCGAGTGCTGCAGGTGATGGCAGGGGTGCTGCCCCCACCCCCCGTGGCTGGGAGCAGGGCAGGGGCGGAGTTCTGTGTTTGGAGCCCACCCCCCCGAGCCTGTGGCAGCCTGGGGAGGGGGCGAGGTGGGAAAGCCCCCTGGCTGAAGAGGGAGAGCAGCATGCCAGGAGAGGTCACCCCGGGGGATGGGCCCCTGCTACTGCAGGCCACATCGCTGCTGCTTGGCTGGGGCCTTCATCTCCACCAGTGCCTGCCCCTGCCCCTGCCCCTGGGGGTCCCACCCGCTTGGCACCAGCCCCTGCCCCCTGTTCCTCCTCTGGGCTGCTGCACGCGCCTCCTCCCGCCACTGAGCCCGTTGCCATTGTCCTGGTAACAGACCAGCTCCCCACCTCCCAGCGCCGCAGCCTGGGGGCGTTGGAGCTGAGTGTGGTTCCAACCCCTAGGCCTCCCTGGCCCCGTCCCTCGGGCTGTAGCATGGCTGTGATGGGGGGAGGAGCGACCGGTCCTTCACGTCCAGCCCAAGGTGGGGACCCTCAGCGCTCCCTTGCTGGCGGCTAAGAGGGGCTGGGACTGAATGGGGGCGGGGGAGCGACACGCCCCCTCCATGCTGCCTCCAGGGCTGGCAGCCCCACACCCTGCCCCAGCCTTTCCATCCTTGCTGGAGCTGGGCTGCACTGCTCGCCCCCTGGGCTGGTTCGTGGCTGTCGGGGGGTGCCACTGGTGCCCAGGGCTCCCCGTCCCAGCAAATGCTGCTGTCGGTGGGGTGGGAAGAGCTGCTCCCCCCTACTTACCCAGTGAGCTCCAGGAACAATGGCCATCCCAGCCGCCAGCACTACATTCACCCTCGCTTTCCAGAGGGGAAACTGAGGCACAGAGGGGCAGGGTAGCGACTTACATGAGCTGCCCAGTGGGTTGGCAGCAGAGCTGGGCTGAGAACCCAGGAGTCTTGGCACCTGGGCCCACCTTTGCTTGGTGCCTCAGCGTGCGGGGCCTCCTCTTGCACGGACCACCAGCCCCCTGCTGCTGCCCCTTCCGGCACGCGGGGAGCTGTGGCCTGCGGCAGACAGAGCCGGGCGTCTGCACTTCCAGGGTAGTGCTGAGCTGTTACAAGCGTGTCAGGGCGCCTGGGGGGGGGCCAGGCTAGCAGGGCTCACTGTGCCAGGGAGCAGGTACTGCCTCTCAGGGGCTAACAGGCCAGCTGAAGAGCTAACGCTGCCAGGGACTCCTCTGGGTGGGGAGCAGCTGAATGTGCTCTCTCCTCCCCCCAGGTATGTCTGTAACACAAGGCGGCTGTGTCACTGGGCACCAGGGAGCCCTCAATCACTGGGGTGGGGGTGCCAAGACCCCTCCAACCCTGGCTTACCCCGCCCCCCCTCCCGGCACGGTCTCTGCCGAGCGTCCCTACAGTCATGGTGTGGGACCTTTGCCAGCAAATCAGCCCGTGCCGCTGGCCCCCATGCTGGGGAGGGGCTCTGAGGTCAAGGCCCCCGCCCCGGCAGAGTGGGGAGAAGGCCCTGCCCAGCTGCAGGCCAGGGGCTGGTGGAACGGGGCTGTTCCCATTGCACATCATTCTCTGCCTCTGCTCCCACCTTGTCCGGGTGCCGCGCTGCCATTGGCTGCTGGAGTCAAAACAAGGGGGAGGAGCTAGGGAAGTGACCTCACCTACTGGGAGCCCCGCCCCCAGCCCTATAAAAAGCAAGATGGTGCAGCAGGGAGGGAGAGCTCTGAGCTGCCAGCTTTGCCCCCGTGGGGACCAGGGCTGGGGGGCGGCTCCATGTCTGATGGCTTAGCCCCTGGGTGTCATGCCTCTGGCCAGCCCCCCCTCCCACCTGGGCTCTTCCGCTGGGCGGTGCCATGGCCGCGCGGGGCCGGCAGCGCCCGGTGCGCTACGCCTCCCTTGGCGCCCTGGTGGCAGACACTCACCGGCCTCTCCTCTTCCTCCTGGCAGACTTCAACTACGGGGCGGAGGACTACGACGCGGAGGGGAATGAGGAGCCCAAGGGGCCACCGGAGGGCTCGGAGACCATGCCCTACATTGACGAGTCGCCCACCATGTCCCCGCAGCTCAGCGCCCGCAGCCAGGAGGGTGGCGATGGCGTCTCGCCCACACCCATCGACGGGCTGGGTGCTGGGGTAAGTGGCTGGCGCGGGTGCTGGGGCTCTGGTGTTGCTGCTGCTTGTGTCCTGTGGGAGCCAGTTCCGCTGGCGTGGGGGCAGCCTAGCCCCTAACTCCCCCAATCTCCTTGTCCGGTCCTTTCCCTGTTGGCCCCAGGTCTGTCCGGCGTGAGAGGCGTGGGGGTGAGGGAGCTGCCTGGCTGCCTCTTGCTGGTCCCCCACTTCCCTTCAGGGGTGAGCAGCACCGGCTGCAGCCTGCCTGCGGTGCTGGTGGCTCAGGGCGCGGCGAGTGGCTGGCTTCGGTTTGCTGGCGCCCCGGCCCCAGCCTTTCCTGGGTGCTTTGACGTGGTGACGGGCGAGGACGGCTCGAGCGTGCCATCCCCGGAGGGAGGAGCTGCCGCAGAGCTCCTAGGGCTGGCAGCAGCTACGCAGCCCTCCCCTTGCTGACGGCAGGCAGCAGTCAGGCCCAGCCTGGGAGTGGAGCAGTGTGCAAGGGTCCCTGGTCCGCCATCCTGCCGGCCATGCCCGGGACTGAGCACCTGGCTCCTGCTCCCCGACCCAGCCCCAGCTGCATTTCAGTGCTCTGGGGAGAAATGCTGTGGAGTGTGCAGGGTACCCCTGGGGCCAGCTTGGGGTGGCATGGAGTGGGAGCCCCTCTGCCCCAGAGCTCAGGCACTTGAAAGCACAGTTGGGGGGGGGCTGTTACGCCTGCTGGCTGGGCATGCTGGGGGTGCAGGGCAGGCATGCTGCAGAGCATCACCCACTTTCGTGAGCCCTGAAGTGGGATGCTAAGACTGGTGATTAAAAACCCTGGCAGGGGAGCCTGGGGCAGGGCAGGACCAGGGGCATCTGGGACTGTGGATGGAGCTGGCAGGGCAGGATGCTGTTTCCCTTCCCGGCTCTGCCGCATCCTGCAGCTCCCCGGTTGGGCACAGCCGCCCCTCTCCTGGGCTGCGTGTGCCATCTAGCGGCAGAGGGTGGGACTGGGCCGGCTGGAGGCTTCTGCTTGCTTTCAGTCTTTGGGGGGCAGCAGCCCGGCTTGGAGTGGTGTGTTGATGCCTCTCTCTGTCTGGGGGAACTCTGCGGTGGGGGGGTGGCAGGGAACGCTGTGGGCAGCGCCGCCGTTTGCGGGGGCTTGACGTGTATCTTCCTGTTTGTTTCTTGGGGCTCTGACAGCTCTTGGCCAACAAATGGCGCAGCCTGGTTTCCTGGCTGCCTGGACATTGGTACGCACCAGCCCCAGTGTCTTGGCAGCCGGTCTCTGGGTGGCTTGGAAGGAAATGCCTGAGGCTGTAGCATGAGGCAGCCTGAGTCTGCAGCTGGTGCAGGGGGCGAAGAGAGAGCCTTCCTGACCGTGCGGCGGGGGCCCCTGGAGCGTGGGGCTTGTTCCGCAGGCCGTGCTGGGCTCAGGTGACGGTGTTTCTCGTGGCGGCCCTGTGAGGTGCGTGGGGCCGGAGAGGCCTGTGTCCCGCCTCCAGTTCAGGGCAAGGCAGTGCCAGGGGAGGCTGGGCCCTGGGCGCTGGAGGGGTTAGGGGCTCACCCCAGAAGCAAAGTGGACATGAAGGTGTCACTTGCTCCCAGCCCACGGTGGGGTGAGGGGCCAGGCTGGGTGGTGGCTCTAACCAAGGGGGAGCCCCTGGGCAGGCGACACGCCCAGTCCCAGCTGCCCACCCGCAGGAGGGAAAGGCCCCACCCCCCCACCCAGCGTTTGATGCCATTTCCCCACCAGGTGGCAGCAGCGTGGGGACGGCGGCTGCGTTCAGTGACGTCTGGGAGCTCGGCAGCGTGGGTGTCTCCACTCCCCCTGCTCCCCAGAAGGGGCGTCGTGCTGGGCCCAGACCCTCTCTGGGGCTGCCCCTTGGCGGGGCCCCGGCGCGGTCCTGCCTTCCCGTCTGTGGGAACGGTGCCTCCTTCCGTGCACTGCAGGGCGACAGCCCCAGCTCACAGGGGGCCCGTGGGGTTGCCTGGGGCTGGTGAGGTGGGGTGGGAATGCCCCAGGGGCTCTGGTGCAGCCAGTGACTGCTGCAGGCCGGGGCCGGGACTGTCTCTGATCGCCTGGCACCGTGCGATCAGCTCTGGGCCCTCCTGGTGGGGTGGGCAGCTGCCCTGGCACCGTGGAGCTGGGGTGTGGCTGGGTGCAGGAGCTGGCGAGCGCTCAGCTGGAGCTGGGTGTGGTTCTCCTGGCTCCTGAGCCGGGCTGCCTCAGGACAAAGCCTCAGGTTGTTCCCTCTCCCAGGGCTGCCCAGCCCCCACGCTGCCCTCTTCGCCCTTGGTGAATGGCCACTCTGGAGCGCGCCGTGCCTGGAGCCAAGGGATGGCCCCGAGCCCATGGCCGGCTGCGAGAGCGTGCCGCCTGGTGCAGCCACTGCCCTGCTGCCAAGGCTCCTCGGAGCCCAGCCTGTGGGACGCCTGCTCCTGGGCGCCTCCTGGCACGGGGGCACGCAGCAGTCTGCCCCCTTCAGCTCCTGGGCAGGGAGCCTCTGGCAGCTGGTGGGATTGGGAGGCGTTGTGGCTCCTGCTGCCTCTGCCTGCAATCCCATTATCCCTGCCCGGGGCCAGGCTAAGCTGAGTGCCCTTTGGACACCGCGGCTTACCCCCTTTGCAGCTGCCTCTGAGGCCTGCGTGCTGGTGGGCCAGCTGAGCAGCCGCGCCTGGGATCTGCCAGCAGGAGGCAGCGGACTCACGCTCGGCTTCCCTGGGGGTGTCAGGCCCCTGCTGCTGGGACTGAGGAGCCTGCCCTGAACTGAGGGGGGCGGAGAGCCTGCATGGCCCCCCCAGTCCCTGTCCCAAGCCAGCTGCTGCATTCCCTGGGCTGGAGCCTGGCAGTGGGTGGGCCTTGCTGCTGGCCCCCGACACATCCGCAGAGCCTCCTCTTGCTGGGCGAGCCGTGCTGGGCTCCTGCGGTTCTGGGTGAGAACCGGGCCCTGGCCTCGGGCTCTCCCCGCGCTCTGCACAGGGGCCTGTCGGCCTCTAGCTGAGGGCAGGGCCAGGCAAGAGCCGGGTGGTGCTGTTGTGGCTGCGGGGGCGGAAGACAATAGGGCCACACATGCAAAGCTCCTAGACCTCAGCTTCCCTTTCTCTGCAGCTGTGGGTGCGGGGGACAGAGGTGAAGCTCCTTCCCCACAGCTGCAGCCCCGGCCAGTCTGCAGGGCTGCAGGAGCCGCCAGCTGCGCCCGCTGTGCCCTCCCCTCTGTCCAGTCTGTGCCTGCACCGCTGTCTCCCTCGCTCGCTGCCCCAGCCCGGGTGGGCCCTGGCCGTTTGGGGAGGGGGATCACCGTGGAAGCACGAGGGGGTTTGGGACCCAGGCGGCTGCTGCGCTGGGTGCGCTCCGGCCCTCAGCGACCGCACTCCTCGCTCGCTGGCCTGAGCTCTGCCGCTGCACCGTGCCTGGCTGCCTCCACTTTAGCCGGCGGCAGAGCGGGGCGGGGTCCTGCCATTTGCGTCAGTAGGGTTCAGAGTGAACGCCCTGCTGGGTGGACAGAGCCCAGGGGTTCTCTCCCCTGCCCTGTTCTGCCAGGCTGGGTTTGCACAGCTGTCCCGGGCTGGCCAGGCGTATCTTGGCTGCATTTGCCTGGCTGCATTACCCTGGAGTTGCAGGGCGACCTCCTCTCTCCCAGCCCGCTGCCAGACACTGACAGCCTCCTCCCCTGCCCCCTGCGCTGGGAGGCAACTGCCTCTCTTGCTGGTCAGTGGGGAGCCCCGGGCCAGCTGGGGGTGTCCGGTCGGGGGAGCTGGGAGGCTGCTCCTGTTGAGCCCAGGGGAAGCAGGGAGGAGGGAGCCCCCCGGGCAGGCTGGTGGGATGGAGCTGTGGGCTCCAGGGTGGGGGTTCTCTTTGGGCAGTGGCCGGGGCCCCAGTGTGGTGCTGTGTGAGGCTGAGGACTGGCAGTGGCCCAGGCCCCATGTGCGTACAGTGCGAGGCTGGGGGCCGGCCGTGGCTCAGGCCCCAGTCCCGGTGCTGAGTCGTGCGAGGCTGGGGGCCGTGCAAGGCTGGGGGCTGGCTGTGGCTGTGATGGGGTTCGGGGTCCCCCAAGCTCTGCACCCCGTCCGCAGGCAGGAGTGACTCTCACTCAGCAGGAGAACAGCGGGTTTATTAGCTGGCAGGACACAGCATTGTACAGAGGAGTCGAGACAGCCAGTCCGATCCATGCTGGGGAGAGGAGGCCCCAAGGGGCCCCCCAGAGCCAGGGCCTTGCCCCCTCCTTTGTCTCTCTCTATCCCAGCCCAGACTCACTGCTTCCAACTCCCAGTTCCAATTCAAACCCCTCCGGCTCCACCTCCCCCTTTGTCTCCAGTACAAAGGTGTTACCTGGTTGTCACGGTTACCCTCAGCAGGAGACCTACACCCTCTGTAAGCCCCCCCCCCCCCACACGTCCCCCATTCCATCACAGTGGCCCAGGCCCCGGCGCCGTGCGAGGCTGGGGGGCCGGCTGGGGGCCCCGGCGCCGTGCGAGGCTGGTGGCCGGCTGGGGGCCCCGGCGCCGTGTGAGGCTGGCGGCCCAGGCCCAGGCCCAGGCCGGGGGCCGGCTGGGGGCCCCGGCGCCGTGCGAGGCTGGCGGCCGGCTGGGGGCCCCGGCCCAGGTGCCGTGCGAGGCTGGGGGCTGGCTGGGGGCCCCAGCGGCGTGCGAGGCTGGCGGCCGGCTGGGGGGCCCGGGCCCCAGTGCCGTGCGAGGCTGGCGGCCGGCTGGGGGGCCCGGGCCCCGGTGCTGTGCGAGGCTGGCGGCCGGCTGGGAGCCCAGGCCCAGGTGCCGTGCGAGGCTGGGGGCTGGCTGGGGGCCCCGGCGCCGTGCGAGGCTGGGGGCTGGCTGGGGGCCCCGGCGCCGTGCGAGGCTGGGGGCTGGCTGGGGGCCCCGGCGCCGTGCGAGGCTGGGGGCTGGCTGGGGGCCCCGGCGCCGTGCGAGGCTGGGGGCTGGCTGGGGGCCCCGGCGCCGTGCAAGGCTGGCGGCCGGCTGGGGGCCCAGGCCCCGGCGGCGTGCGAGGCTGGGGGCCCAGGCCCAGGCCCAGGCCCAGGCCCCGGCGCCGTGCGAGGCTGGCGGCCGGCTGGGGGCCCCGGCGCCGTGCGAGGCTGGCGGCCGGCTGGGGGCCCCGGCGCCGTGCGAGGCTGGCGGCCGGCTGGGGGCCCCGGCGCCGTGCGAGGCTGGCGGCCGGCTGGGGGCCCCGGCGCCGTGCGAGGCTGGCGGCCCAGGCCCAGGCCCAGGCTGGGGGCCGGCTGGGGGCCCCGGCGCCGTGCGAGGCTGGCGGCCGGCTGGGGGCCCAGGCCCAGGTGCCGTGCGAGGCTGGCGGCCGGCTGGGGGCCCAGGCCCTGGCCCCGGCGCCGTGCGAGGCTGGCGGCCCAGGCCCAGGCCCAGGCCCTGGCCCCGGCGCCGTGCGAGGCTGGGGGCCGGCTGGGGGCCCAGGCCCTGGCCCCGGCGCCGTGCGAGGCTGGCGGCCCAGGCCCAGGCCCAGGCCCTGGCCCCGGCGCCGTGCGAGGCTGGCGGCCCAGGCCCAGGCCCAGGCCCTGGCCCCGGCGCCGTGCGAGGCTGGGGGCCGGCTGGGGGCTGGCTGTGGCTGCTGCCCAGGCCTCAGTGGAGCCCTCCGAGCCTGCTTCCGGGCCGGGCTGCTGTGGCAGCTGGCAGTGGAGGAGCTGGTTCCCCCAGCGCTGTGCTGTGCAAACTCCCGGCCTGGCCCTGCCCTGCGTGCGGCCCCCCCTTCCCACGGCCCGGCGCTCATTTCCTGTGCATTGCTAGCCCAGGCAGGGCGGAGCGGCTGGGCCGCCTGGAGCAGCGTGGGCGGGCGGGCGGGCGGCAGGGGCCGGGGCCGGGAAGGGGTTAAACCCGCTGGAGCAGCCTGGGCTGGGCTGGCCCCTGTGTTGACAGGCCTGGCGTTTCCGCAGCCTCGTGCAGGCGCAGGCTGGGGGTGCCGGGGCCGCGCTCTCCTTCCCTCTCCTCGCCAGGCCGCCCTGGCTGGCGCAGGCGGGGCTCCTGCACCGTAATGGCTCCTCTCAGCGGCAGGCCGTGCCTGGCTCCCGGGGCTGGATGGGGCCAGGCCGGCCCCCGGGCATAGGCCCGACTGCAGCTGCAGCCCGTGCCCTCTGGCCTCTGCCATGGAGGAGGAGGAGGAGGCCATAGGGTACCTGGACAAGATCCTGGAGGATGAAGAGGATTCGGAGCCGGGTACCCCCACCAGCCCAGGCCTGGGGTCTCCCTTCCTGGCCTCCAAGAAGGTGGGCGCGTGAGCCTGGGGGGAAGGGGGCGAGGGCCCCGTTAGTGCCAGCCCCGCCGGGGCTTGGGGCAGCTCTGCGGTGGTCACGGGTGCCCTAATGGCAAGTCCCAGGCTGGGGAGCTGCTGCCTTTGCTG
The DNA here is from genome assembly GCF_033958435.1 of Carettochelys insculpta. Taxonomy (NCBI): domain Eukaryota; kingdom Metazoa; phylum Chordata; order Testudines; family Carettochelyidae; genus Carettochelys; species Carettochelys insculpta. Next base: position 3,434,455 of record NC_134155.1, read on the forward strand.
GGCTGGGGCAGTGGCGTGTCCCTGGTACTGCCATGAGGGGAGGAGCTTTCAGTGCCCATGCTGGGCAGAGCTGGAGGCGGGTCTGTCAAGGTGGTGCTGGTGCCTGTTCTGGCCTGGCAGAGGGCAGCAGTTGGGCGGCTGCTGCTGGGGTGTGGGCAGATCCCAGACCTGCCTGCAGGGAGCCCAGCCCCCCAGTGGGGTGCGTTGGGTGGTGGCAGAGGGCCTGCCACCGCTGGGCAGGGTGCTGGGCCGCCTCCTGCTCTGAGCCCCAGCTCTGCCACAGATGCACCGTGCGGCCTTGGGCATGTCCCCAAGTGCCGGCTGAGGCCCTTGGTAAAGCAGGGCCGGAGCCGCTGGTCCCTGGGCTGGGGTCCTGGCACAAGGGGCTGTCTGCTGCCCTGGACCTGTCTGTGGAGCAGGGCAGCCACCTCTTGCCTCAGCTCGGATCCCTGGGGCCTGTGGCCCTTCCCCGCCTTGGAGCCCGCGCTCTGGCCTTGGTGTGCTCGCACCCCACGCCGGACGGGCGGCCTGGTCTCCCTGGGGCCCCTCTTGGAGGCAGTGCCTTCACCAGGCTTCCATCAGGGTCCCAGGGGGCAGGGCCTGGCGGAGCCCAGAGGTGCGGCGGGTGCTCGCCTGGCCTGGCCTGGCCAGTGAGGCTGGCTGGTAGCACCTGCCCCAGGGTAGCAGGAAGAGCCTGTTACTAATGGGTGGGTGAAAACCCACAAGAAATGGTGGCGGCCTCGGCTGCCTTCCCCCTTGTCTGGGGAGGGGCCGAGGGTGCTGGGCACAGGCAGGAGCCGTGGGGCTCGCCCCCGGGAGACGGGCTCTGAGAGGCGCTGGGGGCAGGGTGATTTCCTGTGTCCCGCCCCCAGGCAAGGTGCTGCTGGGGGAGGAGGCATGTCTGGCTATTGGCAAACAGAGCCTCTCCCCCAGCAGCAGGGCCGTGGGGCTGGCAGCCCCCTGTCACAGAGCAGGGGAACTGGCTCCCCCACGACAGGGGCCTGTGCCCCAGCACCCCTCTGAGCCGGGCAAGTGCTTCCTGCCCTGGGCTTCAGTGGTCCCAGCTGCGTCTGAGTGTCAGTGCAGCTGCTGGTGCTGGGTTGGGGCAGCTCCATGGCCGCTGTCTGGGGGGTGAGGGCCGAGGCAGGGGAGCCTGGGGGAGGGGAGCCAGCAGGACTGACTCGGAGGCGGGGGGGGTGTCTCTGGCCCAGTGTGGCTGTGGGGGGACCCAGGCAGCTCTGGGGGGGGGGTGTTGCCTGGGGCTGGAGCCGGTAGGGGCTGGGGGATGTGCTGGCTCCTGCCCAGGGTTGCAAACCCTCCCAAGCGACCCCTGAGCCTGTCTCGGTCTGGGCTGGGCTCTGTTCTGCAGCGTCGCCGCGCACGGGGCAGGCGGAGATACAGCCGCCTCGGCTCTGTCCCGGCCGTTCGTCGCACTGTGGCCAGGCCAGGCAGGTCCCACTGCCCTGCCCACGCTCGGCCCGGACACCAGGGTTAGCGCCTGGGTGCTCCAGCAGGTGCCTAGAGCTGGGTGGGTGGAGGCCAGCGCCCGGCCTGCGCTGATGGGTGTTTCCAGAGGACATGCGTCGTGGCCGGGAGAGATCCCTCACCCAGCCTGACCCTGCGGCCCTGGGCCCTCCGCTCTGGGGCTGGTGCAGCTGGAGATGCCCCTTGGAGCCGGGCTGGGGGTGCTGCTCAGGCTCAGAGCCCTGGGGAGAGGGTGGAGTGCAGGTGGGGGCTGCTGCGGGGATCCCGCTTGCGCACCCCTTCCCCCCACTTGCTCAGCTTGCCCTGCTCAGCCCTAGGCCCGCCCCGGGCATCTCTCCAGCCCCTTGCCGGTGCCAGGGGGCTGCAGCAATGCGTAAGGAGCCGGCAGCTCCGTGGGCGTCTCGGTCTCCTGGGCTGCTGCACCCCTGGGTCTGGGCCCCCAGGGCTGCGGAAGCCGGGAGGGTGGCCAGCTGCCAGCAGGGAGATCCGAGGAGGGTGGAGGCGCTGGCAGCCAGCTCCATCCCCCACCCCCCAGTGAGCACCACACGCTTGGCAGCTGTAGGCCCTGCCGTGTGGGAACGGCCCATGTCAGACCACACGAGCCCCACCCCGACGGAGCCGGGAGCCTGCCGGCTGGGGGGCATAGGGCCCCAAAGCCAGCTCTGCCCAGGGCTTCCCTCACTGCTCCCCAGCACCAGGCTCTGCCAGGCAGTGGTGCCGGCCTCCCTCCCCTGGCGGGGCAGGGCGGGGAGCTGAGAGCAGCCTGCTGCGAGCCCGGCGCCCCCGACTGGGAGTCCCAGGGGTTCCCCTTCCAGCAGCGCAGGCCTGGAGTGCCGAGGCCCTGACGCCCTGGTTGTCCCGCAGGGCGAGCGGGATGCCGGGAAGGGGCTGGAGATGCGGAAGCTGGTGCTCTCGGGCTTCCTGGCCAGCGAGGAGATCTACATCAACCAGCTGGAGGCGCTGCTGCTGGTGAGTGCAGCCGAGCAGGAGCCGGACCTCTGCCAGTGTGTTACGGGCTCCCTCCCTGCCTGCCCCCACGAGCAGAGCTGGGGGCTCCCCTCCAGCATGGGGCTCTGCAGGCAGGAGGGCGGCTGGGGGCTCTGCTGCCCCCTATGGATAGTGAGGTTAAACTGGCCGGACACCTGCCCTGGGGTGCATCCCTCATAAGAGCTGGGACGTGTCCAGCATTAGCTCTGTGGAGCAACGGGTGGGGAAGTGGAGCCAAAGAAGGAAACATCCCTCCGAGGTTGGGGTGTGTGTGGGTCGGGCTGCCCCCTCCTGGCTGCTGGGGGCAGAGTTGCAAATGCCAAACTCTCCCTGTGCCCAGGGACTGGAGCCCTACGCTGGGGTGCAGCTAACTCCTACGTCTGTGGGCCAGGGCGCGTCTGCGTGGGGAGCCAGGCGTCCCTACGTCATCCCCAGTGTCCCGGCCCTGCCCTGCCACCCTGTGTTGCACAACGCCAGGGCTGGCAGGGTCACTTCTCTCCTCCCCGGCACAATGGGGAAGTCTGTGTGGCCACACAAACTGAAACTGCTGTCTGCAAGCCGGCACGGCATGTCTCGGGCAGCGCTCAAGGCGTGGGGGTGGGGCTGGCGGCCCCTTCTTGCCGGATCCGCTCCGTGCTGGGCTGCCCTAGAAGGGGGCTCTGCTGATCTGGGAGCGGAAGGCTGGCAGACCCCGACCCACAGCTCCCTGTTGGCCCAGCCCTGGTGCCCCGGCCTCTGCTGGTGCCTTCACTCCTGACCTGCAGCCCCCCAGCTGTTCTGGCCCAAGGGGTTTCCTGCTCTGCCATGGCCCACTGGTGGCTGTTCCCCTCCCTGTGGTGATTGGGGCTGGACCCTGGCTAACTGTCCTCCCCCAACTTGAGCCAAGCTTGCAGGTGGGTGCCAGAGCCCCACCCCCCTTGGAATGCGACACCCTGTCTGGGGCAGGCTGCGCTGCATGCATGGACCGGGGGTTCCCTGGCCTTGCCCCCCTCTTGGGCCATCTTGCCAGTCAGACGGCGCTGGAGCCCCTGGCTGCGACTCTGCTCTGGGCCGGGGGCGGGCACCGAGCCTGGCCTGTCTCTAGCAGGGTCCTGCCCTAACGCCGGCTTCCCCTGCTCGCTGCAGCCCATGAAGCCGCTGAAGGCCACAGCCACCACCTCCCAGCCTGTCCTCACCATCCAGCAAATCGAGACCATCTTCTACAAGATCCAGGACATCTACGAGATCCACAAGGACTTCTACGACAACCTCTGCCCCAAGGTGCAGCACTGGGACAGCCAGGTCACCCTGGGGCACCTCTTCCAGAAGCTGGTAAGCTGGGCTCCCCTGCGGGTGCAGGGCTTGGCTTGGCTGGGCCGGGGGGCTCCCTCCCCACTTCTTTGGAGGAGTGAGGGGTCAGCTGGGAGCAGACAGGAGTCGGTGGGAGCGCGAGGGTGGCTGATCGGTGCGGGCAGCTGGAATCAGTCGCCCTCCCTAAGCAAGGGGCTGTCTCTGCCTGCCCCAGCGCTGGGTTCCCTGGAGCTGGGCAGGGTTGGGGCGTCAGAGGCTCTTGGCTGGGCTGTCCTGGGGCGGTTGGGAAGAGCACGGACCAGGCTTCATGAGTCTCTGACGCAGCAGCAGAAGGCTGCGAACCCCTCTGGGTGGGGAGGCGCACGCACTCTGGCCGTTGTGACGCCTTTCCCCGGCTGGGCCGTGCCCGGGCTGTGGTGGCTGCGCCCCTCCCCGGGCTCCCCGCTCCCAGGCGGGCTCATGCCCTGGGGGTGCCCAGCCAGCGCCCCTCAGTGGCGCTGAAGGAGCGCGTGGAGCTGAGGGCTTGGAGGTGTCTCCTTCCACTGTTCTGCCTTCACAGAGGCTGGGCTCCCGCGGGGGCTGTACTCCCTCTGGTGGGGGCACGGCCCAGTGGAGTTGGGGTTACCAGCCCTGCTGCCTCAGTTACACCGGCGGGTGGGGGGTGTTGGCTCAGGCGTCTGGGTGAGTTTCACTGGGCTCGTGAGTGCTGCCTGCCAGACACAGCGCGCTAGGAACCATTTCCCTGCTGGCTGCGGCCTGGGGAGCCGAGCCTTAGTTTGCCCTGGCTGGCTGTTGCTAGCTGCCGGGCAGGGGCAGAGGACAGTGTCAAGGCTCCCGGGAGCAGTGGTAGCACAGGGGCTGGGGCTGATCACTCGGGGTTCGGCACGCTGGTGTCCCTGTTTGCTCTGCAGGGCCCCGCAGCAGCGAGCACCTCGTCTCAGGCACTTGGCTGGTGGTGCGCAAAGGGGACCGGCCTGCCGGGGCACCGGGGTTGGGTCGGTGTTTGTGCTGGGGGTGCCCCCCGGACCAGCTGGTGCACAGTGGGGCAGGGAGGGCGTCCCGGCGCTGAGCTGGGTGGTCAATGGCAGGTGCCCGTCTGCACCATGACATGTTGCTGCCCAAGCGGATCCAGACCAGGCGCGAGTCCTCCCCAGTCCTGCCACTCTGCCCCCCGCTGCTTCCTGGCCCAGCGATCAGCTCTTGCCCAGCAGCGCCAGCGCAGGGCACGAGGGCCTCCTGCAGGCCTGGGGGTCAGTGACACCACTCGCAGCTGGGGAGAGGACGCTGCACCCCGCAGTCCTGCGGCCATGGCCCACCCCGTTTGGCCAGGCTGCCCTGGGGCTCCTGTCTCGCCAGTGCCGGGCAGCACCTCGTCCATGCCCGGGCAGGGCTCTGGTGGGTCACCGGCTCTGGCAGAGCCTCTTCCTGTCGAGCCCTGCTGCCTGCTCTCGTCGCTGTGGAAATGGCTGGAGCCAGAGGCACTGGTCCCCATACCAGGCTGGTGGGTAACCCCCTCCGCTCGCCCCCAGGCCAGCCAGCTGGGCGTGTACAAAGCCTTCGTGGATAACTACAAGGTGGCGCTGGAGACGGCCGAGAAATGCAGCCAGAGCAACAACCAGTTCCAGAAGATCTCGGAGGTGAGCGGGAGGGCGGGAAGCCTGGAGTGCTGTGCCTGGCAGCGGGCAGCCTCCCGCAGGGCTTGCTGGGCACCGAGTGGCTGCCGGTGGCGGCCCCACCCTGCTCTTCCACCTGCAGCCTGGCGTGGGGCAGCCTGGCGCTGGCTGCGGATCCCACGGCACTGGGGTGGGGCGCACGCCCTGCAGCCCTCTAGCTCCAGGGGGAGGTGGGGGTTAGACCAGAGTGTCCCTGCCGGGTCCATGGGACAGAGCCAGGATCCAGGGCTGCTACCGTGTGGAACTGGATATGACGCTCTCACCCCTCGGGGGAATGGGGCCCAGCCCCCGCAGTGCGTTCCGCGGGAGCCGGTCCCTCACCCTCTGCCCGGGGGTGTGTAGGCGAGGAGCCAGGGGACCCCGGGGGCAGCCCTGCTCGGCCTTCCCTCGAGCTGCAGCCATGCCTGACTGGCACCTGCTGGGGGACCCTCCTAGGGGTCCGGCACGGCTGTTGGGTCAGGTGGCTCCCTTGTGCCCCAGAGCAGAGGCAGCTGGGCCGGGCCCTGGCCCCCACCAGCCCCTTCCTCTCTGCGGGGCCTCTCCCGCCCCCTAACGAGCCTGTCCCCGGGCAGGAGCTGAAAGTGAAGGGCCCCAAGGACTCGAGGGAGAGCCACTCCTCGGTCACCATGGAAGGTACGTGGGCGCACGCGTGGGGAGGGGGCCTGTGTCTGGCCCGGCCCCGCGCACACATGATCGCTCGGCTCCCGCGGGGGGGGGGGGGAGCCTTTGTGCAGCGCGCGCCCCTCGTTAGGATGCTGCCGACGGCTGGGAGCCCCCCGCCCCGCCCCTCCCCCCGCCTCGCTGAGCTGCCGCGGGGAGGCCGGGAGCCGGCCACAATGGCTGTGCGGAGCCGGGGCTGCCATGGAGATCCTGCTCATCGTCCGGCTGTGCTGTAACTGCACCTACGGTGGGTCGGGGCTGCGGGGGCCTGGGCCGGCCGGGGGGTTGCACCCACCTGGGCTGGGTGGCTGCGCCGGGGTTCCTCCCTCCAGCACCGCATGGTGCAGCCCCAAGTTGGGAGTTTCTTTGTTCTGAGCTCCGCCAGGGCGCGTGCAGCCCGGCTCCCGGCTCTTCCCCCGGGCGGCGGCAGCGGGGGGCCTCGGGCGTATGCAAGCTCGGGGGAGGGGGGCTGTGTCAGGCTGGGCCAGTCCCATTGTCCTGGCTCGGTCAGCCCAGCCAGTGCAGGAACCTCTGACCTTCGCGTGGGGGCGGGGGGACGGGGACCTGCTCCCACTGCCCTTGCGCTGTGCCCTGGTCATGGGGAGGCAGACATGCCCCTCCCCAAAGGCCCCCAGGGAGTGGTCATGTCCCACAAGGCACCAGGCAAGGCTGCTGTGCCGGGGGGATTGAGCTGCCAGCACTGGGCTCGGAGCGTCACGCGTCCCGGGAGAGGAGCCGCTGGCCCCAACTCTGTGTCCCACAGCAGGCGGGTGCCATGGGGCGGGTCTTGATTGGTTTGGTTTGTGTCCTGCCCAGCCCCCCGCCTGGCCGTGCAGAGGTGGGAGCAAAGGGCCAGCCCCTCCCCCTGCAGAGGTCCCATCCCCACCTGGCCACCTGCCCACACTGGTGCAGACCTGACCCCCCAGCCTGGGGTCCTGGTGCAGGCACCTCTGCGCGGGCCTCGGCTGGGCAAAGGCAGATGCATCTGCTGAGGGGTGAGGAGCTGGGAGAGCCGTGTGCGTCGCCTGGCGGGCAGTGCCCACGCCCCTCCCGAGAGCGAGAAGCACCAGCGTTTGGAGCCCTCCCTGGGGTGGGAAGGTCAGGGCCTGGGGTCTGCAGGGCTCGGAGGGCTCCTCCCCAGTGACTGCTGAGTCCCAGGGGCACATGGGTTGCAGGGCAGCTTCCCTCTGCCCTGGCAGGGTCCGGTCTGGCTCAGGCAGCGGCCGCCAGCCCTGCCCTGTTCTGCCAGGCACAGGGGAGGTGCCAGTGTTACTGGCCAGCGTTGGTCGGTGGCTCTCAAGTGAGAGGGGCCTGGAGGGCCAGTGGCTGGTGGGGAGCACTGGGGCGTGCGGTCACCCAAAGCTGTGGATTTGGGGCCGTCGAGTGCCAGTGGCTGCCGGTCCCGGGGCCGTTTCTCAGCTCCCGCGAGAAGAGACGCTCGTAACAAGGCGCCGGTTTCGCTGGCTGAAGCAGGCAGAGGGAGCCCAGCCCCAGGCCTGCTCCATGCTCAGGCTGTGGCTGGCAGGGCCCCCGCAGCTTGGGCGTGGCGTAGGGCTCTGCTCTGCGCGTGGAGAGGGAAGCAGACTGAAAAGAGGAAGCTGTGTCCTTGGCCAACAGGGGACAGGAAGCAGCAGAAAGCAGGCTGGGCTCTCGCAGTGCCTAGCCCTGGGGGAGCAGTCCCTGGCGTCCCAGCCAAGCCAGTGCCAGGCAGTGCCCAGTGTGACCTTCCCCAGGCCTGGCTGCCAGCCCTGGTGCGTGGGTGGAGCGCTCAGAGCCCAGGTGCGCTGGCAGATCTGTCTGCAGGAGGCTCACAGCCGTGGCCCAAGCTGTGTGCAATTCGAGCTGCCCCCAGCCGCTAGCCCAGGGAGTTGGCCCCCCTGGGAGCAGAGCGCTGCTGGCTCTGGGCCCTCACGGAGCCCATCCAACATGCATCAAGCCAGGGCTAATGGCTCTCTCCACCCGTAGCTGTTGGAGCAAGGGGCTGGCTGCCCGTCTAGGGGGGCTGGGATGGGATGGGCTGGCTGGGCCAGGCAGCACCTTTCTGACCGGTGCCTCTCCCCACAGCCCTGCTGTACAAGCCCATCGACCGTGTGACGCGCAGCACCCTGGTCCTGCATGTGAGTATGGCTCCAGCCTGGCCCCGGGCTGGGGAAATGGGTGTAGGGACACGCCCAGGCTGCCACTTCCTGGGGGCAGAACCCTGCCAGCCCTGCCCACCAGGGGTCCTGCTCGGGGTGCGGGGGCCATGCCCAAGCAGCGGCAGGAGAACAGGCGGCAAAGCCCCCCTTGGCACACCCACAGGAATCTGCCCGCTCCGCACTGGGGTAGCCTACCCAGGCAGGAGCTCCCCTCGCGGCTAGCCAGGCTAGCACACTTGGCTCCCCGGGCTGGGCCCTCGCTGCCAGGCCCAGTGCTGGCCCTGCAGCGCGCTGTGGCGGGGGGCTGGCCGGCTCTGCCTGGGCGTGCTCACCGGCGCCCTTCCCTCCCAGGACCTCCTCAAGCACACGCCGGCCGACCACCCCGACTACCCGCTGCTGCAGGATGCCCTCCGCATCTCCCAGAACTTCCTCTCCAGCATCAACGAGGAGATCGACCCGCGGAGGACGGCCGTCACCACTCCCAAGGGGGAGGTGAGCCTGGGTGGGGAGATGGGTGTGGCTCAGGGAGGAGCCGGGAGTCGTGCCCCCTGAGCTGGGCCGGTGCTCTTACCCTGGCTGGGGGCCACGTGCCTCTCTGGGCAGGGCTCTGGGCCCCATGTGAATTGCTGGGTGGCTGTGACCCAAGGCAGGGGCGTCTTCCAGCAGGCGCCCGGCGCCCCTCAGAGGAAGGGCACCTTCACCGTGGCGCGCTGGGCCTGGGCGGGGCCCGATCCCTGTGCGGCCTGAGGGACCCGGCTGGTGGCTCCAGTTACTGGGAGGACAGGCTGGAGCTCTCCCCAGCGTGTGGCGCAGGACCCCTGCGGGGCCCATTAAGGGGGGGGGCGGGTCCGTCAGGTGTTTGGCACGATCTGGGAGCCGGCCGTGCTGCAGGGCGATGGGGGGCAAGGGCTGGCTCTCTGGGCCTGGGCCCCCTTGACCTGGCCAGGCCCTGTGGGGGAGCACGGGGCTTAGCAGCCACACGTTCCTAGGCTGGCCCCTGCAGCGGCAGCCCGTGTCTGGGCCCCGAGCTGCTCTTCTCCCTGGCCTGACCCGCCAGCCTGGCCTGTAGCTCCGTCGCACTAGGTGCGAGTGGCTGGGGCGGAGTGCCAGGGCCTCCCCTCACGCGGGGCGGCTCTCTCCCAGACGCGGCAGCTGGTGAAGGATGGGTTCCTGGTGGAGCTGTCCGAGGGCTCGCGGAAACTGCGCCACGTCTTCCTCTTCACCGACGTCCTGCTCTGCGCCAAGCTGAAGAAGACGGCCGTAGGGTACGGGGGTGCTGCCCAGGAGGGGCCACGTGCTGGGCTGCCCAGAGCAGGGTCCCCAGGCCTGGGATGGTCGGTGCCTGGACGTGCATCGGGGGGTTCCCCTCGCTAGGTGGGACGGGACGCAGCTGCCCAGCATGGAGGTGGGGGTCCCCCTCGCTAGGTGGGACGGGACGCAGCTGCCCAGCATGGAGGGAGGGTTCCCCCTCGCTAGGTGGGACGGGACGCAGCTGCCCAGCATGGAGGGGGGGTTCCCCTTGCTGGGTGGGACGGGCTGCAGCTGCCCAGCATGGAGGTGGGGTTCCCCTCGCTAGGTGGGACAGGACGCAGCTGCCCAGCATGGGGTGGGGGGGTTCCCCTTTCTAGGTGGGACGGGATGCAGCAGACCTGCCTGGGGGGGCAGAGGGATGTGATCTCCAGGGCCTGGCATGCTGGGGGCATAGGATCAGTCCAGGCCCATCACTGCAGGAAGCACCAGCAGTATGACTGCAAGTGGTATGTGCCGCTGGCCGACCTGGTGTTCCCGGCCCCCGAGGAGTCGGAGCCCTGCCCACTGGTGCACGCCATCCCGGACCACGAGCTGGAGGACATGAAGATGAAGATCTCGGCCATCAAGAGCGAGGTGCAGAAGGAGGTGAGCTGGGGGGGCTGTGCTTGTTCCTGGAGGGGGAGCTATTATATCTGCCCCCACCAGTGGGCCCTGGCTGAGAGCTAGTACTGCGTGCCGGGGGCAGGGCTGGGCCCGCTATATGCCATTGGCCTGTCCCTGCGTGTGCTCCTGGCCGGGGCCTGTCTCCTCTCTTGGCTGGTGTTGGGAGTGAGAGATGTCGGAGGTTTCTCCAGGCGCTGCTGAGAGCCAGAGCAGGGCAAACCTCTTCAAACCAGGCCACTCGCAGCCCGGGCTGTAAGGCACCGACCCCATCACCCAGGGGACCACCGCAGCCAGCCGGTCACACCAGCAAGGCCCTCAGACCCTCCAGCATCCCTGGTGCCCCAGCCAGGCCCCTCCTGACACAGCGAGAGGTTATGAGACCAGTCGCCCCACATCCACACAGGGCTCCCCAGTGGCCAGCCTCAGGTCAGCGGGTGCCTCAGCCCTCACCCCACGAGCACGCTGGGCCCGGCCGTTGGCATCGCACGTCTCGAGGGTTATTGGCAGACAGGCAGGAGCAGCGGGGAGATGGAGAGTGACACTGTTAGAGCGACCGCGTGACACGGCGGCCAGGGCTCGGGGCAGGCTGCAGCCCAGGTGCAACCAGCTGCTGTCGTAATAGCCCGTGGAGGACGTCCTGTGCCTGGCCAGGGCCGCGGCCCTTCCGGGTCAGCGCAGAGCAGGGATGCTCCTGCCGTGAGGAGCCAGGGTGAAGAGTAGAAGATGGAGAAACTTGGGGCCCTCTCTACACTCTTGCCCATGTGGAGGGAAATCCCTGAGTGGAGCAGGTCCCAAACAGCCTGGTCTGCTCTTCCTTGGGCATTCTGCCCTGGCCAGTCTGCTGGGCTACGCATCCACTGCCAGGTGCCCCAGAGGGAGATTGGAACCAGGTGCTGCTGGGCCTGGCTAGGGCTCCTTCCGCAGTGCTTGCCCAGAGACCGAAACCTCGACTACAAGCCCAGCGCCGGGACTGGTAACGCCACACGCACAAATGATGCAAACCTATGTGCAGCATAAACTGCGTCAGAACCAGATGCTCCCTTGGCACAAGCCCTGGTGCAAAGCTAGGGCCACGGTTACAACACGGTTTTGCACGTTCATGTGAAAATCCGGTAGCATCCCAGGGAGGCAGAGGGACCCTGGCAGAGACTGTGGCTCCTGGGCGTGCCCTTCCCTGCCTGGCCGGTGCGGTGCCTGGGCCGACTCCGACCTCTCCCTCCCGGTTCCCCGCAGAAAGCCAACAAGGGGCAGAGCCGCGCCATCGAGCGCCTCAAGAAGAAGATGTTTGAGAACGAGTTCTGGCTGCTTCTCAACTCGCCTACCATCCCCTTCCGCATCCACAACCGCAACGGCAAGGTAGGGCTGCCAGCCGCCAGCGTTCCCAGAGAGCTTGAGCACCTGTGCAGCTGCTCAGGAGACTCCAGCGCTGCCTGGCTGATGAGCCGAGCGCCCACAGCTAGGCTAGTCTCTCCTGGTGGTGCACGTTCGCACATGCCTCAGTGCACAGGCAAAATATTATTCTGCACAAGACGGAAAAGCTCCGTGAGAACATTGCTGGGGATGGGGGTGCTTCATGGCGAGCCACGGATGGGGCTTGGGCGGGTGCCTGCGGGGCAGGGAGGGTGAAGAACTGGCCTGGCTGGACTGCACGGCCCCCGGCCGCTCGGGGAAGTGCCGCTGGCCCCCAAGCTGTCCAGGCTGGGCTCCTGGTGGCAGGTGGGGTATCTGGACAGGGCCACACTGGGCAGCGTCACTCGGCACTCGCTGGTGTCTGTCTGCTGTGCCCGGAACCTCCTGTGCTTGCAGCTGCCCTGACGCTGCCCCGTGCCTTTCAGAGCTACCTGTTCCTGCTCTCCTCGGACTACGAGCGCTCAGAGTGGAGGGAGGCCATCCAGAAGCTGCAGAAGAAGGGTGAGGCTATGCATTGCTGGGGGCGCTGCGGGAGGAGCCATCCCCTGTCCTGGGGGGCTCACAGGGGTCCTCGGGTGAAGCTGGGAAGCCATGCCTGCCCGGAAACCAAGCAGCCTGCTCTCAGGCTGGCTCTGCCGGGGCTCTGGCCTGTTGGGGGGCGGGAGGGTGTCCCATGGCACGGGCATCCACCTCCCCCGGGCAGCAGAGCACAGGAACTGCTGGGAGCAGCCGCTCACCCCCTGCCCCTCTCCGATGCCTCCCACAGACCTCCAGGCCTTCGTGCTGAGCTCAGTGGAGCTGCAGGTGCTCACGGGGTCCTGCTTCAAGCTGCGCACCGTCCACAACATCCCCGTCACCAGCAACAAGGACGGTGAGTGTCGGCCAGGCCTGGCTCCCCGGGCGCACCCGCAGGCTTGGCTGCTGCAGGTGGGGGAGGAAGCGCAAGGACCCTGGCTGCGCGGGGTACCAGGCCCTGCCTGCTGGGCAAGGCTGGGGTCAGGAAAGCACTCGGCGCTCTGTGTCTGGCTCCTGGGCCGGCTCCGGCCGGGAGGGTCTGTGCCACCAGGGGGCGCTGAAAGCGCGGCTGGCTGGCCTGGCTCGGGAGGGGGGTGGGCGCCATGCCACTCCCAGCACCCCATGGCACCGTGGGCCCGGACGGCTGGGGAGGGGCCCTGCCTCCCTGGCTCTTTGCCAGGCCAAGGCAGCTGGGCTGGGAAGGTGCCCCTGCCCCCACACGCTGGCTCAGGGGCCTGATGGGGGCGTCTGCCCCGGTGATGGGGCTGGGAGTTGCGTTGTCCGTGCCGTGGGAGCCCATTACCACCCCCGAGCAGGAAACCCCTCTGCCCTGCGCTCCGCTCTCCTCCGCCTGCAGAGCTCTGGGCGCTGGGCGGGTGTCTCTCGCGGCAGGGCTGAACGGGGCATGCCGGGAGCCGGGTGGCAGGTCTGCGCGCTGGCGGGGCAGGTGGTCGAGTGGCTCTGTTCTGCCAGCTGTCGGGGTGCTGGGCTGGGGTGGGCACCGAGGGTCATGCCCCTGGCTGGCGGAGGGCTAGGAAGGTGAGTGGGGGCTGGCTCAGCCCCCTGCACGCCCAGTGCCCAGCCGGCGAGGGGGCTGGAGTCCAGCCCAGCCAGGGAGGGGAGTCCCAGCCTAACATCCCCCTGTGCTTCTCCTCTGCAGATGATGAATCCCCAGGCCTCTACGGCTTCCTGCACGTGATCGTCCACTCTGCCACGGGGTTCAAACAGTCTGCCAGTGAGTGCCAAGTGCGGGGCTGGGGCTTGGCACGGAGCGGGGCCTGGCCTGGCTCTGGGGTCAGGGCTCTGCAGAGCTGCCTGCCTCTGTGTTGGCCTGTGCCCAGAGGGCCTGGCCGCCCCGGCTGGGGAGTCTGTGCAGGCCCATGGGAGTCCCGAGAGCCCCCTGACGAGGCTCCTCTCCCCAGACCTCTACTGCACGCTGGAGGTGGACTCGTTCGGGTACTTCGTCAGCAAGGCGAAGACCAGGGTCTTCCGGGACACGACCGAGCCCCAGTGGAACGAGGTGAGCTCGGCGCTAGGGTCTGGGGGGAGCAGACAGCCCTGCCCCCATTCCCGCCCTGAGCTGCCACTCCCAGCCCTGCTGGTGCCCCTGAGTCCCAGCCCAGAGCCCTGCCCCGGTAGTCGAGCTCCAGCATCCCTCGCGCCCCTGGCAGTGCTGCAGTTCACCTCTGCCCCTGGAGCCTGGCGCACGGGGCCAGCTAGTTGGGCCCAGAGCCGAGGCGCTGGGGCCCGGTCCCTGCGCTGCTCCCCTGCGGGCTCAGCTGCCCTCTCTCTCGCACGGCAGGAGTTCGAGATCGAGCTGGAGGGCTCCCAGTCCCTGCGCATCCTCTGCTACGAGAAGTGCTACGACAAGACCAAGCTCAACAAGGACAACAACGAGATTGTGGACAAAATCATGGGCAAGGGGCAGATCCAGGTAAGGCCGCGGGGGCTCGGGGCTGCCTGGGGCTGGCCGCTTTTGGCCGTGGGGGCCAGCCCCCTTGTCTGTCTGGGGGAGGCCGTGCAGCTCCTCACCCCTGGCCCTGCTGGGTGCTGCCCGCCCGTCCCACCCGTGGGCGCTGCGTCACTGGCAGAGCCGCTCCTTCCCGTGCCGCCAGACGGGGACCATCCGGCTGGTGGGTTTGTTTTCCCATCTGGCGCAGTGGTTCTGTCTGGTTCCGGCTCCGAAGCAGCCGCGCTCGCTGCCTGGGGCTGGCCAGGACGGACAGCGTGCGGGTGCCTCTCCCTGGGGAGCCGGGGCTTGGCTGAGTGGGACCGGGCTGGTGCAGAGGGCCGTGCAGGACGGGCGGCCGTGGCGCGTGGGGGCCGGGCTGCGTACAGGTGGGTGGGCCAGCTGCAGGCCGCTCCGCCTAGAGCAATCTCGGCAAGGCTGCGTGTGGGGATCCAAGGGGTGGAGGGACCGGGAGCTGGGGGAGCCAGGCTGGGTGCTCAGCGCAGGCCGGCCTGCTCCTGGGCGCGGTTTGTTTCCTGCCTGCCTGGCTCGGCCGGGCTCTGCACTGCCCAGACCTGGGGGCCGGCCGGGCTCTGTCCCTTGGCACGTCTGTCTCCCCTCGCTGGGGTGATGCTTGGCGAGCGTGCCCAGGCGACGGGCACAGCAGGGAGTGGCCGGGGTCTCCAGGAGCACCCCGGGGGGACACTGCTCCCTGCAGGGGAAGAGCCCATCGGCCAGGGTCCTGTGGTGTACTGGCCAGGCCCTTGGCAGCCTCCTCACGGGGGGAGGGCTGAGCCCAGGCCTGGGGCTGAGCCCCCTGCAGGTGGTCTCCCCTCCCCACTGCACCCCATGTGCAGTTGGTGCAGCGTTCCGCCCCTCCCAGCTCCGGCTGCTGCCTTCAACCCCCAGTGCTGCTGTTATAGCAACCAGGGTTGCCAGGGCAACTGCTCTGTCTCCTCTGAGTTGGGAAGGAGGGTGGGTTTGCTGTGTCCCTGGGGTGCCCTTGGCTTGGCTCAGGGTGTGCCGGGGGTGCAGGAGCAGGGTGTGGTCGGGGCGTCCCCAGCTGGCCCAGGCTGCAACTGAGGGTGCTGGTTCCCCCGCCACATGTCCATGGGTCCTGGTTGCCATGGAGACCGTTTCCCTGGGAGATGCTGAGTATCGGGCCCTATGGCGGGGTCCTTGGAGAAAGGGGCGAGGCCACATCCTTTGAGGGGGCAGGGGTGCGGGGTCCGACACCTGGCTGGGCACGCGGCTGGCACTGCAGTTCTGACCCATGGCTGCCGAGGCAACCTGCCCACCCTGGGGCTAATCCCGCCAGGGCTGGGGAGTGGTTTCAGACTGCTGCGGGGTGCTGTGGGCACGCCCCTTGCTGGGCGACGGCTCTGCTGGGGGCCATGCAGGTTGCGGGCCTGTGTTACTCTGGGCAGGGTGGGGGCTCAGCCGTGCCCCTCCGAGTGTGGTGGCTTGTGCCCCAGGTGGGGCGCGGCCCATGGTCTGCTGCTCTGGGCTCTGCTGCTGGCTTGCAGCCCTGTGCTGGGAGCTGTGGGGGCTGGCAGTGACCAGCTGCTGGGCCCAGCTGGCCAGCCACTCCTGCCTGCCTTGGCAGCCCCTCTGGCGCTAGCAGCTCCGTTCCGGGGGCACCCAGTGCTGTGCCCCAACCCCTCCACGAGGCGTAGGCTGCCAGCGGCCCCCTGGCACCACTTCTGGCCAGCCTGGCAGTTCTTCCCCTTCCGGCCCCTGGGCCTGCTGCACGCTCAGCCGCGGTCTGCTGGCTGCCTGGGAAAGTGGCTGTGCTGGCCGGCCCCTGGGGAGCTGCGGGCGTGGGCAGGGCTGCCAGGGAGGAGAGGGGAGTGGAGCCAGAATGCGACTGGGGGGCGCTGAGCGGAAAGCCCTGCTTTGGCACGCAGGGACGTGCCCCTGCAGCAGCAGGTGAGGGGCCGTCGGCGTGGCCCTGGGAATAGGCCAGGCGGGGCGGGGGTCCAGGCGTCTGGGGATCAGCTGGGCCTTGCAGTCAGAAATAGCCTTGTGTCAACAGCTGAGTCTCATGCAGCCAGGGGCCATGGGAGCCAGTGTGGGACAGGCTCAGTGGCCCAGCCCCTGCTGCAGCGTGTGAACCTCGGGGGCGGAGGCTGGGGGAGCAGGTGGCCCCGGGAGCGAACCGCCCCTGTGGGAAGGCGGTGGCCCTCTGGAGCATGCGCTGGTGGGAGCGCCCAGGCTGCTTTTAACCCCTGTGCTCCCGGGCGCAGGCCGGCCTCTGGCGCAGTCAGGAGGGAGCTGCTGGCTACGTGCTGGGAGCGGTGGTGGGGTTGAGGGCGAAGTCCCTACCGGGCATGGGGCTCCAGGCTGGACGCTCGCCCTGTGCGCTGCACAGCAGCTGCTGGGATCAGCCCACTGCCCCCTCTGCCAGCCCCTGGGGCTCCACCTCGTGCCTTCCAGTGCACCCCTGGGCCCCGCAGCTCATGTGCTCTCGGCACCTGGGAGTGCCAGGCGGAGGGAGGCCCTGGGGCTGGCTCCTTGTGGGCCTCTTCCCATGAGCTCCTGTCGTCGCTGGTCATGGAGGCTCAGCAGCAGAGTCCCCGTGAGCCGAGTGCCGGGGCAGCCCCAGCTGCTGACCACCACGCCCTCTGCAGGCGGTGCACCTCCACCCGCCTCGGTGCACCCAGCAAAACTCGTCCCACCCGAGGGCCCCTGCTCTGCCGTAGCTCTGCTGCCCTTTGGGTGCCGCGCTCCAGCCTGGAGCAGCGCCCGCCGGTCGGGGCAGAAGTCCCTGCGCTGGGCCAGGGTGAGCTCACCGTGCTGCAGGGGGCCAGGGGTGCCCGGGCAGGATCCCGCTGGGGCTGCTGTGCCGCCGAGGGGGCCTTCCGCTCGGGCCCAGCCGGGGAGAAGCCCAGAGCAGAGCTCAGCAGGGAGCCTCGCCAGCCGGGTTGCTCCACTTCGTCGCTCTGGGGGGGCCGTTCCTCTTGGCTGTGTCTCCTGGGCCGTGGGCTCGGGCGGCAGGAGGTGGGCAGCTCCCCTCCTGAGAGGAGCCAGGGCAGGATGCAGGGAGCCTGCAGTCACGGGGGGGCTGCAGCACAGGGCAGACGCACGCCAGGGATGGTGCTAGGAGAGTGGGGCCCAGCACTGGCTTCACACCTGGGCGCAGGGCTCCCCTTCGCGCCGGGGCACCAGGGAGCTGCTGCTGTCGGAGTCCCGTACTCAGCCCCAACCCTAAACCTGCTCCTGGGCCCGGTGACCGGCCAGGCCTCTCCCTGGCATCTGGTCCGCCCCATAGCGCTGCCCCTGCTCCGCGGCACCGCCACTTCTCCCAGGTGCGTGCGGCTCGGGGGCGGGCAGGTGGGCGGCCCTGGGAAGCAGACGTCTGCTCGGGCTGCGGCCTGCCCCTCGGCCGCCCTGCTTCGAAGTGGGGTTCACAGATCGGGCCGGGGAGTGGGGCAATGTGCAAACGTAGCATTTGGGCCCCGTGCCCCTCGGGACGGATTCTTTCGGCCCTGCTGCAACAGCCCTGGAAAAATCCCCCGCCTGTCCCAGGCCAGAAACCCAGGGGCCAGTCTGGGTCAGAGCCAGGAATCAGCCCAGGGCCTGGTGTCCCAACAGCAGCTGGGCCGGGGCCTCGGAGGGAAGGGCCAGAGCAGAGCCATGTGCAGAGTGAGCCGGCCCTGGGCTCTGCCTGTCAGGCTGAGGGGGGCCACAGCGCAGGGCTGTGTCCTGGCAGTGCCCCTGCGAGCTGAGCACTCGGGCGGCCAGGCCGCTCCCGGGAAATTCCATTGCCGCCCACTGATGTGGTCCACAGCCGCACATGGCTGGGGGCACACACCAAAACTTATTCTGCACATGGGGGGGACCATTGGTCCCCACCCCCCCTGGCTGCCAGCTGGCCAGGGCCTCATCCGCTGTGAGCTTCCCTCAGCCTCCTGGACCCAGCTGTGTGTGCAGCTTTCGCCCCACCTGCTGCAGCCCCCCAGGGGCCTGGGCACTGGCCGAGAGGCGGAGAGGCCGGCCTTAGGCTTGGCTCAGCCTGGGGCCTCCTGCCCATCCCTCTGGCTCCTCCACCCTCCCTTGCAGGCCTGCCTTGCCGGGCGTGTGTTGGGGGGCGCTTGGCCTCATGGGGCGTGTGTTGGGGTCGTGCTCCCGGCCCGCCCACGTTAGCTGACTTGCGCAGCATTTCCCGACCCTGGGGCGTCTTGGAGTTCTGGGTGGGGGCGTTCGGCTGCGACGTGTCCTTTGCCGGCCATTCCGTTGGCTCTGGGCAGTGTGTTTGCCTGGCCGGGGGTAGCTGGTGCAGAGCTTTCCTCAGCTTCCTCCTGGAGGAGCCTGGCCTGAGCTGCCCCTGCGTGGGGCCAGCCCTGGGAGGAGCAGCCGGCCAGCCCGGGCCCCTCTCACACCAGGAGAAAGGTCCTGAGCTCGACACTCTCAAAGGGGTCGCTGCCCCCTGCCATGTCTGGGCAGCCGCCGGCCGGGTGAGGAGAGTTCTCTCCGGCCCTGGGCCCCCTCGCACAGCCCTGCCGGCGCCCCTCAGCCCCGACCCACAGCCCTGCCGGCACCCCTAGCCCCGACCCACAGCCCTGCCAGTGCCCCTCAGCCCCGACCCACAGCCCTGCCAGCCCGGCCCTGGGCCCCCCTCACACAGCCCTGCCAGCGCCCCTCAGCCCCGACCCACAGCCCCTGCCAGTGCCCCTCAGCCCCAACCCACAGCCCCTGCCAGCCCGGCCCTGGGCCCTCCTCACACAGCCCTGCCGGCGCCCCTCAGCCCCGACCCACAGCCCTGCCAGCCTGGCCCTGGGCCCCCTCCCACAGCCCTGCCGGCGCCCCTCAGCCCCGACCCACAGCCCTGCCAGCCCGGCCCTGGGCCCCCTCGCACAGCCCTGCCGGTGTCCCTCAGTCCCGACCCACAGACCCTGCCAGTGCCCCTCAGCCCCGACCCACAGCCCTGCCAGCCCGGCCCTGGGCCCCCTCGCACAGCCCTGCCGGCGCCCCTCAGCCCCGACCCACAGCCCTGCCGGCACCCCTAGCCCCGACCCACAGCCCTGCCAGTGCCCCTCAGCCCCGACCCACAGCCCTGCCAGCCCGGCCCTGGGCCCCCCTCACACAGCCCTGCCAGCGCCCCTCAGCCCCGACCCACAGCCCCTGCCAGTGCCCCTCAGCCCCGACCCACAGCCCCTGCCAGCCCGGCCCTGGGCCCCCTCGCACAGCCCTGCCAGCGCCCCTCAGCCCCGACCCACAGCCCTGCCGGTGCCCCTCAGCCCCAACCCACAGCCCCTGCCAGCCCGACCCTGGGCCCCCTCGCACAGCCCTGCCGGCGCCCCTCAGCCCCGACCCACAGCCCTGCCAGCCCGGCCCTGGGCCCCCCTCGCACAACCCTGCCAGCGCCCCTCAGCCCCGACCCACAGCCCTGCCAGCCCGGCCCTGGGCCCCCCTCGCACAGCCCTGCCGGCGCCCCTCAGCCCCGACCCACAGCCCTGCCAGCCCGGCCCTGGGCCCCCTCGCACAGCCCTGCCGGTGTCCCTCAGCCCCGACCCACAGCCCTGCCAGCCCGGCCCTGGGCCCCCCTCACACAGCCCTGCCAGCGCCCCTCAGCCCCGACCCACAGCCCCTGCCAGTGCCCCTCAGCCCCGACCCACAGCCCTGCCAGCCCGGCCCTGGGCCCCCCTCGCACAGCCCTGCCGGCGCCCCTCAGCCCCGACCCACAGCCCTGCCAGCCCGGCCCTGGGCCCCCCTCGCACAACCCTGCCAGCGCCCCTCAGCCCCGACCCACAGCCCTGCCAGCCCGGCCCTGGGCCCCCCTCGCACAGCCCTGCCGGCGCCCCTCAGCCCCGACCCACAGCCCTGCCAGCCCGGCCCTGGGCCCCCTCGCACAGCCCTGCCGGTGTCCCTCAGCCCCGACCCACAGCCCTGCCAGCCCGGCCCTGGGCCCCCCTCACACAGCCCTGCCAGCGCCCCTCAGCCCCGACCCACAGCCCCTGCCAGTGCCCCTCAGCCCCGACCCACAGCCCTGCCAGCCCGGCCCTGGGCCCCCCTCGCACAGCCCTGCCGGCGCCCCTCAGCCCCGACCCACAGCCCTGCCAGCCCGGCCCTGGGCCCCCCTCGCACAGCCCTGCCGGCGCCCCTCAGCCCCGACCCACAGCCCTGCCAGCCCGGCCCTGGGCCCCCCTCGCACAGCCCTGCCGGCGCCCCTCAGCCCCGACCCACAGCCCTGCCAGCGCCCCTCAGCCCCGACCCACAGCCCTGCCAGCGCCCCTCAGCCCCGACCCACAGCCCCTGCCAGCCTGGCCCTGGGCCCCCTCGCACAGCCCTGCCGGTGCCCCTCAGCCCCGACCCACAGCCCCTGCCAGCCCGGCCCTGGGCCCCCTCGCACAGCCCTGCCAGCCCGGCCCTGGGCCCCCTCGCACAGCCCCTGCCAGCCCGGCCCTGGGCCCCCTCGCACAGCCCTGCCAGCGCCCCTCAGCCCCAACCCACAGCCCCTGCCAGCCCGGCCCTGGGCCCCCCTCGCACAGCCCTGCCGGCGCCCCTCAGCCCCGACCCACAGCCCTGCCAGCCCGGCCCTGGGCCCCCTCGCACAGCCCTGCCGGCGCCCCTCAGCCCCGACCCACAGCCCCTGCCAGTCCGGCCCTGGGCCCCCTCGCACAGCCCTGCCGGTGCCCCTCAGCCCCGACCCACAGCCCCTGCCAGCCCGGCCCTGGGCCCCCTCGCACAGCCCTGCCAGCGCCCCTCAGCCCCAACCCACAGCCCCTGCCAGCCCGGCCCTGGGCCCCCCTCGCACAGCCCTGCCGGCGCCCCTCAGCCCCGACCCACAGCCCTGCCAGCCCGGCCCTGGGCCCCCTCGCACAGCCCTGCCGGCGCCCCTCAGCCCCGACCCACAGACCCTGCCAGTGCCCCTCAGCCCCGACCCACAGCCCTGCCAGCCCGGCCCTGGGCCCCCCTCGCACAGCCCTGCCGGCACCCCTCAGCCCCGACCCACAGCCCTGCCAGCCCGGCCCTGGGCCCCCTCGCACAGCCCTGCCGGTGTCCCTCAGTCCCGACCCACAGACCCTGCCAGTGCCCCTCAGCCCCGACCCACAGCCCCTGCCAGCCCGGCCCTGGGCCCCCCTCACACAGCCCTGCCAGCGCCCCTCAGCCCCGACCCACAGACCCTGCCAGTGCCCCTCAGCCCCGACCCACAGCCCTGCCAGCCCGGCCCTGGGCCCCCCTCGCACAGCCCTGCCGGCGCCCCTCAGCCCCGACCCACAGCCCTGCCAGCCCGGCCCTGGGCCCCCTCGCACAGCCCTGCCGGTGTCCCTCAGTCCCGACCCACAGACCCTGCCAGTGCCCCTCAGCCCCGACCCACAGCCCCTGCCAGCCCGGCCCTGGGCCCCCCTCACACAGCCCTGCCAGCGCCCCTCAGCCCCGACCCACAGCCCCTGCCAGTGCCCCTCAGCCCCGACCCACAGCCCCTGCCAGCCCGGCCCTGGGCCCCCCTCACACAGCCCTGCCGGCGCCCCTCAGCCCCGACCCACAGCCCTGCCAGCCCGGCCCTGGGCCCCCTCGCACAGCCCTGCCGGTGTCCCTCAGTCCCGACCCACAGACCCTGCCAGTGCCCCTCAGCCCCGACCCACAGACCCTGCCAGCCCGGCCCTGGGCCCCCCTCACACAGCCCTGCCAGCGCCCCTCTGCCCCGACCCACAGCCCCTGCCAGTGCCCCTCAGCCCCGACCCACAGCCCCTGCCAGCCCGGCCCTGGGCCCCCCTCACACAGCCCTGCCGGCGCCCCTCAGCCCCGACCCACAGCCCTGCCAGCCTGGCCCTGGGCCCCCTCGCACAGCCCTGCCGGCGCCCCTCAGCCCCGACCCACAGCCCTGCCAGCGCCCCTCAGCCCCAACCCACAGCCCCTGCCAGCCTGGCCCTGGGCCCCCTCGCACAGCCCTGCCAGCGCCCCTCAGCCCCGACCCACAGCCCCTGCCAGCCCGGCCCTGGGCCCCCCTCGCACAGCCCTGCCGGTGCCCCTCAGCCCCGACCCACAGCCCTGCCAGCGCCCCTCAGCCCCAACCCACAGCCCCTGCCAGCCTGGCCCTGGGCCCCCTCGCACAGCCCTGCCAGCGCCCCTCAGCCCCGACCCACAGCCCCTGCCAGCCCGGCCCTGGGCCCCCCTCACACAGCCCTGCCGGTGCCTCTCGCACTGTAGCCCTTCCTATGCCAGTCCCCCCACAAGCCCAGATGGAGCAGAGGGTTGCAGCTGGGGCAGGTGCATTACATACTGTGGGAGGGGTTCCAGGGCCCCATGCACCCTGCCCTGGGCACCCTGGGGCAGGTGGAGCAGTGCCAGGCGGTGGGGAGCTGGGCAGGTGCCTGGTGCAGTGCAGCTGAGGGCTGGGCTGTGCCCATGACTGCCCTGTGCAGCTTGACTCCTGCTGGCAGCAGGGCCCTGGCCCAACGCGGGCCGAGCAAGGGGCCGTGCAGAGGTGCCAGTGGGGCTGGCAGCAGAGCGTGGCCCTGCCTGAGCCAGAGCTGCGCTGGGATCTGGGGGTCCTTGGGCAGGGGGTTACAGGCTGTGGGGCAGGGGTGAAGCTGCGATTGGTGTCCCCGGGGTGCTCGGGGGAGGAAGGAAGGGCTGCTGGCTCTCCAGGGGCTCCAGCCAGGGCGGGATGTGCTGCGCGGCAGCAGGCTCCCTGCCAGCTGGGTGCCGGCCCCAGGAGTTTCCCCTGCTGTGGGCCTGGGGCAGGCAGTGCTGGCTGGGAGCCCGGCTGGCTGGGGGCAGGCTATGCCCAGGCCCACGCCTGTTGGAGCCCCCCTGCCCCATTGCCCAGGCTGGATGTGTCGTTCCTGCAGAGACTCACGCTGCCAGTAACTGGCCTGAGGGGTGCTTGCTGCTCGGCTTAGCTCCTGTGTGGGGAGGGGTCCCCTGCTGCCGAGCCAGCCCCGTGCTCTGAGCGTGGGCTGCAGACGCCATGCCGGGGCTGGGGCGGCAGCGGACCGGCAGCCCCGTCTCGCCCTGCAGAGGCGGGGTGGAAGCCCCGGGGTTCTTGTACCCTCGGCTGCAGCCGGCTTCCAGCCAAGCTGCCGCCTTGGCTGGGCGGATGATGCGCTCCCATGCTGGCCGGCAGCACAGCCCGGGGAAGTGGTGGGGGGTGCTCCCCGCCAGCCATCTCGCCAATGGCTGGGCTCCAGCACCACAGAGCCACTCCTGGGCTGGTGCTGGCCTGCCCCTTCGTCAGGCCAGGAGAGCGCCCAGTAGCTGCCCCGCTCCCCTCAGCTGTTGGGCCCCGTGCCCTGGGGCAGGGCCAGGCTCATGGCAGCGCTTGGTGTCTGCGCCCCTGGCCTAGGGAGCAGCCCAGCATGCGGGCAGGTCTGGAAGGCATTTTGGCCTCGTTTGCCGGGCTGCTCCACACTGGGCCAGGCACTGCACCAGCCCGATGGATGGGGCTGGCTGCTGCGTGCTGCTCAAAGCGCCCGAGTGGCAAGAGACCCAGTGCCAGCGCCCGGGGGTGCTGTGGCCGGATGGGGCCTGCATGGTGGTGCCCTGTGAGCCTGGCAGTGTGCTCTCGGGCTGGGGGTTATTCTCGCCCTGGGGCGCTGCTGTGGCTGGGGAGGGCTTTGCTAATGGCTCCGGTTCCCAAGCCTGGCGCGACCAGCGCTGGTGCCCACGGGCTGTGACGTCGGTGCGCTGGGCGAGGGCTGCTGGCATGGAGGGGCGCAGGGGGCAGGAGCTCGCAGGGCTGCAGCCAGGCGAACCAGCGTGCCGAGGGCCAGAGGAGCCCCTGATGCTCACTGGAGGAGACGGTTCCAACCCAAGCCCGGTGGCTGGGCAGTCCCTGAGCGTGAGCGCCCGGCCCTGGGGTTGGGGAGCAGCGCTGCCCCCAGCTGGCTGCAGCCAGAGCCCTGCAAGGCAGTGGCGTGCGGCAGTACCTGCGACCTGCCCCGGGATTACTGCCTGGCCTGCGGCGCGTGGGATGCAAAGGGTTAAATGCCCGGGTCCTGGGCATGCGAGCCAGCGTGTGCCCTGCCGGGGCAAGGTCCCCAGGTGTGGCGCCAAGCGAAAGCCTGGGTGTCACACCAGAGAGGTGCAGTCACATGACAGGCAGCATGGTCTAGTGGTCGGAGCCTGGGGCTTCCTGCCCTGGCCTGGGACTGAGGCTCTGCTGCGTGTGCCTGGCTCCAGCGGAGGGAGGATGGAGCTGCCGAGGCTGCTGCCCTGGGTCTGGGGCACCCCTGCTGTGCAGAGGAGGAGGAGTGAACAGCCCCAGCTGTGCCCGGCCCCTGGCGGGAGTGGCAGTGAAGGAGTTAAAGGGGGGGCGCCTGCCTTTGAGTCACTTCCTTGGAGGGGGAGGGCTGCTCCCCGGCGCCTGCTGCCTCCTGGCAGCCCAGCTCAGCCTCGCACTGAGCCGGGCTGCGCTGCTATTGTGCTGCTCTGGCTGGGGCTGGGCGCAGGATGGGGGCCCCGGGCACTGCTGAGCCCGCCATGACGGCCGTCTTGGTGCAGCCGGACTGCCAGCTGAGCTCGGTGGGCGAGCGCCGGGAGGAGCCTGGGGGCAGGCGGCCCCCCAACACAGGAGCCCGGCTCTGGGGCCGTGTGCGCAGCAAGCTGCTCGGGCAGAAGGTGCCGTCTCCCCTCCACCCCTCCCTGGGCGGCTCCAGCCCTGCGGTGCGGGGGCTCTGGACTAAGGCTTGCTGGTGCCAGTGCTGCCCGGGCAGGGCGTGAGGCTGGGGGGGGCCTGGCCGGTGCAGCAGGGACTCCCCAGCCCAGAGAGCGACGGCCTGTCTGGCGCGGACGGACACCCACCTGCGGCACTCCTTGCTGCAGGGCTGGGGAGGCGAGTCACTGCAGGCTTCCCGTGGCCAGGCCTGGCGGTGGCCTGTGGCCTGGCTGCGCTGCTTCCTGGGCACTCGCTGCTCAGCCCTCGTCTCACTCCAGGCTCCGTCTGCCCCCAGCCCCAGTGGCTCCCAGGAACGTTGCCCGGAGTAGCTGGCGCTGGCGTGTGGCTGCTGCTCCCACTTCCCGGGAGCCAGCTCGGGGCGGGGCGGGGCTGGGCTGGGCCGGCACCCCCCAGGCAGGGCCCCTTAGGGCAGTCGGAGCCTTTTCCTCCCACTGCAGAGCGGGGCTGGCTGTCCTCTGTGGGGAGCAGCTGGTGCTCGTGCTGCTCTCAGGCAGCAGATGCTGGGGCCTTCTGGTAAGGACAGCGTCTCTGCTCCCCCGGCTGCCTGGCATGGGGGGCAGCCAGTTGGGAGCCCTGGGGTGAGCATTGTGCTGGTGATGCTGGTGGCCCACGGCGGGCAGGAGGGAGCTGCTGCAGGGCACCGGCCAGGGGAAGGGAGCTGGGATCTGCACCGCTCTCATGTTGGTCCTTCTCTCCCTCTGTGGCGGGCGGGTGTCAGCCCAGCACTGGTGTGGAGCTGCCGCGCGGTGCCTGGGTGTCCCCAGCGGTTACACCCAGGGTGGTTGGGCTGCTGGCGGGAGCCGAGGTCTGCCTGGTACCAGCGCTCTCGTCTGCTTGGCCCCGGGGCTCCGACTCCGAAGCAGCTGCTCGGGAACACTGACCTAATTCCTGGGGAGCTGGTGTCCCGGCCTGGCCCCGCCTGGGAAAGGATTAAGCAGCAGCAGCAGCTGCGAGGAGCGTTGGCGGGGAAGCTGCCTGGCCCTGGGCCGGGGGGGAGACAAGTGCTGGGTTGGAACCGCCTGGCGGCTGCTGAGCTCTGCTGGCCGGTGGGGCCGAGGACGGGGCTGTCGGCTGGCGGGCGGCCAACGAGTCGGAGCATTTCTGCTCCTGCCTTGGAAACCAGGATCTTTAAAACCCGGCCAAGGGCTTTTCAAAGCCGGCTTGCCTGGTACCGCCAAGGCCAGCGCCCAGTCAGGTCGCTGCTGCCAGCGGAGCACTGGCAGGGCAGCGAAGGGCACCGGGCGCTCCTGGGGGTTCGAGACGGGGCAGCAGAGGGAACAGGTTTATTGGCCCAGCGTCTGGTCTGATGTTCCTCCCCCCCCCCCTGTCTCCGAGTGCGCCAGTTTCGGGCAGGGCACTGTGCTCTTCTGGGACGTGCTTGGGGTGACTGTAGTGCCTGGCTGCCTGCTGGGCTTGCCGCTTGCCAGATGCAGGACGGTCCCTGCCCAGAGCCAGGCCGCCCCCCGAGCCACGTGGTAGTAAGGCCCAGCTTGCTCAGCTGCCGATGCTTTGGGGGCCTCGGTGGGAGGCCCTCGGCAGCGGTGCAGGTCAGCCCTGGACCAGTCGTTCCGTGGGAGGGCCCTGGCCCAGGTAGGCGGCTCCCCTGCTGGGAGCCGATGGGTGCTCGGCCCCTGGCCGCTTTGCTTGTTCCGCGGGAGCAGCAGCTGTAGGGCAGGTCCAGTGGCTGCCGGCTGCCTCCCGGGTGAGTGGGGCCCAGGGCTTGCGTCCCAGGCGGCAGCGCGAGCCCTGCAGTGTGTGGCGCGCTGTCGCGGCAAAAGGCTGTGGGTGAGCAGGCGGCGACTGGCTGCCCCGGCACAGGGCGACTCCTCCTAGGGCTCTGATCTCCCTCCAGCTCGTCTGTCGCAGCACATGGAGCAGGGTGGCCGGGTGCCAGCCCATGGGCACGGCTGTGGCGTGAGTTCCCCACCAGGAACGCTGGGGGCGGCAGCAGGGAGCCTGGCGCTGCTTGGCGCTGGCCACGCCTTGCCCCAGGCCGCCTCCACCTGGCTGGGGCTGTTCCTGGGCTCGACACCCGTGGGGAACAGCTGCCGGGGGCCGGGGGCTGGGGGCTGGGGGCTGGGCCTGGCCGATGACGTGCAGGAGGAGTGTGGGGCCGCCCGGCCCCGGGGGGTAGGACTGGAAAAAAGGAGAACTCCCAGCGAGTCCGGCGGCTGCAGCGGTGGTGGCAGAGCCGGCCGTGCAGCCAGGTGGCACGTTTGATTGACAGGCTGTTGCACCCCTGGGCTGCCTGGGAGGCTGGCGGCTCCCATTCGCTGGGTGGAGGGAAGTGTCCTGGGCAAGGCCGCGGCCCCAGCGCCGGCGTGCGGCTTCACTGCTGGCACAAGGCGCCAGGGGGACAGCGCTGGGGGCGCACGACCCTGGCATTGCCCTGCCTGCCTGCGGGGGGTCGTCCTGAGGCCAGAGGGGAAGCTGGCCTGGCCTGGCCCGGCCCGGTGCAGCCGCTGCTGGTTCACATGCTGCAGCCCCCCGGGAGGGATGTTGGGGGGATGCTGACTGCCCCGGGGGCCCAGGCAGCTCTGGGGTCCGTGTGCCTGGGCCCCGCTGGCAGCGCACAGCCCAGCTGGCAGGCTCGGAGGCAGCAGCTTGGCAAATACTCTCTGCAAAACACTTGTGTTTTCAGGCTGTCTGGAGCGGCCGGCCGGCCCGGGGCCCTGCAGGGCGGGCAGGCGCCGAGGGCAGAGGCTCTCCGGTGGAAGGGCAGCCAGCATGGGGGCGGGCCTGCGTCCCAAAGTGCCGTGCTGCGGTCAGGCAAGGAGCACGGCCTGGGCTGCTGCTCAGGGAGGAGGCAGAAGGGCCGGGTGCTCGTTGGAGGGCAGAGCCCAGGGCGAAGGGGCGCGAACCCGGCTCTAATAAAGGCCTTATTCAGCAGGCGCTAACCCCCTTCCAGGTGTGCCCTTACAGGGACTTGGGCAGGGGGCACCCGGTTGTTCCCAGTTGAGTTCAGTGCAGCCGGCTCGTGTTACCGGGCAGAGGGGCCTGTGTCGCAGCCCAGCCAGAGCAGGGGAGCTGGGGGCCCTCCTCAGCCGGGGTCCCCCCTGCAGCTCCCTCCTGGATCTCTGGGGTAGGGAATTCTCTGCCACTGGGCTGGCCAGAGCCCGGGTGTGGGGGTGGCTCGCCCTGGGGGCAGGCCAGGCCCTCACATTGCTCACGCAGGAGAGAGGCGGGGCCTGGGGCGCTCCCGGCCCTGGGGTGTGTCTCCATGTGGGGCCTGCCGCCTCCTGGCTGGGCCGTGCAGGGCCGTGCAGCCCCTGTGCAGTGGAGCAGCTCAGCCCCTGGCACCGTGCCCCCTTCCAGCCCCTCTCGAGTGCTGCTTCGGCCGGCCGGGGGCGCTGGGTGTAACACGGGCAGTGTGCAAACTTCGGCCCGTCTGCCCCCCCGCCGCTCCTGGCCTGGGCTGGTCCGTGTGTGGCTCCCGTGCCAGTCGGGGGCGCGTGGGTAGGAGAGGCGTGGGCTGCAGCCCCCAGAACAGTGTGTGCAAGGGGGGGCTGTGCTGTGCTGTGCTGTGCCGGGTGGGTGGGGAGGAGAACCGGGCTGGGGCACGAGGTGGTCTGGGGACACAGCATCCCTGCCCCTGGCTCCTGTCCCCCAGCTCTGCTGCTGTGCAGGGGCCCTGTTGTGGGTTTCGGGACTCAGGAGCTGCGGGGCTGGGTGCCCCCCGCCTTGGGCCTGGCCATGTGGCTGGAAGCCTCAGGCGTGGCACTGGCATGCGCTGCTGCTGGGAGCTGGAGCGCCGTGCTGCTTTGCAGGGACATTCCTGTGCTGAGGGCTGGAAACCACAGTGACGCCACGTGGCCAGGGACAGCAGGGGAAGCACTGGGCCCCGGCTGAGCTCTGCCCGCAGGCCTGAGTCTGTCTGGGGTGGGAAAGGGTCTCTGAGCCTCTCCTGGCTGCAGGGCCCAGCTCCAGCTGCTTGGCAGAGCACATGCAGCTCGCGGCTCTGCCACAGGGCTGGGCCCTCCCTGAGGCCGGCTCCTGGGCCAGCCTCTTCCCCCGCCAGGAGCGGCTCGTCAGAGGGTTTCTGGCTTTGCTGGCCCCTGCGCCCTGGCTGGACTGCTGCAGGGGCTGGGCACCGAGCGGCCTGGGCTAGCCAGCTCTCCGGTCCCTCTGCAGCTGGTGTCAGCCAGCGGGACCTCCAGGAGGCTGGGGGAAGGCTGTGTGCTGCTGTCCCAGTCACAGGCGGGCGTGACCCCCATTCGGAGCCCCCTGGGGCTGCCTGGCCCACGGGGGGGGGGGTGGTTTTGCCCCCATCTGGAGCTCCTCAGCCCAGCCCAGTCTCTAGCCTGACCTGTGGGAAGGAGGGGCCCAGGTTACCCACCGCCCCACCCTGCCCCAGAGGTGAGGAGCCAGAGGAGGCAGGAGAGGAGAGGGCTTCCGAGGAGCTGGAGCCAGGAGTCCCCACAGCTCCACCCGGAGAGACCAGGCTTCCCTGTCCACCCCTGCCCCCAGGAGAGCACAGCCCAGGGGCTCTGTGGCGCTGGGCCTGGGCCTGGCCTGACCCCGTTCCTGTCCCATCAGGGGCCAGCAGGCAGAGCACCCGGACGGCATGCGAGCTGCTTGTCTGCTGCCCCCTCCCTCGCTCGGGGCTTCCCTCAGCCGCAGGGGGGCTGAGCCGTGAGCTAGCTCAGCCACGGCCGGTGCGCTAGTCACCCCGCGCTGCCGTGCTTGCAGGATTGCCCAGGCTCTAGCGGCTCAGCGTGCCGGCAGCCACCCTGCGCCGGGCGCAGCACCTGAGCAGCTGCCTGGGAACGCTGGCGCTGGCATGTGCCCAGCTTGCTGGGATTGGCTGGCCAGAAGTAGCAGAGCCCAAGTTCCCAGGGTTATAAATAGCCCCAGCGACCGGGAAG
Organism: Carettochelys insculpta; assembly: GCF_033958435.1. Lineage (NCBI taxonomy): Eukaryota > Metazoa > Chordata > Testudines > Carettochelyidae > Carettochelys > Carettochelys insculpta. The sequence continues at coordinate 3,463,965 of NC_134155.1, forward strand.
GGCCGTGTGGGAACGGCTGCCCTCGCTGGCCAGCCAGACTGCTGCAGGAATAGCCCTGCCTGGTGGAAGGGCAGTCGCTTGGCTCGGCCTCCACTGCAGCCAGAGAGCATCTCGTGTGGAGATGGGGGTTGCCAAAGCCAGCCCCAGCGCACAGAGAAGCCGGGGCACCGGCCGGGGAGCTGGTGGCTGATCCTAGCTTCCAACGTAGGCTCCCCCCACGGCCCCTGTGGGGCACCTGGGCCTCTCCCCACATCTGCAATGGAAGGGTGGCAGCAGCTTCCCCTGCTGGCACTCCAAGCTGGTTGTGCCGCCCCCCTGGCTCCTGCCTGCCCAGCCGGAGGCCAGCTCGCTTGCAGAGCTGGCCTGTTGCCCCAAAGCCCTGCTCGCCGTGTCTGCTCTGCTGGGGCTGGAAAAGCCAGTGCCCCAGCCAGCCTTTGCAGGGAGCCCGTGGGGATTTCACTCTCCTCTCTTTCCTGGCAGCTGGACCCGCAGGCCGTGCCGACCAAGAACTGGCATGTGGACGTGATTGAGATGAACGGGGTAGGTAAAGCGAGGGCCTGCTGGACACGCTGCCATGGGCTGCACTGGTGCTCATGCTGGCTTGCCCCGGCTCCCTGTGCTGGCGAGCGAGGTGTGGCTGCCCCGGTCGTGCCGGGGGCGTGCTGCCTGCTCGCCCGCGGCTGTGCCCACGCTGCGGTGGGCAGCGGTGGTGTGGTCTGGCCAGTGACCGAGCGCCGTGTCCCCCTCAGATCAAGGTGGAGTTCTCCATGAAGTTCACGAGCCGGGACATGAGCCTGAAGAGAACTCCCTCCAAAAAGCAGACGGGCGTCTTCGGTGTGAAAATCAGCGTTGTGACCAAGTGAGTCCCTGGTGCTACGGCGTGGCCCATGTGCAGCCCCGAGCGCGGCGCCACAGCCCCCGGCCCCCAAACGGGCAGGCCAACGGCTCACCCCTGCAGGGGGCCTCCCTGTGTATGCTGCCCCCCCAGCGCTCCCGGCCCCAGCGTCCTGCGCCCCCCTTTGCGCCACGTCCCTCCCTGCCTGCACTCCAGCGCTATCACCTGGCTTCCCCCAGAGCAGGCGTGTCCCTCCTTCACCAGCGGGGAGTGCCAGCGCCACCGGCCGAGCCCAGTGTTGGGGGGCCTGGGATCACACGTTTGCCTGGAGGGTGCTGCTCCCCTAGCCGCCCTGTGTGTGTGGCCCTGGGGCTGCCGGAAGCCTCCCCCGTCCCTGGCGGGCACTGGGTGTGGCGGGTCTCAGGCCGGTGCTGCTCCGCTCTGCTCCCCCCAGGCGGGAGCGCTCTAAGGTGCCCTACATCGTGCGGCAGTGCGTGGAGGAGGTGGAGAAGAGAGGCATCGAGGAGGTTGGCATTTACCGCATTTCGGGGGTGGCCACGGACATCCAGGCGCTGAAGGCAGCCTTCGACGCGAGTGAGTTCCAGGCCCCCCACGCACGCTTGGGGCCTGGCAGGGCTGCCCGTGGGGGTGGCTGGAGCCATGCTCCCTCCTGTCCTGCTGCACTGGGCGTGTGGGCGGCCGTGGAAGAGAACAGCTGGTTCTGCCGCCCCACAGCAGGTCTGTCCGCTCAGCTGTCCCTCTGCTTTGGCGTGGGGGAGTCCTGAGAGCGGAGCCCCTCTGGGAAGGGCAGCACGTGAGGGGAGCCAGTGTGGGTCCTTGGGCACTCCCCTCTGCTCCCCGCCCCCTGAGCCCTCGGGCCTGAGAGCTGGCTGGGGCTGACGCGAGGGAGGGGTGAAAACTGCCGCCACGCCCAGGGCCCAGCCCCGCGTGGTGAGTGGTGGTTGGGAGAACTCGCACTGGGCGCGGCCGCGTTTGAGCTGGGCGAGGCGAAGGGAGGCGGCGTCCTGCCATGGGAGGTGCCTGCGGGAGACGGCCCTGGACAGAGCTAACCTCGGAGGCTGGGCAGAACGACACAGCTGCTCCCCCTCTGCCCCGTCCTCGCCGCGAACGCAGCCCTCGGACAGCTGCCATCAGGCCTCTCCTTCCAGTCCGCGGCTGCCCTGCCCTGCGCTCCCGGAAACGGAGCCAGCAGAGCCTCCTGAGCCGTGTGCAGCTCTTCCCCTGTCAGCTGGGCCGGAGCTGGCTGCTCTCCGGCTACCGCCCCGTCTCTCTCCAGCATGAGGATGTGGCACGCGACCAAACCGGGCAGTAATGCTGCCCGCTCGCTGGCATCCCTGCCCCCGCTCCTGCCATGCAGCTGTCTCTGGGCAGGAGCGGGCTGGAGCCGGGGGGCGGGGGGAGCATTCTTGGCACTTGTGGGCGGAGCCCTCGCTGCCCAGGCAGGGGGTGAACACCGACTGGTGGGGTCCCCAGGCAGCGTGGGGCTAGTGCTCTGATGGCCTGGGGTGTGCTCCTGCTGGCAGATAACAAGGACATCTTGGTGATGCTGAGCGACATGGACATCAACGCCATCGCGGGCACCCTGAAACTGTACTTCCGCGAGCTCCCCGAGCCCCTCCTCACAGACCGGCTGTACCCTGCTTTCATGGAGGGGATAGGTAAGGGCCCATGGTGCAGGTTACCCCTGCCTCTGCCTCCTGAGCCCAGCGGGTGCTGGGGGCTCTGCAGCAGGCTGGAAACAGCCGGCAACAGGGCCCCAACCCCAGCACGCAGTCGGGGAGTCAGGTGTGTGCTGCCGTGCACCCCCCTTCTGCGGCTCCGGGCCACACAGGGAGGCCTGGCTGCTCCTCTGCCCCCTCTAGCCGTAGCTGCCTGTGCCCACACCGCAGCCTGTGCTGGGGTGGGGGTGGTTCCTCCTGATGCCAGGGTCAGACCAAGGCGCCAGGCCCTGCAGAGGTGCTTGTGGGACAGGCTTCGGTAGGCGTCAGCTGCTAGAGGAGGCAGGGTCCTGCCCCAGGAGAGAGGGCTAGAGCCATTCCAGTGACTCGGTCACCTTCCCCACCCCAGTTGGGCCTCCCAGGGAGCCAGGCTCAGCTGGGGCTTGTGGGCTGTGCCAGGGGCCTGCTTGGTTCTTACGGGGGCCTCCCACCATGTGCTGGGCTGCACCGCTCACAGAGGCTCTGCTTGTCTCCAGCACTCTCCGATCCCGCCGCCAAGGAGAACTGCATGATGCACCTTCTCCGGTCGCTGCCCGACCCCAACCTCATCACCTTTCTCTTCCTGCTGGAACACTTGAAGCGGTGAGGCTGGGACTGGGCGGGTGGGCGGCAGCGGGACGGGACAGGAGCGTTCGGGCTCGTCTCTGGGAGCAGACCAGGGCACTTGTCACTGGGCTGGGCACGCAGGGGACAGCTCGTGAGCGACTGAGCTTGCGGCAGTGTGCCGAGGGACACGCCAGGCAGGGGGCTCGGCTGGGCAGATGTCGCCTTGGGGGAGGGCTCGCTTCTCCAGCTGTTCAGTGCTATCCTGGTTGGGCTCTGGCTCTGCATGCTGGCAGGAGAGCCCAGTGCTGGAGCTGGGGCTGATCCTGCACCTTTCCTGGCACTCAGCCCCTGCGGGGCTCTCTGGCAGCCCTGTAACCTGGCTTGTGGAGCGGGGCTTGGCTCTGCTCAGGCAGAAGTGTGTCTGTTGGCCTGGGCCCTGCCAGCACTCTCAGCAGAGCCGGGGGCAAGAACTGATCCGGGCGGGGCACTTCTCCAGGTCTGTGATCGCTGCCATTGCTAGCAGGGGCTCTGGAGCCCCTTGCACCACAGCTGTGCCAAAGCGGGAGTGTTGGGGGGGCTGTGGGTACGGCTCCTGCTGCCAAGGGGTTGGCTGGAGGGTGCAGGAGGGGTTGGACAGGGGCTCGAGGCCTCTTGCTGCTTGCGTCAGGAGGTGGTGTTCTCTCTGGCTGGGCTGAGCTCCCGCTGGAGGGGCGGGGTGCCGCGAGCAGGGGCGCCTGCCGGGAAAGGCTGCTTGGTTTCCAGCCTGAGAACCGGGCACAGCAGGTTCCCACATCTGGTCCCTGGCCTGCGCTCAGCGGATGTGGGGGTGCAGCTCTGGTGCCAGAGGCTTTGCAGAACACTGGGGGTGGGGGGCGGCTGCAGCTGCAGGGGATTTACCGTGTGCCTCAGCTCCTTGCTCCCCTCCCCTCGGTTGTCTGGGGCAGCCCGAGTGGCTGCGGAAGCCCTGCCCCCACCCGGGCAATCCCAGGGCAGCTCTGGGGTCTGACCGCCCTCCTTCCCCCCACGCAGGGTTGCTGAAAAGGAGCCCATCAACAAAATGTCCCTCCACAACCTGGCCACGGTCTTCGGCCCCACGCTGCTGAGACCCTCCGAGGTGGAGAGCAAAGGGCACCTCACCTTGGCCTCCGACATCTGGTCCCACGACGTGATGGCGCAGGTGAGTACGGCTCCGTCCGCTGCCCTGGGGAAGCAGCGCCCTCTGCTGGAGCCAGCTGCAAACTGGGCCGGGCACCAGTGCCCTTGCTGGGCTGGCTGCTGGGCAGGGCCTCCCCCCGCGTGGGAGCACAGCGGCACCCCTGCCAGCTGGACACGGGCCGAGCGTAGCAGCAGGCCTGGCTGGGCACCACTCGACCTGCCCTGTGGAACTTCGCCGCCCCCGAAGGGCAACTTTCCCTGGGTGTTGCCAGTGCCCTGGCCTCAGCCATCCATCAGTCCATGCTGCATCTCCCAGCCAGGCACCAGCTCCGACGGCTGCTTCGTCCAGGACTGGGCTCCTGCCTCTGCCTGCTGGTGGAGGTGAACAGCCCGCGAGCTGCTGGCCAGCTGTGCAGCGCTGCCCGGGGGCAGGGGGGCGAGATGTCTGTTCTGGGCGGCGTGGGGGAGCTTTAGTGCATCCGGTGACTCCCCAGCCCCCTCAGCACAACACCTGGGGCATTGCTCTGTGTAGCATTTGCCCATTCAGCACCTGATGCAGTGGGGCCTGATCCTGAGCTGAGCTTCGAGGTGCTACCGCATTAAAAAGCGGCTGTGGCTCCGTCCCTCTGCTGTTACAAACACAGCCCTGGCTTGGCTCCGATGTGCCGGTGGGAGGAGGGCCGGCTGTGGTCACCTCTAGGAATAGGTCTGTCCCCTCCCTGGGGCTTTTCCCACTCAGGGGGTCTCAGCTGGAGATTGGGTCAGCCACTCTGGCTCCTGTATCTCACTCAGCCCCAACCACCACCACTCTCCCTGCAGGTCCAGGTCCTCCTCTACTACCTGCAGCACCCGCCCATCTCCTTCGCTGAGCTGAAACGCAACACACTCTACTTCTCCACGGACGTGTAGCCTGCACCCCGAAGGCATCAGGTGCACATAACCCCACCCTGAGCGGGGCGTACGGCAGAGACTAGCCTCGCCCCTGCGGGGAGACAGGCACGTCCCAGGACTGTGCCCTCTGCATCTCCGGTACAGTCTGTACCACCCTCCGGCCCTGGCCAGGCCCTGCACGCCCTCTGTCTAGTAGTCGTGTCTTACGTACCTCCGTGGTCAGGAATTGTTTGCTGTATCTCTGTTCGACAGAAGAGGTGGTGACTGACGGGGCCGTGGCCATCGGCTCCTCTTCATTCGTTTCCTGCCAGGCTGCCGTTGCAAACTTTTCTTTCGTCCCCTACAGCTTCAGCCCGGCGTCCTGCGTCTTACCCTGCCGGAAGCCGCCGGCATCGCCCCGTGCCTGTTGGTTTGCTCCCCTCCCCCGGCCTGCATGTGCAGCGCGGCCTGGTCTCGCTTCAGAGGCTAAGACGGGACTAAGGGCTCTCCCTCGCCGCCCATCGCCACGACCAATTCCACTTTGCCTTGCGGACTGATAGGTGGACTCTGCTCCCTGCTGGAGCAAACCGGGGACCACACGAATATGTGGGTGGGAGGAAGGGGCTTTTTAATGTCTATTCCAGGTGCTCTGCAGCTGTGTCCACTAGTGCCCTGGGCCTGTGCTTTCTGCCTTTGTCGTGTCCCCTGTGGATACCCCCTGCCGTTTCTCCCCTCCCCCATGCAGTGCGGGGGGGAAGCTGCTGTCAAGGATGGGCCAGAGCTGCTTTGGGCTGGCGGGCAGCGAAAGGGCTGACCCCTATGTTACTCCCCACACCCCGGGGCTGCAGGGGTGAGCGGTACGGACAAGGATAAGCCTGGAGCGCCCGCCCCCACCCACTGGAGAGCTCAAGGGAGGAGGGACTGGCCTGAGCGTCTCCTCCATCGCCCCTGCCTTAGCCCCACTCCACTCCCCCTGAGCGCACTGCAAAGGCAATCAACGCTAATTGGAGACAGGCCAGCCAGGCAGTAGCCCAGCACAAGCTGGCTTCCTTCCCCTGCATTAAAGGGGGCTGTTTTGCCCATGGGGAGCTGCACCCGGCAGCCTCTCTGCTCCGCTTCTCTTCAGAGAACCAGGCCCCAGGAAGGGAGGGAGCTGGAATCTGCACCCTGGCTGCCCCCATGCAGACTTGCCAGGAGGACACCAGCTGCTTTCCATCCCTTTCTGCACCAAGGTAACCAGCTGCCAAGCTGGCAGGTGTGGCGACAGGGCTAGAAGGGAAAAGCCCCCACCCAGGAGCTTGTCTCCCCAAGGTGGCCCTCCCTTGCTCCAGAAGCCCAGCCTAGGGGAAGCTAAAGCACTTCCATAGATTCCTTCACCCAGCATGTGTACACTCCCCCTCCGCCCCCATGCCAGCTGCCAGCGCTGGCTCAGCCTGCTGGGGTGGCTGCCCCTGCTGGGAGGGACATGCCCCCCCCAACACTGCATCTTGTGTTCTCTCTGCTGCAGGCTGCTGCTCTCCGAGCTTGTGTCCCCCCAACCTCCCCCCAGCCACAGAGCCTGCAGCCAGGGGCTGGGACCTGCCAAGGAAAGATTCCCTAACCTGAATCACCTGGCAGGGGTGGCCTGTTCACTGCTCCCCTGCCTGTCCCCTCTGTGCCAAATGCTGATGGCCAGTGGTTTGTTTTGGGGGACAAAGCATATCCCTTGTAACAACAGCACTGCCGTTAAGTGCCGTAGACTGAAAGCATCAGGCACGTCCCGCCAACCAGTGGCAGGGCAGTGAACACAGCTGCTAGGCCCACAGCCCAGACGCAGCTGAAGAGGAGGGAGTCTTTCAATGCCACTCTGAAGGGCTGATGCTCCTGCACCTGAGCCTGCTGTCAGAGCAGAAGAGAAATGGCCTTGGACCCACTGACCAGGTGTCTCACTGGGCCCTGGGAACCTGAGCTGAGATTGCAGCTAACTGTACAGTGGATCCCTGCGTGTTTTCTGTATGTACATCTGTCCACTGTGGTGTCATTCCAAGGGGAGCTCACGGGCTGCTGCTGCCAGATCACAGGGCTGGTGCCCACGCCCTGGCACAACAAGCTGTGGCAATCCGACAGGCCTTTTGCCATGTTTCTTACAGCAGGGTGGGCAGCATCCGACTCTTGTGGCTGCAGGTAGACTAGATCGGTTCATTGATATTTGACTTTTACTAAGTTAAGATCTATTTTTGTGTTTTGTTTCAACTTCCGTAGAGTACAACTTTCAATGGATGTAAACCATGTGAGAAATGGGAATAAAATGCAAAGCTCTGACGTTTGCACAAAACGTAGCTCTGGGCCATGGCTGTTTGCATTGAGGGGCAGCTAGATGGGGGGCTCCCCCGCCCGTCTTCTCAGTGTCCCAGTAAATACTGCTGGGTAGTGCAGGGTGCTCTTCCGAGCCCAGCTGCTGAATGCAGTCTCGCCCACCAGGGCTGTCCTGTTAGCCACTGCTGAGCCAAGTAGCCAGCACCCTCCGGAAACCTCCACGCCCTGCCACTCCTCCAGCCCAGCTACAACCCTGCTGCTGGTACTCCGACCAACCGTCCTGTCCACGTAGGTGCTGACCAGCATTGCCGTAGGGCTGTCAGCCTGAAAACAGGTGTCCATGCCTCACCAGGGCTACGTCTCCACTAGCCCCAAACTTCGAAATGGCCATTTCAAAGTTTACTAATAAAGCGCTGAAATGCATATTCAGCGTTTCATTAGCATGCAGGTGGCCGCGGCACTTCGAAATTGACGCGCCTCGCCGCCACGCAGCTCGTCGCAACAGGGTGCCTTTTGGAAAGGACCCCGCCTACTTCGAAGTCCCCTTATTCCCATCAGCTCAGCTCCTTTCAAAAAGGAGCCCCGTCGGGACGAGCTGCGTCAATTTCGAAGCGCTGCAGCCGCCCGCATGCTAATGAGGCGCTGAATATGCATTTCAGCGCTTCATTAGTAAACTTCAAAATGGCCATTTGCGTGGCCATTTCGAAGTTTGGGGCTAGTGTAGACACGGCCCAGGAGGCCCACGTTGGAAACTGGCTCTCCCCCCCCCCCCCACAGGCATCTGCTCTACAACCCACTTGAGAGTGGTGGAGCTGTTCTATAAAGGTAACCTCATAATGCCGGCTTAACCAGGCCTGAGCCTGCCACGTTACCCACGCCTGGCCTAAGGCTTAGGGACAGCTGTCTCAGCAGCATACTGGCTGGTTCTGCTGACTAGATCACCCAGCCCAAATGGACCCTATGGCATCACACCAGTGTTGATTAGCACCTGTCACCTAGGACTCCATTATTAACACGTCCACTGAGGAAGTCATCAGCCAGTGGCTATGGAAGAGCAGTTGCTTCATCCCCACTTAGAAAGTTAAACCCCCTTCCCCAAGCACATTGCCTATTAACTCGTACCTTGAGGCAGCGTGCAGCTAACCACTCGTTACTGCAGCAGTCCCTCAACCTGAGGTGAGAAATGCAGTGCAACATTTAACTGGAAATCATAAATCAGTCTGAAATACAGCCTCCAGTCCAGCTGGCAGCACTTGCACACAATATAGCAGCAACCCTGCTGCAGCTCTGTGCTGGGAATGGACCAGGTGCTGCCAAGGAAAGCCCAGGCTCCTGCCAGCGTTCTAATCCTGGGCTTTCTAGTCTACACAGCTGGAGCTAACGTGCTGCTCCAACAGCAGCTGAAGCAAGAGCACTGTCGGTGGCTGTCTGACCCCAGGGAGATTGGCCCGCCTAGCTAGGCTTGCTGTACAGTATTACACTTCCGTCCACAGCTGTTTTTCCCCCCCACAGGCTTGTTGAAATGCGGCCACATGTTATCAGCTGGAAAAAAAGCTCGTTTGCTTTGTTCTCATGAAGATGCAGTAAGGAAAGTTGGCTCCCATTGAGGTGTGCTTTAAAAGGTTGTACAGAGGTGGGGACTCTGCAGCAGCTATTAAGACACTTGGAATCCCCCACCAGGTTTTGCTCCCCCCCTCAGAGCAGCAACTTGCAAACCTGTTACTGTTCAAACGTTTGCAGCAAACTGACAAGCCAGCTGGCTGCCTTTATTCAGATAGATTCTGATGGCTTGCCTCTTTCAACACCAGCACAACCTGCTGCAGAAGTCAGACTCCCAAGGGTCTTGGTGAGAAGAGACTCAGCTCTTCGAAACTGAGCGTCCGTTCTGAGGGAGACACTGATGCCATGGTGACCAAAAGTCTGGCTCAAGTTCAAGGAATGCCAGTGATGGGCACGAAATCAGCCGGCCAGGGTGAAGGGCGAAAGAATTATCAGTTGCTTCGGCAACACAGCAGAGAACATCCAGTGTGCTCTGCTCACTGATCCGCAGGCCAGGCTGTATGTCTGGTGAACCACCCGCTCGTACCAGCAGCACCGGAACAGAAGCAAAACTTCCCCACAGATCTGCACTGTTACCGTAAGTAATAATCAATCACCGCAGAGAATGCAGCAAAGCCGCCACAGCCAATGGCCCCTGCTTTTAAACCAGCTGCAATGCAAGAGGAGAAGGGCACGAATGAGAAACGTACTGCACATCTGACCATGAGCCGCTTTATGCTGCTGGCCTTGAAAAGCTCGGAGGGCTGCAGTGTTTTCCATGCAGAGAAACATGCACTCTAACTGGAACTGGATTTGGGTTGAGATGCAGCCCAGGAACGGGGCAGCTGCAGTACTTGGAATCTGGGACTGGGCCTGCATGCTGCATTGTTACCGGTCTCTGCTGCCAAAGGGCTGCAAATGAACGTCAGCTTTGATGAAATGGCTGTTTCAACAGCTGGCTGCATTCCCTGGGATATTCTCAGCATGGTAGGTGGGGGGCCTGAACAGTATGGTGGGGATAAAGGCAGCAGCTGCTTTAAAGGCTCCAAAAGGATGGTCCAGCCAGCCAGATTATGACAAACCTAATTAGGGGCCCTTACAATAGCTGTTTGCTTCCCTTGATGCCCTAGGGGAAGACACTTGAGGAAAGGAAAAGGAGGAAGAACTCTGTGATTCAGCCCAGCCTATTCTTAGGGGAACAGCTGGAGGTTCTTGCCCAAAGCCCACAAGCTAAGCAGCAACTGCTGTGGGATTAAGCCCCATTCTGATGGCTGCTAGCGACACTCATCCTCTGGGGTATAGGGGGCAGTGTATTTCCTGTACAGTAGTCTGTTGCAGTGGTTAGTCTAGGACTGATCCAAGTGTAACACACACCCAAAATTCCTGAGGCCCTTGAATAAGAAGGTTTAATTTTTTCCATTTGACTAATGCTTAAGGTACAGTCATGTTCCCTGTATCCCCTCCACACCAGCCCTCTCTGTCTGTATGGGTCTTTCAAGCCACCAGAGCAAAACCAGTTTTGATGGAAGCAAAATGTTACACAACCACCGATTACTAGGGAAGTAGAGACGGCACCCAAAGCTATGTCAGCTCATTTTGCAGCATCACAGACCCTTTAATGCAACGTGGAGGTGTTCTCTACTTGGCATGGCTAGAAAAGGCTACAGCGGCATCTGTGCAACAGGCAGTCTTGAATAGAGCCGTCGCTAGCACAGAAGCGGTTTGAAGTAGTGCTACTAACCTCTGAAGCCAATGGCTCCTCCAGTGATGCACCCACTAAGAACGCTGTTCTTCCAGTCAGATTTTCCACGATACTGAGGAATGGAGAAATGCAGTGGGGTCATTTCAAAACAACTCTCCAGTCCCCCAGACTCACAGCTGAACATGCCTGTTCCTAACTCTCCAGCAGATGGCAAAACTGACCTATGGTCTGACACTTCTTGAGGGAAGGGAGAGAATTATTTGACACACTCAAGGTGCAGTTGCACCCTAAAAGGGGCTGGCATCTATCATCAAATTCAGGCTTGCAAGACTTGGGCTGTTGGGTACACAACTACAAGAGGGGAGAGGGTCTCCGAGTCTAGGCTCAAGCCCAAGCCTGAATGTTTACCCTGCAGTAGCCCCACAAGGGCCAGCTGTGGCTGTATATTGCCATGCAGACAGTTCTACATGAGTTAATTATGCTTTCCAGTTAAAATGAAGCAACTTGGAGTCTCAGCAGTGAGGCAAGTAAGACCATTTGGCTCGCTAGCTACAGCATGAGATCCAGGACATGATCCAGAATTACCCTTAGAACGTCAAGAAGTCCTGTGACACCTTAGTCTATAGGGTGCCATAGGACTTCCTGTTATTCTCAAAGATACAGACTAACATGGTTACCTCTCCGATACTTGCCTCCAGAACATGATTTTCACACCAATCTCCTTTTTGCTTCTAATATTTTAGAGGAACAACGGGTACAGAGGTTGTTTTCTTGTACTGATTTCAAAAGAGGGGGTAGTCTTTAAAACTATAGTCCCCAAATTTACCCCTATGTTTATGCAGCCCTGGAATTAGAATTATTTTGATTGCCAAGTGTACCCTAACAGGGATGCAATGACCTTCCCTTTCTTTCTCTGCAGTGAACGATGAAGCCCACAGTTCTGCACTTTTCTAACAAGCAAGTGATCTGGACAACACTGAAGCTCAACAGCCAGAGCCAGACCCCTGCTTACATTGATCTGGCCCAGGTCAAGTCTCCATGCCACAGGCCAGAAGTCTTGAGCCTTATCACCTCCCGCCCCATGAGGCTGGAGCACAAGCTCCAGATGGGGCAAGCCCCAGTATCCCAAGCTGAATGTGGGTGGTGGTTTTGCTTCTCACTTGGGAGCAGGAGGTTGGAGTACATTTTCCTTTTACTGATGGGTGGCCCCTTATTTTTCTGTGTGTCAATGGCCCTTGATTAAAAAAAAAAAGTGTCCCCCACCCAGCCTAGATGTACTTCATCTTCAGCTAGAGTAGTTTTTCCATCCCTAAAGGCTGCTTTAGAGTAGGTCAACAGCCCGTTAGTTAGGAATGCGCACACGGCAGGGCAAGAGTGCCAAAGAATGAAATCATTTCAGATAGTCATAAGACGGCTACTTACAGACTCTACTATGCATTCTGTACAGGAGAACATAGCACCCACAATGGCAAAGTTTTTGGCATAGGACATCCCTCGTTGGCCCATATCTTTAAGGACTTCTTTTGCGGTTGGTGTACGATAGGGATCCTTGGGATCAAACCCTACATTGGTATCGATGCCTGCCGTGAACACACCAAATGCTCCTCCCAAAACAAACCCTAAAGAAACCAAAAAGAAGAGTGAGAACAGAATGTTTCCTGATGATGCAGCAGTGTAGCACTGTCATCACAACAAACGGCCCAGCATCCTGGTACTACATTAGAGTTTGTAAAAGACACTGGTGGTCAGGACAGCAGACTCCCCTATGCCTCACAGTCACAATAATACAGCACATCTCTAAACATCCCAGGCAGCTCTTCTGTTACCCCTTCGGGCAAGTATTGGAGAGTCCTGCATACAAAGTAGGAAACTGCAGCATAGGGAGTGGGAAGTAACTGACATGAATATAGAAATGGCCATACTGGGACAAATTAATAGAATGAAGCAAATACTGATTCCTCACGTGTGGCCTGGATCCTGTTTCTGGCAATCAGAAGTGTAGAGACCCACAGCACAGGGGCCATGAGCTGTACCTTCTTGGCTAATAGCCATTGATGGTCCTATCCCATTCTCCTTGAACTTAGCTAGTTCTTTTTTTAACTCGGCTGTAGTTCTGTCCTTCACAGCACCCCCGGCAAGGAGTTCCACAGGGTGACTGGGTTGCGTGAATGTCCTCGGTATGTTTCAAACCAGCCGTCCCTTCACTTCATTGAGTGACCCCCTAATTCTTACCCAGGAGTCAGTAACACCTGCCTCCCCACCGGTGTCTGATAGCCTCCATCATACCCCCACCCGCCCTCGTCCAGCCGAGCCGCCAGGCCTCCCCTTGTAACGACTCCAGCCCGGGTCGGGTCAGGGCAGGTCCCGTCACGGGGCCGGCAGCCAGTCCGGAAGAGGCCCAGCAGCCCCGGGAGCGAGGCAGCTTGAGCGGGGAGGGGAGATGGGGACGCCGCTTCTCCGACCGGCCCGGCCCGGCCCCGCCCCGCCCCGCCCCGCCCGCACCTCCCACGCAGGCCAGCGCCGCCTTGAACCCGCAGCTCTCCATGACCCCCTCGATCAGCTTCTGCTCGTCGCTCTTGGGCGGGGCCGGGATGCCCCCCAGCGCGGCGGGGTCCAGGGCCCGGGCCTGGCGCGGCCCCCGCCGCTCCCCCACCAGGTGCGCCAGCAGGAGGCTGTACTGCAGAGGCGCTGGCCCGGGCGGCTCAGGCCCGGGGCCGGCGGCCACGCTCGCTCCGGGGGAGGAGGCCGCCGCCATGACAGGCCGGGTAGACTCAGTCGCCGTCTCCCGATCGCAGATTCTACACTCGGCGCTGAGAAGGGGGAGGCACCAGCCGATTCCACACCGCGCAGCTCCGCGCGGGGGGGCGGCAGCACGCCGCCCGTCACCGAAGGGCAGAGCGCGCCAGGCCCTTGTTGCCCCTCTCCAGCCGCCAGGCGCCTGTTCGTCCCCGCGTGCCCTGCGGCAACCCCCGTGAAAAGACTATGACTCCCAGCATGCTCCGCCGCGGCAGGCCTTGGGGCGCGGCCAGGCTCCGCTGCGCTGAGGCTCACGGGGTTTGTAGTCCGCGCGCTCTGAGAGGGAGAACCACGTTTCCCAGGGTGCCCCGCGGCGGTAGCCCTCTGGCGGCTGTTAGGAACGTTGCAGGGGAGAGGGAAGGCGCGCGCTGCCGGAGCATCTTGAGAGGAGGCGGCTGAGGAGGCAGCAGGTGAGCGGGGCGGGGCGGGGCGGGGGCATGTCCCCTGGGGCCTTGGCCAGGGCGGGAGGCAGAGGGGCCCTAGTGGCAGGAGGCTGGGCCCGCGGCCGTGGCTCAAGGCCTTGCAGGAGGGGCTCTGGGGGCCGCCTAAGGCAGAGGAGGCAGCAAGGACCAGTGGTTAGTCCGAGGGCAGCCACAGTGCCAGGGATCCTGTCCCCTCGGCAGCCCCCTCAGGTCATGGGGAAGCCTTGAGTCCGGGGTGCAAGGGGCCCCTGGGTCTGCTGGGGAGGGAGCAGGGCTGCCCTGTGGGTGGCTGTCACTGACACCATGGGGTGGCCCTGCCGGCGTACCCAGTCGCAGAGCGCTACTGCCACTCGCACAGCCAAGGTGCTGTGGGTATCTGTGCAGTAGCTCTGAGCTAATGCCCCTCATGGTGTCCTAGGGTGCATCCGCCAACTGTCTCTTGCCTTTCGGGGGTGGGTAGCTCCAAGGAGTTAGGTCCCAGCATCTGAAGTGGCGGCTTGGGCTCAGACAAGGGCAGCTCTACTCCACTTCATTTTTCATACGTTAGGCAGAAATACTAGGTGAACAGAAATTTTCCATGGAACCCATAAGCTGAGTAGAGCTTGGATGCCCCTGCCATAACGGAGCAGTCATGCCTGGGGGTTTGTACAGAGCAAGGGACACTGAGTGTTTTTACAACATCTGTCTCGCAGTCATAAAATTCAGTCCTGATGGGAGTCAGATGAGGTAGGATCTTAACTCTTACACTACCATTTATTCTCTTTGGCAGTAGTATAGAAACTCCACCTTAATACTTCCAACTCTGCTTAAAAGGGAAGCTGTCAGCTAAAATAAATGCTTGAAAAATTTTTACTAATTATTTGTGCTATGTGCTCAGTAGTGACATACCTAGGCCTGCTAAACCCCAGGCTGTGAGTTCAATCCTTGAGAAGGCCACTTAAGGATTGGGGCAAGTAGACATGGGGGATGGTGCTTGAGTCCCGCCAAGAGGACAGAGGACTGGACTAAATGACCTCCCAAGGTCCCTTGCAGCTCTAGGAGATGTGTATCTCCAATTACATCAATATCCAACATTTTTTTAAATCTGCAGTTTTGGGCTAATACTCAAGGAACAGTGAAAATGGGATGCTTGAAGGCACAGAATTTCAATAATTTAAAATGTTAGAAAACATTGTTATGGTTATTTTAAAAATGTATGAATATGAATCTATGAATGAAACGTAATTTAAATATTTCCATGTATTCTGCAAATCAGATCCATAGTTGGAACTAAATTAGGTGCAATAGGTATTCAGTACTATATTAGCCTGGTTTTCCTTTGCTCTTACACTTCAGCATTGTTACGGGTTTACAAGAAGGGACATGCAAATCTGGATAGTTCTGTGCAAATACATTTAATACTTTACAATGGTTTATTTTATTGTACAAAGTGATGAAGCAGGTCTTTGCCCACAAAAGCTTACGCTCCAAAATATCTTCTAGTCCATAAGGTACCACAAGACTTGTTCATCCTGACTTGTGCATTGAGCTCTCTACTGTCCTCTACTGGTTGCTCAGTGCTATTCCCTCTGAACTGAACGCAGTAAAGGTACACACGCAACTCTCTTGATATGAAAAGAAGCCAGAGTGTTCTTTATGAGTACTGAACTTCAATCTCCCTTTAACAAGAATGGGCCACCTCTTCTGACCTTCAAGGTACACGCAAAGCCCATCTCTTTAGGATTTTGGGGGAGTGCATGGTGTGTTAAGGGCTAGGACTAGTGCGTGGAGAGTTGGGCTCTCTTGGCGGCTGGAGTATTGTTTTGGATTATTTTCCCTTTCCTCTTTTGTTGGGAAGAGGCTGTATTTTATATTTATAATAATATATTGCAAATCTAAGGCAATAGAACACATAAATCACATTGGAAGCTGACTGAGATTTTCCTCTAGCTCCAGTGGCAGAGATCTGTGATTTGGAATTGGAACTTAGGGTGTACAATTTATCTTTTTGTTTCTGTTGTGGTTTGCTGCATCCAGGGTTATGGGAACAAACTTCATTTATGACCAGAACTCACATGTTATAGTTTTCTGATCTTTTCTCTCCCATACAGTATCACTTTCCATTATGAATATTGTTCCCCTTTCCCAGTATTATGCACACATAGGTTTATGTTCTGCATGTGAATTAAGGCACTGATCCTGCAAACATTTAACCCTGTGCTTATCTCTAAGTATGCAAGTCATCCCATTGACTTCCATGGACTATTCCTATGAGTAAAGTGTTTGCAGGATCGGGGCCTGGATTGCATGAATGAAAATTCTTGCTTGATGGAATAAGTAGAAACCTGCAATGAACAAGCTGCTCACTCCAAATTTCAGTTTCTCTCTCGCAAACACTCTGTATGTTTGCAAATTATTGGTGTTTGATCCCTTCAGCACAAGCCAGTCCTCTGAATCATGTGCCTGAAATTACACTATTCAACCTCCTACAAGAAACCTCAATTTTCTCAGCAGCAATTGCATTTTTTTTTATCTTCTGTAACCCTAAAAGGAACACTTTGAAACATTCTTTTGTCTCTTCACTTGTAATTAAAAGGAAATCTGGTAAGCAAGCAAGGTCAAATCGATATTATGTTTTTATAAAATGTACGCGTACTGGACTGTGCTATACATTAGGATCTATTTGTTCATTTTCACTAGAGGGCAGCACATAGGAGCTTTTAAGAGAATGTTGGTCAGCATCACTGAATCTTTGGAGATTATGGATATGTAGGTCAGGGCCCTGAAGGACAAAGCATTTAAACTGTAAATTGTCTGAAATTCTGATTCAGAAGTATGATTTTCATAGCTACATAGGCTTGTTGTTTTGAATCTGCTTCCCTAGTCAGAAGCCACTCACCATGACCAGGAGTGCTCTGCATGTTTGCAGAGGGCTGTGACTGATGTTACTTCCTGCTGCACTGATACGGTTTAGAGGCATGTTTCTTAATTACTGGTCATGGACTGATGCTGGTCCCTGCTATCTTCCTAACATAGTTTAGGAAGTCAGCAAACCAGTCCTGAATATCTAAAAGGTTGAGAAACACTGGCTTAAAGCAGGGGTTCTCAAACTTCATTGCGCCACAGCCTCCTTCTGACAACAACAATTATTACACTATTGCAGGAGTGGGGACTGAAGCCTGAACCTGCCCAAGCCCTCATCCCCCAGGCGGAGGAGCCAAAGCCTGAGCCTCACTGCCTTAGGCAGGGGGCCCATAGCTGAAACCCAAAGGCATCCACCCCAGGCAGGGGGCCTAACACATGAGCTCCATCACTCGGGCTTCAGCTTCGGACACAATCAGTGGGACTCGGGTTCCAGCCCTGGGCTGCAGCAAGACTAAACCAGCCCCGGTGACCCCCTTAAAACAGGGTTGTGATCCACTTTGAGGCCCTGACCCACAGTTTGAGAACTACTGGTCTAGAGCATGATCCGGGCTGCAACTTCTGTCCTCCTTTGGAATCAGGAAGCGCCTTAGCAAATAAAAACAGATGGGGGTAGGTTTTAGGGCAGTTTGCAAACTATGTAGTGCCAACCAAATTATGTTTGAGGTCAGTGTTCCCAGTAAGCTGTGCACTTGTGTTGCCACTCAGAAAGATTCAAATACCACCCACCTGATTAGCAAAGCTCTCATAGCTAGTTTGTTTGTTTGTTTGTTTCTGCTGGTAGTGCACAAAAAATTGTTCCGCACATGGATGGAAAAGATTAGAGGGTGTATTGGTTGAGGTCTTGACTTGTTGTATGGGTGGGCGCCCTTTCCCTTCTTTTGTACTGTTGACTCTGGGCCTTTTCCAATTTTTTTTTTTTATATATATTTAACTTTTTTGTTGCATTCATAATGAACAGCTCCAATGGGTAGAGCAGGAAATTGGAAACAAGGACTCCTGCTTTCTGTTTCCAGTACTTAGTCACCAGCATTAGGTGTGTTACTTTATAGATGGCTGAACAGCCAGGTAATGTGGTGATGAAGATACTTTAAGTGTAAGTTTGTTTGCTGTTTGTAGGGTGGTTTCAGACCCTTGGATGGACAGTTTGAGAGTCCATGGTGTGTGAAGTCAGCAACTGGAAACAAAGTTTCCTCCTCTTTTGAGCCTCACTCCCTTTGTTCATAAAATGCAAACCAAAGCTGTGGAGGGGATTACGTCTGTACTGAACTGACAGGGCTTTCCATGCTGGCAACCACTGTCATTTGTTTTTCCTAACCACTAACATATCTATAAAGACATGAGCTGTAGCCCACAAAGACAGGGATTTGAAAATTAAAGCTGCAAACATAGTCTGGTGTTCTGAGATCCTGACTTAGATTAGCACAAGACAAACTGCTTACCTTATTTTTCAAAGCCTTTCTTGAGACCAGCTGGGCCTTCTCCACATGACTGTGTTTTGCAATTTGACAGACGGCACGAGACTTGGGTTTGGAGGATGTTTGGCTGAGCCTTCCTTTTTTCTGTCACTGTGTCTAATGTACTCTTAAGTATTTTGTATTTGTTATACCCTTTTGAAGAGTGACCACTCTACTGTGCAAGGTATCTGAGCTTTTTATTTGATCTACCCCCTTTCTCGATACTCTCTCCATCCTGTTATCAAAGATAATTGTGTTTTCATTCAATGATTTACAATTTTAAAAGTATATAACCTCTCGTAACTCAAGCGTGCTGATGTCACCTCCCAGGAAAGCAAGCTATTGTTGTAAGAGCCTGAGTTCTCTTTCAAGAAACCTGGTTTAGTCCAGAGTGAAGTGGATGTAAGAGGGCAAGTGCTGTGGGGAGAAATGCAGTGAAAAGGCAAAAGAATCCTCGGTTTGGTAAATTACATTCAGGTTTTGTCAAGCTTCTGAGATGTTCCTGATATTAAGGATCAGGTGCCTAGTTCTTGCAATCTCTCTTTGTGCAACTCCCATGAAATCTGCATGGATCACAATGGGTTAAAAACAAAACAGTGGCTACGTCTACACTAGCCGAAAACTTCGAAATGGCCATGCAAATGGCCATTTCGAAGTTTACTAATGAAGCGCTGAAATACATATTCAGTGCCTCATTAGCATACGGGTGGCCACGGCACTTTGAAATTGACGCGGCTCGCCACCGTGCAGCTCGTCCAGATGGGGCTCCTTTTTGAAAGGACCCCAGCTACTTTGAAGTACCCTTATTCCTATGAGCAGATGGGAATAAGGGGACTTCGAAGTAGCCAGGGTCCTTTCAAAAAAGAGCCCTGTCTGGACGAGCCGTGTGGTGACGAGCCGTGTGGTGACGAGCTGCGCGGCAGCGAGCCGCATCAATTTTGAAGTGCCGTGGCCGCCCACATGCTAATGAGGCACTGAATATGTATTTCAGCGCTTCATTAGTAAACTTCGAAATGGCCATTTGCATGGCCATTTAGAAGTTTTTGGCTAGTGTAGACACGGCCAATATGTTACATTTCTCTCTAATTCATGAAAAAGATGGCCCCCATCTAAATTCCATCTATGGCAGAATCCCCTTTGATGTGAGGAACCACTTTAAAATTATATTCAGGGTGCAGGGCCATCCCTGGCCACCCACCAACACGAAGGCTGAACAGTAGCACATTCTGTAATTATTTATTTGGTGGCACCCCTGCAGTGTCCAAATACAAGCTAAAACCTTTTGTGTCTCAGTTTGGTAATATCTCAAGTGAAGATATTGCCTGTTCAATGATTTAAACATACTTCACAAATTTAGTTAGGTATCCAAATCAGCAGGTGCTTCTTGCTTGCACATGGAGCAAAATGTGTAACTATTTAAAGGCCTCCTAATCTCTTACTATATTTTTGGCGCTGTGTTTTTCTGCGGTGACTAAGCTACAGCTATTGTAATAAGGCCTTCAGAAACAAAAAAATATTGGAGTAAGTTCACTTGAAATAGCTTATTTGGGGAGTTGCTGTTCCCTTTTGCATTTGGAATTCTGGGTCCAACTCAACAGGTCTGTAAGTCAGAACATCTTCCTTAAGTCCAGAGCTCCAGCAGTAAATTGGTTCCTCTAGTTCTAAGCCTTCTGTGTCTCTATCATCCTAAATCTTCCTGGTGTCTAACAAATGTGATTATGAGTTGCCTTTAAATATCCATTAACTCTACCAGTCACCATAGTAACTACTGTAACGGAGCCTCTTGCTGGTAGAAGGTTGCCTAGCTCCCTGAGTTATTACATTTTCATGCTCAAAAATTGTTGGATTTACTGTTGGGCAGAGGTCACAGATGTCAGAAAGGAAAAAAAAAATATATGTTTTTAAATCTCTATGGAATGTTATCCTGATGCTGGTGAAAGGAATGGGATTGACAGCCCTGGTGACTGATGGCATTGGTCCACAGAAAAGGGTCTTAGTGGGCAGTAGTTGAGCGACTCTTCTCCGTCTACTACCCCTATCCCAGAGTGCTCCAACACTGCTCAGGAGCAATCTATGAGAGTGTGGGAGAACACCCATCTCTGGCTGATTCAGTGCTTGGTCTTTCTCATGAATTGCTTATAAGGGATGCAATATTACTGTAGTTGCAAGGTGGATAATACAAGCAAGCTGAGGATATGCCTGCATTACAAAATTAGGTCAAATTTATTTAAATACATGATTAGTCTCTGATTTTACAAAGACAATGCTGCCTGTCCCCACTATGCATATTTGGTTGGTGAAGTGCATCCCTCTACCAGAGCTCACGTTGACTGGCAGAGATGCACACTTTGGGAGCGCATCCCACTACCAGAGCTCTCATTGAGTGGCGGAGATACGCACTCTGGGCAGCAGTCCCACAGTTCCTGCCACCTATTGGAATTCTGGGGTTTTATCCCAGTGCTAGATGGGACAAAAACTTTTTTTTGCAGATTGTTTTGGGTACATGTTGTCAACTCCTATGATGCCCTCTCCTGTTCCGCCACTTCCTCCCTCTGTCCCTGAAAGTAACAGGGAGTAATCGTTTGCATACTGTTTTTCCTAAGCCTTGATTACCCTTGCAAACACAGTCTCACAGCAAGCATGGATCCCTATCAGCTGTATGCTGTTGTTGTGAACATCGCAAACATCACATGCATTATCATGCATTATTTGCAGTCTAGCCAGTAGTCCCCATGCACAGGAAAGTGCCACTTCACACACAGGCATTCCAAAAGCCATGGAATGGAGCAATGCATGTTTGCTGGTGGTAGATGGGCATGTTGACCCAGTGGAAAATCATTTCTGGGCCCATGAAACAAACGCAGAGTGGTGTGACTGCATTGATATGCAGCTCTGGGATGAGGAGCCTAAGGTCATTTTCATGGAACTTTGTGAATTGCTTTCCCCAGCCCTGAGGCACTGCATTACAAAAATGAGACCTGCTCTGACAGTTGAGAAGTGAGTAGCAATATCTCTTTGGAAAGTTGGACTGCC
This sequence comes from Carettochelys insculpta, assembly GCF_033958435.1. NCBI lineage: Eukaryota > Metazoa > Chordata > Testudines > Carettochelyidae > Carettochelys > Carettochelys insculpta. Next base: position 3,485,255 of record NC_134155.1, read on the forward strand.
AGATTGCTATGGGTCAGTCACAAATCAATTCAGAGTAAATAAATGTACCATGGAGGCTTCTGTGAGCCAAGTACCCAGGATAATCAATACACTTCTGCTAAGAAGGGAGGTAACTCTGGGAAATGTGCAAGACATAGGGGGATGGCTTTGCCACAGTGGGGTTCCCTAACTGTGTTGGGGTGATAGACAGAATGCATTTTTCTATACTGACACCAGACCATCTTGCCAAATAGTACATAAACCAGAAGGGGTGCTTCTCAATGGCGTCGCAAGTCTAATGGAGCACAAGGGGCATACCAACATAAACACTGGATGGTCAGGAAAGGTTCGTGAAGTGCACATCTTGAGGAACTCTGGTCTCTTTAGAAAGCTGCAAAAAGGAGCTTTCTCTCTAGATAGGAAAATTACAGTTGGTGACATTGAGATCCCAGTAATTATCCTTGGAGACCCAGCCCACCCCTTGTTCCCATGGCTCATGAAGCCAGTCACAGGCAGCCTGAATAGTAGCAAGTGCAGAATGGTGGTAGAATGTGCCTTTGGCCATTTAAAAGCCAGCTGGTGCCGTTTTACTCACTATGTTAAACCTCAGCAAAAGCAGTATTCCAATTGTTGCTGCTGCTGCTTACTGTAAGCTCCATAGTATGTATGAAATGGCCAATTATGAGCATCCAGACACCAGGACAGTAAGAAAAGCACACTGAGGCACACTTCATCTCTAAGGGGCTCTGAAAACCAGTTTTATGAATGACCCAGTGCTGATGTGACTGTTATGTGTTTTTTCTATCCAAGCTGCCCCCTTTTTTTGCATCTACTGCCCTGTAAACTAAGCTCAAATCAACCACAGAGTGCACAGTGAATAAATAAGCTTGTGGCCTCAGTCCATTCATTTTTGTTATGCTAACATACACTGAACAGAGACAACAATGAATAGTAAAGATTACTCAAGTCTAATGGCTTGATAACATGGGGGAGAGGGACAAGGACCTGTAGCTTAGAATTGCATTGTGTAGAAATCAGAGCTGTGTGAATGAAAGCCTTCTGCTCCATGAACCCTCCCCTGGAATTGAATTCATGAGATACCAGAGCTCTTTGCTGCCACGATTCTTGGATGATGAGGAGAGGGGAATATGGAACTTGGTGAGGAGGGCAGTTGGTTCATCTTTGGTTTGCAGTGGGACTCTTAAAATCTAATTGTCTTTCCTGCAACTCAACCAGATGCCTCAACATGTCTGCCTGCTCCCCCCATAAACTGCAGTCTCTCTGCCTGCATGTTATGTTCTTTTTTTCCTCATGTTTTTCTGTCCTCTTGGGCAGTACACTGTTCTCCAAGAATGTCCATAAACTGAGCAGAGGAACACGTCATATCACAGAATGTCTTCTCTTGTTCATTTTTTTCACCTTTAGTCTGGCTCAGCCTTTGTGCTGGTGTGTGGGAAGGTGCCTATAGACATAATTCCAGCTGCAAGGGGGAAAAAGTACAAAGGTAGCATCACAGAATGCACGCTGTTGAAAACACACATTTAACTTTTGCAATGAATGAAACTCTTTACAGCAGTGCATATTTTGCCTGTAAGTGCAAGGCCGTCTTCCCTTTTACGGTAAGTATCTACCAGTAAGGTATGACACATGGCAGAGCTCTGAACAGTAGAATTCTCTTTGCAGCAGGCATGGTAAGCACACAAGAAAAGATGAGGTATATTTTTGTTTTTATTTTATTTTTTTAATTTTGCTGCTGCTTTTTAAGCATCTGTGATTAATGGCTGCAAACTGTAGCACTCTTCCCCCCTCACCCCAGCAATGTGGATATTGCCTCAGTGTTTATTGAACACATTTGCTTTTGTTATGTGCTGGCACCAGGTTTGGGATGGAGAGAGACATGGATGACACATAGTAACAGAGAGGAAGCCGTGCTAGTCTATACACTATCAAAACAAAAAGCAGTCAAGTAGCACTTTAAAGACTAGCAAAATAGTTTATTAGGTGAGCTTTCGTGGGACACACCCACTGGCTATGGTCTGAAGAAGTGGGTCTGTTCCACAAAAGCTCACCTAATAAACTATTTTGCTACTCTTTTAAAGTGCTACTTGACTGCTTTTTGTTTTGATGGATGACACAGTCAGCTTGGGACCATCTGCATCCTACGTGTGCTGGCTGTGTTCCAGGATGAGCTCTTCCAACCAAGCATGTGAACAAGGCAGACCTGGAGACATTTTTAGGGGGGATCAGCAAGGAGTGGCAGATTATGTAAGGGGTAGCCCTTATGAACCTTCCCCCATTTCAGTTACATAACCATGTGTGATATCAGTTTCCTGAGGCTAACAAAGCCAGAAAGAGATCAGTTTTTCCAGGAATCTGAGCAGAGACTATGCTGTGTGCTGCAGTGATGTCAGATCACTTAATACTGTCATAGGAATGTCCTACCACAGTGGACAGAAAAAGGCAGCCCTCCCCAGAGATCTCCTGCAAAAGATTGAAGACTACCTCCAGCAGAGCTTGCTACACCTATCTTTGTAGGATTCCCAGTCCATCCGCAGGCACATAAACAGGCTTTTTCAGAGAACACCTGCTGTGTAGCTGGACTAGACGCCACAGTATCCCGGCTGTTTACCTCAGAGGAAACATTAAGCACAAATGCATTTAAACCCTGCAGTGTGATTACAAATGCACACTCACCTGATGTGCCTTCCCCACAATCACCATTGCGCATCAATAGGTCTTGGGAGGAAATTGGCTCCAAAGTTAGGAAAAGGTCCTGGTTGTTGGGAAGGCTCCTCTGCTTGCTGTGCACTCCTCCTCCTCCTCAACAATTTCCTCCTCCTCGTTGGTCAAGACTGCCTGAAGCTCCTGGGAGGTATCCATGGAGAATACGGGGTACACTGTCTAGAATGGCATGCAGATACTCATAGAAGAGGCAAGCCTGTGGCTCAGAACCAGAGTAGCTGTGTGTCCCCCTTGTCTTCTGATACACTTGTTTGAACTCGTTTATTTTTCACATAGCACTGCTCTGTGCCTCTGGTGTAGACCATCTCCCCCATGCCATGTGCAATTTTCACATAGATTTCAGCATTTTGTTTGTTGGTTCAGAGCTCTGCCTGCACAGACTCATCTCCTCAAGCAGCAACCAGATCCAGGTCTCCTTTATGCTCATGCATTTGCAGTGCTGGACATTCATGATTAGCTGTACTGGTGGTGAGCTCTCCACACTGATCAAACGGAAAAACAAATTCAAAATTTCTTGTGGCTTTTCCTGTGTAGCTGACTAAAGTGCAGTAGAGTTGAAAGAGCTGTCCAGAGTGGTTACAGTGAAACACTCTGGGACATCTCCTGAAGGCCATTCCTATTAAATTACACAGTGCTGTGTGTAGACTACCATAGGTCAACCCAAAAAAGTTGATTAGAGTGTTATGATTATTGCCGAGGTGAGTACAGGCCTCAGTTTTACAAGCCCTTTAAATCAGTGGAAAGGGCTTGGTGGGGTGGTCATGCTCATTATAACTTTGGTGTAACACAGAATACATTGACCTATTGCTTTAGTGTAACCCAGCCCTTAAACTCACCAACTCATTGTGCCTTGTTCACCAAACAGCCATTAGGCTGTTATGCCTTTCAGTCACTACCTTCCTTGGTCAGCTTTCAGCTAGAGATCTGGATAGGAAGGGCCTGATTCAGAACCAACTGAAGACAAAAGAAATACTTCCATTGCCTTCGACAGGCTTTGGAGCAGGCCCTAAATTTCTCTGTCTCTTTAGCAGTAAGAATATTGGCTAAGTTTTCTATTTAATTTGAAGAACAAATAATTCCTCTTTTTATGGCCATATCTAGCTCTTTGGTTTAAAATGTTTAACTCTTCATTTGTCTCTTCCTCTTTTCATTTCCTGAGGTCTGTTTGAATTAATCAGTGGGATGAGCATAGACCATGATCTAGGAGTTCCTAGGCGATAATTACCCTTCAGTGATAGTCACTTGCAAGTTACTTGCCCAGGCACAAATCTCCTCACCCTTCTGCTCTGATGATGGATGAAAGTTGCCTGGGCAAAAGAGGCAACACAGTTGCCAAGGATGATTTCATTTCTTTGTTTTCTCATTGGCAAAATGGCAATAAAAATACTGGTTTCCCTGGGACCTCATAGGATGACCAGAGTTAACATTTACAGGTCTTGGAGGATGACAGCCGTAATCACTGGACTGCTTGCTCCATGGCTTTCCGCTTTTCTGTGCTCCCATCCTGTACCTTTTGCAATTCTCTGACAGTCTTGCTCTGCTCCTCCAGCCACAGTGAGCTTAGTGCCTTGCCCTACTGTCTGTCCCTCACAGCCTCTTTCCTCCTTGCTGCTCCACCCCACCCACCTTTCTATGTGTTTGCTCTCTCATGGCCTCTGTTCAGCTTTCTTCAGGTGGCACTTTCTGTGATGTCTTCCATTCTGAGACTCTTTTGGCTCTTGTGGGATTTTGTTCTGCTTCTGTTCAACTTCTTCTGCCTAGCAAACTGTCCCCAAACTTAGATGAATACATCTTCCTCTGGTTTTATGTTCTGCTGATTTTGCATCATTGCTTTCTTATTTGGATCTTTGCTGGAGAGATGAATTAGTCACTTGATTTTCAGGAAACTTGGAGCACTCAAATGCTCGCGCTAGTCCCAGTAGGTCAGTGTCTCAGTTCTATAAATTGTGATTCTTCAGGGTTTGGATGCAGACCTGGAGAGAGGATGTGTAAATGTAATTATACCTATTGTTAATGGGAAACTAGCTCAAGCGTCCTGGCCATGTTCCATTTATGTGAATTACATTTTACCAGTGCCTTTTGGGGGAAAGCAGGTGCCAGTGCTCAGGCAGCTCCCTGCCCCCTTTCCACAGGCAATCCCATGTCTAGGACTGTTGAGGTGTCAGCCAAGTACTGGCATGAAAAAAGCACTGCATTCTGCATAAGTAAGCCTACTCCAATTCCCTCCCCAACTAAAATACTGCATATCTTGCTGGTCCAGAGCTATTTGTATCCTGAGGTGGATGCAAATACCCAGTTTACCACCTGTAAAATGCTCTGGGTTCCTTTAGGATTCACGGAGCTATAGAAGTGCAAGAAAATTATTATTTTGTTCATTATCTCACTGAGCACATCCTACGTACAACAGCTGTTATTCCCCTGAGAGTCAGAAAGCTTATGCCGTATGTAGCTTGCTAGGACTTCATTCTAGCTACTTTATTGCTTCTCTGCTCATTGTATTTGTTGCCTTCAGATTTGTAATGGCTTCTGTGTGGCATAGCTGTTTGTAAATCATCTGGTGTTGAAGGTAACAACTGTGTTTTAGACGAAGACAGGAGGATGAGCCCTGGACCTTGTGCAGTAATTTGCATTCATTTTCTGGGCCTTGTGCTTGATGATAGCTGATGTGATCAATAGGGCTGGAGCAAAGGCTGTGACGAAGAGAACCAGCCATTTTTCTTAAGAAAAAGTTCATGCTGCTAACATGTGAATCCATGAAGAAGGGGTATTTTCTCCTATTTGCTGCAGAGGCAATTAAAACCAGAGGCATATGCCAACTGTAACTAAACACCTCCTCTGCTGAATTTAGAAGTGTCCCAACTGACTGTAGATGCAGTAAGATGATTATTGTGTTTTAAATACCTGTGGGGTAGGGGTTTGCAGCTATGTAATTTCTATAGTTCACAACCATGTAGTGCAAATATTAATCTATATCTAAATCAAGAAAGCAGAGCCAGAATCTCAGGATGGAATTTCCTTGTACTCCACCAGTGCAAAATTCTTAATATTTTATCATATGAAGTTATGGTTAATTCCAAGAAGATTTGAGCCTCGAAAATGATCTTGTTAGTGGTTAATTTTGAGTGGCAGCAAGCGTTATAGGAAGGAGCACCTATTTGGGAGTGATGAACTGCTTAACTTTCATTCAGACCTTCCCACTGACTCTGAGTTTGGTCAAGTCCCTAAAGTCAGTATGTTCAAAAGAATCCAAATGTTTAAAAATCACAGAAGCATTAAAATACTAGAACACCTACTTTGCAGTGATAAACTCATGGCACTCTGTCTATTTAGTTGAACACCAAGGAAAAGTTTAAAGGGTGGCCTGGTCATACTCTGTAAGTACCTACATGCAGAAGAAATATTAAATAGTAGGTTCATCAACCTAGGAAGAAAAGCACAACACGATTTAACAGCTGGAAATTGATGTTAGAGAAATTCAGACTGGAAATAAGGTGTGATTTTTAACAGGGAGAGTATGTAACTATTTAAAAGAAGTTCCTAAGGATCATGGTGGATTCTCCATCACAATTGTTAAATCAAGACTGGATGTTTCTCTAACAGATTTGTTCTCTGGCCTCTGTTATACAGACTAGGAGATAATTACACTGGTTCCTTCTGGCTTTGCAATCTATGAATTTTTGAAAAGTTGCCTCTGATTTTGGGTGCCTACCTTAAAACAGCTTCAGTCTGATTTTCAGAGATGTTTTAAGCACATGTAAATCTAGCTGAAGTCAGTGGGCGCTGCAAGGAGTCAGCACCTCTGAAAATTGGGCCACTAACATCTACATTCCATGCTTGTCTCATCTCTAGATGGGATATTGGTAGCCTACATTAGCTAGCCTAACTCAGGGGTCTGGAACCTGCGGCTCCATCAAGACTCCTTTGTGGCTCCTGATGCTATAATTGCAAAGTATATTAAAAAAAACCCTCTCCTGATTATTTTTGATATTTTGGTAAATGTCTAAAAGCCAAAAATGAACAACTCGTATCAAAAATAGCAAACAATATGTGATCTTGAAATGTAGGCTAACTCCCCCTTTAATATGTACGGTGCATTGTGGTAAATGTGTGGGCATTGTTCTCAACATAGGGGTTACAAGAAGTATGGTTCGATGTTATTTCTTAAGGACCCTCTCATATGCACATGCATTGCAGCTCTTGGATTATTGAGTTTTTTACAGAATTTTAAAAAAAAATGGCTTTTCTTGCTTTTCTTGTTGCCAGCCTCTGGGCTAACTTGTTTATTGTCTGGAAAGCTCTTTGAGATCCTGGAGTTGAGGGTGAGAAGGAAACACTTGAACTATATGCTCTTCATAATCAAACTTCATCACTAGCTGCTCTTAGAAACCCTGCCCTACATTGGAAAGCCCAGTCGTCTCTGGGATTTGAACTGTATGCACTTCATCTTTTTTCTTTGTCAGTTTGTCCTGATTCTTGTTGCTACTGGGCTTCTGGGCATACATGTTGTACAAGAGCTGTGCCCTGCAGTGCTGCTGCTGTTCTAGGACCATCAGCATTCCACTAGAAGCCCCTCAAAAACAGAGGTGATAATTGAATTCTTTTTATGTATAGCAACCTGACAAGCGCTTGAGGCACCTAGTATCAGCCCACTGAATTCAGTATATTCTATTTCAAAACTGCTTCTGGTGCACATCCTGGCCAATCCTAAATTCCTTTTTCTGCTCTGACAGTTGGTGGCATGCAGCAAAAACATAATAATGTGGTAGTTCTGGGAAAGCACCTGATAATTGCAAATGACATTGTCCTGATTCCCATTATGTTAGCTCTGGGGAAACCATGGACCTGATCCCATGCCGTCTTTTACAGCACTTTGATCAAGCAAAAGCATCTGGGGAACATACTTGCTGGGTTGCCTGAATACTCCACTTATGTCCTGGTAGAAGACATTTACTGTGCTGCTTGAACAGGGTCAGTCTCTATGGATTGTTAGTGGGACAATGGTCTTCAAACATATATAATGGAAAATTAGCAGTGAAAGTGTTCAGATAAAAATGGAGACCTCAAACCTCTCGTTCACTTTCCACTTGCTATATTAGGTATTAGTTATTGATTTTCCTAGGAATACAATATCATCTTCTGCACCACTCATGACATGTCCAAGGGAGCACAAGATCACAGCTGTACATTCATTGTACTTGTAAATGTCTTGCCCTTTAAAATGGAAGAGAAAGCCACAGTAAAGTTGCCCTTATTCCATTGAAGGGCTTTAAGGGACTTTTTCTACCTTTTGTTTCATGCTGACATCACTGAAGCATGTCACCACCTTCAACTTTTCTGATTCATATTTTTGTCAGTGATATATCCACTGCTGCTGAGAGAACCTTGTATCCATTAACTCAGTTCAAGACAGGAGGGTAGTTTCATTTTATTGTCTAAGCCTTTGTTTGCTTTGGAATTATGATGCTAGTTTTGGCATGATATATCTAGTGGTTTCTCATGCTGTAATTTCTTAGCAATCAAAGATTTAGAACTCACATGTTAGTCCTCAGACAAATTCTTGAATACCTAGGCCATTACCTGCATTTTTCTTTTGGGCAGAACTTCACAGATAGTGCTCCAGGGCACAGGCAGTAATAGTGGCACATCCTGATTCCCCCTCTATCATCCCAACTACATAATTTCACGTCTGGAATTCCTGGAGCTTCAGAAAATTCCAACAGCTATTCCTTAGCCCTTCTTTTCATAGACCTTTATCTCTGTCTGCTACTGCAAGTTATGAGTGATTGTGATTGGTGGTGGAGCAGGAGGGTGGAATGCTGCCAACAGTGCACACACTGAAAACTTGATCTGATACCAATTTACACCATTAGAAATCAGTTTCAGGATATAGTTTTATGGATGTTTTCTCTGCAACAGATGCTGAAAGCATATATAAGCTGCTGGCTCTGTGGTAAGTTACTCTTTTGCTGAAATAATAAAGAAAAATACATTAAAGGGCTTTGAAAACACTTTAGTTCAAAGTAGTGCCTTCAGCATGTTATAGTTGCAGTGTTATTACTATTAACGTTTGAAACAACTCTTGGGAGTCACAGCCGATCTGGTAACTGAAGCGTTTTCATATGCTACGTTGCTTAATACATGAAGAATTATTCCCAAGCCCTAACCATACACAAGTCTGACGTTGCATTGGGAAGGCCTAGTGAATTAACTGAGAGTGACAGTTAAATCACCTATACAACAAGATCACGTTGCAACCTTATGTGTATTTGTGCAAAGATGATATTGTCATCCTGCATGGGAATCATCAACACTTGCTCTGTAGGTTCAAAACTTTCCCCCTTTGTGACATCTCGCTTTATTAACAAGGTAGTGCAATAAACTCTACCCAAGCCTGCTCCTTTGGTGTGGCACTTCTTAGGACAGTTCAGCTCTGCCTAAGGCCTTAGACACCTCTCTCCAGAGTGGATATACGCAACTCCTTTGGGTGGTTTAATGAGCTTCACCTGCTGCAATGAGTGAGCAAGGCGTAATTAGCATCTGTCTCCAGAATTCCAGCATCTGCTCATAGGGTGGCTCAACAGAGGAATTTAGCTATCCTGGTATATGGCAGAAAGTCTTTTCATCTGCTAGGGCTTTAATGAATGATTTTGTGTTTTTCCCTGCTACACCTGGTGTCAGTAATGATACCCAACAGAGAGAGCTGTGCTTCTCTGGTACCAACAATAGTAGCTAAGCGAGTGCAGAGCTACGTGAACTGGGTGCACTGCAGAAATGGGAAAACCAGGCGAGGTAAAATGTCCAACAATGTAATCTTTGGAGATGTTTTTAAAAAGTGCTTCTTTACTGGTGGGGTTTTCCCTGCTCCACGTAGTCCCTTGGTCATTTGGGATCTCAAATGGTTTGCTGTTCTAAGTAGATGCATTTTTTATTTATTTAGTATTCTGTTTCGGAATCAGAAATTGATGCTGAAACTACTGGAGCCTCTTATAGACCCTTATATTTTGAAAACAAATTTTTCTCTTAGTTGACATATCTTTGGCTTTTCCCTGTTCTTTCGGTGTATAACAAAGGAAACTGGCTGGTAATCTGCCTCTTAGCTTTCCTTTCATTCCTGTGAATGATTTCTAACAATCTTGCCCTCTTCTAGTAGAGTGTTCCCACCAGCATTTTTAGGTGAATGCTTCTGACAGTAGCATAGGCTGAGCTCCCAGCATGCCTGGTTGGAAACCTGGAACTGTATAATGGTCCCCTAAACACAGGAAATTCTTGTTCTTCCAAGTCTGCACACACTAGTATCTCACACTGGCTGCACCCTTTCAGGCAACAGCCGTTGGACCGCACTTTTACATCCATCCTTTTGATTAGTATCATCTTGTTAACCAGGCAGCAGGGTGTTTTCAGCAAAATGGAAGCCAGTTGTTGCTCAATGATTCATTCTGTCTTGAACTTCCTTCCTGTCATCAGCAAAGAGGAGCTGGTATCAGATCTGCACAGGGAGGAAAAGGGCAGAGTGAACCTAGCCCCAAGCTGCAGCTGGATGCCACTAATACCCACTCTGCCTGCCGACTTTCCCTTGTAATTACCTCTACATTTTATATCTATAGACAGTAATGTTCCTTGCTTTACAACTGAATTAGAGACTCCCTTGAAAACCACATTGATGTTGATGTCACAACCTCATTTATGGAATGACTCCTACAAGTGCAGTTTGTATAAGCTGGTCTTTGAGTTCAAGTTGTGCATTTACTACCTTCTCTTCCCGGATTAAACCTTGTTTTCCACATGCGTAATTGTGGATACGTGCCTCCCAAATGAGCCTCACAACTGGAATCTAGCCTTTGTCCCTTTCTAATACACTGTGCCCTAAGCAAGACTGTAGCTGAGAAAGAGAATGGTACAGCATACATTGTTTATTATCCTGGGGTGCTGTATTGTTATGAGGCATTGACTGGTAGGGTTTGTTCCTCGTGCAGTCATTTAGAACATTCCTATAATTCTGCTTCTGCTGTGTAAGTGATCAGATTGTGCCCAATGGCCTGTGTGTTCTAGGAGATTATGGATATAAAGTGGGTGGGAGTCACTGGATAGGTGTGTGCACACATGTGCTATTTGTTAGCTCTGCCTTTGCAGTTGCACACTTGATTGACAGATCTATTTTAGATGGAACTCTAGCAAGTTCTTTGTTTAATTTTAAAATTACTTTATATGCTCACTTCATGTTTCTGCTGCTAGGTGAACAGAAGGACAATTAATGCTCTGGTCTGGGGCTCAAGATGTCTGGCTTCTTGCCCTAGTCAACCTTGCACACACTTCCATTGTGACTTTGTGCAAGTCATTTTAATCTATCTGTGCCTTGGCTCTTCAGTTGTCAACTGGTGACAATGTTTTCCTCCCTTGTGAGGATAAATTCTTCAGTGTACAGGGGGTGCTTAGATAATTACAGGGATGAATGCTATAGAAAAGCCTACTAACACATACTGTAGATTTGTTGAATTTGAAGGGATTGTGTGGCACAGTAATACTGTTATACCCAGTGTGCCAAAACTCTAGGGAGCAAGTGTTGTGGCTTTGACCTACTCATGGTTGAACATTTTCAGAAGGTGTTTTTTTTTTTTTTTGGTCATGTTATATCTGTCACAGCTAAAAATATCTTTGAGGTCAAATGGCACTTTTTTTCCCTTTGTATCTGTGTCTGGCTGAGTGATAGGAAGGTGTTGAGCTGACAATCCAGGGCTGCTTTCTTACTGAGCCCCATATGAACTCAACAGCAATGGTAAAGAGACAGTAATGTGCTTCAATCTAAAAAGTGTTTAGGTATTTTCAAATAGGGAACCTTTTCAAGCCAGGCACATTGGCCTGATGTCTTTCACTCTGCTATTTTGCATTTTGACCTTCCTGGTTCTGAAATCTGCCCAAAGTCAACATGGAACAGAGATCTGAGTGCTATCAGGCAGACCCTAGATATTGCATAGCTGGGTGATTGTCTATACATTTATCACGAAAAATAACATGACTTGTCTCCCAGAACAAGGAGCAGAGTTCATTAAGGTGAGACTACAATGTCTGTTAGTAATTTGTTAATATGAATGTGGCTGGGAAAGATGTCATAAGCCTCATAGTACACAAAAAATAAGGATGGAAAAGCTCTGTTACCAGTGGTCACCTCATTGATCCCCAGATAGTGCAGGGATTGGCAAACCAGTTTTAATACACAGTGACATTGTATCTGCCTTGGCCTGCAGTTTTGAGACCTGCATGTTGCCTTCTGGTCCCAAGACCCATAACTTGAAAGCAGCTGCTCTGTAGGGAAAGCAGTTGGACAAATAATGATCTGGAAATAGCCTTAGGATGAAGAGTTCACATGTGGTACATCACTGGCTTCCTTTGGATCTGTGTCAGGACATCTTGGTCCCTGGAATGAGGGTTTTGGGAGGGGATCAATGAGGGCAGAGCTATGCAGACAAGCCACTACATTTAGGGTCTGATTGTGAACAGCTGTTTAAAATAAACCCTCCCCGGCTTTCTTTTCTAAGGAGACTGCTGTTGTATCACTGTCACTTATATCCTGCGCTAACATCACAGTGGAATAAAAAGCAACACATAATTTAGGTCTGAATGGTCTAGGGTTCAGAGCCAGGGAAGAATTTTGAAACTGACATCCTGGCTCTGAACACACCAAAACCTGTGTGTGTTTGAAATCCAGGTTTGGTTCTAATTTCTATCCTCCGCACTCTAGTGGACCCCATTTCTGATTCTTGTCTGTAAAGATCCCTTGCCCTTCCTCTCTCTGTATATGCTAATGCTCACTCATTTCAGAGGCCTTAAGGGTGAGGAAAAGTCCCTCAGGCATTTCTCAGCCTTTTGCCCCTTATTCACTTTTTTCTAGCCTAGGAGTTGATGGGTGCTTCTGCCTGGTGAGCCACAGGCAGGTCATTGAGATCTGATGGTGCTAGTTTTCCATTACCCTGTACTATCTGCTCTGGGCTCTCAGCCCTTGGCAATATGGGGAACTCTGGAACTGGATTCCTATCCTCCCCGACCACCTGTATATTTATACTGAATTTTTGTTTTAGTGTGTAAAAAAAAAAAAAATTTTTTTGCACCTTTTCATGGCAGTGGTAGAGGTACAAGAAGTGCCTGCTGGGGCTACTGGGGAGAAGATGCTCAGTATGGAATAAAAGGGCATTGTGGGTGAAACTTCTGTAATATTCTTCCAAAGATCCAACCAAAATATCTCCTTTTGGTGCCCCCTTGTTATCTTTTCTGCAATATACATGCTGCAGGCTTTGGTTGATCAGATTATGCAGATGAGACCAGGGCTTATGATATGATCTACAAATGTACACTTCTTCTCAGTGGTGAAGGAATAAGGATCCCTTCCCTGCTTTCTGAAAGGGACATCACTCTGCCCAGCTTGGGATTCAGGTACAAACGGCCTGTTTGCAGGAACTCCTCCCGGTATGATGGAAATAAAATAGTTCTCTTTCCCTGGAGTGAGCGAGTGAGTGTGTGTGTGCGTGCATTGGGCACGTGTGTGCTGAATGCCTAAGCGCTGGTAAAGCCAGCTTGCTTCCGTATGTGAATCATTTCTCAAGCAGCTCTCTGTGTCTTGTTGCAATGTGGTTTTCCTCTCAGGGAAGCACTGAAGCCCTGAATTCTCCATCTGCCTTGTACATGCTGTCAGAGGCTAACAGAAGACAGCTTTCCTTTTAATGCAAGGAGGAGAAAAGGCTTTCACTGTAAGTATTTAACCCTCTCTTTATTTGTAAGGTGGGAACTGGATTCTCTCTATTGGGGTTTAGTGACAGAGGTGCATGCTTGCAGCAAATGGGCCTGCCTTGCTCAACAACACCTGTATGTAATGTCTGACTCTCTAGATTGGATAAAGCACTAAAAATGCACTGTAAGAAGCTCTCCTGCATTGGCGAGGGGCTGGCTGGCTGGTCTAGTAGAGGTTCATGATAGAAAATGATCCTATGAGAATGGGCTGCTGTTTCTGTTTAGCTGCATGGAGTTGAGTTAATGGTCTGAAGCTGTCACTCTGCCTGCCTTGGCTCTCTCCTCTTCCTGTTGATGTTCAGTGATGTGTTCCAACAGCAGGATCTAATGGGAACACAAACAGGTTTTCTCAAGCCTAATGTTGAGACTAGCCGGTCAGGAAGGAGCCAGGGTGCTGTACAAGCTGCTTCAGAAAAAGAAATTGGCAGTTTTCATCTGCAAAGGCAAGGTGTACGAATGTTGGGGAGTTCGGCCAGATCTGAGCTTTCTCACCCTGACAGGGAAGGGAGCTGCTGAGAGTCAGGAGGAAGCTCCAGTTTCAACAGTTTAGTAATTGGCCATAAAAATGTGCTTTTGGCTGAATCTAGATGGTGCTAGCAATCGTGATAACGTGCAGCACTTGCATAGAATATGACAGGTTTGCAGAACTGTGCAAATGCTAACTAAGCCCTATGTTTCTAATGAAGCATTACTGGCAGAACTGCATGAGAAACAGGGACTCTCCCCCTTATCAGTGCAATCTAATTCTCTCTCTTGATGTCATCCTTTCCCTGTGGTTTGTTTGAGGAGTGCTGCCTGTGCCCCTGCAAACTGGAGATTATCCTGTTGCTAATCGGAGTCTCAGCTGCAAAGGGGCTATTTATTTGGTTTATATTCATTGTTCCCCAATGGTGTGATCCTACTCACTATTTAGCAAGAGAGACCCCACCCTGTCCTGGGTCAGCCACTGTCCCAACACCTGGAACCCACTGTGTTGTTCTGTGGGTTTCACAGCTCCCTGACGCTCTGTAGGCTAGATCTTGCAACACATTGGATACGAACAGCAGAGTTGTTCAGCTTTGTCTACATGCAGAATAAATAATTTGAAAATGCAGAAGTCTACTGGGTTCTCATGCAGTTTGAGTTCATAAATGGCTTCCTCTCCTCAGTGAAACCTTTCTGTTAGGAGCTCACAACACTTTCAATTAACAGTTAAAAGGTCAAAAGGCCTCCAGTTAATTGAAGGGGTACTGTGCACATTTGCAGCACTCAGTCTCTCCCAGCAGGGCAACATTCTGAATCCGTGGGAAGTCTGTTCATAGAATGGAGATGCATGAGGTGGGCTGTGGATTGTGATCACCCATTCACTGTGCGTGGGAGAAGTAGACTTGCTTTTTTATTGTTGTTTGGCTTCTCTGTGGGGCTGTTCACCAGGATACATGAACTTTTATCATATATCACAGTTTATCATCCCAAGACCCTTTCTGCAAAGGACCAGTATTATCTCCATTTTATAGAAGGGGAATAAGGCACAGAAAGCATCTATGACTTGTCCAAGGTAACATAGGGAGTCTCTGGCAGAGCTGGGAAGAGAATTAAGATCTGACAGTCTTTTGTTTTGCCTACAAAATCATCTGTCCTTTGCCATGTATCAGGTATTTGTGTGCTATGTTTCTCATCCAACCTAGCAAAGGTGTTGTTTGGCCATTCCTTCTATTCACATCTACCTGTATTCTGCAGGAAGGTGAAATGACAGGGCATTATCAAGCAAAACACCTGTAGTAATTACATAACTGTGCCCTGTGTAAAATAGAACATCCTTCTTCTTACTGTGGATTGGTAAGGCAAGCAATCTTTACCGTCTGTGTCTCGTCCTCCTTCTTGTTCCAGTCACAGGAGTGGCAGAAGTAGATTAGCAGGAGCCAGCTACCTTCAGACTTGTTCTCAAAATGTACCTGCATTAAACCACACCAAAGTTAAACCTATCTGCTCAGGCCAGGAAGGTTTTTTGGGGGTAGTTCTGATAGCCTTAACTTTTTTGTGGTAAAAGACTGATTTTTAAACGCCCAACAATGAGGAAATTTAGAATAAATGCTCAGTCTCCGTCTTTCCTTCACAGTCCTGCATCTTAAAGTAGTGGCTGTGCCACCTATCACCTGTTTGCTATGAGCCGAGATGGTGAAGTAGTTGTAGCAGTAGAGGTGGATTCTCCTGAATTCTCTAGAGTGAGATCACTTGCTGAATGTAGTTTTGATGTGTTTTGATAAAATCTAGCATTAACTGCACTGACTTTATATATGAACACAGTCACACCCAAATCCCATTCCCTTCCCCTTTGCTTGCCTCCTCCTTCATGTGCCACTCTCTGTGGCATGATGAGTATGACTCTAAAAGTTGCCACATTCAAAGCTAAAACCTTCCCTGAAGTAAGAAAAAGATTGTATCAGTTCTTACCCAATCAACCTTATTTAGGCTACACCCATAACTTCTTAGCCAGTTAACTTATATGTGGTGACCTGCTTGCTCATAGCTAGTAAACATCAGTGCATCAGGGAGCTCACCATACAACTGCAGGTGGTGGTGGTCCTTCAATAAGGTTAGTGCTGACCAAATCTCTGCTAGCTTGTGCACTTATCTTTACATCCCCACCATAATCAGGAAGTAACTGGAAGTACCCTGATCTCTCTGAGGTACCGAAGGCTAATTGGATTCTGATCTAGGACAGCTCCAGGTATTTTATCTGGTAAAATAGCAAAGCTGTATTTTTCCTGTGGCCTGTAAATTCCAGGAATGTGGACACAGCACAAGAAAAACAGAGCTAAATAAATCCTCTGTACTTTTGCAGGAAACTAGGGATATGTTTAAACTTTGTTTCCTTTCTTGTGTCCAGCTGGAAAATGAGATCCAGTTGAGAACAAGAAACATAAGCACAAAACTCTAGGGCAGGGGTCTTAAACTCACAGCCTGCAGAGCATCTGCAGCCTGAGCAGTTCCACAATCTGGCCCACACATGGCTGCTGGCACACTAGTCCTTGTACCTCAGGGGGTGGGTGTCTGTATCCTTCCCCCAAGTATAGCCCCAGCCCTGCTTCTTCCTGCCCCTGCTCTGCCCTCACACACATACCATTGTATCCCTTCCCTCAAGCTTCCTCCCCTGAGGGACATGACCTCGGGGACTACCGGGGGCCAGAGGTTGCACAGAAGAAGGAGCATGTGGGCAGGCAGACA
This sequence comes from Carettochelys insculpta, assembly GCF_033958435.1. Classification (NCBI taxonomy): domain Eukaryota; kingdom Metazoa; phylum Chordata; order Testudines; family Carettochelyidae; genus Carettochelys; species Carettochelys insculpta. The sequence goes on from NC_134155.1 coordinate 3,501,962, forward strand.
TGGGGCAAAAATCATTGGTTAGTCATAGTCCAGGTCTTCACTGAAAATTGTCAGCTCAGCTGCACTACTCAAGGATGTGAAAAATTCATATTCCTGAGTGACATAGTTAAGATGACCTAATCCTGAGCATTGACAATGCTAGGCTGATACACAAATTCTTCTTTTGACCTATCTGTGGCCTCTCAGGAAAGTGGATTATCTACAGCAATAGCAGAATGCTTCCTTCTGCTCTAGTGTCTATGCTGAAGTGATACAGCACTGCGACTGCCATTGAAGCAATTTAAGTGTAGATGTAGCCTTAGTCTTGAGAAAAAAACAGGATCTGACATGTTTTCAGATATGTTAAGGACTGTTCTAAAGAGGACTGCAATCAATAGTTCTCCACTTCCTCTCAACGCAAGCCAAGAAGTAATGGGTTTAATCTGCAGCAAGGGAGATTGTGGTTAGATCAGGGTTCTCAAGCAGGGGGTTGAGGCCCCAAAGTAGGCCATAACTGCATTTTAATGGATTGCCAATGGTGGTGTTTGGCTCTGGGCCCTAGCAGTTCTGAAGCTAAAGCCCCAGTGCTCAGGGCTGAAGTTGCATGCTCCCTACGAAGAGTGAAAGCCTTTGGGTTTGAGCTTTGATAGTCTCATCCCCCACCCAGGGCAATGGGGCTCAAGCATGTTTGGTATTCAGTTCCCTGCTGTTCTGTGGTAATTTTTCTTGTCAAAGGGGGATCACACTGAAATGAAGTTTGAAAACTGCTGGATTAGGTATTAGGCAAAGCTTTCTAATTATAAGGGTAGTTGAGCAGTGGAACAGACTTCCCAGGGAGTTTATGGAATCCACATCATTGAAGGTTTTATGGAACAGTTTGGACACACACACCTTTCAGAGATTGTCTAGATTTACTTGGTCTGGCTTCAGCATGAGGAGGGGCTGAACTTGATGGCTTCTTGAGGTCCCTTTAAACCCTACAGTCTGTGATTGAGAGCCCACTAGTGACCGCAGGAAGAGTACAACAAGAAGTCCTGTGGCACCTTATAGACTAACAGATATTTTGGAGCATAAGCTTTCGTGGGCGAAGACCCACTTCATCAGATGCATGCATCTGACAAAGTGGGTCTTTGCCCACTAAACCTTATGCTCCAAAATATCTGTTAGTCTATAAGGTGCCACAGGACTTGTTGTTGTTCTTGAAGATACAGACTAACACGGTTACCTCTCTGATACCTGTCACAGGAAGAGTGTCTTTGTTGGTTACAACACTGAAACCATCCAGAGACTGGAATTGCTGACCTGGGTTTTGGAGCTGGTAATGGGTTGGCTTATTTGAAGCAATGACTGGGTGATAAGCATTCATGGCTGGTTAGATTTTTCTGTGCCTAGGCCACTCCTGATTATAATTTACTGGCAGATGCCGGTGGAGATTCCATGATGCCAGTAAATAAATACCCTCAAAAGGAAAAATTGTGGGAATTAGCCTTGGAAAAGCACAGAACAGCATTAAGCACAATAAGATCAATAACTGCTGGTGACTCTGTTAGCCTCATAGTCTGTGTAGCTCCTCTGCAATGCACCCACCCACCCTCAGACAATTGGATCTTGTCTTTTAGGGGCTCCAGAGTAGTTTCACTGCTCGAGTGTGGCTTCAGGTAACACTGTGATGAGAAAGAGAGAATTATGGACTCTGTGGAAGGGTTGTTTGCACTGAACAGCAGGCAGATCATGAATAAAGGGGATGCTTGGGGCCCACATGGTGGGCTTTTGTTTACTTATGGAGGTGTAGGTCTGTTTTGAGGCTTTCAGTAACTACAGAGATAAAGCCAGTATAAAAGGCTAACAGAGTGTGATTTCCAAACAGCTGTCATGGATGATCTTGCTCAGTGCTGGGCAATCTGTGATATATAGGCTGTATGTGGTCCACTAGGCTAAGATGCTGTCAGGCCGTGAGATGGTTTATTTACATTGAATATCTGCTGGCATGGCTCCCCATAGTTCGCAATGGCTACGGTTTGCCAGAGGGATGTGCTGCCTGCCATTTCCTGCAGCTCCCATTGGCTGGGAGTGGCTACTGGGAGCTGCTGGGGGCTGTTCCTGTGGACTCTCAGGCTTTGTCGACACTAGACAGTACTGCTGACAAAAGTGCGGTGTAGACACTTCTGTCGACAGAGAGGAGTTCTGGTTGCCAAGCTGCCTGGTTTGCAGAGCTGCCCTTCTGCTTTCTGTCACCAGAGGGCAGTACAGTCTGGCAGTTCTGTATCGACAAAGCAATTTGTGTGCAGCAGCACTCTCTCGACAGGTAATGTCAGAGTAATGTCTGTCAACAGATGCTTCTAGTGTAAACGTAGCCTCAATGTAAATAAACTGTCTCGTGGCCCGCCAATGGCTTACCCTGACAGGTTGCATGTTGCCCACCACTGGTCTAGATGGTGCTTGGTGCTGCCATGAGTACAAGGGACTGGACTAGATGACCTCTGAAGTTCCCTCTCAGTCCAATGACTTCATGAAGGAAAGAAGTACTTGTACAACTCAACAGAGCAGTGAGGGGCAAGCTAGGCTAGCTAGAGGGCCTAATGATTGGCACTCTTTCATCTCAGGAGGCCTCAAGATTGTCATAACCAAGACAGTCTCCTTGGATAGTGTAGCTTTTCAACTGTGCTTGTGTACCTAAAATTTGCAGGGTGTGCTGCTTGAACTGTAGCAGCCCCTCTTGATTAGATGCAGGAGTACATGGCTCTTATGGTCAAGGCTGTGGCAGTCACCACTCACCTCGCTTCCTGGACCCTTGCTTTAAGTGCATGTCCCGTTTGTGATACGAGTAGGAAAATAACTATGTGGACAAAAAATGGTAGAATTCAGCAACCTTGTGCCTTGGCAACCATAAAATGTCTTGTGGGACAGACATAGAATCCCAATGGACCACAGGTTGCCAACCACTTCTATAGAGAATGTCCCAAATGACCCTAAAAGTTTAGTGAGAGCCACAGTGGTATGATTCCTTAAGTACAGGACTGGACATTTTATTTTTGACTTTATCACTGATTTGCTGCATGATCTTGGGCAAGTGCCTTGGTCTCTGTGTGTCTTTTGTCAAAGTGTATAGATTAATTATTATAGTACAATGTTCTGGACTATTGAAAGTAAAATACTTAGCTTTGGGCAGGCAAATAAATAACACAGTCCTCCTCCTTCCTATAACTTGTAGCCCAGGCATGAAAATTTCCAAGTAATATCTTGTCTCTTGGTATCTCATTAACAAACACAGAGTATCCAGCATTAACTGTTATGAGAAATGGAGTCTGTAGAATATATTGGCCCTTTGGGTTATTGGAACCAGCTGCTCGGGGAGGAGCTTGGGCATAAGGTTCATCCTCTGTCCCATTGCCCAGCAAGAACATTGAGCATTAGTGATGAGCTGTCATTGTACTGGACACATCACCAGTATTTTTAAATTCAACCCTGATGTGAGCTGAGCATCATACAAGCAGTAACACAGCCAGCGTTTCCACTTGGAAGAATTACAGATGAGGATTGTCCAGAGACAGCCAAAGGAATGCGAGAAACAAGGTTGGATAATAGAAATCACAGAAGAGGGGTGGTGGGGCAGGGGGCAGATTACATGCTCAGGTCTCCTTATGCAAGGACAGGTGACTGTCTCAGCAACAAGAGGACATAGCAGATGTGAAACTGATGCAGACTGAGCTGGAAGGGACTGGGGCTGTAGAGAAGCAGTTAAAGATGTGGCGAGGCGAGTAATAGAAGATTTGGGCTTTAATTACAGGCTCAGTGTGATTTTAAACAGTTTTCTCTGTGCAGTTAACCTCCAGATCAGCTACTGCCATATTGGACAGTCAATTCCTTTGCTTTGTGACTCTGCCTTGATTCAGTATGAGTCATAAGAAAGCATCTGTCAAGTCTACAAATTGTGGTTTCAAGTGGGTTGTTATGAAAGGTTGAAAAAATATTCTGTCTTGACTCCATTGGTTATGCTGCCGCATAGCTTCCTACACTCCAGTAGGGAATCTCTGACAATTTACTGAGCTTGTTAGGTCTTTTTGTTCAAGTTAATGGGTAACCTGAGAATAGCACAGTTTGATTGGTATAGTGGGACAATACAGTATAGAGGAACTGCAGTATAAAGATAGCCCAAATGTTACCAAAATGTCAAGGCAATGTTCTAAGTTGATTCTGGAGCAGGCTTAGTGAAATAAACTACAGAGAAATGGAACTAACTGTCTGATTTTTAAACTCTCAGAAGTCAGAGAAAGTCTTCTTTCATGAGTCCCATCTAAAAGTCAGGTATGTTCAGAAAAACTCTGCATTCACATTTCCCAGTGAAGTTCCCTATTGACTGATTATTGGTGCACAAAGGCATGGGAGTTGAGACCTGAATACTCTCCAATCCAGGGTTTGGTGTAAAGAATAAATCCCTCACATCAAAGTGACTTCTCCATTAACCCAAAAAACTTGTGTTGCTGTGCAATGTCCTTCTTGGACTGCATAAATGATTTTATGAACTGATTATGTGTATAGCTACCGGATACTGGATTAGGCTTCGAAACTGTACAAATGTAGACATACCCTTTATTGCCCCAGCAACATTTTTTTTCTCTAGCCTAGTGTATTGATGGTCATAATCCTCAGTGGAATATGTTTTCTGAAACCTTGTTCTACAGGACTGGCTGGCAGCTCACCCTTTTATTTGCAGTGGTATTAATGTCAAAACAGTAGTAAAAGCTTTAAATAAAAGAGGAAGGATGTTCTTATGCATTAAATGGCAGAGGTGGGAGCTCAATTAGGGTTTTATTCCTGACTACAAGTGTGATCTTGACTAAGTCTCTTTACCCAATTTCTCCCTCTGTAAAGTGGGGATAGTGATTTTGCCTTCTGAGTGGGTGGAAGGGGTTTTATTGATATATTTATATATTGAGTGATATAACCATAATTAGGTGCCTTGGCATAAATTTCAGAATAAAATTCCAAGTATAATGGACAGAGTGTTCCACTGTAAAATAAATCCATACCAGTTAATTAAATAGCAACCCCAACAAACAACAAAATATTTCATATCTCTACACTAATACCTGGGAGAAAGATGGGTGAGGGATAGAATTCTGTTCAGAGAATACCCTGTCAGGACCCCTTTCTGTAGATATCAAGGAAGTTTCAGCTGATCTCTGCAGCAGGGCAGGCAGAGATCCATCTCAGGTTGCCAGGTCAACAGCCATTGAGATTTATATGTTAAAACTAACACTTTGAGTTCCCTGCAGAAGCTTACTGGCAGCCAGTGCAGATCTCAATGCATTGAAGTAACACACTGCAGACAAACTCCATTTGATGCAGAATGCTGCTGCACTCTTATTATTGTCAGCTGAAGGTGTAGCAGGAGTACCCTGCAGTAATCTAATTGTTGCTTTTTAGTCACCCAGTCTGGGTGCTGCAAAGAGAGGCCTTGATGGCCCCTGTAGAACACTGGACTGCAGTCCTCCTCACCTGAGGAAGGGTCATCATGTAATATGGAGAAGATGGCTAGAAACTGAGTGTTTCTCAGAGCTCTAAGCATGGCTTATAGGGCCCCCTTCAGAGGAATGACCAGGGACTGTCTTGTGAAACACAGGGCACATGGTGAGTGTGAAAGCCAGAGAGTTAGATTATAATTGAATCTGCAACATTTGCTTAACTACATCTGTTTGGGAAGGTTGCTTTTCCTGCTGACTTTTCTCTCCTTTTGCTCTTTGTGGACAGCCTGCAAATCAAACCACAGTCTCTCTGGTGTCCTTTTGGAAGAAAATGTTGACATTTATTTAGCATACAGTAGTCTTGTTTTTATTGATGCATCTGAAGCCGCAGGGAGCCATTACCTATAGAGAGTTTATTTTCTCATACACAGAAGAACATGGCTTAGAGTTTTGTGCACAAATAGGTGTTAAACAATATCTATGATAAAGTAATATAAATTATTTGCATTGTTGTCAGATGCTACCAGCGTGGTGCTCTGCTCTCTCCAATGTTGGTATCTGTGATGGAGTTGGGGGAGTGCAAATGCGAGACTCAGGCTGGATGTAAGAGACAAGCAAAACAGCTCCCAGTGGCTAAGGATGACCCTGGGGCTACAACTGGCAGGTAACACCTCTGCCCTGAACAAAGAGGAGGGAGGGGCTGAGCTGGTTTTTTTGAATCGGGGGTGGCAGTTAGAGGCTAGGGGAAGAGAGAGCTGGAAGGCAGCCAGCCTGAGGAGGGGGAAAGCTACACCCCAGGGGGGCACCCCTCGGGGTCTTCTCCCCAGGACGGGTTGGAAGGACTGTCTCTGACTGCTGTACTGACGCTTCTGTAAGAAACTGGGCATCTGTTGCCTAATAAACCTCCTGTTGTACCTGCTGAGTGAGAGTCACTTCTGCCAGCAGACTGGGTGCAGTGCAGTGGGACCCCTGAACCCCATCACAGTATCACTCGGCTGTGTGCGTGTGTTCCCTCTGTGCGCTGCCCCAGCTCTGCAGATAGCCGACACAGCAGACCCGAAGAGAACCCCCAATAATCACAGAGTCTAGTAAGGTGCGAAGGCACGTCGGCCAGATTTATTGCCGTATTGGACACAATAGTAGTTCCCTGTAGACTTCTTAGTCTAAGTCAGGGCATACTACAAATACACACCCACGATCAATGGACTCGGCTCAGTCAGTGGCAGGACTTTCCACTGCCCCCTCGGCCGGACCCAGACCACACCCCAGGAGTACATTCTTATATACAGGTACAAACAATTTACACATCACTCCTGACGTATTGAGGTACAACCCTTCTACGTAGTCAGGTGCCGCCTGTCACCTTGTACATGTTGGTTCGAACAAAACAACTCTATCCATCATATTACCCTTTTGCCCCGTCATTGGGATGGGTCAGCCTGTTCTTTGTTATCTGTGGAATGTTCCAGGGTAGGGCGTTCTGGTACCATGTTCCTACTTCAATATACTAGGTAGATATGTTTATGCAACATCAACCCTCTTCTTGCCAACTTCTGTGAGCAATGCATTCCTTTAGCTCACAGCTGAACTTTGCTTTCTGTTAGCAAAGGCTTGACCATTACTTTAGTTCAGGCCTAAGGCCTCATACTGGGCCTGTACTTACTACATGCATAAATTGTTTACTTTTCATGGGAGGAAACAGCGAGTGGTATTGTGGAAATACACAGGGTGAGTGATTTGCTGAAAGGTATAGAGCTGAGACTGGAACCAATGTCTTCTGACTGGCTTATGCTTTAACTTCCAGATCAGACTGCTGTACCTAGCTTCCTGGAAAAACCTAGGCCTGCCTTGGTGCAATGAGATTGCAGTGTGCTGGCCTTTACATTGTAACTAGCCAAGAAGGATGGATAAAGCTGCCTTTAGTTCATATCTCCCAGCTCCAAGTTCTTGGCCCTGATCCAATGCCACATCAAAGGGCCGACTTTGACATTTAAGGGCTGTAGTGCTCCTTGACAAGCTGGTATCTTGGTTCGATGTTTGGGATAGAAAAACACTGCAAAATGGTAGCTTCACCCTTCTCTCTCTGATCCTCTTCAGACAACATAGTGTTTCCTAGTATCAGCAGCTTATGTTTATTGACACTGAATCTCTCACCTTTTCTTTCTTGTTTTCCAGTGAAATTTCAAATCTGTCTGTGCACTGCGTAGAATCTTTTCTTTTATATTCCCATTTAAAATTAGTTTTTAAAGGTGCTGTGACGCCTAACGATTTGTCTGTAACACAAACTCAGGATTTGAGGCCCTTGGATTATGGTTTGCGCTATTCTGGCCATAGGTGTGGGGGTGCACAAGGATCCACATACACCCCTTAGTGCTGCTTCTCCCCACACTCACCTGCTGCTTCTGGGAAGTGTGGGGGCAGTCCTGCCCCTTCCCTGGAACAGAGTTGTGTGGCCCAAGAGCAGTATGAGCTTCATAGCTCATGCTACACTCAGGCCATGCCACTCCAGGAGAGGGGTGCTGCCCTGTTCTCCCCAGAAGCAGTGCAGTGCTTCCACAGGAAGAGGTGGGCGGGGATCGGAACAGGGGCAGGGAGAGGGCATGACGTAGGTGGATCAAGAGGGGGAGGGGCATAGGCAAGTAAGGGGTGGGTCACTGGCAGAGCAGGGGCAGGATGGGGAGGGACATGAGTGGGGAAGGGGTGGGGGCAGGGACATGCGGTGCTCCCCTGGAACCTTTGCATCTGTTGCCTCTGATTCTGGCTATAGCCTTTCATGCTTGATGACCAAAGAGCCTTTGGCCAGACAGGCTAGCTAACTGGGCTTTTCTAAGGCGGGTGCCTAAACACACACAATAGAAGATAATCTATGATTTGACAGCTGCAGCCCTCTGGATAATCATATTTACTTCTGTGCCACACCCTAGAGGCCTCCCCGCATTGACTTCTGCTTTACTGTAGGATGCACCTCTCACATGAAAGGAACATGCAGTGTCTCAATTTATGTTCCCAACAATGGGATGCAAAACCTTTCTGGGCTCCTATTGCACCGTTGAGACAGCCACCTGCAATACAGGCTCTCCTTGCCCATCCTGTTATCACCTTTGCGGGAGAGTGCTAGCAGCAGTAACCTTTCCATATTAACATTCTGTTTCCTGAATGCTGCCAGGCTGCAGCTACTATGAGTACCTAATTCTAGTGACTTGACTTGCCTTTCATTGCTGACTGAGGCAAATGAGCAGCATGGAAAGGTTCATTATCTCCTTAAGGTTTCCCAGTGTTCCCACTGCCCACGCCTTTCAGGGCAGCATTTTCAATCTGTCTCAGAAGGTTGTCCTTGGAGGAAATGAAAGTCTGATGTTAGCTCTTCAGATAGATTTCCTGCCCTGACTAGGGAACAGTGGGACTTTTCTGTTCCGCTTTTGGTAATTTGTTATTTTGTGCTGTTCATCAAACAGTTCCTTTTAAAACCTCTAACTTGTATCAAACAAAACAGCAGTCACATAGCACTTTAAAGACTAACAAAATGATTTATTAGGTGATGAGCTTTCGTGGGACAGACCACTTCTGTAACCTGTATTATGCAGGAGTGAAAGCAAATTAATATGAGGGAGGTATGTGCAATGGGCTTTGTTGTTTCGAGGGAGTTTAAGGCTTGTGGAAAATGTTGGATTGATGCCCCACAGACTCAGATTCTCTTTACCGTCAGCACAGATTCAGGTTGGCTAGGACAAGCTACACGTATGATAAGCCTTGCCAGCGATCTCCTGCCTGTTCTGCAGAAACAGTCAGTGGGAACCTATTTAATTTTTGGTCTCTCTGAAAAGTACTGCAAGTATCTGGATGGATTTTGTGATGTGACGCTTTAGCCATTGAACTGAGACAGCGAGTCAACATTATGTAGTTCACTGAACAGATATGGAATAGTTTTTGAGTGTTTATTGATGTTGATCGAGGTTGGGTTTGAGCCTGTAATCTAGAAGAGAAAAAGGCTCAGATCCCCTTCCCAGAAACTGGTACCATCTAGTCTTTCATCTGTCCAACAGCTTATATGCCTGGCCATTTTTGGCTCTATTAACTGCACTCTGCTAATGGTAATTTTAGTGCTGCTTCTACAGCAAAGGGAACTTCAGAATTCCTTCGTGCAAAAGCAGATGTTTAAACCAACTGCTGCACACACAGAAAGATTCCAAGATGTATTCGAATAGCTGACATGACCAAAACCTGGAAGTTGACCTGTTCTGTGCAGGGGACTGGACTTGAGACCTCTCAAGGTCCCTTCCAGTTCTAGTGTTCTATTATTCTATGAAATGGAGTTTGGATAATAAGTTTAGTCCATCCTGGCACAGAGGAATGCTTATAGTTCAGTTGACTAAGATCTCAGTGCATATGGAATCTGCTTGATGGATTAGTCTCCTGCTGCTCTTGTTCACATTCTTAGTGACAGTTCTGTGCAGGCTTCTAATTTCCTTCCTGAATCAAGAAGGGACCTTAAGATCAACATAACTAAATAATCTCCACGTGTGTGTTTTAGCTGCAGCTCAGAGACTCTAATTTCTTTAGAAGCAGAGGAGATGATATCTCTGTTTTTCCCCCATTCACTCTGTTTATTGATAGCACAGTAATGTCCCATTCTTTGCACACAGTGTTCCATCTGGACAGATTCTGAAATTTATCAAGTACGTAAGTTGGAACCAAATCCTCAGTTTCATTTCCTGACATGGTGAAAATGTCATACAACTGCACAAGGAACATCACTTCAAGTCCGTTAACTTACATTCTGACACCTCCACTCTGACTTAAGTCAAATATTTAAGTTGCAACTGGTTAGGAGGCTTTCATAAGGCTTTGGAGGACAGAGCACTTCCCAGGCACTTCAAAATGTGTTCATTGGCTCAAGATGGAATCCCTTCAAACCTCATAGGCCAGAAAGGAGCATCACAAGGCAGGGCAGGAAAGTGCTGGGATAGACCCAGGAAGAAGTCTTGAGGGAACAGTCAGAAAAATGCATGTGCCATTGTGGCATACACAAACCCATTTTTGCATAAATCTGGCTATTTGCCTGCTTTATGTGTGTAAATGTGAAGTGTCAGACATCCATATTTTTTAAAAATATCCCCTAAATGCATATAAAACACCAACATTCTATTAATGCTACTCTGAACCCATGGAACTTATTGTATTGCCTCATAGTTAAATATTCACTGATGCTTTAAAAATGTCAGGTGAATGCAACACAGTAATGGTTGTGGAATAACTACATTGTTTTCTTCAATGAAATCAGCTTATGGGTGCTCACTATATATGTTGAAACTCTTGATGAAAGATAGTGACTGCACAAAGATTAAAAATAGGAAAAAAGCAGTCCTGTAGCACTTTAAAAACTAACAATATAATTTATTAGGTGATGAGCTTTTACGGGACAGAACCACTTCTTCAGATCTGGAAGATTCTGATAAATGTTAATTGAGATGAAGAGAATTTAACACAAAGATAGAAAAAAAATGAAATATAAACTAGACAGGACAGAAGGGAGGGAATGGAGGAGAAAATAGTTTCTGCATATGTCTGTTAAGTGGGCTGTCTGGGATCACTACAAATATCAAAGGTGGGGAAACTGTACTTATAATGCATAAGGTAATTGACAGCTTTGTTGAGTCCTAGGTGAAAAGTACCAAACTTGAAAATGAAGTCCAATTCAGATGTCTCCCTTTGTAACATGGTGTTAAAGTCTCTTTGTTTTAGAGAGCAGACTTTTTAAGTTCTGAACGCCATGACCTGCTAGATTGACATGGTTAGTGACAGGATTATGTGTATTCAGACTCCTAATTTCTGATTTATGTCCATTCTTTGGAGAAGTTATTGTCCAGTTTGTCCAATATACATAGCGAGGAGCATTGCTGCCACATGATGGCATATATCCGTTTAGTGAAAGTGCAGGAATATGACCCCTAGCTGATGTGGTTAGGTCCAGTGATAGTGTCTCCAGTGTAAATATGGGGACAGAGTTGACAACAGGGTTTGTTGCAAGGAAAAGTTCCATGATTAGTATTTCTGTGGTGTAGTATATGGTTGCTAGTGAGAATTTTCTTGAGGTTAGGCGGTTGTCTGTAGGAAAGGACAGGTCTATCACCTCCTCCCTCCATTTCTGTCCTATCTAGCTGGTTTGTCAGTTTTTATTTCATTTTTCTGTCTTTCTGTTTAAATTCTCTTCGTCTGTTATCATTTATCAGAATTTTCCAGATCTGAAGAAGTAGGTCTGTCCCACAAAAGCTCATCACTTAATAAATTGTATCAGTGGTGTCCAGTAGAAATTCAAAGATCACCACACTTCTGGTGGTTGTCTTTCCATATTTGCTGCATTCCTCCCACCCCCTGCACTAAATAAATGTCCTTCCCCCAGAGCCAGGCAGTCCCCACCCTGTTCTAATTCAATGCCAGTGACTCACTGGGGCCAACAGGGCCACTATGTGCTTCTCCCACCAAGGGCTCATGCGCAGAATGGGTGGACGGCATTCTCCATGTGCAGCTCTCAGGAAGAGCTGCATATGGCTCAAGAACTGTATTTGCTACAATGCAGTGTTCTATTTGCCACATTTGGCAAGTGGCAAACGTATTGGACCCCTTGACTTACAGTGTTAATCTTTAGAGTTCTCCAGGACCACTTTTTTATTGGGGGGCATTGTTTTGTTTGAATATACAGACTAACATGGCTACCTCTGTGAGACTATTTAAAATAGGACAGAGAGATAGCCGTGTTAGTCTGCATTCGATCAAAACAAAAAAGCAGTCATGTAGCACTTTAAAGACTAACGAAATAATTTATTAGGTGATGAGCTTTTGTGGGACAGACCCACTTCTGTTCTGAAGAAGTGGGTCTGTCCCATGAGAACTCATCACCTAATAAATTATTTTGTTAGTCTTTAAAGTGCTACTGGACTCCTTTTTTATTTTTATTTAAAATAGGAGTTGCTCAGTTTCTATTAGTAGTTGGAAGATTAATATGATGCAAAAAACTGATTATTTTCCAGCATCGGGAAAGGAAAAGTCAAGATGCTAGGAGGAGAGTTATTGGTTGCTTTGCCCTAAAATAGCAGCAAATGAGAGCCTAGAAAACTTTCACACCTGCATGCCCTTTAAATAGAACGTTGTAACACCTGGAAGGTGTCATTAGCACTGAATGTAATTAGGCCCTGAATAGATTGCCTCCCAAGAGTCCATATTCATTAACAAGAACACTTCACCAGAACAAAGCACAGAGCAGCTTGTAAGACCTGCAAAGTCTGAGGGCTTGTCTACACTTCCATGAAGATTGACCTGGTAAGGGTTGATCCTCCAGAGTTTGATTTCGTACGTCTGATAAAGACACGCAAAATCAATCTGTCTGGGGTCAGCAGTTGACTCCTGTACTCCTTGCTATCGCATGGAGTAAGGGATGTTGATGGGAGAAATGCTCCTGTTGACCTTCCTTGGTGAAGACAATCACAAAAGTTGATTTCTGATACATTGATTCTAGGTATGCAATTGCCGTAGATAGAATTGCATATCTGAAATCAACTTTCAGGTCTAGTGTAGTCATGGCCTTAGTCCTGCTCACCATGACTTTGCTGGCTTAGATCAGGGAGTAGGCCTCATTTTGGCTCAGAAGGTAGAGCTGCTGTCAATTACTACAAGAGTCTTGATTTAGATTCTTCTGTGATTAAATGCAGAAGCTCATTCCCAGCCTTAGAGGAGTCCCTCTACTGATTGGTCTCCTGTCTGGTCACCTCTTTAGGAAACACGGTACAAGCTGCCTGAACAAAAGTCACTGTGGGAGGCTGAATAACAGGAAAAAAAAACCCATCTGTAATTTCCTCCAAAGAGTGGCTGGCAGAACTTATAGGACCCAAATGATGTTGCTGCTTCTATTGTGAATTGGGCAGTGGATGATGAAAAGTCAGGGACACAGATCTACACAGAGTCAAGCCAGCTGTTTAGCTGGCAGCAAACTACCTACTGAGGGAAATTGACAAAATGTATTTACTGGCATATCCAAGAACAAAGATTCATTTTAGTTCTCCAAATCCGGAAGGATTTGCTTCTCTTGTAGGCTTGTTCCCAGAGAATTCTGGACCAAAAGCAGATCTTTTTATTTCTCTTTGCAGAGAAGTTGACTGTTACCTTTTCATTGTGGCTATGTCTACACTAGCACACTATGTCGAAGTAGCCTATTTCGAAGTAAGGACATTGAAATTGGCTACTTCGACGCATATTGTCTACACGTCCTCCAGGGCTGGTGCCATTGACGTTCAACGTTGAAGTAGCAATGGGGAACATCGAAAGGAGCCGCCCTGGAAGGAAAAGTGGAGCGTCCACACACATAAGCGCTCCCTGTCGAAATAAGGGGCCAGCAAAGCCCCAAGCCGCTCCCTTAAAGGGCCCCTCCCAGACACACTTGCCCTGCACAGCACAAGATCCACAGAGCCGACAACCAGTTGCAGACCTTGTGCATGCAGCATGGACCCCCAGCTGCAGCACCAGCAGCCAGAAGCCCTGGGCTAAGGGCTGCTGCACGCGGTGACCATAGAGCCCCACAGGGTCTGGACAGAGTGTCTCTCAACCCCTCAGCTGATGGCCGCCATGGAGGACCCCGCTATTTCAAAGTAGCAGGACGCGGATCGTCTACACATGCCCTACTTCGATGTTGAACGTCGAAGTAGGGCGCTATTCCCATCTCACCGCCTCACTTCGATTTCAACATCGAAATAGCACACAGCGCGTGTAGACGCAACACATGGTATTTCAACATTGTGCCAGCTACTTCAAACTAGCCAGCTAGTGTAGACGCACCCTGTGTATATTTTATGGTAATACAATAGAACATTAATTTCATCACTTTAGCAACATCAACTGCGCTGCAGTAGGCAGGTTGGATCAGTTAAAGATGTAGTATGGTTGACCTGTGCTACTGACAAATTATCAAAAATACTCAAATTGTGGGAGGAGAGATTGTGTTTATCTCGGGATTCTGATTTGAATATAATGTATTTTAACATAGTTGTGGTTCATGATGAAGATGCTGGATTCACAGTCTGACTCAGAGTCTTCTGTTTACCCTCAGAATGGGTAAGGGCAAGCAGCAGTAGTAGGCATCCTTCAGTCTGCATAGACTATGGATCACGCCCTTTAAAGTTTCAACTGAGGACTTCATTTACAGCGTCTACTGTGACTATGAAGACCCACACGAGAGTGACAGTCCTTGCTGCATCTCTTGCAGATGTGGTGGGTGTCTGGCAAGTCCTTAGTGTGCTTTCCGTGCGCTCGCTTCTCCTCTGCTAGCTGACTGATCCTCATCTCGCCCTTCTGAAGGCCCTTGTGTAACCCCTGCCTCCATCTGCTGCGGTCGTCTGCTAGTTCTTCCCAGTTGCCCAGCTCGATGTTTACCTCTCTGAGGTCTCTCTTGCAGACATCTTTGTAGCGCAACTGGGGGCATCTGGGAGGTCTTTTGCCAGAGGCTAGCTCACCATACAGGATGTCTTTTGGAATCCTTCCATCATTCATCCTGTGGACGTGGCCAAGCCAGCGGAGCCGACGCTGCCTGAGGAGGGTGTGCATGGTTGGGATTCCAGCTTGCTCGAGGATGGCAGTGTTGGTCACTCTGTCCTTCCATGATATTCCAAGGATGCGCCTGAGGCAGCGCAAGTGGAAGACATTCAGCTTCTTTTTCTGGCGGGTATACAGGGTCCAAGTCTCGCTGCCATAAGGAGGGTGCTGAGGATGCAGGCTCTGTAGACTTGCATTTTGGTGTGAATGTACAGCTTGTTGTTATTCCACACTCTCTCGTTGAGTCTGGACAGAGTTGTGGCCGCTTTTCCGATCCTCCTATTTAGCTCAGTGTCCAATGACAGGGTGTCAGTGATGGTGGACCCGAGGTAAACGAACTCGTGGACGACCTCTAACGTATAGTTGTCAGTGCTGATTGATGGGGATTCAGCAACATCCTGACCGAGTACGTTTGTCTAGCAGCAGTTCAGTCACGCACAGATGATCCATACAACCGTGCCCTAGAGACCCCTTTTTAGGGTGTGATGTTACTGGATTTTCAAATTAAATATAAAAAACATTTCTGTGCTCAGTGTTAAGTTTGGACCAAATCTTGTGCCAAGTGAGGTGTCTAATAAAAGCTGGTAATGCCCTAAATTGGTTTATGCTACTGGTATATCTGTGCCATTGTAGTGAGTCAGTATGGCTTCCTGCTGACTCAGAGGCTGAGGAGGCTGCGCAGAGGCCCTGGTGGGCGGGTCCGGAGCCAGAACACCAGAGGCCCGCCCCTCAGACGGCGGGGCCCAGGGCTGGAAGAGCCAAGGGCTGGGCTCGGGACCCATTAAAGCCTGAGCCTCCGGGCAGGGAGGACGCGCCTGCACAAGGTCCCTGGCACCAAGGGCAGAGGGCCTGTTGCTGCCCGGCCAGGCCGGAGGAGCAATCCCTCAGCGGTCACGAACAACCCCAGATCCAGATGCCCCAGGGGGACTACCCAGACCTGCCAGGACCTTCGCGCCGGCAGAGACTCCCCGCCTTGGAAGAAGCCCCAGGAGCGGTTTGCCCGAGCGTCCCGGTGGATCCCTACAGCCCCCAGGCCCAGGATCGCCTCGGGCCCCCTGTGCTACCGCCGCCAGACTACCCCAATGATATTGATATGAGCGACTGGCCGGAGCCTCCGAAGGTGGACGACCTGGAGGAGACCGACCTAGAGGGATGCCCCGACCAGATGGACTGGGACCTTCTGCCAGTGGAGGTAGAGGTAGGAAGTGGCCCGGGGAACGACGCTCCCAAACCCATGGCAGTGTGGTGCGGCCTGGATCCCCACTGCCGTGGTCGTGTGTGAGCGACCCCCAGGGCCCCGGGCTGGGTCGCAGTGGAGTGGGAGGGCCTGCGACCCCCTACCCCGCTCCTTGACAGGGCCAGCCCATGCTGGGCCTGCGCTCAAACTCTGGTGCTGTTGCCCCGCCCCAAACTGAGGCTGGGCCTGTGCTCAAACCCTTGTGTTGCTGCCCCGCCCTGAACTGCGGGCTGGGCCGGGACCTTGGGGTAACTGTGAACTGCTGCCCCGCCCTGGACTGAGGGCTGGGCTGGAATCGTAATACTATTGTGAACTGCTGCCCCGCCCTGGACTGAGGGCTGGGCCGGTACTGTATTGCTATTGAGAACTGCTGCCCTGCCCTAGATTGAGGGCTGGGGCCTGTATTGTACTGTACTGGGAACTGCTGACCACCCCAACTGAGTGCAGGCCGGTGTTATAACCCTTGTGGTGGCCGCCTCGCCCTAGGCCAAGGGCTGGGCGTCCCAGGACTTCTTACAGCCATGTTTGTTTGTAAAATTATAGATATTGGCTCTATAGCTGTATTAAAAATGTTTTAGAGCTAAGGGTTCACAATGGGAGGCGTGGTCTCCTTCCAGCCAGGATGATGAACTAAGTCAAAGACTCAGGTGTCAAATACACATCTCAGGAATTTGGGACTTGTCGTCCAGAATGCAGCCAATGGCAGCGTGCCACAGCAAGCCACCTGGTCAAGTGTTCCTCCATTGCCTAGTGAGGAAGAAGGGGTTTTTCCTTCCACATGGCAACGCTATAAAGATGTCCCTGGCAGTGCCCAATTTTTGTTCTTCAGAGTTCAAGAACTAAACCTGTGTGAACTGGGGACCCATCCCTCAGAAGGATGTATTTATAGAGACTCTCAAGAAAGCAGCATATAGCATTGCTGGCCTGCATCAATAGCTTTAATTGATACATGTAATGTAACACTTAAACAATTTTTCTCTCTCACCCTGTTCCTTCTTTATTAATAACCTTTAGATTTTAGATTCTAAAGCAGGCATGTCCAGCCCGTGGGCCGCATGCGGCCCTGGACAGCTAGTAATGCGGCCCCACAAGATCGTAAACTTTTAACATTATTGTGTGATTTACATACATTAACTATATTATATATTTTATATGCGGCCCAAGACAATTCCTCTTCACTCAATGCGGCCCAGGCAAGCCAAAAGGTTGGACACCCATGTTCTAAAGGGTTGGCACAGGGCGCTGTTTTGGGTAAGATTTAAGTATATATTCACCTGCGGATGTGGCTGGTCCCTTTGGGGGCTGGAAGAATCTGTGTGGAACTGGTGAAAAATGTTTTCATAGCCTCTTACCTGAGTAGGAGGGTTGTTGTTTGAGCATTAAGAGCAGCTGGAGAATCTTCTGGGTTTACTTGTGTAGTTTCTGGCTGGCCAGTGGCAGGGGTATTTTGTGGCTGGCTTGCTTTACCTTATTGAGAAGGAAATCCCAGCCAAGGCTGCAAGTGGCACTGTTTTACGCAACTTGCCCAGGTTTGGTTCTCTCAGCTTGGCCCAGAAGCCCTTGAAATATTACATAGGGTCAGAGGAGAGGTTGTTCTCTGTGGCCCATTCAGTCTTTGTCTTCTCCAAGGCTAACATAAATACAGCTTGTACAATATAGACAACTGTCTGCTAGGTACTGACCTGAAAACCTTAGTCACTAGCTCATTTAACATAGAGCAGCCACTGAAGAACCATTGGGTCACTACAGACCAGTTGTGGATCCTAATCACTATGTTGTCTATTTCTGTTATAACCAACACTGAAGTATCAAATCTCTGACATCAAGGTAAAAAATCCTTAACCCCAATCAGCCTTTGATTTGCAGGAAAAAGGAAGGCAGCACAGAAAAAATCCTTAACCCCAATCAGCCTTTGATTTGCAGGAAAAAGGAAGGCAGCACGGAAAAAATTCTAGATTTTTTTTATTTGTAAGGTATTTTCTGCATTGTTCTCTGACTTGGGTCTTGACCCTAAAGTGGTCTGTCTAGTGAATGTATTTTGATGGGTAATCAGGAGTTGTGCCTTTTGTAGGAGGTCTAAAACATAGGCCTTTATTCTTTGTTTGCATGATGAATATGGAGAATGTGGGGAAAGATTCTAGTCCAGTGCAGAGCATTAGGATTTTGTCTCTGGGGACTGGCTTAATGTTACTGATTTTTCTGGGAAAAACCAATCTGAGGAATTTTTATTTTTAGCCTGGTTGCTAAAAATAATTTTAGCCCGGGTGCTGAAATTAAGGGTCAGTGTACCTTGTTCAGTGGCTCCATTTAAACTTCTTTGAAATCTGAAATTTATGGTTAATTTACATAACAGGCAACAAATTGCAACTTTCCCTGTACTTTTTTAGTATTGCATAGGCAACTGCATGGAGATTACAGCTTTCAAGCATAATTCGTCATTCCCTACGTGTACTTCATGTGTTGCAAATCTGTATTAAAGTTGTGGATTGCTAAAGGCCCCTTTATGGACCTTTGAAAGGCCATGCTTGAATGTCTGGCTGTATGATAAGAGAGAGGAGAGAATTTGGTATATCTCTTTCAGCCCTTGAAACTGGTGTGAGGCACCTCTGCCTCTTTCTCTTTGGATTCCAAATGCTTTAAAAACATTAATATTTGCTTTCCTTTCTGATATTCTGCAGATTGACTCCTCCTCTGGAAAGAAAATGAAAAGTGTGGCCAGACCTTGGAATGCAATGGGAAAGCAAGGGACCCATGGGACTGACCGAGGAAAATCTCTGCCCACTACTTCCTCAGGCATGAAGGCCTCCAAATCCTCTACTTCACTTGCTTTTGAATCTCGGCTCAGCAAGGTACTAACCAGTAAGCAGCATGCAGGTGTTCAGGACTTTAGTATGGAGTGTGTGTGTGTCTGGATCGGACTCTACTGTGTGTATACTAGACCATAATGTCTGTATACCTTGGACCATACTGTATATGCTGGGATAGTTCCAGATTGGTTTGTGCATGCAGAGTGAGTGTTTCTGTGGTGCAATAAAGACTTGGGGAAGGGAGGTGGCTTGGACTAGATGGTAGTATGTATAATTTGGACCTACTGAGTTCATACTCAGAATAGATGGGGTGGAGGGCCATGATCGTCTATGCCAGCTGGCATGGCACTTAAGGAAGGAAGGACTGCGTTGATGGTTCATTTTGGTTCTTTTCAGGACCATTGGATTTTAAAAATCATAAATTTTAATGACTTCATCTATTTAATTCTGAAATTGTAATTGTAAGGGTCCTGACATGAAAATGAGTTGTGAGGGGTGTCACAAGGTTATTGTAGGGGGGTTGCAGTGCTGCTACTCTTACTTCTGTGCTGCTGCTGGCAGTGGTGTTGCCTTCAAGAGCTGGGCAGCTGGAAAGTGGCAGGTGCTGTCTGGGAACCCTGCTCTGAAGGCAGAGCTGCTGCCACCATCAGTAACATAGATTCTCCCTGCAGAGTTGAATACCCAGCCAACAGCCCCTACTCTCCAGCCATCCAGCTCTGGAGGCAGTGCAGAAGTAAGTGTGGCTGTACTATGAACCTCCTAAAATAACTATGTGACTCCCCTGCAACTCCCTTTTGGGACACAACCCTTGTTTGAGAAACATTGGTCTTCCCTTGTGAAATCTGTATAGCATAGGGTAAAAGTACACAAAACACCAGTTTTCACAGTGGGAGACCAGATTTCACAGTCCATGATGCGTTTGTCTGGGCCATGAATTTGGTAGGGTCCTATGTACAGTGCATGCATTGAATACATTGTGTGTGTTGTGGCTTAAAGATAAGCCTGTACAAAAGGATGTGTAGATTAAATTGTATTCTGTGAATTGGATTTCACTAAAAATGGGTAGGAAAGGAGGGTAGTTTTAGAATGTATTTTTCCAGAAAATGTATTTAAGTCATGAGGTAATCTTGTGTCGTATAATCTGTGCCCCTCCTAGACAGGCAAAGTGTGACACAAAATATTGTTTGTGATAGAAAAATTACATTTTTGTAGTCCTCTTTTTCTCTATTTTAATGAGACCTGAAATGCACAAGAAAATAATGTTCCCTTTTATTGAAATCCCAAACCTGGCATGATGCAGCATCTGTGTTCTGACATCCCCTCAACAAAAAGTACAGTATGGTCCAAATGTACAAAAAAGAACAGGAACTGGGAATAGACTACGACTTTGCTAGCAACAATACGGGCTCATTTAAAAATACTACCATTCTAAAAGCTTTTAATTTTCAAGGAGCCTTCCAAACACTTATTACCATTGCATCCTCCAGTGCAATGGGCTCATGTATTGCACCTACTGTATGAACTCATGAGACACTTTCAGCCCAAAGTGCCAGCCAGTCTTTTTCATTACAAAGTCCTTCCTGTAATAAAGGCCCTTCCTCTCAGGTTTGCTGCTGTGCTGACACTTCTGAGTGAGTGTTGTAGAAGTATGTGGGTGCAGGGAGGCAAGAGAACCAACCCGTTTAATTCATTGTACATCTTTTAAAGAACATAGTTCTTTCTAGCTGCCTCACTGATCTCTAAGCTGTTTATCAACTACAGTACGAACAAAAGGATGATGAAAGGAAAAAGTTAGCAAGGGGCTGTGGTAATACAGACAGGGCACTGAGTTGCTTTTGACGCGATGAAAAGAGGTGAATGTGGTAAAAACTGCTGCAGAGAAACTTGGAAACTTCTGCAAAGGTCAGAAATTCAGACTGCTTTGTCTTGCTCTCAGGAATGAACTGGCAAAGGTCCTGCCAAAATGCAAAACTTCATTTGTCTTGTTTTCTGGAGTAGATCAATGCTTTGGATATCAAAGCTCATATGCTCCTGGAGCCTGGAAAACCACAGACTGAGTCAGATGAAAAGAGGAAAAAGAGAAGAAAATTGGAGTTAAGAGAGAGATTTGATCTTGTTTAAAAAATTTACAATTCAGGAATCCACGAACTAGGGAATGTATTTGCAGTATAAGTTCTCTTCTCGTCTCTTTTCTGTTCACCAACATCCCACTCTAGTTTAGAGATACCACAGTGCTGTGGTCTACTAAGTCTACCCCAGACCTTAAAGTTGATTGTAGATGCAGTTCCAGCTACAGCAATTGTGTAGCTGGAATCAACTTATCTGCAGTCAACTTACCTGGACGTCCTTACTGAGGGAGGTTTACTGGAGAAACTTTCCCATTTCCCTCCATTGCTCCTTGCGAGGTAGTTCAGTTTTGCGCATCTCCACTAGATGTGTGAAATTGAACCCTGGAAGATTGACCCAGACCAGGTTGATATTTCAGGAAATAAAGACATACCCTAAGATTCTTAAGAGGCTTTTTTCTCTCTCGGGGACTCATTAGTCTGAGCTCTGGAAGTGAACAAAAAGGGAAATGCAGTTGGCATGGGTTCTGAGATGAACCCCTCCTTACACTCATCTCAATAGTTTTCTTGTGAAGCTTATTTTTTCATCTTTCAGATTTGCTTGAATTTCCCGAATATGCCTCTAGAATGAACTTGGGTTACCAGCTGAAAAAAAAACTCTTGCTTTTTCAGGTGCAATAACGTTTATGGAGTAAACTCTGGTGTTAGCAGCTAGTGTTGGCTTTTGGAATATTAACATGGAATACTAACATGATGCCTAGTGGAAATTCAACCCATAAAAACTACATTAAAATATGCCCTTGAATATCCCTTATGTTTTTGTGTCTAGTGCCTTGTAGTAGGTCAGGTTGGTACTTTGTACTGTGACTGGAGGTCCTTGTTCAAATGTCATACCAAGGCTTTGGCTCATTCCCAGTGCTGACACTTCAGTGCAGTACTGGAAGAAGAGGAGATGTCTTGTTAGCAGCACCAATATTTGATTGACATATTTAAGTACAATCCTTTTGGGTCAACTTTGGATGAGTTTTCCAAATGGAAGTCCCATGGACATAAATTTGCTGTCCCAATTAGCATTTTCTCTCTCAGAAAAATGTCAGCTATTGAACACAGTTTTTTTACAAGTACACTGTATTAGCAGAGTCTTATTTGTAGATTTGCTTAATACTTCTGGGGACTTTAAGTAGGAAAATGTTAGTCTAATATGGTTTTTGAATGCCTGAGCAAATATGATACAGCAGTGCCACATATAGGCTTGTAACTAAATCAGTTGCCCTGAGATTACAAATCCCTTCCACATCCTGCATGCTCCAAGTGCTTTCTTGAATGTCTGGGAGGAGACACACTTGCAGTCATACTACACAAATCCACTGGGGAGCAGCTGCAGTTCAGTTTAGTAGGTCCTGAATTGCCTGATCATCTTGGGTACCAATTCTCTGCTTCTTCCTTTAAATATAAGGTCCTTCTTCATGCTCACTTCATTATGCTCTTTTAAAAGGGCACCAAGGCTTTGGTTCCTTCCCATCAAGCACACTTCCATTTAAGTAACTGCTTAGAAAACAGCTTGAGGCAGGCATCTTGCCTCTTCCAAGTTTGTGAAGCACATCAATGGAGCTGTATCAGTTATTATCTGGAGATTTCTGAAGCATCTACATCTAAACCTGTAAGCTAATTCATTTCTGTGCTGTGAATGATTCCCTCTGGTAATTTGGGACAATAAAATGCCTTCTCCTCTATGCATATTTCTGTTTCCACACTGATAATCATCCAGTTCTGCACCTCCCATCAGCACCACCCAAGCTCTCCTGAGTTAGCTTCATACACTGCTGTTCAATAAATGAATCTCCTGAGGGTCTCTAATGAGTTGAAGAAATGCCGGACTTAAGATAAAGATTTCCCTTTGGTAACTCTTTGCTTTTCTTTTTTGATAAAGCAGCCTGCAGACCTAATCATATCAGCCATTTAGTAGCATCCTTTGGTCTACGTAGACTATGGATCGCGCCCTTCGTAGTTCCATTTGGCATCCTCGTTTGCAGCGTCGGCTGTGACTGTGAAGACCCACACAAGAGTGATAGTCCTTGCTGCATCTGTTGCATATGTAATGGGTGTCTGGCAGGTCCTTGCTGTGCTTTCTGTGGGCTCGCTTTTCCTTTGCTAGCTGTGTGATTCTCAACTCACCCTTCTGAAGGCCCTTGTATAGTTCCTGCCGCCGTCTGCTGCGATCGTCTGCCAGCTCCTCCTAGCTGTCTGGCTTGATGTCTACTTCCCTGAGGTCTCTCTTGCAAACATCTTTGTAGCGCAGCTGGGGGCGTCCGGGAGGTCTTTTGCCAGAGGCTAGCTCGCCATACAGGATGTCTTTTGGGATCCTTCCATCTTTCATCCTGTGGACGTGGCCAAGCCAGCGGAGCTGCCTCTGCCTGAGGAGGGTGTGCATAGTTGGGATTCCAGCTTGCTCAAGGACGGTAGTGTTGGACACTCTGTCCTTCCATGATATTCCAAGGATGCGCCTGAGGCAGCGTAAGTGGAAGACGTTCAGCCTCTTTTCCTGGCGGGCATACAGGGTCCAAGTCTCGCTGCCGTAAAGGAGGGTGCTGAGGATGCAGGCTCTGTAGACTTGCATTTTGGTGTGAGCGTACAGCTTGTTGTTATTCCACACTCTCTCATTGAGTCTGGACACAGTTGTGGCTGCTTTACCGATCCTCCTATTTAGCTCAGTCTCCAAGGACAGGGTGTCAGTGATGGTGGACCTGAGGTAAACGAACTCATGGACGACCTCTAACGTATAGTTGTCAATGCTGATTGATGGAGAAACGGCAACACCCTGAGCGAGTACGTTTGTCTTCTTTAGGCTGATGGAGAGCCCAAAGTCCTTGCATGCTTTGGAGAACCGATCCAGCAGCTTCTGAAGCTGGTCTTCTGTGTGTGGCACGACAGCAGCGTCATCTGTGAACAGCATCTCTCTGATGAGGACTTCCCGCACCTTAGATTTAGCTTTCAGCCTTGCAAGATAAAACAGTTTCCCATCAGATCTTGGCTACGTCTACACGTGAAGCCTACATCGAAATAGGCTATTTCGATGAATAACGTCTACACGTCCTCCAGGGCTGGCAATGTCGATGTTCAACTTCGACGTTGCGCGGCACCACATCGAAATAGGCGCTGCGAGGAAATGTCTACACGCCAAAGTAGCACACATCGAAATAAGGGTGCCAGGCACAGCTGCAGACAGGGTCACAGGGCGGACTCAACAGCAAGCCGCTCCCTTAAAGGGCCCCTCCCAGACACAGTTGCACTATACAACACAAGATACACAGAGCCTACAACTGGTTGCAGACCCTGTGCCTGCAGCATGGATCCCCAGCTGCCACAGCAGCAGCCAGAAGCCCTGGGCTAAGGGCTGCTGCCCACGGTGACCATAGAGCCCCGCAGGGGCTGGAGAGAGAGCATCTCTCAACCCCCCAGCTGATGGCCGCCATGGAGGACCCGGCAATTTCGACGTTGCGGGACGCGGATCGTCTACACGGTCCCTACTTCGACGTTGAACGTCGAAGTAGGGCGCTATTCCGATCCCCTCATGAGGTTAGCGACTTCGACGTCTCGCCGCCTAACGTCGAAGTTAGTGCCGCTACTTCGAAGTAGCGTGCACGTGTAGACACAGCTCTTGTGTGCAAAAAGATGCCCTCTGTTGAAGATCCAAAGGCGTGTTTAAGGAGCAGCGCGAAGAAGATCCCGAACAATGTCGGAGCAAGGACGCATCCTTGTTTAATGCCACTCCTGATGCTGAAAGCATCCGATAATGTGCCATCGTATTGGACGGTTCCTCTCATGTCTTCGTGGAAAGACTGGATCATCTTGAGTAACCGTGGCGGACGTCCTATCTTGTGGAGCAGTTTGAACAGTCCATCCCTGCTGACCAAGTCGAAGGCCTTGGTTAGGTCGATGAAGGCAATATAGAGTGGCTTCCTCTGCTCCCTGCCATTCTCCTGCAGCTGCCTCAGAGAGAAGACCATGTCAACGGTAGATCTCTCTGCACGGAATCCACACTGTGATTCAGGATACACCCTCTCAGCAATCTTCTGGAGTCTGCTGAGGATAACGCGAGCGAACAGTTTACCAGTGCTGCTTAGGAGGGAGATTCCACCGTAATTGTTGCAGTCGCTTCTGTCTCCTTTGTTCTTATACAAGGTTACGATGTTAGCGTTGCGCATGTCCTGTGGAACCTCTCCCTCTCTCCAGCACAGGCACAGTAGCTCATGTAGGGGTTCCAGGAGAGTGTCCGTGGCACACTTGATTACCTCTGGTGGGAAACCATCCTGGCCCAGGGCCTTTCCTACTGCAATGTTGTCAATGGCTTTCTTCAGTTCATCCACAGTTGGTTCCTGGTCCAGTTCGTCCATTACTGGTAAGAGTTCGACAGCATCGAGGGCTGAGTCGACCACAATGTTCTCGCGTGAGTACAGCTCGGAGTAAAGCTCGACCCAGCGCTCCATCTGTTTGGCTTTGTCAGTGATGACTTCACCAGATTTGGATTTCAGAGGTGCCATCTTGTTCTGGGTGGGTCCTAATGCCTTCTTGATGCTCTCGTACATTCCCCTGAGGTTACCAAAGTCAGCACTGGTCTGGATGCTGCTGCATAGCTTGAGCCAGTAGTTGTTGGCACAGCGCCTGGCCATCTGCTGTACTGTTTTTCTGGCTGCTCTGAGCGCTTGCAGGGTACTCTGGCTTGGTGAACATTTGTACTCCAAGAGCGCAGCGCGCTTTTTTTTGATGGCTGGAATCATCTCATCGGAGTTAGCTTCGAACCAGTCATTTGTGTTTCTAGCTCTTCTTCCAAACACCGACAAGGCCATGTTGTGCATTGTATCCCTCAGATGCTGCCATCTGGATGTCACATCGGCACCCCCAGGGTTGCTGTGCAGATTCTCCTCCAGGGTCGCTCTGAACTTTTCAGCTCTCTGAGTTAGCCGTCTTTCTGGCATCGATGCGGGGCCTTCCAGTTGGTTTAGAGCAGTGCAGCTTCTTGGGAATCACCTTGAGTTTGGAGCAAACTAATGAGCGATCTGTATCGCAGTCAGCACTATGATAGCTGCGTGTCAGAAGGACGTTTTTGAGGTTATCATGTCTAGCGATGACCACGTCTAATTGATACCAGTGTTTTGAGCGTGGGTGTTTCCATGACACTCTGTGCTGTGGCTTGGTTTGGAAAAATGTGTTCGTGATGCACAGATTGTGGTATGTGCAAAGTTCGAGAAGACGCTGACCATTTTCATTCATTTTTTCCACACCAAAGTGGCCTAAGCAGGAAGGTCACGAGTGACAATCGGCTCCAACTCTCGCATTGAAGTCACCCAGAATGTACAGTTGTTCGCGAGCAGGTATTTGTGCTATGGCAGCACTAAGCACGTCATAAAACTTGTCTTTTACTTCCGGTGTGGCGTACAGGGTTGGGGCATAAGCGCTGATCAGGTGGACAGGACCCGCGCGAGTTTGAAGTATGACCTGAAGGAGTCTTTCTGATCCACCCATGACTAATTCCACCATTTGTAGAAGGGTGTTTCTGATGACGAAGCCAACACCATGCTCCCTGGGTTTTTCTCGGGCTTTACACTGCCAGAAAAAGGTGTAGTCCTTTTCCTTTAGAGATCCTGAATCTGCGAGACGTGTCTCTTGCAGAGCAGCAATGTCAACTTGGAGCCTCTTCAGTTCCTCATTGATAACAGCGGTCTTTCGGGTGTTGCTGATGTCCTGAAGATCTTCAGTCAGACCTGTCAGCATGGTCCGCACATTCCAGCAAGCAAGCTTAAAACTTTGATGGTTTCCTTTTCTTGTTGATTTTCTTATTGGTTTGTCTGGTGCTCAGCTTTCAGGTCACTTGTCAGGTTTGGGAACCTTAAGGCTTACGCACCCAGTGAGGCAGGTGAACTGTGGCGGGACAGTACCCTATTGGCTGGGGGCTGCCCAGCTTGAGGCGGGCGGTGACTGTCCAGTGAGATGCGACTATCTCTCCCACCGTCGGAGGCAACCCCGGCGCTCGTTCTCTACGCCAATCCAGCAAGAGCTTATAACTGGGATCTGTTACCTCCCATGTTGTTTCAACACTGTTAGTGATGCTGGAGTACCTCTCCAGGCACGAGCTTGGGCGATTATTAGGACCCTGGGCTGCCCAGACATCAGTGTTCCCCTCTCGGCTTTACTGATATAGTCCAAAGGAGAGGATAACCTCTACATCCGGTACCAGCTCAGCTGCAGGAGTTGCTGGGTCAATGCCAGAAGTTGGCACAGAACCGCCTTAGGACTCCTCTCCGTATTTTCTGTCAGGGTTTACTCCCTTAGCCTTGCTCCTTTCCAGGATAATCCACAAGGCAGTGGGGCATGGAGAACGTGGGTATGGTCCCACTACCTCTTGCACCTCCCTGGCACCACATGTCCCCAAAGCTCTCCGTGACAACCACCTCGCCTCCCCAGGACCCTCCTCCCCACCCCTCTGCCTCTCATTGGCTACCATCACCCCCCAGATCCTTCCTCCCTGTCCCCTTTCCCCCATCCACTCCCATGTCTCCCGACTGCACCACACTGCCCCCTATCAGTTCTCGTTGCCCCCAGGTCCCCCTTCCCCTGGCCTCTCCACACCTGGCCACATGCTGCTGCAGCCCCACATCCTCCAGGAAGGTGCCAATCTCGCAGCCCAGTCGCACCCTGGGTCCCAGCGAAAGCTACCAACTCTTCATCTGGCTATGGCTGTCCCTGGAGCCCCACAGATCTGGTGCGGCACATGCATGCAGGGAGCGCAGGACTGGGCCTGGAAGCCATGCAATCTGAGCCAGCACAGTGCAAGCAGCCTCCGTAAGCAGCCTCCGTGGGTGCTGCCATCCTCACAGCCATACCAGACACCCCCAAACCACTTGCCCACCACTGACATCCCTCGATCTGCCCCCGCCCCCGCTCCTCATCCTGCAGCAGGTCCCTCAGCTCCAGCCAGCAGCTGGGGATGATGCTGCCTCTTACACCTGAAGTAGTAACTAGCCCCCTCTAAACTCGCCTCTCAAAACTCCCTCCTGTTAGCAACCACCCTGTTCGCATGCTCCCTGGTCGCTTGCCAGCAGGGCTTTAGAGCTCTGGCCTACCTGAGAGAGCCCCTCCTTCTGACTACCGCTCAGCCAATCGGCACGCAGCCTGAGCACATGGCGTTTCAAACAAACAAACAGACAGCACAGCACTCCAAACACCAAACAAACAGACAAACCCAGGCCCAGAACCCCCAAACCCAGGCACCCACACACTCCAGAGAGCCACTTACCCAAAGGTGCTGTAGTTTGCCCCCTCCTTCCCCAGGAGAGCCCCTCTCAAAACTCCCTCCTGTTAGCAACCACCCTGTTCACATGCACCCAGTCACATGCTCCCTGGTCGCTTGCCAGCCATATCAGCCATACTATCCTAACAACCCTACTATCATACATCTACTATTGCAGGGGTGTGCAATAATTTTTGATGCCTCATACATTGGCTACACTGGACTGTCTCTACACAACAGAAGAAATGGACATAAATTAGACTTCAAGAACAGTAACATACAAAAACCAGTGGGAGAACATTTTACCTCCCTGGACAGGGAGTTACAGGCCTGAAAGTTGCAACGTTCAAACAAAAAACTTCAAAACCAGACTCCAGTATAAAACTGCAATTCATATGCAAATTTGACACCACCAGACTGGGTCTGAATAGGGACTGGGAATGGCTGTCATTACAATACGTAATTTCCCACTTGAGGCAGGCTCATACGCAGGAATTCCTGGGGGATGGTGCTTTTTTTGGAAATATGGACCTCCCTTCCACACAGCAGGCCCTGCCTGTCTCCCACTGCCCTCAGCTCACCAGCTTGCTCTACTCCCCCACCTCCCTCCAGCCACCCCTGGCTTGGCCTCACTCCCACTAGACCCAAAGAGCTCCCCACCCCCACCCACTGCTTGGCCCAGGAATGCCCCTCTGCTTGGGCTCAACATCCCCGCAAGGCCCCAACATCCCCCCTGCCCAAACTGTTCTCCCACCCCCCGCTCAGCGTGAACCCCCTTTGTAAGGCCCCAAAATCCCCCCTGCCCAAACAGTCCTGTCCCACCTCAGCTTGAACACCTCCATTCCCATCTTGGCCTGAACACCCCCCACCCCCATTCAGACTGAATTCCCCTTGCAAGGCCCCAACGTTCCCTTGCCCAAACACCCCACCCTCACTCCTGATCAGCCTGAACACTCCCCTACACTTGGCCCAGACACCCCTGCCCCATTCCCACTCAGACTGATACCCCCTGCAAGGCCCCAGTAGCCCCCCAGCTTGAACACAGTTCCCCCCCCAAGCCCAAACATCCCACCCCCACTCATCCAGAAACCCTCTCTTCTACTCTCTGCTTGGCCCAAGGACAACCCCACCCACAACCCATCCCAGATCATCCCAAAGATTCCTCCCCCCCACTTGGCCCAGGAGAGGGAGGATTACCTGGAACAGGAAGCAGGTGGCAGCTGCAGGTATTGCCTCCTTGCAGCCTCCATGTGGCACTCTGCCTTGGCCTTCTGTGATGAGTGCAGGAGGGAGTGTGGTTGCAGGGAGGCAATGCTCTGTGGCTGCTGCTGTCACCACTGCCTACCTCCTATCCTGGTACAGTAACCCCTGGCCAGGCTGGATGTGGAAGGCTTGGTCACGCATCAGGGTGAGGCCAGAGCAGGGAAGGGGCAGGGCTGTCCATGTGGGGGGTGCATTCAAAGCTCTCATATCCCCCTGCAGACGGGTCTGTTAGGTACTCTCACCTTCTTACCAACATCCCCCCAATTGAATTAACCCTGACGTAAAACTCCCATCTGTGTGCACCTACTATGTTTTTTTTTCTCTCACTTCATCCCTTTGGTGATGTGAGTTGCAACTCATGAAAGCTTATGGCATAATAAAATTGTTAGTCTGTAAGGTGCCACCCAACTCCTTGCTGTTCGAAGCTAAATTAATTTGGAGTCTTGGCTCAGTCCCTAGTGGGCTCGATGTTCATATCACAAAGCACAGTCTATGATGCCACTAAGTTCATCTGTTGGTGCTTGGCAGAGATGGGAATGAGCAAACAGCTAGCGCTGCATTAGAAATGCCTGGTTCTGCCAGGTCAAGATCTGAGTCACTGCTGGAGCATAGTAGGCAAGCTAAGCCATGGCCTCAGCTGAAACAGAAATAGAGAGCAGCAGGTCCTGCCAAGCCCTACCACCTGTTGTGTCACAGAGATGCAGTGAGATGTGAGTTATTTTATACCTTTCCTTGCCTCCTGTGCTTTGCACTTCAGTTTTCTCAGCCACTGTTTTATGTTCAGGAGCCTAAGTGCCTGAATTAGTGCAACTCTAGCTAGGATGTGGGAGAATTCTCCAGTGCAGAGATGAAGGATCTAGTGCTGCTGAGTGGGACTGGGGGGATTTTTCACCTGGTCCCTTCAGGCATTGCTTATTTAGTCCTCCCTTTCCCCACCCCCACTATAGTTTGTAGGACTAAATCCACATTGCCACTTGGCTCCCTTCACTTTCAGGTGGGAATGAATACAAAAGTGCTTTTCCCCACCACTGCAGGCTCTTGAATTTGGTACCGTTAATCCCATCGAACGTATAAAACTTCAACTACATGTATGAATGCACTGGACCTGCTACCCCGGAGGATCAGAGAGTAGCAACTGGCATGGGCGGTGGTGGGTGAATCTGGGGCTGGGGGAGGCAAGCCCCCAACTATACCTCTTCCCCCTGAGGCCCTGCTCCCCATGGGAGCTAGGACATCACCCCCTACAGAGGTAGGCTTCCAGCCCCCCATGTGAGCCTCCCTGGCCCCCAGGGTAAAGGGAGGGTTGGTGGGTGGCACACAGCCCCAACTTCCCTGGCCCTAGAGTGTGGAGAAGGCAGTTGCTCCCAATCTCCTGCCCTGGATCTAAGACAGTGTGGCTGACACCTGGGGCAGATCCAGAGCCATGCTGAAGGAGTGGGGATTCCAGGGGAAGTGTGTGAGCAAGGCTGGACTGCCAGTTTGGGAAGGCAGTTCCTTCCCCTGCCTCTTATACCTGCCATCCACGGCCAGAGGTGTTCATTAGTCTTGATATATGAGTCAAATTTCATCATTTCCGTTTCTTTCTCGGCCTGTAGTTAAAAAGTCCTTGCATTGCAGTGACCTCTTTGGGGAATATCATATATTTGCTGCCAAGTGGGAAAATCCCTCTAGCAGATGGGAGGATTTTCTTCTCTTCCAAATGTTCAGAAATGACTCCAAATTACTGTTCCCAAAACAGTATTTCAGTCGTTTTTTTTTCCTGAAATACTCCGTTCTCGAAGTGTGTCAGCACTTTTCTTTCAACTTGTACATCTGTAAAATCATCTAGATCCTGGGCGTACCAGATCTTTCATCCTTCTGGTTGCTCACAAGCTCTCTCTCTTTCTTGCAGCTAAAAAGAGCTAGCAGTGATGACATGTTAACAAAGCCAGGAGTGACAGCAGCCTCCGGAGTCTCCAGACTAAAGAAGACCATTACAACAGGAGCAATTTCTGAGCTTGCTGAGAATCGATTGAAATCCAGCACAGGTAGGAGTAAAATGGATGCCAAATAATTTATCTGGCCTTTTTGTTATCACTAAGTCTCTCAGTTTACCAGGTTCTCAGTTGGATCTCTCATATTGTCATCTTAGTAGGGCAATGAGACCTTTCCTGCAGTAAAATTAGTGTTAGGAGTGACACAGGCAGGTATGTACCTCACAGACAGAGGTGGGCAAAGTACCCAAAAAGTTACTCAAGTAAAAGTGCAGCTGCTTTCACTTCTGGGCACCTGAGTGCAATAAAGATGTCGTGTGTGCACACGTGTGTACTTTTACTCAAGTAGTTTTCCAGAGGGACACCACTGACTTGTATTTAAGTACACTCCCACCCACTGCTGCACTTTTACTCAAATAACTTTTGGGGTATTTTTTCAACCTCTGCTCGCTGGCATACCTTTGAATATAGCCTACACACCTTAAAGTCAGTGTTCCACAACAATGTTGGAAGGGACCAAAGTTAGCAGTTTGCCCAGATTTGATCAAGGCTGAAGTTTTGCCATTTCTTCCAATAACCGTATGTTATCACGGCAAACTATGGCGAGTTTCTATTACTGGAGAAAACAGCAAGGTTTCACACATTTGGCACTAAAGGAATATTTGTCATTTGCAAAGCGTGATAAAAAATCAACTTTACCTTTTGTGGGAAAAACCTCTTTTGAGTATACTGTAAAATTGGGAAAATCATGCTTCATTTTCCCAACATTCGAGAGTGAATATGTATTTTGTGAGTTCAATGAAAGTCTTCAGGAGCATTGCAAAAATGTTAATTGAATTATTATGCTCATAGCTTGTGTGTTTGTCATTTTCAGTCCATTTGCAATAGTCCTGAAATATAGAAGTTTCACATTTACAAAGAATCAGAGGGGTAGCCATGTTAGTCTGTGTCTGCGAAAACATGAAGTCCTGTGGCATCTTGTAGACTAACAGATATTTTGGACTTCATCAGAAGCATGTGCGTATTTTAAGAACAGCATGCACACAATGATTTGTAACGTGATGTTTACTGCAGGACGTTCACAAACTTTTTAAATAATCTATTTTTTCACACTCACATGCATTTGTACCACTATCTTCCTGACTTTCACTCCTGAACCCACTTTAATTATTTCAGTTTTATTTCATGCTTAATTTCCATTTTCTTTTGTAAAATGCATGTTGCCTTTCACAGTAGGAATGCCACAAGCTTCCTTTTTACCATCCTAAAGTCAGTTATGTGTTTCATTTCCATCCACGCTTCCCTCATGGGCTGTTGGGTATAGATAATGTGAAAAGTTTGTGAATGTCCTGCAGTGAACATTTATCGCATTACAAATCATTGTGTGTGCACTGTTCTTAAAATAGGCACATGCATCTGCCGAAGCGGGTCTTTGCCTGTGAAAGCTTATGCTCCAAAATATCATTTACAAAGAAGAATCACTAGGTGGCACTGGTAGCTGATTCTCAGATATAGTGAAAACTCCATTATCACTGCTTTTTGAAAGGACAGGGTTGCTGGTGTTGAAACTCAGCGGGGTCCTTCAGAAGGAGACCTAGTCATAAGAGAAACATCTCATTGTACAAGACAAGACGTACACAACATTATAGTCAAGCCCAGTCCAATGCCTAATAATGAAATAAGGCAGGGGTTTTCAAACTTTGTTCTGAGAGTGGATTACATCTTAACGGAGACAAAGGTCTCCTCTCCCTCTTTTGATTGTGTATACCCATCTCCCATCACACAGCAGAGGGAGCAGGAGGCTGAGTTAAAAAAAAAAAAAGACTCAAAGTAGGGCGATGAGATGGCCTGGTGACCTAGTGGCCTCATGTGGAGCTAGTCTTCAGTGCCTTTTCATGGTGAGCACTGCACCTTTGCTCCTTCCTATTGCTTTCAGCTCTGCAGCAGTTTGCAAAGACAGCCAGCTATGCCATCTGCATACCAAGTACTCTGTGCACACACTTGGCTTTCCCTGATGAGCTCAGCAAACGCATGCTTTTGTCTTCTCTCTGGTGGCATTTCAGAGGGAATGTAAGACCTTATTAAATTTGGTCACGACCTCACTCTTTATCATGGCCTCTTCAGGGTTTGCCAGCATTGAGACAGTGGCAAAGCAAAGTTGCTAACCAGCAAGGAATAAAAACTTTATGGAAATTTTTACTCCCTTCAACTGAGTGGTGCATAATGTAGCATTGAAGAGCTCTTATGGTAACCCAAACACAGATCCTATTCTTCAGTGAAGCAAAGCCAAGATACTGGGCTTCAATAGAGGCTTGTCATTCTCATTTAATGGAGGCATTTGAGTTTCCGCCTCCAACAGAATTATGATGAGCAAAGAGTCTTTCGGGAGAAGGAAGAGAATATTTCCAGATATTGCAGCACAGGATCCTGGGAATGCAGCCAGGGAAGCTTCATTATAGGGATCCCAGAGTGGAATATATGTCAGATTCAAAACCAGAGGCATTCTACTGAAGAAGTCATCTGTCAGGCCTGTAAAGCTGGGCAGAAGGGAGATAAGGTAGCCATCACTTTAAAAAATACAATTTGATTTGATTCCTGGCAACCAGAAAAAAATTGAGTATTTCTTTTCCACTCTAGAACAGGTAGCTGACAGAATATTCAGCTTTGCTTCAGTGCATGTCTCATTCTGAAAGAAAACGTCCCACTGTGCAATGTTAGAACAAGTTTGAGAATGTACATTCATCTTTGTAATCCACAAATAATCAGTAATAATTTAAATAATAAATTCATCAAGTGCCTTTTAATGTGGAGAATAAACCCAGGTGCTTTACATATTGTGCGTGCATGGACACCGGATTCTGCAACCTTTCTTAAGAGGAATGGTTGCAGGTGCCAAAGATTTCTTAGGGAGGGCTTTGAGAGGGATCTGTGCTAATTATTCTGGCTTCCTCTGTTTCTGACTGTACTTTGAGAATGTTTTCTAAGACATTGGAAGGTTTGATGTGGGCACAGTCTTCCACACCTCTATTTATAATAAAATCAGGAGTGAGGATAGAAAGTTGGTGCTCTCTCATTCCATAGGCATACTAAGGACAGGTGCCAAAGGTGAAATATACTGCAGTATCTTGTCACCTACAGAAGGATGAGGATCAGAAGTGACAGAGGTCTCTGAGTGAGTGCCCCTTGGAAAATCTCCTGTTTTAAGAGAAAAAGACTTCAGAAAAGTGCAGTTGCCAGGATCATATTGAAGCAGTAGTTCTGAGGAGTCTTTGGCAGTGGTCAGGGCTAAACTGCAATACTAGAAGGAATACAGAATCAAGCTAGATGAGCATATTTTGCCTGGCTGGGCAGTGTAAGGCTTCAGTTGTGAGTGATCCAGACGGATATTGTTTTTTGGCCTCTCTATCTGATACAGAGACCTGTGGTTTTGACATTCAGCTTCCTTTTTGCTGTGCCTTTGCCTCCATTTGTGATCTGCATGGGACCTTGTATTTCTGCACCTGCCCTCAAAGGACCCAAAGGTCTGATGCTCGTGCTCACTTTCTGGGTGTTTCTCCTGGCAGCAATGGTGATGTTGGCCTTCCATGTGTCGGGCCCCCAGCCTATCCTGCGCATGAACACAGACACCCACCATGTTGCAGATTGTATGACTCCTTGTCCCCAGGTGTAATAGACTCCACTGGCTCCTCTTCCTTTCAAGTCCACTACAGACTTTTCCTGTCTGGTTGTAACCTTTCCTTGGAGCTGCTCTGCCTCACTCCATTTCCCTTTCTACTCTCTCTGCAAGTCTAGCACTGCCCTTCCCTGTCCCACCTCATTCAGCATTATTAGCCCTATGTCAGTGTGAGAGAACTCTGCTTTCTCCAGAGCTTCTGAATTCAGGAACAGCCTTTGTATCCTTCTGCCTCTTCAGCTTCACTCCTTTCTCCAGATCCCAGCTGAAATCATTTATTTTCTCCATTACTTCTGCCTATTCCTTTCATTCATCCTTTGTTCTTATTTGAGCCAGTGTGTAATATAAGAGGCTTCCAGGGCACTGCTGAGAGAGCCAAACCTGAGAAAATTGCTTAAAACCAGGCCACTTACAGCCCAAGACTGGGGATTCCTTCACTGTAAGGAAAAGCAAACCAGTCACAAAAATAATCTCTGCTGCCTCACTGGCCAGCCAGAAGTCATCCAAGGAAATCCTTTAGGCACTCTAGCTTCCCTTGTGCCACACAACCAGTATCCCTTCTTACACAGATGAGAGGTTATGAAAACCAATCTCACCAATCCACACAGATCCTACCAGTCCCAAAGGACCAGCCACATCCCCATGTCAAATATACTTACATGTTGCCCAAAACAGCATGCTGTGCCAGTACTTTAGAATCTAAAATCTAAAGGTTAATAAGAGAGAGAGAGAGAGAAAGAAAGAAAAGGGTGAGAATGAAATTGTTAGTGGTAAAATTACGTAAAAAAGTCATAGAGTGCTCGATAGAGGCTGCAGCAGATGCTGCTATCTTAATGGTCTTGGGGTGCATCCTTTGTCAGGATGGGTCAGCAATTCTTCTAGGCACAGTTGTAGCAGAGATGTTCCTGAAACAATGAGCTGGACTCAAGATGGAAGATTGCAGACTAGATATTGAAGACAAAATAAAGATTATAGACTGAATGGAGGGATCTCTGTGCCTCTTTTATACCCTGGCCCATGTGGAGGGAGATCCATTGTCCCTCCCTGTCTGAGAGCAGGTGCACAGTGGAGAACTGCATTATCAGGACACTTGGCAATGTGCTGTTCCTGGCATTCTGCCATTGGCAGTCTCTCAGACTGCATGTCCACAGCTATATTTCTTCAGATATGGATGGGAGCTGATGAAGATGTACTTAACAGAGAAAGGGCCTCATGTGGCTAGGTTGCCATGCCTCCTACTGTGATAGAACTTCAACTACAAGTACAGATCCAATACTTATAACTTCACGTACAAAAACGATACAGACATATAAGCAGCATAAACAGATTCAGTGAATCAACAGCTTTAATTAGACACCTCAGTTGGTCCACTTGGTACAAGATTTGGTTCAAAATTAGGACAGTGGTTACAATAATGGTTCTCATGTTCGTTTAAAACTCCAACAGCATCACACAGTGGGTGGATTACTTTCCTATAATTCAGTTTTATTTGATTTGTATCTGAAGGACGCTATGCAAACTTAGATGAACATTGTGGTGTATATGTAACATTATTGCTGAGCTATAACTTAAAAGAAACAAATTACAGAAATCAAAAATGCCGAGCTTGCATACTCCCTGGAGCATAACCCTCCTGCATTTGTTTTGGTGACCTTGAGCAGTAGTGTGTGTTCCCAGTGTCGCAGATAATAAAATATTTGACACTACTCTTGCGTGTCTAAAAACAGCCTGAGATGTTTCCATTGCCTTTCATTGAGTTTAAGCCATAAATACCATTTCTTCTTCTGTGCTGACACACAGACTTCCCTGTCTGCCTCAGTAGAAGCTAATGCAGTAAATCAGAGGCAGCTTAAAGGAAGACAGGGCCAACGCTCTCTGTACCCCGGCAAGGGGAGTCTGAGCAAATGGAACTGGAGACAGATCCCAGGCTAGAATTCCTGTTTTGTGATGTTTGGCTATCTAAACTCCTGGCTGTTTTGAAAGTATGTGTAAAATGAAATGACATCTATATGGAGAGCTGCCTTGGATGTAGATGCCTGTTCCCCTGGTTATTTTTTGCTATGAGGAGCCCTGAAGCAGAAATGTTTTTTTAACTTAAAGGCCAGACTTCTAAAGCTCTTATAGCTGTTATTCAGAATGTTCCCTTGTAACAAAAGGAGCTGGAGGAACAACAAAACTGAAGGAGGATGACTGAAGGTTTCTGGAAATGTCTATGTAATGTCTGCATCTACCAATCTGAGTAGTAAAGAAATTGGTTTAAAAGGTGTACCTATACAGGTATATACCCACACTGATAAGTTTTGGAGCCTCTCCTATCCTTGGATCGCGGGATTACAAGGTCAGCATTTCCCAAAATATGACATTTTTTGGTTTACAAAGAAACTAAATAATAACCTTTTACTCTGCCCCTGCCTATCAGAAGATGTCAAAGTGCTTTACGTACTAAGGCTATGGCTACACTTACAAGTTTACAGTGGTACAGCTATACGGCTATGCTGCTGTAACAGCATGCATGTAGCCAAGTTGGGCAGATGGGAGGGAACTTGCCCGTTGACATATTAAAACCAGCTCAACAAGCAGTGTTAACGCTGTGCGGTCCTGAGTAAGTCACTCACCTCCTCGTGCCAGTTTCCCTAGTTGGAAAAGGAGGGTAGGGCCACTCACCCACTGGGCAGGTATGTCGTGATCGAGGGCAATAAAAACTATATAAAGACTTTGGGGAAAAAAAAACTTCAAGTATAAGGCTATGCACATTAGTGCATGTGCTGGCAAAACTTAGGTCACCGGAGGCAAGGAGGTGTCACATTTTGAGTTACAGAAATTTTGCTGACATAAATGCTAGTGTAGACACAATCTAAATCATTTACTTACCTTTAAGGAGTGTCACATGTTATCCTCATTATACAAATAGAGAATTATAGGCACAGAAGGAGCTCTGACTTGCCCAAGGTTACACAGCATGTCACTGGAAACCTTGATTCAGTGTTCATCGTTTCCTGCAGAATCCCATTTTTAAACTTTCTGGATTCCTCTTGTAAATTCTCCAAAAAGCTGTTTGGTTTCATCTGTCTGGTTTACTCCACTGCTGTATTTCCAGCAGCAGCAGCAGTAGCAGCAGCAGCAGCAGTTACCTGGAAGGTTCATGAGCTGAAATGCTCATCTTTCCTAATGTCATCTTGTCTGATTAGGTTTTGGTGCTGAGTGAGAAAAGACAGATGAAAGTAGGGAGTGTGACTGGGCTAGGCATGTGCAGAGATGAGCTGCAAGCTCTCGGCATGATGGAGAGATCTGTGTGATAGTCATTTATATCAGGTACTGTAAGCTACACCATTTGGCATCAATTTTCCTCCTTATGTAAATAGCAGGGTAGGTTTATTTATTTTGCTAGGCTGCTTCTGGCTTATTTGTTTGTTCATGGGTGAAGCCTGAACCTATGAAGAGCTTTTCACGTCACCTAAAACACCACATCAGTTTTTCAGTAGAACTTTTTGCCTCCCTGCTAAGGTTTGTCTGAAGGTTGAGATCTTCTGAATGATTATAGCTGTTGCTGCTATCTCACGTTTTATAGAGAGCACTTTCACAACTACAGGCTCAGTTATAGCTCCAACGCTTGAGCCGAGCTGTGGAGGAGGAGAAGCAACAATGGTAAGAAGGGTGCTGTTATGGAAGGCCAGGGCAGCCTGGAGGCTCCCAGGAACACTGGGGACTACAGAACATGTGGAGCAGCATGCGCTCCACACAGTGCGTGCTTTCTCTGGGGTACTTGGTATTGCTGGCAATGCCATCTGCCCCTCCCCATTTGCTGGCAGGGTATTTAGACAGCAGCATCATTATGGCTTCCACATGACTGGGAACATTTGAAGGAGAGAGAGGACTTCCCGGTCCCCTCTTTTGTCCACCATCACCACTAATGCTTTTGCATGATGGCAGACATATTTTGACCCTATAACAAATAGATAGAAATGGTTTCTGCCAGGAAAAATTTCAGGTTAGCATAGATGACCCTTAGTAAGGGAAGAGGAAATGACAAAGACTTCTCTCTCTTTTCTACCCAGCCCTAGAGACTAAAGTATATCTGTATGGAGACAAACTCCTGTGACTCATCTTTACACACTCAAAATGTCTTTCTCGACAAGCTCTTCCATCTCCAGTCAGAGTACCTTAGGAGCTGGCTGGAATCTACCCTCCCTTTGATCACAAACCTGTTGGCTATTTGTTTTTTGTCCTTACACCAAAGAAGCAATAATAAGCACACCCTCTCAGGGAAAGCAACAGAACAACTGTGTTGCAATCAGTGCCTGCCTGCCAAATTGATTAACTGTAATGTTCAGAGACCACATCAGTATAGATGTATATTTTAGGCAAATCCTAAGGAAATTAAGAATTTAAATTATCCTCCACATATCCTACCTCCCACTAAAATGAATCCAACCCACAGGTCACTTGGGCAGAAATGTCAGTGTGAGAATGCTACATTGTTAGCACAGTAAATGGAACTGCATAACAAATTGGTTAAATAATCTCACTCCGTTAAGAGGTAAGTGGTGAGGGAGTACATCAGGCAGGGTTGTTTGAAGCTGAAAGCTTTACGCTTCCAACCCACAGTCAAGGTTTTTCCCCTTTTCTTTTATTTAGATACCCATTGTTGCAGAAAAAAGAAAATCGGTGTAGCCAGTGGTAGTCAGGCCTACAGGCCAGGTACAACACACAGAGTTCTGCAGTTGTCTGCCGCCGTCTTTTATTCACTGTGTTGACTGGGTCCCGGCATGCAGCAAACAGTCCATTTTGGCCGAAGCACCTACTATTAACTATGACACTGCCATTTGCTCGTTTTTGCACAAATTGAATGTACCACTCAGATTCCTGCCAAGTTGCCTTCCAGTTGAGTAAATATCTGGTGCCCACACACAGGTCCATTGGCCCTATTTAGGAAAGGCAACCCTTTTTAAACCAATCACTTATCATTACTCCAGTTGTCCCTCCCAAGAGCTCTCTGAGTTCTCTCTTTTCCACAGAATTTAAAAGCAAAAAAGCAGTCATGTAGCACTTGGTCTGAAGAAGTGGGTCTGTCCCACAAAAGCTCACCTAATAAACTATTTTGCTAGTCTTTAAAGTGCTACTTGACTGCTTTTTGTTTTGATAGTGTATAGACTAGCACGGCTTCCTCTCTGTTGTTTTTAAATAGGTTGTTTTAAAAACTTCTTGACAAATCTAAATGGCAATTAAACTTTTGATTAAATGCTAATGGACCACAATTATAGCTGAAAAAAGAAAGTGCTTCTGTTTGAAAGGCAGGCTGCAGATGAACTTGGGGGCCTTTTAGTCCACCATTCCTCAAGTTTTGACAGTGTCTATTTCTTGTGATCTGTCACATCAAAGGCTGCTCTGGGTCTGCAGCTGGGTTGATGCATCTTGAATTCCGTAAAGTTGCCAAGTTGCCATCTTTTTTTTTTTTCCCCTATAAAAGATACGGACTGGGCCGTGAAAGAAACTAATGACATTGGTAGGTGCTATTATATGACAAGACCTCACTGGAAACCAAATGAATGATCCCATTTGGGATTTCGGTGGGGCAATAAATATGCTGGAAAGCTTCATCTGGAAACCTAACTATTTTCTGCTATTTGCCACAAATGGTATCAGTAGGTCTGATACTATTGCAGTCTTTCCTGGAGAAAAAGAGGCTTTAGCTCTGGAAACAGAGTATCTAGGCAATATCAAAGAATGTCTTAAGAGCTTTTAAAGTAGAAAATCCAAAAATAATTTATTGAACATGTACATGCACCCGTAGCTCAGCTCCCTGACACTTGGGCATATGCTAATATGTAGGCACATATTCAGACACATATCGCTGTATGTTTATACTGACATACACCAATGAAGACAAAGTATTATGGTTAAGGATTGGCTTTAAGTTTTTATGAGGCACATCAGTGGCTGTCCTCAGTTAACTCAGAACAGTTAATGTAAAGGAACTGGCATTTGCTGAACTTTGTTTCTTATTGTGCCCTCTTTTGTTCCCTTTGCTATTGCTCTGCCCTAGTGCGGCAGCTAAACAGTTCAGTATTGGCCTTGTAAACCCAGGGATATGAGCTCAATCCTTGTGGGAGGCCTTTCAAGGGCTTGGGGCAGGTTAAGTTAAAAAAAACAAAACCACCACCTCTATCAGGGTTGGTGATAGGTCTTGCTGTGAGTTCAGGGGGCTGGACTTCATGACCTCTTGAGGTCCTTTCCAGTTCTGTGATCTGATCTGAGATCTGCTTTAATATATGTATATTAATGTGTTAATACTTTGCCCATGAGTTATTTTTAAAACATCTGCGAAAATGAAAGAGAGCCTCTCCCTCTGCTGTGTATTCCCTTGAGAACTATTTTGTTGGCACATGTCTGCCCACTGGGCTCTGAGCCAGTTAAAAGGATTCAAGAGTGTGGAGGAGATGCTGAAATACTAACCCTTAAGGACCTTGATGGCTTGACTCACTAAATACGTTGACAGTTAATTGGCTCAAGCTAACACAAATAGGGAAGATACATTACAGCTGTAACCATACCAGCAAAGATCATAGTTGCCCAGTTAGGGACAACATGTAAATAGAGTCTCCCTAGACCACCACAAATGCCTTGGTTTGGTTTGTTTCTTTTCTAGTCACCTTCAGGGAGTTGTACTATGGGGTCAATGTGACCTATGAATACCTGTATTAGGTTAACTGTTGGCTTTTCTCCAGCTAATTTGAGGAGAAATGATCCTTAAAATTAATTCTCCAGGCCTAGATGTATCACAATCAACATGGCTTGTCAGGGTGTTAGTACGTTTGCACTAAGAGATTGAGAGTATGTCAATACTTGGGAATAAAGTCAAATTTGTGAAAGTCGGCTTTGTAACACTAGATTTTATAAAGTTTAAATTGTGTCCACATCTGCTCACAAAGTTGACATAGTGCATCCCCACTACATTGCCTAAGTTTGACTGCTGCAGCAGTGCATTGTGGGCGTCTGTCCCACGGTTCCTGTAGCTCCCTTGCATTTTGGGCTTTCTTTTGCCAATGTGTATGGGAAAACATGCACTGCAAGTGGTTGTGGGTGTGTGATGTCATCATTCCAGCGTGCATTGCTCTCACTCTGCCCACCCACCACCGTTGAAAACAAACAGCCGTTTTTCTGAAGCCTGCCCTGAATCAGGCCGCTGTGGTGATTGCCACTATCAGAGCTGGTTATTTGTGTCAGTCTGCATGGAGCACAGTAGAGTGAGAAGGTTGAGGAAGTAGCAGAGGATAGTAAAGTTAAGGAAAGTGAAACACTTGAGAGTGTTGTCAATCCCACATATTAGGGTGTCTGCACTCTAGCTAACTGTGCCATGTTTAGTGACCTCAGATTTCCCCTGGTGAAAGAACACCCTGAGAATGTGAGGCTCATGAAAAAAGCTGTACAGTAGCCAAGAGGATCAGTAAAGCTGCAGGGGCTACAATAATCTGAGAGCATTTCAGGAAACCTGTAGATTTACGTGCTTTCAGTGGAGCCCATCTCCTTGCACTCTGCCTTGGAGTACATTTTTCACCTGAAGACGAGCTCTGCATGGAGGGCTCCAAAGCTTGTCCCTCTCACCACGTTGTCATTAAAAGATATTATCTCGCCCATTTTGTCTCTGATGCGGTATATGTAAGTTTTAAATCATTGTTTCTTCTAGTCCCCTGTCTCATCATAATTTTAGTGGCCTGATTAGGTGTTTGAGTCCTGCAGAAGTGCAGTAGCCTGTGTATAGACTAGTTTTCCCATTGGGAACGAGGTTTTATTCAGTCATTGTGTTTCTGTGAGTTGCCTGCAGTTTGCTCTTGCAGCCTCTGCGTGGCACTTTGAGTCACCTCTGCCTTTATTCCAGCAGTCAAACAGCTAATTAAGTGCACAGGACGGCCTTCGGCGCATAATATTGTAATGAGGTAGGAGGGCTTGGGCTAGCCACAGCTGCCTTAGCGTGAGCTGCACACACTGTTTCTAGTGCCAGGAACTAGGAAGGAGCTGAGTTTTTGCTTTGAATGTGGCTGGCACCCCCCGCACACACCCATTGAAATGCAGATGGGGGAGGTCTGCTTCTGATGCAGAGCATGAGCTGGGCGTGGGGACCTTAGAGAATCTCGGACAGGAATCAGTGGAGTTCGCTGAAGATGGGTAACCAGCCGGGGAGGCCGGAGGAGTTGGAGCAAGGTCTGTATGTCCTAGGGAGGCTGCTTGTATGAGCTCTGTACTGAACGCGTTGTTCTCTATCTGCCTCTGCTTTTGCCGCACACGCTTAGTTTGTGCTGTAGCTTTTTAACTGCACAGTCCGGGTGAACGGAAAGGAGAGGCTGCTGTCTTGTAATGCTCATATTTCGGAATGTTCCCAGCGTCCTAGAAATAGTACAGCTGTTTACCTTGCGACTAGGAAGTGCCATTGTTGGTGCATACCTGATATCACAACGGCCTCCTTGCACGAGGATTTCGAAAGACAGCCTTTGCTCCTTTGAGTAAAGAGCCAGGCAGATACTACACGTAGCTTGCATGATGCAGCTAAAAAGTTGTAACGTCTGTCTCCTGACGAACTATTTATCGGGATCAGTAGGGCGAGTTCTGTCATTCATTGTTTACTGCGGGAGGCCTTAGGTTTTCCAGGTCCTTAGAATTTTAAATAATGGCTTTGTGAAAAGTCTCTCTCTTTCCATTGTCTCTCTGAAGCAGTGTTTTGCATGTTAAACACTTGCAGATTTTATGCAAGATGGGGTCTAATGGCAGGTAATTTCATTCCCCACTGGAAGCTCATGTGGCTATTCTGTGGGATAAAACAGTGTGGTAATCTACTATGCTATTATGTAATCTGTCTTTATTGCCCTGATTCCTGCCCTTTGATTTAACCTGCTTGCCTCTGTAATGCCTAGTGACAGGAGAACAGTAGGCCCTGATGTCTCATTTTTGTCTGTAGCTTAGGTCCCATTTGCATTTAGAGCTTTGGAAGGTGCAGAAAGATCACACAGCAGGTAACTTACTAGCATTATGTTTCTTCTCACTGTTCTCATGGGGAGTTTAGTCCCAAAATTCTATATAGATCCTGATCAATCAGTGTTATAGCTGCAAAGCAGACATGTATGCTAGCCATTTGAAATGTAAACAAAATGTAGCTGATTTGGGCTTGAGTGTGTTGTGTAATCAATGCTTCCTATTGCCACCTATTAGAACCTATAATCTTCCAAGATAGATATGATATTGGACACTAGCACTGCGGTTGGGTGGAACTTGCTAGCTGTGTGTTAATAACTAGCCTAATGAAGAACATGATCTGCCAATAGTCAGTTACCAGAAGAAATAGTTCTCCTGGAATATGGACAGCGTTATGCAGTGATAATATGGCTGTCTATACCATGTCCTGAAATGCCC
Source organism: Carettochelys insculpta (assembly GCF_033958435.1). Classification (NCBI taxonomy): domain Eukaryota; kingdom Metazoa; phylum Chordata; order Testudines; family Carettochelyidae; genus Carettochelys; species Carettochelys insculpta. Next base: position 3,546,694 of record NC_134155.1, read on the forward strand.
TATTGAAGTTTTACAAGTCCCACCAGAGCTAACTGTGTTCCTTTCACTACAACAGGGAGACAGGGAATGCTGATGTTACCAAGTTAAAAGGGTAGGTGGGAGACAGAGGGGCTCCCATAGCTCCAAATCAGAGTTCCAGGAAATTTACTCAAATGTTCAGTCATTTTATAGAATTTGATTACCCTGCTGACATTAAACAAATCAGTAATGAGCATCTAAATCCCCTCCATGGCTTAGATTAGAAACTCTCAGCCTTAGTTTCAAGACATTCGCCAAATGCAGTGAGGGGTGTTATGTCAAGGGGACAAGGGTTACAACTCCATTGTCTTCAACAAGATTGTAATCTATTTTTGTTGTGTAGATGGGACTGTACCTTATTTTAACCCCGTTGTCTAATTCTGCTTCAGCCTTGAACATTTGCAAGGCAACAGCATGAGTACATAAGAACCTAAATCTCAAGCAAGAGAGGTAGATGGAAATTGCTTCCAATATCACTTGCTTGGTAATGAAACTCAGGGATTCGGTAACTTTACGCCTTGTCATTGAATCATAAATGTCAGTATGTAGTGGCTTCATTTCTTTGAATGGAGATTAGGGCAAATTTTGCTCTTATTTGCGGAAATCTAAGGCCTCAGCTCCTCCAGATCTACATTGGTATGCCAGAGTAGAATTTGGCCTACCAAAGTCCTGTCTTTGCCCTAGCTGAAACACCGGAGGCCACAACCCTGTTTAAATATAGTTATTGAGATCAGTTTTCTTGATTGCCATGGCCAAAGATTATTCTGCTAACTATATTCTGGACACTGCCTACGGAGAGCTCTTTATGTGGTTTTCCTAGGTAAGCTATTCAGTGATATCTGAGGCCTGATATTTATATGGGTTTTCATGGGAGTTAAGTGCGTCAGTTATTTTTAAGATGTGACCCTTTGTGCTTCCAATATGATTTGACTACAAGCCAGACTCTAGATCATACACACGGCCACACTCATCCAGGAAACTCACATTTAAATAGGATGGACAACAATTGATTATTTTAAAAAAAATAAAACTAGTTTTTAATTTGTCAGAATTTTTAATTTTTTAAAAAATCAATAAAATACTAAATTTCTCATTTAAAAATAACAGTTACAATTAATTTTCATCACAAACATGCCACACATACACTTATTAGTTTCATAAAAATGATTTAATGGCTCTGTGTCCAGCCTAACAACCAACTGTTGCTTCTTGAAAGTTCTGGGTTTTCAATTTCTGTTTCTTAGAGAACTTAAAAAATAATGTGTACAAAGAAAGACATAGGCTGCTGAAAGACATAAGGGATTGTTTTGTTCTGTGCTTATGTGGTGGTGGACTTTGGCCAAGCAGGGCGGTGAAATTAGTTAAGATATTGTCTTAAACACAGAGACACAATATATAGGAAAGGACAGCAGCATAGAAAGGAACAGTGGAGTGGACTAGAAAGAAAAAGGAAAGACTTATTAAGCACACACGCAGCTCCCTATATTCCCCCACACTTTTGCCTCAGAAAAACTGTCCTGGCTTCTGGGCATGAGATCCTGTCTGGGAATTTTTTTCAATAAATCCCTCTCCTGGGTAAAAAAGAAAATGTGTCAAGTGTAAGCTGTACAAGATGATGATACAGGGCCTAGCTGCTAGAATGAAACATCATAAGGAAAGCTGCTTATTGGGAGAAAATGATGTGGCTGAAGACATGGATTTGAATGAAGAATAATGTGTTATTAGCTGTTTGGTAAATTAAATAATTCACTTTGCAATGCATCATTATTCAAGACTCTCTCTGTGCCTTTTTACTGTGATTTAACAAATAAATTCCCAAGCTGTTTCCTGTGTTGGATGTTGCTAGGAAAAAAGGTTTAGCTTAGCTAATTCTTGTGGCTTGTTTAATTAGTTAACTAGGTTTAGGTATACAATAGAGAGAGCTGCAATAAGAGAAATCTGAAGTTGCCAGTTACCACTGTCATATTGTTATTTTATATTCCATAATACTTGCTTTTATTTTAGAATACGATAGCTACAGACCATAATGGTGATGCCAGAAGTGTATTCCTTATTTTACTTAAGCATAAGTCATCTTTCCCAAGGGAATCCCATTCTATAACTTTTTTCCCCTCAAAAAAACAGAAGTGTGTCTCAAGCGGACTTACTCCAAAATTAAATGCCTTCTTCTAAGTACAGACAGTGGTAGCTTTTAAATTGTCTCAGTTTAAATCAATCCACCCTGCATTTAAATAAGGTTACTGCTAATCCGGTTTGAGCTGTAATGTACTCAGAGTCCAAAGGAGAAGGAAAGCCAGGTACACCAGCAAATCTTAAATGCCATGTTGTGGTTAACCAAACCCTAGAATATGCTTCCTGCTGTGTCCAATTGGGTAAGAAATGCTGTGAGATGGATGGATGTTTTCTGCATGCCATGTCTGTGCTGCTGTTTTTAGCATTGTACTGTCCTGCTGCCTCCCTATTACTGGAGCCTTTCACAGAATCATAGGGCTGGAAGGGACCTCAGGAGGTCATGTAGTCCAGCCCACTGCTTCAGGCAGGATCAACCCCCACTAAGTCATCCCAGCCAGGACCTTGTCTAGCCAGGACTTAAAAACCTGAAGGGATGGAGAATCCACCACCTCTCTAGGCAATGCATTCCAGTGCTTTACCACCCTCCTGGTGAAGTAGTTTTTCCTAATATCTAACTGACAGCTCTCCCTCTTCACCTTCAGACCATTACTCCTTGTTCTGCCATCTGACACCACTGAGAACAGTTTCTCACCCTCCTCTTTAGAGCTCCCCTTCAGGAAGTTGAAGGCTGCTATTAAATCATCCCTCAGTCTTCTCTTTTGTAAACTAAACATGCCCAGATCCCTCAGCCTATCCTCATAGGTCTTGTGCTCCAGACCCTTAATCATGTTTGTTGCCCTCCACTGAACCCGCTCCAGCAAATCCACATCCTTTTTATACTGGGGGGCCCAAAACTGGACACAGTATTCAAGATGTGGCTTCACCAGTGCCGAATAGAGGGGAATAACTGCTTCTCTAGATCTGCTCAAAATGCTCCTCCTAATGCACCCTAGTATGCCGTTAGCCTTCTTGGCTACCAGGGCACACTGTTTACTTATATCCAGCCTTTCACCCACCATAACCCCTAGGTCCCTTTCCATCATGCTGCTGCTGAGCCAGTCAGTCCCCAGCCTGTAACAATGCTTGGGATTCTTCTGCCCCAGGTGCAGGACTCTACACTTCTCCTTGTTGAACCATATCAGAATTCTTTTGACCTAGTCCTCCAATTTACCCAGGTCACTCTGGATTCTCTCTCTACCCTCCAGCGTATCTACCTCTCCCGCTAGTTTTGTGTCATCTGCAAACTTGCTGAGGGTGCAATCCAGTCCCTCATCCAGGTCATTAATAAAGATGTTGAATAATACCAGCCCCAGAACCGAGCCTTGTGGCACTCCCGCTTGAAACCTACCGCCATCCAGATAGTGAGCCATTGACCGCTACTTGTTGGGCCTGACCATCAAGCCAGCTTTCTATCCCTCTTACAGTCCAAGGACCAATCCATATTTCCTTAACTTATGGACAAGAATGTTGTGGGAGACCATATCAGAAGCCTTGCTGAAGTCAAGGTATATCACATCCACTGACTTCCCCATGTCCACAGAGCTTGTTACCTCCTCATAGAAGCTAATCAGATTGGTCAGGGAGGACTTGCCCCTGGTGAATCCATGTTGGCTACTTTTGATCACTTTCCCCTCTTCCAAGTGCTCCAAAATGGATTCTTTGAGGATTCCCTCCATTATTTTCCTAGGGATTGAGGTAAAGCTGACCAGTCTATATTTCCCTGGATTGCCCTTCTTTCCTTTTTTAGAGATGGGCACTACGTTTGTCTTCTTCTAGTCATCTGGTATCTCCCCCTATCTCCAAGAGTCTTCAAGGATAATGGCCAAAGGTTCAGCCATGACCTCTGCCAATTCCCTCAGTACCCTCGGGGGCATTAAATCCAGACCCAGACCCTCTCTGCTTGTCCCCTGACAGAGCCTATTACTGCCACATGTTTCTATGCACTGCAAAATAGATGCAGACCACTTCTCAGTATGACATATAACTATACTTACCTTCCTCCCTGCTACGCCTGGTATTGCATTTTAGACATACCTAAATTAATCCCTTGTTTGGTGTCAGAGGCCTAGTCTACACTAGAAAATTAACACAGTATCCACTCTGAATCCTCCCAAACTAGTCTACACACTGTCAATGTTGTTAGCATGTCAAACACATTCTTTTGCAATATACTAGAACCCACACACTTCTCATCCTCCCAGATTGCATAGTTCATTTTAATCAGTTCTGCCAAAATTTGAAAAAATGTTTATACTCTTAAGTGATTCTGTAAATTGTGACCATGGCAAGTTACATCCTCTGTGCTTCAGTTTCTACCGTATTGAAATGGAGGTCAGATGGTGGTTAATTCTTACCTAGTGTCTCTAACAGTTTTGAACATTCATGTTTACAAAGCATTTGGTGTTCCTAGAATGAAGAGTCCTATAGAAATGCAATCATATTGTTACTTTGAAGCAGAATTAACTCTCCAAGAGCCCGATCAATATTACATGTGGTAGTGATGTATAAAAAGAACCCACATCATATAGGAAATAGTTAGAGATCTTCATAAGAATTATGTGGAGGAGGGCAATACTGTGTCATTTTATAGTGTGTGGCAAGGGGAACTCCTCAAATACTGACTTTGGATTACCAGTAGCTAGTCACATACAGTGTTGTAGCTGTATTGGTACCAAAGTCTGAGAGACAAAGTAGGTGTAATATCTTCTGTTGATGAGAGAGGCATGCTTTGGACCTACACAGAGCTCTTCTTCAGATCTGTGCTTGTCTCTTTCACCCACATAAATTGGTCCAATAAAAGATACTACCTCACTCACCTTGTCTATCTCCTTAGCTGGTTAGGCAGCCTGGATTTCTAAGCAGGCACTTGTCAGTCCTTTGAAGATATCTATGGAGATTGTGTTTTCTGTTTATCCCTTTTAAACCTGCAAACAACTTGATTGAGATCTTTGGGAGGAGGTGGAAAAATGGCTTAAAAACAGCAGACTTCAGCAGGAATGTTAATATCTCTGTTTGGAAAGAGGTGACCCATGAGATTATCCAGAGTTAGAGGTTTTCTTTGTTGGGTCCTTGCTCATTGTTGAATTGGCTCGGATAAGAATACCAAAAGTAAGAGGATACTCTTGGATAGCATTGCTGTACCCTTTTAGCATCTGCTATGTCCCACCCCAGAGCTGGCTACATTTCATGGCAGAGGAAGGGATTCCTCTGTGTATGCGTATTGTGTAGTTCATAAAGCATTTGGGATCTTTCAAGATAAAAGGCACTATAGAAATATGATTGATTTATGCTGGTTAACTTTTTTTTAATGGGTTTCTTGCTTTCTCTCTTCTTCAGAGTCCTCCTCCAAGTCCCTATTTTCTTTTTCTCCCACATTCCCCTTGTTAACTTGGGAAGCTTTTCATTTGAGTTCTGTGATGTGTCAGCAAATCACCTCTGCCAAGTAAGAGCCCAAGAGAACAGATGTATTTGGAAGGGGAGAGGGGGGCAATCAAATTAATGACTCACACTTGTAGTTTGAGTGCAAATAGCAACTGCAAGCTCCATCATCTGGGACTCAAATGATGAGTTTTAGACCTTCTGTTCCTCAGTGGATCCAGCAAACCACAATTTGTGGTGGACAGATTTTTTTCTTAGTCACCTCTTCCTTACCAGTGTTGCTTTTGCCCACTTACAATCTACAGAGTGGAAACAAACTGCTGATTAAATCAGCCTTACACAACTTTATTTGTCTTGAGAAACTAATCTGCCCTCTCCTTTGAGGCCAGTTGGTGCCACCCTTGCTGGTATATTTTTGTAATGTGACCACAGTTGCACTAGAACTGGTCTCATCTCTAAATCATTCCACAAAAGCTGTTAGGTATCAAATTACAACAGTCACTGCATGGGAGGGGAAGGCGTGTTAGTTTGGATCTGTAACAGCAACGAAGGGTTCTGTGGCACCTTATAGACTAACAGAAAAGTTTTGAGCATGAGCTTTCGTGAGCACAGACTCACTTCATCAGATGCTGGTCTTGGAAATCTGCAGGGCCAGGTATAAATAAGCCAGAGCAAGGGTGGGGATAACAAGGTTAGCTCAGTCAGCAAGGGTGAGGCTTACTACCAGCAGTTGATCTGGAGGTGTGAACACCAAGGGAGGGGAAGCTGCTTCTGTATTTAGCCAGCCATTCGCATTCTTTGTTTAAGCCAGAGCTGAGGGCGTTGAATTTGCAGATGAATTGTAGCTCAGAAATTTCTCTTTGGAGTCTGGTCCTGAAATTTCTTAGCTGTAGGATAGCTACTTTTAAGTCTGCTACTGTGTGGCCTGGGAGACTGAAGTGCTCTCCTGTGCGTTTTTGTATATTGCCATTTCCGATGTCTGGTTTGTTTGCGTTTATTCTTTTACGTAGAGACTGTCCAGTTTGTCCAATGTATATAGCAGAGGGGCATTGCTGGCACATGATGGCATAAATTATATTGGTAGATGTGCAGCTGAATTAACCCACTATGGTGTGGTTGATCTGGTTCGGTCCTGTAATGGTGTTGCTGGTGTAGATATGTGGGCAGAGCTGACAACGAGGTTTGTTGCATGGATGGGTCCCTGAGTTAGAGTGACTGTGGTGCGGTGTATAGTTGCTGGTTAGGATTTGCTTCACGTTGGCAGGTTGTCTGTGGGCAAGGACTGGTCTGCCTCCCAAGGCCTGTGAAAGTGGGGGGATCATTGTCCAGGATGGGCCGTAAATCCCTGATGATGCGCTGTAGAGGTTTTAGCTGAGGACTGTAGGTGATGGCTAGTGGTGTTCTGTTGGTTTCTCTCTTGGGCTTGTCCTGTAATAAGAGGCTTCGTGGCACGCGTCTGGCTCTGTTGATCTGTTTTTTCACTTCCTCAGGTGGGTATTGCAGTTTCAAGAACGCTTGGTAGAGATCCTGTAGGTGTTTGTCTCTGTCAGAGGGGTTGGAGCAAATGCGGTTATATCTTAGTGCTTGGCTGTAGACAATGGATCGTGTGGTGTGTCTGGGATGGAAGCTGGAGGCATGAAGGTAGGCGTAGCGGTCAGTGGGTTTACGGTACAGGGTGGCATTGATGTGGCCCTTGTGGATGAGCACCGTGGTGTCCAGGAAGTGGATCTCCTGTGTGGACTGTTCCAGGCTGAGGTTGATGTTGGGGTGAAAGTTGTTGAAGTCCCGGTGGAATTCCTCCAGAGTCTTCTTCCCATTGGTCCAGATGATGAAGATGTCATCAATGTAGCGTAAGTAGAGACGGGCTGTTAGTGGAAGAGAGCTGAGAAAGCGCTGTTCCAGGTCAGCCATGAAAATATTGGCATGTTGAGGGGCCATGTGGGTACCCATAGCTGTGCCGCTGATTTGAAGGTATATATTGTCGCCAAATCTGAAATAGTTGGGTGTGAGGATAAAGTTACAGAGCTCAGCCATCAGATGTGCTGTAGCATCACCAGGGATACTGTTCTGGACAGCATTTATTCCATCTTTGTGTGGGATGTTGGTATAGAGAGCCTCTACATCCATGGTGGCTAGGATAGCGTTTTCTGGTAGGTCATCAATGTATTGCAGTTTTCTCAGGAAGTCAGTGGTGTCTTGGAGATAGCTGGGAGTGCTGGTGGCATAGGGTCTGAGGAGAGAGTCCACATAACCAGACAGTCCTTCAGTGAGAGTGCCAATGCCTGAGATGATGGGGCGTCCAGGATTTCCAGGTTTGTGGATCTTGGGTAGCAGGTAGAATAGCCCCGGACGGGGCTCTAGAGGTGTGTTGGTATAAATCTGTCTACAATTCATCTGCAAATTCGATGCCCTCAGCTCTGGCTTAAACAAAGAATGCGAATGGCTGGCTAAATACAGAAGCAGCTTCCCCTCTCTTGGTGTTCACACCTCCAGATCAACTGCTGGTAGTAAGCCTCACCCTTGCTGACTGAGCTAACCTTGTTATCCCTACCCTTGCTCTGGCTTATTTATACCTGGCCCTGCAGATTTCCAAGACCAGCATCTGATGAAGTGAGTCTATGCTCACGAAAGCTCATGCTCAAAATTTTTCTGTTAGTCTATAAGGTGCCACAGAACCCTTCGTTGCTGTAACAGTCACTACATGACTCCAGGAGGGGGGAGTCAAAGCGTGCGCTTGTTTGAGCCCCACTGTCCTGGGATGGGGGTCAAGCAGGGAGACAAAGTCCAAGGCTTCAGCCCCAGGTGGGGAGCCTGTAACCTGTGGGCTGAAGCCGTTGGTTTTTGGTCCTGGGTGGTGGACCTTGAACTTAGACTTGCTGGGACCTGGAACCAAACCCAAGACCTGGTGACCCACAGTTTGAGAACCACTGCTCTAGGCTGTATTCATTCTGGGAATTTCTATCCTAGGTTATGATGATCTTTTAAGGGAGATGGGTTTAACTACACCAGCAACTAGCTGCCTCCCAAATGATGTTTTTGAGGTCAGGGTTCTGGTGATAACCTGCAGGTCATCAAGAACCAGATGTTTAAAGGTATTTAGGCATCTGCCTCTCATGGAACTGTCTGCATCAGTGGGTTGGAAGTCCAGACTGGTGGTAACTTCTTTGTGGGCTGGAGCAGAAGCCTGTTGAAGAGGCCTTAGGAAGGGCAGTCACCAGGACATAGTTTATGCTTTCTGACTGGTGTGGGACTATTTTGGTTTTGAAAAATAAACTCATCCCCAGAGAAAGGGACTGAAATTTTGCACTCTTGGGCGCTTTATTTGATATAGCTCATCATCTTTGTTTATTTTATTTATTTTATGTTATATTTACCTTACCCTATAGCTAAATAGCTCTGTTTCTTGGTATCTGAATCATCCAGACCCTCAGTGATAGAATGGATGTAGTGTAACAGTAAATGTAAAACCAGTTTGCCTCTCAAGGGGCCGACTAGATTAATTAAAATGGATGCAGGTGTCCTGCCGGCACTGTCATGAGCTTTTTCTGCATTGGCACTGACAATGTCAAATCTCGCTGCTGACTTAGTGGGCAGAAAGAGGAATGCATTGGTCGTGCAAGAAAGAGAAACTTAACTGCATTTTTTTTTCAGGTTCTATTTTACTGTTCAGTGCCTTAATGTTAAACCAGTAGCATGGCCAGGAACTCCGGTTGGAGGCTTGTCTATGCTACTGCTTATGTTGGTCAGGAGTAGAGCATCTTCATGAGATGTGCAGCAGTTGTGCCAATGTAGCATAGTAGTATAGACTAGGCCTTGGTCTATCCCCACTGAAAGATCCTCCTATGGGACTTCTATCAAGTGTCAGCTAAGCGTATTTCCTTGTAATTTCACAAAAAGAAGTCTCATTGATAAAGATGCTGCCTCAGATGCAATAAAATGGATGTATCTTGAGCTATTCAGTTTAGCTTTGTTGATTCCTCGTCTTGGACATTAAATCAGTCTTTGAATGCTGTGTTTCAAAATGAGAGCTTATAGAGTTGGTGGGGCAAATTGAGGCCAAGTGTACGATGGCTCCTCTGAGTCTGTTGACATTGCACATGCTTACATCAGATGTGAATTTGGCCTCTTGTACATTACTCATAAGCTGGCAGTGGGTGATAAGCATGTATTTTGATGTTCTGACTTTCTTTCCTAGCAGGTGTACAAAGCCTCTTAGGCAATAAAAGATGGCATAAGATGATCTTTGGTCACAAAATTAACATACCAACTTTCCTTTCTTCCATGAATTCCATGCATATGCCTAGATAGTTGTGCAATGTACCATCTATTATTTTCAGTGGACTAGTAGGGTGTATATTGCTACTCTATCCCCATGGTCTGAAGGGCCCTCAAAGCATAGGTGTAGAACTTACCAAGATAACCTCTTTGTCTGAATAATGACAGAGATAGCCGTGCTAGTCTGTATTCTATCAAAACAAAAAAGTAATCATGTAGCACTTCAAAGATTAACAAAATAATTTATTAGGTGATGAGCTTTCATGGGACAGACCCACTTCCAAAGAAGTGGGTGTGTCCCACGAAAGCTCAACACCTAATAAATTATTTTGTTAGTCTTTGAAGTGCTACATGTCTGCTTTTCTCTTTGTTTGAATGCTCTGTCCTTGTATGTGGGATGATCTCAGACTATCAGTGTGATTACTCCTGTCAGGTCATAAAGTTTCAATGGAGCTGCAGTTTTTTTGTCCTCGTGATCTATATTGATTACATTACTCTGATTTGGTCGGCAGGAGATTTAGCCAGTGGTAATAGAAATAGAAGTAGTAGAAGTTGAGAAAAATATGTCCTTGGGGAAAACGGAGATTAAAGTGGGTTTGCTGGGTCATGTGCTGAGTGTGACTTGTTCAGGTAAATGCTGTCTGTGGCAAGGAGATACACTTCTCTCTTCTAGCAGTTACTAACTGAATGCTTGACTAGCTTTGTTTCTGCATTTTGAACTGGATTTACTGAGGTGCTAGGGAAAGTTGCTGGAGAACAGGCTAAGTAAATATATCCCTGTCTTCTGATCCCAGTTGTATTTAAGTCAGGGATCTCAGACTCAGTTTATCTTAGGGCCCATTGCCAGTCCTCATATTCTAGCAGGCCAGGGAGCCTCTTCCCTCTTGAAAGCAATGACAAACAATGTTTTCAGGCACTTTTTTCACTTGTTAGCTGTGTAGAGCCACAGCAAGGCAAGCCTGGACCCTGGTCATCTTCAAACTTTTGTGGCAAGCATTGTGAAGACCTCACAAATTATGCTGTGGTATGTACAGAGCCTAGCCAGGAACTGCCAGAATGAGAAAGAAGGTGAAGAGGACACAGACAAAGATGTGTATAAGACACTGGAGTGGAACAATTGGCAGATGCCGGCAGCAGTCAATCCTGTTCACATAGTCAAATGCTAGTTCTGGTCCAATGAGATGAGCAAAGACCGGTGGGACCACACAGTAATACAGTGGGAGATGCCAGTAGTTATTCTTGGAGACCCAGCTTACCCTTTGCTCCTGTGGCTCATTAAACTGTACACAGTCAGCCTAGACTGCAGTAAGAAGCAGTTCAGCTACAGGGTGAGCAAGTGCAGGAAGATCGTAGAATGTAGAATGTGCTTTTGATTCTTTAAAGGCAGGGTTTCAAAGTTTATTACTTTTGCAGAGATTTAACCAAGTCAATATTCCTACGATTATGGCAGCCTGTTGTGTGGTCCATAATATCTGTGAAAGTAAGGGGGAAATTTTTGTGCCAGGGTGGAGGGTTGAGGCGGCTCTCCTGCTCACTAATATTAGAAGCCAGTCATCTGGGTAATAAGGAGTGCACATTGAGGGGCGTTGCTAGTCAAAGAGGCTTTGAAAAACAGCTTTGTGAATGACCAGACAGCAAAATGACACTCACATGTGTTGCTCTTAATGAGGTGACCCCTATATCATATGTTGGCCTGCAAACCCTATAACACTTTCTTCTGTGCAACACAAGTAATAATGCCATCCACAGCCTCAGAAACAACCCTGACATTGTAATCAAAGAGGCAGATAAAGGAGGAGCTACTGTCATCATGAACAGGTCTGACTACCAGAAGGAGGCTTCCAGACAACTCTCCAATACCAAATTTTACAGGCTACTTTCCTCAGATCCCACCCAGGAATACACTAAGAAACTACACCATCTGTTCAGGACACTCCCTACACAAGCACAAGAACAGATTTATACCAACACACCTCTAGAGCCCCGTCCGGGGCTATTCTACCTGCTACCCAAGATCCACAAACCTGGAAATCCTGGACGCCCCATCATCTCAGGCATTGGCACTCTCACTGAAGGACTGTCTGGTTATGTGGACTCTCTCCTCAGACCCTATGCCACCAGCACTCCCAGCTATCTCCAAGACACCACTGACTTCCTGAGAAAACTGCAATACATTGATGACCTACCAGAAAACGCTATCCTAGCCACCATGGATGTAGAGGCTCTCTATACCAACATCCCACACAAAGATGGAATAAATGCTGTCCAGAACAGTATCCCTGGTGATGCTACAGCACATCTGATGGCTGAGCTCTGTAACTTTATCCTCACACCCAACTATTTCAGATTTGGCGACAATATATACCTTCAAATCAGCGGCACAGCTATGGGTACCCACATGGCCCCTCAACATGCCAATATTTTCATGGCTGACCTGGAACAGCGCTTTCTCAGCTCTCTTCCACTAACAGCCCGTCTCTACTTACGCTACATTGATGACATCTTCATCATCTGGACCAATGGGAAGAAGACTCTGGAGGAATTCCACCGGGACTTCAACAACTTTCACCCCAACATCAACCTCAGCCTGGAACAGTCCACACAGGAGATCCACTTCCTGGACACCACGGTGCTCATCCACAAGGGCCACATCAATGCCACCCTGTACCGTAAACCCACTGACCGCTACGCCTACCTTCATGCCTCCAGCTTCCATCCCAGACACACCACACGATCCATTGTCTACAGCCAAGCACTAAGATATAACCGCATTTGCTCCAACCCCTCTGACAGAGACAAACACCTACAGGATCTCTACCAAGCGTTCTTGAAACTGCAATACCCACCTGAGGAAGTGAAAAAACAGATCAACAGAGCCAGACGCGTGCCACGAAGCCTCTTATTACAGGACAAGCCCAAGAGAGAAACCAACAGAACACCACTAGCCATCACCTACAGTCCTCAGCTAAAACCTCTACAGCGCATCATCAGGGATTTACGACCCATCCTGGACAATGATCCCCCCACTTTCACAGGCCTTGGGAGGCAGACCAGTCCTTGCCCACAGACAACCTGCCAACGTGAAGCAAATCCTAACCAGCAACTATACACCGCACCACAGTCACTCTAACTCAGGGACCCATCCATGCAACAAACCTCGTTGTCAGCTCTGCCCCCATATCTACACCAGCAACACCATTACAGGACCGAACCAGATCAACCACACCATAGTGGGTTAATTCAGCTGCACATCTACCAATATAATTTATGCCATCATGTGCCAGCAATGCCCCTCTGCTATATACATTGGACAAACTGGACAGTCTCTACGTAAAAGAATAAACGCAAACAAACCAGACATCGGAAATGGCAATATACAAAAACGCACAGGAGAGCACTTCAGTCTCCCAGGCCACACAGTAGCAGACTTAAAAGTAGCTATCCTACAGCTAAGAAATTTCAGGACCAGACTCCAAAGAGAAATTTCTGAGCTACAATTCATCTGCAAATTCAACGCCCTCAGCTCTGGCTTAAACAAAGAATGCGAATGGCTGGCTAAATACAGAAGCAGCTTCCCCTCCCTTGGTGTTCACACCTCCAGATCAACTGCTGGTAGTAAGCCTCACCCTTGCTGACTGAGCTAACCTTGTTATCCCCACCCTTGCTCTGGCTTATTTATACCTGGCCCTGCAGATTTCCAAGACCAGCATCTGATGAAGTGAGTCTGTGCTCACGAAAGCTCATGCTCAAAACTTTTCTGTTAGTCTATAAGGTGCCACAGAACCCTTCGTTGCTGTTACAAGTAATAAAGATACTGTTGAGAAATCATCCTTTTTTATTTAGGGAGCGTTATGAAGCATAGAGAGAAAAGAAGTTCAGGGTGGGAGCAGGGGATTGCCAGGGGTGAGCAAGGGCAAGGAGTGTGTTGCATTCCTCTTGTTCAGCAATCACAGCAGTGAGAATGTCAGCATCCTGTTCCAAGTGACATCCCTGGGAGTAAGTGGAAGTCTGCACTTGGCTCTCCCCCAGCCCCCACATTCTAGGGTACCTAGAAGACGAGGCTGTGGAACATGAGGGGAAGGTTTTAGTTCATCATGGGCTGTAGAGGGGCAGTGAGTGCTGCATCTTCCTGTCCTGTTCTTCCTTCAGGCATGTCAATGGTTATGTTTGCTGCCTCACGAGCCTCAATATCTCCTCCTAGGTCTTGGCTTCTGGTTTCCTCACACTCCATCCTCCTCTTCCGCAGTGTTTTTCTCTGCCACCTGTTTAATTTCACCCTGTCTGTGGGGGCAAATTGCATCTGCTTAAGGAGCCTGTCATCCTGAGTACATTTTCACCATTGGATCTGTGCTAGCCAAACAGCTGGAGGAGTGGGCAATGGGCTCGTTGTTGCACTCATTGTAACCAAAAAGTGAAGGGCAGACTCTGTAGAGGAAATACATTGTGAGCTTTATGGAGATGTGCGGGCAGGATTCCTGCTCAGTCTCCAGACATATTAACACTGTTCTAGAGAGCCTCTGCTGTGTAGGCAGAGTGGCTGCCACAGATTGCACCCAATTGCTTTAACCATCTTTTGTAGCATGATTAAAAATATAAACTCACCAGAAGTGTACTTGCTGCCATCCGAGTCTAGGCAGCAATATGTCCTGGGAGGAGTGGTTTGGCTCCAAAGTTTAAAAAAGGTCCTGACTGTCAGTGAGACCAGCTGCTCTGTTCACCTGCTGACCATTCTCCTCCTCTGCTTCCTCATCAACCCTGTCCTCCCCACTGTTGCCTGAGGCTGCTTGAAGAATCTCTTGGGAGGTGTCTATGGACAGCTTTGGGACAGTGATTGGGTTTCCCCCGGAGTCCCGTGCAGCTGCTCATAGAAGCATCATGTTTGCAGCAATGACCCAGACCCCTACCCCAGCATCATGTCCAGGATCTCATGCTAACGTTGCTCTGCGACCCTGGCCATTCATTCATGGTTAGGTTTGTTGCCTATTCTGCTTGCCATGCTGGCCAAACAGGAAACAAAATTCACACATTCCTGGGCCTTTTCCTGTGCTCATGGAGAGAAGCAGAGTTGAAAATGCTGGCCAGAGTGGTTGCATTGCAGTAGTGTGGTACACCTCTAGGAAGCCAAGAAAGTCAGCTTCACAGCACTGCATCTCCACTACCCTAAAGCTGATCATGCGAAGTTGACTTTAGGGTTACTCATGAAAAGCAGGAGTACTGAAATTGATCTAACAGCCTTAAAAGTTGGCTAGGTGGTGTGGGCTCGTTAACGAAATCATCCTAATGTGGCTAAGTTCAATCTCAACTCATTGTGTAGACCAGACCCCATTGTGCTGATCTCCTAGAGGCTGAGAAATGCTATTGCTTTTATACCACATTGCTGCAACTGAGGATGAGACAGGGCGTGATAGAAGCAAATTTTCTTGCACCCTCTGGAGCTCCCACCTTCCATTCACGGAGCTTCTTTGAGGCTCTTTTGGCTGGGGAAAATCTGACTTGTTCCTTTAATTATTAACTCTTTTTTTTTTTTTAAACCAAGGAGTTCCTCCTTTGAAGTGGGCAACCTTTTATGGGTAGCATTCCGTACTCTGGAGCACTCTTTCTATTTTCCTTCTGCCCTCTTCTCTACTATACCTCGGCCTGGAGAGCAGTGTGACTCACCCATGCAAAGGAGTGAACTTTGTTTTTTTATGATCTCACTTCAGTTCCCATCAGACTGGTGTGCAAGCCACAAAACCTACCTTTATAGTGGGTGCTAACTGGCTCCCCTGTTGGCATCTTCGGTGGTGGTGGGGGAGGGCAGGTAAAGGTATGTAGGTACATGAAGTCTGAAGTCCCTTTGTCATTTCTTTAACATATATTGGGCACGTTAGAGGGATAGTTGTAGCTCTGCTGTTCTGTTTGCTGCCTCTACCCTCTGGGCTCAGAACTGCAGTGTCCCCTTCAGGGCACTGCCTACCATTCCATTCTTGCCCCATTCTGGAGGTGTCTGCAGTCCTCAGTCCTTACAGCTGCCATCATGGCCAACTGCAGCCCCAAAGTCTAGCCTCTTGCCTCAGGGGCAAGTCACAGTCTGTGCAGGCTATGTTCCTTGGTGGCAAGGTGTTTGGTGTGTGGGGTGGGGTTGGGGGAATCCAGACCCACCCACAACTTTGGATCCTAGCCCAGGGACCTTCTGGCGGCAGCCTTGTCCTGCTCTACTTTACTCTCCGTAACTGACCCCAATGTTCTCTTGGCCATGTCCCCATGACCTTTGCACTTTCACAGCCTGGTTGATATGTGGCTGAACCTTCTCTGCCACTCCTCAGTGCAGGCACACAGCACTGCTCCACCTAGGGTGCTTCTCATTGGGAATCAGTCCTTCTCTGTTGCTAGTCAGGACCCAGCTAGCCTCTGCTCTGCTGAGCAGCTCCTTATAACTGGGGTGCCCCTGCCAGCTACCTTCTCATTGGCTCTGAGCCTCTCTGTAATTGGAAGGGTTTGCACAGGCTCCCTCAGGCCTGTTCTTAATTCCTTCCATAGTTGGCAGGTGTCAATTTTTTTAAAAAATAATTTCAGTGTATGTTTATTTTCACACTTATCTAATTTTTATCTGTTTAACCCTCATTTGTCTCCCCAAAGCTGAGGTGAACTGTTCTCTGAAAGATAAGAGGCTCAGGAGCAGCAGCCTAAGCACTTTTTATGAGGAAACACACAGCAGACGTATGGCTTCTGCACTGAGAGTGGCAGTATTTTGGTTTATTTTGCTGAGGTAGCCCATGCAGCCCCCATGGGCCCAGTGGAGGCAGGGCGAAGGGCAGAAGGTGCGTGGCTAAAGGCAGTCAGCTCTGGGGGATGCCTCACGTGCTCAGAGCTGTATGCAAAGCACCAGCACAGTGGTGCCATGGTGTTTCAGAGGGTCCCAGAGCTCTTGCTGCCATTGCTGCTACTTCAGCAGCAGCCAGAGATCCAGATCCCTTTGAAAGGCTGATCCCAGGGCAAAGCCCATGTCATATCAGTCATGGCCTGAGCCTACATCACATCAGTCAGCTGGTAATCTGATTGCAAATTGTATTTGCAACTGTATGTAGTGTTTATTTTTCCTGTGGGGGCTTAACACCTCCAATGAAAGTCCTTTTAATAAATTTCTTCCATTACAAACCTCTCCCAGTTGCATACTTGCAGACTTACTACTGAAATAAATGGTCATGCTGACCTTTAACTGTTCCTCTGGGTGCCTTTGAACTCTCATCCCACAGGACTTTTAATTACATTTTAGAAGGCCAGCGACCACCCTGGCTGCAGCAGCAACAACTAAATCATTCATACAGATTCCCTGGATGTTACTAATGCAGCTTTCAAACAGGCCACCCTAATCTTTCTTCCTGTCTTGTCTTGTGGGTTTGTCTTTCCTTTGTCTCTTTCCAACGGTTCTATAAGAGAACTGAGAAAAAGGGTTAGTTGAAAATGGGCTTGGTGAGGGTATAGAATAATCATGTTTGATTTAAGCAAAATTTGTTTAATTCTTAGGATGAAGCCAAGCTGTCAATCTTTGAGAGTGCTTACATTCAGAAGCAAATTTCAACTTTCTCTCCTGGCTGAGTGAGGAAAGTTTTGGATCCTGGGTTTTGGTTCTTCTCATTCTCTCCATCACTTCCTCTTTTTCCTCAGTTACTGAGAGTAATGGGAATTGATAGTGACTCTGCAGCTGGCTTCATGTAGCAAATGCTGAGTCTGCAGAAAATAGAGTATGTGAGATCTCCTGGCCCATTTACAGGACTTTCTGTATCTCATTTTGACAGGCGCATAGACAGGAAATTTTCTGGAACAAACAAAACCAGTGAGTGGCCCAGTTCAGAGAAATGCCTGTCATTTTTGCCTGTTAATGCCATAGGTACAAAAGAGGCTCAGAACTTATAAGGCTTACAGAAATAGGAGTTACTCCAGACGCAAAACTGGCCAAATGAGCTCTGGCGATAGAGTTCACTGCAAGTGACTTTGTACCCAGAGATCACTGCGCTGCTGTAGATCTCCCTACACTAGGGTTAGGATAATGCAGCCTTGAGAAGAGTCTTCATTATTCTTTGGGACCACGTCTACACTAGCAAATACATTCGAAATCGAGGTCAGAAGATGGCCTTCTTTCAAAATAACCCGCAGAGCATCTACACAAACCCCACTCTTTTTCGAAAGTAACATCGAAAGAACGGGGGCATTCCACTGAAGCTGATCCTCCATTCCCGCGGTGGGAAGAGCAGCCCACTTCAAAAGAGTATTTCTAAAGAGAGCAGATGGCTGTTTCAAAAGGGAGTCCTCCCTGGCAGCGATCAGCTGGCAAGCGGCAGCACCGCTCTTAGCATTAGTGGAGCTTTATGGCTCCAGCGTCTGGCTGCATTTAAAGATGGAGGCTCCCACAAGCAGGCAGCAGGGAGCCCACACTGCTCTGTAGCTCTCTGGCTCCTGCGACACCTCAGTCAGCCCCTCGCCCTCCCTAGCCCCAGGGCCAGCCATCTGGACCCCTGCCCACCCCAGGGGCCCCGCAAGGACAGAGGCCAAGCTCCAGGACTTCCTCTCCATGTAGGAGGATGAGGAGGTCCTCCACCACAGCGGGGTCCAGTGCCACAATGCTGTGGCATTTGAGTGCCTGTCGAAGGGCCTGACTGGCCGGGGCCACCCCACCCTACCCACACCCCAGACCAGGTTTGTTTGAAGGTGAAAGAACTGCACCAGCGGTATTTCAAGGGGTGCGGCTGGGCGGTTGGGGGCAGCTTCCACAAGCTGCCCATGCTATAAGGAGCTCCACCGCCTCCTGGGGTCAAAGGAGGCTGGACCACTGGTCATTGTGCTGGACACGTGAGCCTGACAGCGAGCCACAGGGGACGACGGAGAGCAAGGAGCACCTGGGACCGGCAGCCAGTACTAGGTGCCCATGGATGGCACAGTGACTTGACCCCAGCAGCGATGATGGCTCAAGCGAGGGGTCCCCGTCCAGCCAGGCCCCATCCGCCCGTGCCTCACCCGACTCCATGGAGGGACCCACAGGTAGGTGGTGTGCACGCCAGCTGCGCCAGGATCTGGGGAGGGGACCTTGGGTCCCACCTGGGATGGCCACAGGCCTCCCACACGGCCGCCAGCCCTGGTGCATGTAGACCCTGGATGGCTATGCTCCCTGGGCCCCAGGGGGCTCCAGCACTCGTCCCTCAGCATCACACAGCTGGGGCAGCACCACCGTCCGGCTGGCCTTGGAGGGACCAAGGGGCAGTAAGGGGAAGCCCATGCCCTTGGCGCCCATGTGTGGAACCCCAGGACATGGGCATCACAGGGCCCCCAGGCTGGGGTGGGTGGGCAGGGACGTGGGGTCCTGAGTCCGGGACTAATGGCCCATTCCTCTCTCCCCTTCTGTCTCCACAGCTCCTGCAGCCAGTGGCCAGACCAGCCTCACCACCGAGGGTGAGGGGGAGCGGCCCGGACCCCATGCAGGGACTGTGCGGGTCCACCACTGGGCCATCTGCTGGCACCACCAGGGCGGAGGAGAAGGCGGGGGATGCTGCCCACACCGCAGCCCTGCGGGATCTTACCAGTGTGCTATGGGAGTGGCTCCCCAGGGAGTGGCAGGCCTGGGACCAGGTTGTGGCAAAGCTTGATGCCATGGTGGACCGCCTGGCCCCAGCTGCCACCCCCTTGCAAGCCACTCCCGCATCCAACTCTCCTACCTCCATCCCACCGTCCCACATCCCCCCATCACCTGACTGCCCTGCCACCCCCCCGCCCCAGTCCCCATGTCAGCCCCCCTTCCGGTCCCCACTCCCAGTGGACCCCACCCCCCATGAACCCAACCTCACCTCCCTGGTCCCGACCCACATGCCCCCCGCCGGCCTTGTACAGCTGGCCCGTATGCCACAGGGCACATTTAGCCAAATAAAGTGCTGCCTAAGCACCGCAGCACTTCATTTGTAACCTCCCAGCACCCTAATTACCATGCCCCCTTTGAAACTGGGGGCTAGTCTAGACACAGCCCATATGTCCAGTCTTCTTTCAGTGGGCCCACTTCACAGGTCTCATTGGTTTTGGATCTGGCTTTCATCCCTTCTCCAACCCTTGCCTGTACCTTGACATGCCTGTCTTCGACACTTTATCCATTCACACCTCATTCGTTTAACAGAGCAATCAATTAAGCAAATCGAATATAAAGGGTACAAAGACATATTCTTTACCTTACTTATTTCTAGGAACTATTCTACAAAATACAAAATTTCTATGTAAAAAGACTTAATACAAAGTTTTTGTGTTTTATATGAAGATACAAATTCCTATATAAAAGGACTTAATACAATGATGTGTAAAAGAATTTGATAAAATGCTAAAAGCTCCAAAGAGAAGATGGTTAACTCGGAGATGTACCTATGCTGTTCCAAAGTATATGTGTTAAACAGCTGCTGAATTCCGCTCAAGCGGTTGCTGCATTACAGCGAAGATATAGTTATTTAGGGCACGTCTGTACTGAAAATACTGCACCAGTGTAGAGTTTAAATGAAGATGCTGCTATGCCAGCAGCAGAGCTTCTCCTGTCGTCATAGCTGATCTATCTCCCTGAGATGCCCCAGCTATGTTGATGGGAGAAGCTCTCCTGTCCCCATAGTACTGTTTATGCTGGGCATGGGTGTTACATTGACATAACTATCATTCAGGGTGTAAAATATGTCCACACCCATGACCAACATTAGTTCTACCAATGTAGCTCTGCAGTTTAGACCTCACCCCAGTTGCAAGGTGAAAATAGATGTTAGTACATTTATGCTTCACTTCTCTTGTCTAGATAGGTGGGAGTTAATCACTTAAGGCTAAATTACACTACAGTGCTCTGTCAACAGAAGTTACTGTCAGAAGAGACTTCCAGACAAAACCTGTGTTGCCAGAGTGCAGCCACACACAAAAGCCAATTGGGAGAGCACTCTGCTTTGTCGAAAAAGCAACCAGAATGCCCGACTGTTCTCTCAACAAAACAGGCATGCAGAAGCACAGCAGACAGGGCTGCCCGTTTTCTGGAAGCACTGTCTATCGAGAGAAGGTCCCCCCAGAGCGTCCACACAGCTTATTTGTCAACAGAATCTGTCGACAGCAGCATTATGCCTCATGGCTTTGAGGCAGAACGCTGCCAGCAAAAGTGCTCAGTTTTGTACACAAACTGTCAACAAAACACGTTTTTTGTGTGGACGTTCCTCCAGTTTTGTCAACAATACGGGGTTTTGTCAGCAAAACATGCTAGAGTAACTGTAGCCTTAGAATGAAATTCACAGACATGTAGAGGGCAAATAGGACTCTGATATACAGCTTTTGTCTTTTTTAAGCCTTTAAAGATTGTTAATAGGAGGGACTGTTGTGGGGATGTTCCTTATATTTCTAATGGAGTTCTCGTCAGATCTGGTACAGATGCATCAGAGGAACTGACTGTGCAGTCACTGTTACATTGAATAGAGTAATTCTATCATAACAGGGTGGTCTGCGTGGCTCCTTCTCTTGCCTGGCTGGAATCTCAGTGATCTCTCCCAGAAGGATTAGTTGATATGTAAGGGTGTTGCCTGTGTGACTAATCTTTTGCAAATAGACTCATTCAGAGGAATCATGAGTGGCCAAGCCTAACTTTGCCATCTGTAGTGCTACACGAAGTCCAAGGGACAGGTGGCAGCTTGCTTTCTGTGGTATAGATAGAAAACATCATCCACTCCTGAGTTATTGTGAAGTTCCCAACAATACAGACACACAAAAATGCTGGCATTGCAAGTCCCTGTAGATCATTCATTCTCTCAGCCAGTGGAGAATGGGTCAGACTGTGACTGTTTGCCACAGTGAGATAGTAGTCTCATTTACTCAGGCTGCTGCCTGAGTGGGGTTGATTGACCAGGATTTTTATTGTGGTTGTTAATTATTTGAGAGTGAACACCTAACCTAGTCAGATGCTTTTGATATTCCCACTAGGTGTTTGTTCGCATTTTTAGGCACCTAAATATCTTTGAAAATCTGGCCCTTTGTGCCTGCTGTCATTCTCATTCCAAGCTCCTGACAGCATTGGAATGAACATGAATCCATTTCAGGTATTGAGCTGGTCAGGTGCATTTGTCACTAGGTTATTTTATTTATGCATCCAGAGGATCAAGAATGTGGCCATTGGGATAGACCTGAAAATTAGTAAAGGCAGAACATATCCCTGGACTTTAGTAACATCAAGCACGATGAGCAGGACTTTCAATGGGTGATGCAGTCAGGGAAGTAGTGCAAAAACTTCATTGGCACACTGTATTTTTCAATGAACAGCCTACCCCAAATGCTGACAGACTGAGGGACAATCTCCATCCATAATATATTTGCTTTCCACAGCTAATGCTCTGTAAAACTTTCCATGAGTCATGTGCCCAAATACTTGTTCACTAAAACCTAAGCTGTACTGCCAACTGCACACACCTAAACCAGGGTCAGTGCTGATTATGTACTAGTATGTGTTGTGTGACTTCTGAAGCAAAATTTTTAATTCTAGATAATTCAAATGTGACAGCGTATACTTTACTTTTTTTCTTTTTTCATACATGTGCTTTGATAACCTTTTAAAATCTCAAAACAAAAAGCAGTCAAGTAGCACTTTAAAGACTAGCAAAATAGTTTATTAGGTGAGCTTTATTAGGTGACCTAATAAACTATTTTGCTAGTCTTTAAAGTGCTACTTGACTGCTTTTTGTTTTGATAGTGTATAGACTAGCACGGCTTACTCTCTGTTACTTTTAAAATCTGTAAATGCATGTGTATTGCCATTTGTATAGAGAAGGCCCTGAGGCTATGCTGATAGGTATGTGAGACTCAGTGTGTAGCATCTACGTGCTGCAGGTTCACTGGATGTAGAGGGACCATATCTCACTCAGCCAAATATGGGACATGGGGAAATGATGCTGTTGCATCGAGATTTAATGCACCCAAGGGTACTGAGGGAATTGGCAGATATAATTGGAGAGCCTTTGGCTATTATCTTTGAAAACTTATGAAGATTGGGAGAGGTCCTGGATGATTGGAAAAAGGCAAGTGTAGTGCCCATCTTTAAAAAGGAAAAAAAGGACAATCCAGGGAACTATAGACTGGTCAGCCTCACCTCATTACCCAGAAAAATCATGGAGAGAAGCCTCAAGGAATCCATTTTGGAGCACTTGGAAGAGGGGAAAGTGATCAAGAATAGTCAGCATGGATTCACCAAGGGTAGATCGTGCCTGACCAATCCTGTTAGCTTCTATGATGTGGTAACTCTCTCTGTGTACATGGGGAAGTCAATGGATGTTATATACCTTGACTTTAGCAAAGCTTTTGATACAGTCTCCCACAATATTTTTGCCGATAAGTTGAGGAAGTGGCTTGGATACATGGACTGTAAGGTGGATACAAAATGGTCTTGACAGATGGGCTCAACAGGTAGTGGTCAATGGTTCAGTGTCTGGTTGGTGGTCAGTTTCAAGTGGAGTGCCCCAAGGATCAGTTCTAGGGTCAGTACTGTTCAACATCTTTATTAATGACCCGGATGAGGGGATGGATTGCACCCTCAGCAAATTTGCAGATGACACAAAGGTAGGGGGTTAGGTAGATACACTGGAGGGTAGAGACAGGGTCCAGAGTGACCTAGACGAATTTGAGGATTGGGTCAAAAGAAATTTGATGAGGTTCAACAAGGATAAGTGCAGAATCCTGCACTTGAGATAGAAGAATCCCAAGCACTGTTATAGTCTGGGGACCTACTGGCTAAGTAGCAGTGCAGCAGAAAAGGACCTGGGGGATTACAGTAGATGAGAGGCTGGATATGAGTCAGAAGTGTGCCCTTGTAGCCAAGAAGGCTAATGGCATATTGGTGTGCATTAAGAGAAGCATTTCCAGCAAATCTAGAGAAGTTATTATTCCCCTTTACTCGGCTCTGGTGAGGCCACATCAGGAGTATTGTGTTCAGTTCTGGGCCCCCCAGTGTAGAAAGAATGTGAACACGGTGGAGAGGGTTCAGTGGAGGGCAAAAAAAATGGTTAGGAGTCTGGAGCACATGACCTATGAGGAGAGGCTGAAAGGTTTGGGCTTATTTAGTTTGCAGAAGAGAAGACGGAGGGGCAATTTGATAGCAGTCTTCAACTTTCTAAAAGGGGGCTCTAAAGAGGATGGAAAGATACTGTTCTCAATGGTGACAGATGGCAGAACAAGGAGCAATGGTCTGAAGTTAGAGGAAGAGGTGTAGGTTGGATATTAGGAAAAACTGTTCCACCAGCAGGCTGGTGAAGCACTGGAGTGTGTTACCAAGAGAGGTGGTGGAATCACCATCTCTAGAGGCTTTTAAGTCCTGGCTTGACAAAGTCATAGCTGGGGTAATTTAGATGGGGTTGATCCTGTTGTAAGCAGGGGGCTGGACTAGATGACCTCTTGAGGTCCCTTCCAGCCCTAGAATTCTATGATTCTATGAAAACTGGACGGATGGTCACTTTACATGGGAGTCAGGCAGTGGCTGCCCTGTGGGGGCTTCCGCTCTCCTGAGGGATTTGGGGGGCAGCTGCGGCTCTCAGCTGCTCCATGACTTGGGACACCAGGAAACGGGCTGCCACCCCACCAGCAAAGCTCCCAACTTCCACTAGCTGCAGGAGTCTGGGCCAGAGCCATGCCAATCCAGCTCCAAGCTCCCACCAACTGGGGAAAGCTGGACAACAGTCATGCCACTGTGCAGGTCCAGCTCCCCTAGCCGGGGGAAGCTGGGAGACAGTTGCACCGCCACATAGGTGAGGCTCCTGGCTCCTGCAGCTGGGGAGCCAGAACTGGGGGCAGCCACCTGAACCGTAAAAACGGGGAATAAAGGGTAATTAGCCCATTTGGCAAAATAAATTGGGATGCTGAGATAGCACCCAAAATACAGGGCTGTTCCACCCAAAATGGGATGGATGGTCACCTTAACTGGATGTCTCTCCATTTTCGTTGGCCACTAATATCTGTTCATTCCTGGGTCTTTGTATGGTATGTCAGTGTCACTGCCGTGGCTGGCAGTTGTTTCCTGTTAATGGGTTCATAAAAATCTCTCTTGGGAGCAGAGGAGTCATTTTTTCCTTATTGCACTTGCCTGAACAAAGCAATTTGAGGGCTGATGTGGGGTGGGGGATGGGACACGTACATGAAGGATGCCTTTGTGCAGCAGCATCAAGAAGTGGTTTGTTTTTTAAAGAAAACCCTCTCTAAAATTATTAATTTAAAGAAGCACTTAAGCTACAGCATTCAAAAAGGGTAACAAATACATCATCTCTAAGAAATTCTCCTTTTTTGGAGCATAAGCTTTCGTGGGCAAAGACCTGCTTTGTCAGATGCATTGGAGTGGAGATTCCAAATGGAGGTCTAATTATACTGGCTCATGAAAAGAAGAGAGTGGGTCTTTGCCCACGAAAGCTTATGCTCCAACAATCAGTCAGTCTGTCAGGTGCCACAGGACTTCT
The DNA here is from genome assembly GCF_033958435.1 of Carettochelys insculpta. Classification (NCBI taxonomy): domain Eukaryota; kingdom Metazoa; phylum Chordata; order Testudines; family Carettochelyidae; genus Carettochelys; species Carettochelys insculpta. The sequence continues at coordinate 3,571,938 of NC_134155.1, forward strand.
TGTTTTTGAGGATACAGACTAACACGGTTACCCCTCTGATACATGTCTGTAAAGTTTGTTATTTTTCCAATCCCTCCCTAATACCCCAGAGGCTAATGCCAGGGGACTGCTGCTCAGTGATATCACTCATCTGATCTATTTGCAGCTCCCCCATGGACGCTTAAGTCCGTCACCAAACTGCAAGTAGGAAGAGGAGGGGGAAAGACCTGAGCCGTGGAGCTGGTAGCTCTAGAGCCTTCCATGGAAAAAGTGAGAGTCAGTTTGCTGCTTTTTCACTTGATTCCTAACTAGAACGTAAACTCTAGCTCTGGCACCTCTTCATTTTAGGAAAATACAAACAAACATGTTCCTGTAAAGGCTGTGATCATATCACTTTTGGGCTGGGTTACATGCCATTCCTTGAGGTTCCTTCCCACACAGCTAGCCATTCTCCCAGGCCATATGCCAGGCAGCCATGTGACATGGTGGAAGGCAGCGGCTGTCAGGACAGAAAGGCCACTCAGCATTGCTCTTCATGGAGATCCAATTGGCCAAAATGTGAGTCTTCAGAAAAAGCGGTGGCTTAGTCACTAATGAGATGGCTAACGCAGCATAACTTCGCACTTCACCCTCCCACACAGGATAGTGCAATCGGGTCACAAGTCCAAACACACAAAAGAATAGAAAGGATAAATCCAGTGATGTCCAAAACAAAATTTAGCAATCGCCACAGCCCTCCCTCCCCCGCACCTTCCAGCCAGGCACGCACCCCCATGCAAACTGGCAGTGACATGCCACAGCCACTCTGCGCAAACTGAGCCTCCCCGAGCCACCTCCACCATGTGCTTTCGCACCAAGTGGTGGGGCAGGTGCATGGAGAGGCAAAGGGCACTCCAAGTATGTGGCTCTAATGAGCCACTTTGCCACATCATGCTCTCCAGTTCGCTGCATGTGGGGAATGGACACTGTATTTATTGGACATGTGGGATAAATCAAACCTAATTAATGCAGCAGCCTGGCTCCAGTTTCACTCAGACTCACAAGCCCCTCCTGTCCCATCTTCAAACCTTCCCTTGCTTTGGACCAGGAAGGGTCTCACGGCATGGTATACAGAAATACACAACATGATGTTTAAATGGGAACAGCGTAGTGCTTATTGGTAGGGGAAAGGCTCTCAGAAGCAGGACTACAGGATTCTTTCCCTACTTCTGCCATTCATTTCCTGTATGACATTGGGCAAATAAATTCGTCTGTCTCAGCTTTAGTCAACTCTTCTATATAATAGATTGCTTATCTTGTGGGGGCTGTGAAGTACAGTACATTACTGCTCGAGAAGCACATTGAGGTGTATGTGTGACAAAGGAGATGCTCCAGAACATAACCTAAATTGTTCAGAGCATCGTGTGTTGATTACACAGCAGAGAAAAATTCATTCATGTCACAGACCATTTGATTTCATCCACATTCCAGTCTTGAGAGTTAGTGCATAGAAACCAAGAGACTTGTTATTCCCATGCATTTGGTGGGCATGCAGTTCAGAGATGCCAGCTCTTGGCAAGTGGGAGCCCTTGGGTTAGATAATGGGAACTGTGCTCCCACAATGTAATGTGTAAAATTAGTTCTAAGACCCAGTATTCCGCCAGTGGCTGTTTGAATGGGAAATGAAAAAAATTAACATAATCTGTGCTTGAATTGTGCTTTCCATCACAGAGCAGAGAGCTGCCATGGTGTGCTGGCTTCTTCAGCTATAGATGACTAAATGTAGCCTGGCTGTGTGGGCTGCCTGCAGTCCAGCCAGAATATTCCTGCTATCTCTTCCCATAAACACAGCAGCCTTTGTCTTCTGTCTTATCATGCTTTTAACATAACACAGAGCTGTTACTGTGTTCTCTCTGGAGCAAAGTCTCCTTTCTGTGTTAGGGGGTCTTTTCTTCAGTCCTCTCATTGTCCCCCACTATTTATTGTGCTGGCTATTGTGTTTGTGTGGGGTTTTATAAATGTACTGCATTCTCCAAAGAACTGCAGAGCAAATGGTATGTGGTCATCATTAACTCCTTGGTTTCATGCAGGGTTCAAATGCAAGAACCACACTGGAGCTTTCTCAGTGTGTGGAAAGTTGTTATGAGATATCTGGAATTTGCCTGCTATGTAGTGCAGCAGCCATGCAAGCCTGCAACATGACCTGGTGATCCAAGCATATAGTTCTGGGGTCTGCTCTCCCATTGCTTTATCTGCCTGTAGAATTCATCAGAACTTTGTTTGTGTCACTTTAGAATGGCTTCCAGATTTGGCAAAATATAATTTATTTTAGCACTCACTCAGGGACAGATCCTGAAGCTCCCCTCTGTTGCAAGCACCTGGCTTGCTATCTCCTTGTTGTTTGATGGAATTTGCCCTTTTCCCTCAACATCACTTACAATATATCAAAGACCATAAGACCTATGTGCTCTGAAATAGCACTTCTATGTTGCATAGTGTGTGTTGGACAAAGCCAGGTAGCTTGAGGAGCCAGGAATTCAATGAATTCTAATCCGAGTTCTGGTATACTTTACTTTTTCTTTAGGCAAGTCAGTTAACCTCTGTGTCTCAGTTTCTCTACCTATAAAATGTGAGTAATAACTTTCTAATGTCATGCCACCTGTGCCAGCCTTAAATAACTTCCTTTCTTTTTGTATCAAGTATCGGAGGGGTAGCCGTGTTAGTCTGGATCTGTAACAGCAACGAAGGGTCCTGTGGCACCTTATAGACTAACAGAAAAGTTTTGAGCATGAGCTTTCGTGAGCACAGACTCACTTCATCAGATGCTCAAAACTTTTCTGTTAGTCTATAAGGTGCCACAGGACCCTTCGTTGCTGTTTCTTTCAGTACACTTTCAAGGCTGAGCATTCATGATGCTTCTCTCTGACACCTGCAGATCCTGTGTGCCAAAGTGTAATTAGTAAAACTGAAAGCTGTGAGTAAAAGCCCATTAGGAAGACCTCTGTATTTAAGTGGAATGCATAGGCCAAAGGGGTTAACCTAACCTATTCACTATCCAACATTAAACAGTATTAAATAAAGTCTGGGCTTTGTTGTAGAAACCTAAGTCTGCTCAGTACCACATCACGCATCATTAAAAATATTTAAGCTTTTAATAAAAAAGAAGGAAAACCAGTTAAGACATTTGCAATGCAATGTATTAAGTAAGTCTTTCATTTGATGACATTGCTTTTTCCCTTTTCCTTTACCTAAGGAGTTTCAGAAGGAAAAATTCTTGAGTTCAGCAATGTCTTCATTCATTCATTTGTGCCATGCTGATTAGCATAGGCAATCATGGCCCTCCCCCCCCCGTCTATTACAAGTACTCTGGAGCATCTCCACAGTACTGTGGCAATGCAACCATGAAGTGATACTGTCCAATATTTTCTCATGTTGTCTACCTTGTCCTCACTTTCCATTATACTTTCCTGTTGTCACTAAATTTTCAAGTGCAGACTTTCTAATTATACGGCCTATGAATTTTGCCTGCCTTGTTCTTATCCTATTTAACAGTGTACTTTTGCTGTTGGCTTCATTTAAGACAGACTCGTTCGTCCTTTTGGTCATCTATGAGATGCACAACGTCCTTCTTAAAATCTACATTTCTGTGGCTTCAGTGTACTTCTCAACTTGTTTACTGATAGATGTCTTAGATGTTATAACAAATGGTGGTAACTGTCCTTTTTGAGAAAAGAGAAGAAAATGGCTGAGTATGGTTGTCATCTGTCTGGAGAAGAAGGGGAGTGAAAACTAGGGGTGGAGCACTGGGAGAAGGGGCAGGGCCTCGAGGGGAGGAGGTGGGGCAGGGCCTTAGTGGTTTGGTTACCAGTGGTAAGAAAAGTGGCAACCCTATTGCTGAGATGAACTTGAGCTGCTGTTGCTGTTTTTATTAAAGTTCAGTTCCATGTCACTCTGGCTGCTGTTTGGAATTCAGCTGAAGCCAGAGGGCATGGCAATGTCATTTGCATTAATTTATTTCTGGTCTATTCTGGTCAGGATACTACTGAGGATTAAGATGATGAAAGCTAGGGTCCTAGGATCAGTAAGGTTGGCGGCTGTTATTCCAGTAGCATCTGTCTGTTCTTTTTGCATGTCCTTCTTTTTATTCTTTCTCAGCAAAATCTTTAAGGACCCAAAGAAGACATGATGGGTGAAATAGTCCTTCCCCTCATTATTTTGCCCACTAATTAGGCCGAACATCTTACTTACCAATTTTAGCTTATTAACTTCCTGTTCCATCTCTTTTAACAATCATAAAAACTCTCCCTGAATTATATTATTGTGGCCTTGTTGTTTAGACTCACATATTCTATCCCCCTTTCATACCTTTTCCCACGAACATTTGTCTTTTTAGTTCATTGTAACATATCAGGAACTTTTACATAGCTTTTACAGTGGAATTCATAATTGAGGTATATTTATTTTGGAGGCCCACTTGTCATAATAAACTCTGGGTTGCACCCACAGCCAGAGATCTCTTTCCTAACCTAACTGCATAGATATAACTTCACCACTCTCAGAATTTTTGTGGAATTTCACAAATTCCATTCTAAATATTGTCAATTTGTAAGCAGGTAGCGCTTTGTCACCAGAGTGATGGAAATGAAGACTTCAGTATCAGTTTCTTTCTGTCTCCTTCTCACCCATCCAGTTGGCTGGGAGGACTTTTGAAAAGCTAACTAGTTCTAGATGAATTCACCATATTGTTTTCTGTGTTTCTGAGAGCCTGCGGAAACAGAATTATCTTTGTCTTCAGATTCTAGTGGTGAGAGTTTCTCTGCTCCTGAGGCTCTATTTAACTAACCCTACATGAGAATTTAAGCCCTTTTTCAGTGCACATTTGCTAAATTTCAGATCAGGATGTTGTTCCACAAGCATGAGGTAACAGTAGCTATGCACGAATATAATTGAAATATTGTGGTTTTAAGAACTGTTACCTCAGGAAACCCTGAAGATGAGTAAAACTTCCACCTAGTATTGGAAAACTGGGATTACCAGCTTTCCAGTGAGATATGCAATTAACTTCCAACATAAATTGTTCACAGGAAAATACTTTGAAATAATTGCTCCTTCACACTAGGAAAAAATGCAAGCCATTTATCAAATAGCTCAGGATGCTTTCAGCATCATAACTGACCTGTGCCATCTGGCTTTTTTCTGAGTGGACCATTGCTGCATTAAAGCTGCTGAGAGTTGGTGCTAATCAGATGGGCTCACAGCCAAGAGTAATGTATGTTCTACCTTGCAGACAGACTCTTTATTTCTTTTAATAGAAAACTATCTTTGAACCATTAGCCATCTCTACCTGCTTGTATATTCTTTAATATTCTTTCTCATCATCTGTTCCATATAAATTGATAAGAATTACATTGTAATTCATTTCTTGTGTGTTGGTAATACCCAGTGCCACCTTTTTTTTTTTTTTAAAAGAAAAAGAAGAGCTACTCTGGCAGTACTCCCCCCCACATCCTCCCCATCAAATCCCATGGCTGGGGCTGCTTGAGGTGCTGGTACTCAGTACCAGCAAGAACCAGCACAAAAAAAGCGCTGGTAATACAGTAGTCCGTCAAGTTATCGGACGATTGCATTCCCACACACCCTTGCATAAGTCGGGGCAGCTTTTTTCCCTGGCAGGAGCACATGTTCTGTAGTTGGGGAAGCAGCAGGAGCACCTGGAGCTTCTTTTGAAAGATAAGTCCTGGGGTTGGGGGTGGGGGGGGCAGTTGGGAATGGTTAAGGCTGCGGTGGGTTGGGGCAATGGGAGGGGGCAGGGGAATTAAGCTTGGAGTGGTTTAGGGCTGCAGGGGGGTGCAGAGTGGTGGTGAGCCGGGGCTGCGTGGAGGTTGGGATGGGGTGAGCCGGAGCCACGCACGTGGTGTGTGTGTGAGAGAGAGGTGAGCTGGGGCCACATGGGTGGGTTTGAAGTGTGGCTGCATGGGGCAGGGGGTGAGCTGGAGCCATATGTAGGGGGAATGAACCAGGGTCATGTGGGGATGGGGGGGGGTTAAACTGGGGCCGCAGTGGTCCGGGGGGGTGTTGAGCCAGGGCCGTGAGGATCATGATTTTGAGTTGCACTTAACTATTGTTAATGTGAATTAAGTGCAACTCAAAATCATGCATTTCGAGGGTTTACTGTACCTGTTTTTACTGTCAACGCCAGAAACTCATCCAAGGTTAGTGGGCTTTTCATCTAGAAACTGACAGTTTTTAATTAAGCATTTCAATACAATTAATATAATGTAGTTAAAATAGTGAAGGACAATCAATTAACATAATGGAATTTGGCATTGCACTTTAAAAATACATTGAAACTGCTGCAGATCATGTGCCTAGTGGAAAGGAGTTGAGCAGACTGCTCCTTTCCTGAGGAGGAGGGAGTATGACATTTATACAAATGTTTGCAATGATGAAATCCACACACTCAGCCATGACTGAAATTATTCAGACATGCAGGTGTTTTCCCTTGGCAGTTGTAGGCCATAACTTTGTTGTCACGTGATTTGTTTCAGGTAGTGAATTACTGAATTTTTCTCATGTCTTCTCTCTGCCTTTCTTCAAGGAGTGGTTTCATCAGTGAAGCGCACAGGGATTCCGGCTCCTCGGGAAATTCCATCAACTGTCTCCAGAGAGCGAGCTGTGCTGCGTGGTCCAGTCGGCACCAGGAAAACTCAGCCGAGCCCAACTTCTTCTGGCACACCCACCCCTACCAAACACCTTCGTCCCTCTGCCAAGTCCAAGCAAGAGAATGAAACTGGGGACAAAGCAGCTCTGGAGTCCCAAGTTAAGGAACTCCTGGCAGAAGCAAAGACAAAAGACTCTGAAATCACCAAGCTCCGGAGTGAGCTGAAGAAATGCAAAGACAAAGGATCAGTTAATTCTGAGGTGATTGGTGCTTCAGACCAAAACTTAGAAATATTACCATTATTACCTGGTGACATAGACCCATTAATACTGACTCTTCAGGAAAAGAACAGGACTTTTCAAAAAGAGCTTGCTAGCCTGGTAGAAGAAAACCGGGTTTTGAAGGAGAAACTGATATATCTAGAACATTCTCCTCTCTCAGAAACAACAACAAGCAGTGGGGGTGACAGCAGCTTCACAACCCCGATTTCCCAAGAGTCAAGTTTTGGGGGACCAACAAAAAATCTACTCAGGTGTGAACCAGATGAGCCCAGACAGCATGTGAATGGAGAAGCAGTGCGAAAATCAGGTTCTTCAAGCAGTGATGTGACTAAAGCCTCCTTGTCACCTGATGTGTCTGATTTTGAACATATAGCAGATGTACCTTCTAGGCCAACCTCCTCCAACAGTAACCCCTTCAAGGATTCCAGATGTTCTACCACAGGGAGTTCTCCGAACAACATCAGTGAACTTTCTGTAGCCTCTCTGACGGAGAGGATACAAAAAATGGAAGAAAACCACCACAGCACAGCAGAAGAGCTCCAAGCAACTTTACAGGAGCTGTCAGACCAGCAGCAAATGGTGCAGGAGCTGACAGCAGAAAATGAGAAGCTGGTAGAAGAGAAGGCTTTGCTGGAGACTTCCTTTTGTCAGCAAAAGGAGAGAGCAGAACAGCTGAGTCAAGAAAATGAAAAGCTCATGACTCTCCTACAAGAGCGATCCAAGAGTGAAGAAACTAAAGTTCAGGAGGGGAAGATCCTTGAATTGGAACAGAAATGCACAGACTTGCTTGAGAAAGCACAGTTTGAAAGAGAGAAGCTGCTCAATATCCAGCAACAATTATCCAGCAGCCTCCGGAGTTTAGAAAGGGAGCATCAAGATGCCCAGGAGATGATCAAGAGCCTGAGAGAGGAAAACGAGAAGCTGAGTGGGCTTTTAGAAATGGAACGACAGAATTACGGAATGGTAGCAAAGTCTCTAGAGGACTATAAAGTTGCCTTAGAGGGCCTGAAGATTGAAAATGGATCTCTCAAAACTCAGTTAGACAGTGAGAAACAAAAAGCTGCAGAGATCAGTGCAATGCGATGTACTACTGACAACTCTGAGGTGCAAGAGATGTTGAAAGTGGCACATGCAGAGAAGGATCAGTTAGAACTGGCTTGTACAGAGCTCAAACAAGAGCTGCTGAAGGCAAATAGTGAAGTAAAACATGTCCAGAGTCTACTGGCAAAGGTAAGACAAAAAGAACATTCGCATTCAATGGCACCATACGCATCTGTCCACGATCAACCAATACAATGGGGTTTCATGAGCCACAGAGCAGTAATGAAGTAGAGCTGCGTCAATAATTCAGAGTGAATGAGCTAATCTATTTTTTTTCCTTTTTCCCCTTTGACAAGTGTGCAAGTAATGTAGGATATTTTGTAAGTTAAGAGTCCATGTTCTCATTAATCTTTTCTATCCATGTGTCAAATTTTTTCCATCCATATGAGGAAGAATTTTTTATGTGCACTGAGGCATGTGCAAATGTGCACCACCAATAGAAACATAAAACCTAGCTGTGGATGCTCTGCTATTCAGCTGGGCAGCATTTAAATTTCTCCTGAGCAGCTGCAGAAGCACACAGCTTACAGCAGAGTTTCCCAGCCAATGGGTTGGGACCCAAATATGGTTTGCAATTAGATTTGTTAAGGGTTACCAGCAGCTCAAAGCTCCCTGTGGCTCTTAAAGAAGCCATTTGCAGCTCCCTAATGCTGCCACATCCAGCAGCTATCTCTATCAATAAAGGAGCAATTATGCATTACAAAGACAGTTTCTCCACCTTTGATGTTTGTAGCAATCCTAGGCAAGCTGCTTAATAGACTCTTGCAGTAAGTAATTTTTGCCCCCCTCCACCCTTCCTCCTTTTTGCCTCCCCTTCTGTTCTATGTAGCTGATTTGTCAGTTTTCTTTTTTTGTTTATGACTCCCCCCAGCCTGAGTGTGGCCTCCCACAACCTTGAGCCTCTGAGTGTGGGGTTTAAGTTGGGGAAGTGGGAGGGAGTGGTTTGGGGATGAGGGTCTTTCCCCCACCACAACTCAGAATCAACTATAATAAAATAATAATTAACTATAATAAATGTTGTGTTATTATTAGTAATGGATTTTCCATTTTTCTATGAAATAACTACTATGAATATATAAACATGAGGGGGCACAATTTTATATTCTTGCCTCAGGTGCAAAATTAGCTAGTTATAGCACTGCTCCCCCCATTTTTGAATTGCCTTTAGGTCCCCAAGTTTTCCTGAATTGTCAAAATGGATGCCCATCTGGAAAAGTCTGGGAACCACTGGCTTACAGGAAACAATGCTCAGAATTATTTGCAGACCAATTCCTAGTCTCTAGATCATTTCCAAGTATTCAGGATTTGAAATTTGGGTGCAGCTAGTTAGTTTTCACTGCACTCATAGGTCACATGGTATTGTGTCTGTCTTCTGACTGAACAAGCATAAATTTGTATTATATGTTTTCTGGCTTAAACAGTTGTCTACAAATTCAAAATTTATTGTTTTGGAAGATATTCCTGCTAGCAAATGTATTCACTAGAGTAGTGAGGGGGAAAAATAATCAATTAAGGTGAATTCCATTGTTTGTGGTGTGACAAAGTCAGTCTTATTCTGGGGCCTCTGGTCTCTGTTCAGTCCACTGGGCCCACTTAAGGGCCCAGTTGCTCTCACTGGGGTGAGGGGTGGTCTGAGAGGAACCCAGCCCCCACCACTCGTGCCGGATTCTGTCCCAGGGACCCTACATGGCTGTTAGTGAGAAGAGCTGACTCCCTTAGCACAGCAACTCTCCTTCCTGGGCTGCTTCTCCAGGCTGCAGTAGTCACGAGTCCCCACTCTTGATCCGCTGAAGCTCCTCACTCTCCCTCTGTGGTTTCTGGTGTTCCTGATGCTCTCTTCTGCTCCTCTCAAACCTGTTCTTTTCCCACTACTCTGGTCTCCTTGTGTCTCTCCACTGGCCTCTCGCACTCTCTCCCCACCCTTCCCAATGTGAATGGTTTGTAAAGGCTTCTTATTAGCCCAGTCATGGAGTCAGCTGGCCCTAATTAGGCTGAGTCAGCTCCCACCCAGCTGTCTGTGAGTGCCCTGCTGGTGCACTGCCGGCCCTCCTGCTTGTTGAGGCTCCTTCTGAGGGGGCCCTCCGCCCTGGCCCTGCCACAGTGGGAAATATTCTGAGGTATTCAACCCAGTTCTGTAATCAAAGAAAACTAAATTACTGATGGTTAATGAACAGCAACTTTTAAAATCAGGCTAAATCACAGAACAAGTTGGTTTACCAAGCAGTGACTCAAACCACTGGTCCTACTGGTGTTACTGACATGAGAACAGAGGGTCTGATCTTGTATCCACTGAAGTCAGTGACTTCAGGTCTTTTGACTAAAAAGGATCAAGCCCCAAATGAGATATTTTGTGGAAACATGAGTATGATAGTATTGAGCCTTCCTACAGAATGCAGATACAAAGTATCAGCTAGTACATTAGCCGTTTTATGTGCTTTTGGCTAAAACTGTATGTAATCTGCTTGAGGACTAAATCCTGCCTGGCTGGATTGGTCATTTCCATTTTTAATTAGTATGGTCCCTACTCACAAAAGATCTTTCTTTGACTTTTGCTGATGTCCTTTCATCCAAGACAGTGTGTGTGCTTGGCTGGTGATAGATGAAGCAGAGGACTTTCCAGGAGATAGTAATGTAGTGATTACGAATAGTGTCTGGCAACCTAGCAGTAGTACAGCTAGCACCTTGCTTTGCTGAAATCAATACATTCCATGCTGATAAGAATCCATGATTCTTCTACGAGTGTCCCCGTGGGTGCTCCACGTTAGGTGTCGGGCTCGCCCCGGCGCCGCAGGTCGGATCTTTCCAGCAGTTTCTGCCGGACCGTGCATGCGCCAGCGCGCGCCTTTCCCTTGCGCGCTCCCGGCCACGTGCGCGATCCGGTCCCCGCCAGTTCCTCTTTAACCGCCATCGGCTGCAGATGGAATCCACTCAGGCTACGGCCAGAGTCAGCGTATTTAACGTTCTTAAAGTGTTTTAGAGTTTCTTTTTCAGTCTTTTAGGTTAAGTTAGCTTGTTATTGTTTTCCAAAAAAAAAAAAAAAGAGGAAGGAGTAAAGCTTCCAGTCTTAGTAACAAGCGGAGCACCGGAGGCCCGGGGACGTAGGGCCATTAGGCCTCCTGCCGCGGCAGGCTGAGTCAGAGAGGGGAACAGGCACAGAGAAGGTGCTAAGTACCCTATTAACATCTCAAAGACTCACCATAATGTCTTCTTCAGGATTCAAAAAGTGTGAGTCATGTCGCGAAGCGATGCCGGCCTCCGACGGGCACAGTCAGTGTATAAGGTGCCTTGGGGAATCTCATGTCACCCAGAAATGTTCCTTCTGCGCTAAGCTCACAGCCAGAGCAAGGAAGGACAGGGAGATGCGGCTCAAAATGCTGCTCTTTGACAAGGCCCTCCAGCCAGATGTGCCGGAGCGGCCGCAGCAGGAGGGACCCTCAGGGGCCCATAAAAGGAAAGCTGCCTCCCTCACCCCATCAGCGCAAAAATGGAGGAAGCTCTCACCAACCCGATCCCTGCCGGCAGCTACAGCGAGCGGGACGGGTGGAGCGCATAGCCCCCAGCCGCAGTTACAGCTGAGCGGCGGCGGCGGCGCGGAGACGTACGTGGCAGAGGCTGAGCCTCCGATAATCAAACAGCCGCCCCGCACCGCTGGCAGGGCGGCGGCCAGGCAAGCGCCAGAACCGGCGGCACCGCAGGCAGCGGCACCGATGCCCAGGGAACTGGCGATGCAGAGCGCGCAGGCACGCGGCCTGCAGGCACCGGGGGAGACCACCCGAGCGCGGCGCAGACAACGGGGCCAAGATCCCCCACGCGAAAGGGGGCGGAGCCAGCCCCGCAGGGGAGGGGAAAGGCAGCACAGAAAACCCGGCACCGCAGCCCTTCTCCAGACAGGGCTGCAGGGCTGCTCGCTCTGAGCGCTCCGCTCATGCTGCGGACCCCAACAGGAAGGCAGGGGTCACCCCCAGCCTATCCTGAGCCCCCATTCCCCTTCCTACAGCCAGCCTCACCATGGCTCGGACCACCTTCGCCCTTTTTGGGCTTTGAACCTTTGGAGTACTACCAAAAGTCAGTCTCTCCAGTATCTCAATTATCCAGACGATCTTGCTCCCCCAGGCACAGGGGGTATGCGCCTCGAGAGTGGTCCAGGTCCCCATCTCAGGAGCAGTGCCCGTGTTGCCATGGTCGCCCCTATCACGCGGGGCATAGACACCATAGGCATACTCCCAGGGACAGATCCCCCCAGACGGTTCAATATCCCTGAGGGCAATCGCGGATGGGGACGGAAATGCAGCTATCTCAGGGGGAGTTGATTCTGGAACCCCGAGATTTTCCCTCACAAGTATCTAGCAAGAGGATGTATCACCATCAGCAGGACCCAGAGGGGTCCAGAGAGGCTTACCCCAGCGGTTCCTCGCTATCTTCCCCTGACGAGGCCACGGCCCCAGGGGACGTCCATCCTCCGGACGATCTCAAACAGTTCCAAGAGCTGTTTAAAAGGGTGGCCTTCACGCAAGGCATCCAAACAGCAGAGGTGCAGGAGAAACACCATAAGCTCCTTAAAAACCTGAGACCTCCGGCCTCTTCCAAAATAGCTATTCCACTTGACGAAGCAGTCGTGGAGTCCGCCACCACAATATGGCAGACCCCTGCGTCCACTCTGCCTATAAACAAGAGAACGGATAAGAAGTACTTCATCCCAGCGAAGGGCATGGAGTTCCTGTTCAGCCACCCGCAACCAAATTCTCTGGTGGTGGAATCATCTCAACAGAGGTTGAAAACTTCTCAGTACAAGACAGGGGGAACGGACAAAGATGCCAAGAAACTAGAGTTGTTCGGCAGAAAGGTCTACTCCTCCTCTACCCTGCTGTTGAGAATGGCGAATTACGCAGCGCATCTAGCGAACCATAATTTTGACGACTATTCCAGGCTGACTTCCCTCATGGACTCGCTTCCAGAGGACAAGAAGCCGGTGCTCAAGGCCATCGTGCAGGAAGGCTACGCAGCCTCGAGGATGGGAGTTCAGATCGCCCTAGATGTAGCGGACATGGCAGCACGCTCAACAGCTGCGGCAGTGGTCATGCACAGGGAGTCCTGGCTCCAAACATCGGGTATCCCGAGGGATTTGCAGGCGAAGATCGTCGATTTCCCCTTTGACACGCAGAAGCTGTTTGCTGAGTCAACCGACTCGGTCCTTCATTCCAGTAAAGATTCAAGAGCCACTCTTAGGACCTTGGGGATTTACACCCCTCCATACAGGAAGAAAAAGTATTACCCTCAGCAAAGACGGTACCAGTATCAACTACAGTGTCCCCAGTACCACAGGGGTTACGAGCAAGGGTGACATCAACAGCACCAGCAATACAGAACTCCCAGGCGACGTTCCCAACAGAGCCGTGCGTCCTCGGGGCGGGGTCAAAGGCCACAAGTTTGACACACAGATCCAGGGCTGCACCATCACTACCATCGCGCAATGTCATCCGAAGCTATTATTCCACCATCGCTTCCGACCATTCTACGACCAGTGGCAAAGGATCACCACAGACAAATGGGTACTGGAGATCATAGCCATGGGGTACGCGATCCCCTTCCACTCGCTCCCACTGCCACGACCTCCACCCAGGCACCACCTCCAGGAGGCCTCCCACGAAGCGAGACTCAAGCAGGAGGTAGACCATCTCATACTCATAGGGGCAGTGGAAAGAGTGCCGGAGCAACTTCGAGGGAAAGGGTTCTACTGCAGATATTTCCTCACGGGAAAAAAAGACAGGAGGCTGGAGGCCCATCCTAGATCTTCGGGGCCTCAACCGGTACCTGTGCAAGCAGCGCTTTCGGATGATTACAGTCGCCTCTATACTTACGGCACTGGACGATGGAGATTGGTTCGCAGCCCTCGACTTACAGGACGCGTATTTCCACATAACTATCCACCCGGCTCACAGACGCTTTCTCTGGTTTATGGTCGGCAAAGAACATTTTCAATACAAGGTTCTGTGGTTCGGCCTCTCCTCGGCCCCCAGAGTCTTCACCAAGACCTTGGCAGTGGTGTCAGCCTACCTGCACAGACAGGGGGTGTTTATATTCCCATATCTGGATGACTGCCTACTCAAAGGGGCCTCGAAGGAGGAGGTACTTCGCATGATACGCGTCACAGCAGGCACATTCTCTTCGCTGGGCCTGGTCATCAATCTGGCAAAATCAAAGATAGACCCCACACAGGACATAGAGTTCATAGGGGCACTTATAAATTCTATCACAGCAAGGGTTTATCTACCAAAGACACACTTTCGAGCCATCGGTTCCCTCGTGCAGGTCATCACCTTCAGCCCTACGGTGCCAGTTCTGACGTGCTTACAGCTGCTGGGCCACATGGCAGCAGCGACGTTTGTAGTACAAAACGCCAGGTTACACATGCGCAGCATGCAGCACTGGCTGGCGAGCGTCTACAAACTGGCAGCATGTACCATTCACAGGGTGGTGTCGCCCACAACAGAGGTGCGCAGATCCCTGCAATGGTGGGTGAACCCCAAGAACATGCTAACAGGGGTGCCCTTGCACCAATCACAAATATCGGTTTTCCTCGCTACAGACGCCTCCCACATAGGGTGGGGAGCACACATGGGCGAAGAGGTGACGCAAGGACTGTGGTCCTCCACGGAGCAGTCACTGCACATAAATATACTGGAGCTCAGAGCAGTGTTCAACGCCTGCAAACACTTTCGAGACCATATACAAGGCAAAGTAGTCGGGATCAATACAGACAATACCTCCACCATGTTTTATATAAATCGGCAAGGAGGAGCTCGGTCCCGTGCCTTATGTACAGAAGCAGTCTGATTGTGGAACTGGTGCATCGCCAACAATATAACCTTGAAAGCCTCGTACTTACCAGGTGCTCACAATGTGAAGGCAGACCAGCTGAGCAGGCGCTTCGCACTCACGCACGAGTGGCAGATCCGTTCCGATCTGCTACGACTGATCTTTCACGCATGGGGTTTTCCCCAGATAGACCTGTTTGCCACTCAGCACAGCAAGAAGTGCCGACAATACTGCTCCAGGGCAGGACTGGGAGGGGGGTCCCTGGGGGACGCATTCGCGATCTCGTGGAGGGGCCCCCTGCTTTACGCATTTCCTCCCACGGTGCTTATCCACAAAGTCTTGCAGAAAGCCGGGAGAGAGGGAGCCCAAATGATCCTAGTAGTCCCAACGTGGGATCGACAGCAATGGTTCCCCTTACTCCTGTGCATGTCGGACAGTCCACCGATGCCCCTCCCGGTGGCGCCGGATCTGCTCACGCAAGCCCAGGGGTCCATAGTGCATCCACACACCCGAGACCTACGACTACAGGCATGGTTAATCCCTGGCTCAGCTCCCTAGAGAGCACATGTATGGAGGAAGTGCAACAAGTCCTAGAAAGTAGCAGGAGGACTTCCACCAGGAAGACCTACAAGCAGAAATGGACTCGCTTCACTGCATGGTGTTCTACCAAACAGTTAGCCCCCCTTGCTGCGCCTATACCTGTAATATTAGAGTATTTACTGGACCTCAAGAGAGGAGGACTTTCCCTATCCTCGTTAAAGGTCCACCTTGCCACTATTTCAGCTTTCAGACATGAAGAGGAAGGGCACACAGTGTTTGCCCATCCCATGGTTACCAGGTTCCTCAAAGGGCTGGTAAACCTATACCCCCCTCAGAAGCCACTTCCACTTTCGTGGAGCTTGGACCTGGTGCTTAGTGCGCTAACGGGACCACCGTTTGAACCTTTAGTCACGGTTTCCCTCCGTCTCCTTATGATAAAGACGACCTTTCTTCTCGCAATCACGTCAGCTCGCAGGGTGAGCGAGCTTGCAGCAGTTATGGCAATGCCACCCTGCACAGTATTTTCCAAGGAGGCGGTAACCTTACAGCTGCATCCAGTCTTTGTTCCCAAAGTTTCTTCAGAGTTTCATATTAACGAACCTATAGTTTTACCCTCGTTTTATCCAAAGCCTCATAACTCTAACAAAGAGGTGCGCCTACACCTCCTGGACGAGAGGAGGGCGCTGGCTTTCTATATAGACAGACACGTGGCCGGGAGTGCTCAAGGGAGCGGCGCGCGCCGGCGCATGCGCGCTCCAGCAGAAACTGCTGGAAAGATCCGACCTGTGGCGCCGGGGCGAGCCCGACACCTAACGTGGAGCACCCACGGGGACACATCTCGAAGAACCACCGTTACTACGGTGAGTAACTTCTCTTTCTTTTAACATGATTCCATGGTCCTAAGGTGGCTCTGTCAGATAATTCGTGCCATCCTGCTGTAGGGCAGAAAATAGCATCCCCTGCAATGCCCACCTCTTCTAAAATCAGTGCTGCGTGCTGGACTATTTAATGGCTAAAGAATCATGTATTTGTTGTTTCTCTCTTCTAGTTCTGCTGTTTGTAGATTCTTCCC
The DNA here is from genome assembly GCF_033958435.1 of Carettochelys insculpta. NCBI lineage: Eukaryota > Metazoa > Chordata > Testudines > Carettochelyidae > Carettochelys > Carettochelys insculpta. Next base: position 3,588,367 of record NC_134155.1, read on the forward strand.
TTTCCTCAGTCCCCAGCAATTCTGAGGCTTTGTCTACACTTGCAGCATTAAAGCGCTGCTATGGCTTTGTGGTTGCAGTGCCAGTGCTTTAGGAAGACCGCCTCCCAAGAGCTACATAGCTCCCAGCACTGGGAGCTCTGTCTATGCTGGCAAGTTACTGCACTGAAACTTGCTGCACACAATAGGTGATTTTTTTTCACACCCCTGAGCAAGATAGTTTCAGCACAATAGCTTGCCAGAGTAGGCAAGCCATAAGATGTTACTGATTCCATTTTCCATCTGAGCCTAAGCATTCAGAGTGTAGCTGCACTGTGGAGTGTCACTGAGTGTAACTATACTGCAAGCCCGTGATTAGTGCCCACAAATGGAGAGAGAGCACCAAACAATGTCTGCCCTGGATCCTGGCCAGGGAGGAGATCGCGGGATGAACTTTGGAACTTACTAGTTGGAGAGGAAATGAGTGTTGCCAAAAAGCACCTCTATGGTTTGAGTGATTTAAGAAATCCAGATGTCCTTTCAGCTGGAGTCGGTGACCACAGCAAATGCAATACAGTAGGGGAGACTCCCTGGTGCTTTGGTATGCTGACTGAGGCTATGCTTTATGAAGAATAAATGCAAAACTGCTGAGTGCTCCAACTCTGCACTAAACTTTTATTGCCTTTTTTATTGGTTGGTTTTTAAACCACAGATTTCCTGCTTTTTACTCTCCCTTCCATTGAATTAGGTTGTTTTGCTATTTGTGACACCCAGATGAGACCACAGTCTTCTCTAAGGTTTCCCTGTATCCGTGCTCTGCCAGCTCTAGTGTGTGCCTTGGTTTCCTTAATCCTGTTTCCTAGTCCAAGAGGCTCTCACTTCCCTTGTCCTGGGAAGTACTAGTATTGATCACTGTGTGACACTGACCATCTGAACTACAGGGCATTCACAACTTCAGTAATTTTGGGTGCAGTATGTCTGGGAAGTGCACTTAGCCTAGAGTAGCCAGATCTTCCACATTCTGTAGGTAGTCCGTTGTGTCCGACGATGACATCTTGAGCTTGTACAGGCTCATCGGTTGTGGACTCGCATGTGGCTGAGGAGTCCAAGCTTTGAATGGCATGGGCGTTCACAGTGAGGGCAAGGGAATTGTCCTGGCTCTGTTGGTGCAGCTGCTGCTCTTGCTTTCTTCCTCTCACGAGCATCAATAAGGCGTACACTTTGCTGCTCTTCGGAGTTGTTATATGCGTGTCGTACAGGGGCACACCAGCCTGTTTGGTCTTTTGCATGCTGTTCTAGTGATCTGGTTTTAAACCAGCATGAGCAATGTTGGCCTTCACGCAAACTTTATATCTCTTGTGAGGCCTACCTTGATTCCTTTTGCCCTGGGAGAGTTCACCATAGAGGAGTTGCTTGGGGATTCTTGACTCCTCCATTTGTATGATGTGCCCTGTCCAGCGAAGCTGGGCTTTCAGAATCATGGCTTCGATACTCATGGTTGCTGCTCTGTCCAGGACTTCCAGGTTCGTAACTCTGTCCTGCCATCGAATGTGCAGTATTGACCTTAGGCTGCGTGTGTGGAAGTGCTCCAGCTGGCCTGGCAGATTCTGGCATTGATTTCTTTGTCAAAGGAGCCATCATTGGTTATCACACTGCCAAGGTACTTGAACTCCTCTACTGTTTTTAACTCTGTTTCTTCAATAAAGATTGAAGCGGGCAGAACAGCAGATCCTGGAGCAGGTTGAAACAGTACCTCAGTCTTTCCTAGGCTTATGGTCAAACCAAAGAGGCGAGTGGCATCAGCAAACTTGTTGACGATGAGCTGGAGATCAGATTCCTTGTGTGCCGTAAGTGCCCAGTCGTCAGCAAAAAGGGCTTCAAGGATGAGCCTCTCAAGCATCTTGGTTTTAGCATTCAGACGATGAAGGTCGAAAAGTGACCCATCAAGTCTGTATTTTATGTAGACTCCATGGTCCATGTCTCTAACTACATGGCTGAGGACGCACGTGAAAAAGAGGGTGAATAACACTGGGGCCAGTATGCACCCTTGCTTCACGCCATTGGATATCTCAAATGGATCTGAGGACTCGCCATTTGAAAGAACAAAGCCAGTCATGTCATCGTGGAACAGGTGTGTGAGGTTAACAAATCTTCTCGGGCAGCCAAGTTTTGACAGGATGATCCACAGGGCTTCTCTGTTGATGGTGTCAAATGTCTTGGTCAGGTCTATAAAGACAGCGTACAGATCCAAATTCTGCTCTGTGCACTTTTCCTGGACCTGACGAACAGCAAAGTTCATGTCAATGGTGCTGCAGCCTGAGCGAAAACCACACTGTACCTCTGGTAGGTTCTCCTCTGAGATGCTGGTGATCAAGATACATCTCAGTGATCCATTGCAAATGCCATGGGGAGGCTGCAGTGAAATGGTTAATACCGGCAAATTAGTATGCTTCTAGGACCCATGTTAGCTAGCTAACTGTCATGCCTGATATGGCATAGCAAGAGGGCAACATTTCCTCTAATTTTTCCATGCCTCTGTGGAATAAATTTTATTATGCGTTCTAAGGCATATGTGCATGTGCACCACCAATAGAAATACATACTGCCAGCCTGTGGAACACTGTTGATGCTTTGCTAATCTGAGTACATATTCACTACAGGGAAGATCAACCCTGCTGCAGTCAATCTTCCAGAGTTTGATTTAGCATGCCTAGTAGAGATGTGCTAAATTGAATTTACAGGGGACCTGGTAGTGGTACTCCTGCCCCGTTAGGAGTAAGGGAGTGCTTGTTCCCATTGACCTCCTTTAGTGGAGACAGTGTAGAAGCCCAAATTAAGATACATTGATTCCAGCTACATAATTAATGTACACAGAATTACGTACTTCAATTTGACCTTCTGCTGTACTCTAGAACTGCCCAGCATTTGAATCTCTCCTGGGTGGCTACCCAAGTACCCAGTTTACAGAAACATAGTTAGGGGCTTTGCTTTCAAGAGAAGGCAGTGCACTACACTTTGGCTGCAGTGACTGATTTGAAATTATAATGTCTCTCTCGCCTAGCAGCCTTTATTTCTTCTCCTCTTCTCACCTGGCTGTGTTACCTTTTTGCTTGGAAAAGGGTGTTGACAAAGCATACTCATGCACATTGTCAAGTGCCTTGGAACTCCTGAGTTCCTGTGCAGTGCTTAGAACATTGGACCAATCCTGTTAAGTGCATGGAACTCCTGTTAGTTTGTTCTATTATCAAGGAGCTCAGTTAAGAAGACAGGGCAAACTTACAGCTTTCCTTCCTTCCTTTCAGGTGGAGAGGGAATGTAGTCAGCTGAAAGAGCTGTATGACCGACAGGCTGAACAGCTGAGCAGAACCAGCTTGAAGCTGCAGGAGAAAACTTCTGAGAATGAGTGTGAGATCAAAAACCTGAAGGAAACCATCTTTGAGCTGGAGGACCAGGTGGAGCAGCAACGTGCTGTCAAACTGCACAACAACCAGCTCATCGGTGACCTGGAAAGTAGGTGGAGCAGGCCCAGAGCCAAGGCTGAGGCACAGCCTGCAGCAGTACGGGGAAGGATGGTGTCTAGAATAATTCCTGCCTTGATCAGCCTCCTCAGTAGAGACTGCAGTCTCCAGGGGCAAGGACTTATTGTGCATAAAACACTGCATGTATGTGTGGTGCTGTAGAAATAACAGCAATGAAAATTTCCAAACTCTCTTTCAGCTCAATGGGATGTTGCTCATATCAAGACGTCAGCTTTTAAGCTAGGTTTATTGTCTTTCTTTGTAATGGATTTTGAGGTCTGCTGATTATCGTACCATGGGAGTGAAAGAGTGCCACCTGCTGGCATGAGTTGCACATTTCACTTCCTATACTTCCCATCTAGAGTTGGGAACCCCAATGAATATGTGATGTGTGTATAACTCAAAAGCCCAGAACATGGTTATTCAATTTAAGGCTGTTTCTGACTGTTACATGCACTGTCTCCTAGGCAGAAGAGTTTGATTCAGTTATGGCTTTTACAAGGGGTATCACCAAGATGCTGCTTCCTTCTTCCTCACCTACTCTTCACTCTGGGCATCAAGTTTCTAATAGTTTTTTTTCTTTTTTCCCCTATCTTGACTCTTTGCAGGTAATGTCTTGAAGCTAGAAGAGCACAAGCTGGATCTGGAGAGGCAGCTGAAGGCTCTGACTAAACAGATAAAGGTGATGATCAGGTTCCTTAGCATGGCAAAGGCAGCAGCAGAGCTCTCACCTGAATGCTGGCTTTGAGCCAGGCACCACATTTCACTTCAAAAGACACATCTCTAGGCTGTCAAAACACTGTTACAAACTCACTCCCCTCATTCACTCTCACCCAAGTTTGTTGTTTAGAGGCATCAGTCTCTTTTCAGATGTGATAAACCTCTGCCAGACCAGGAATAATAAATCCAAGTCTGTGTATGATACAGGCCTCTTTTTCCATTTAAAGACACTTAACAAGCTGAAAAGCTCCGCTTATTACATTAGCATCTATGAAGCACACATCCTAAAGCAAGTAATATTCCTTGGCACCTGGGTAGTACATTACATTTCAAACTGATAATACAGAGAAGAGTTTTTAAATAATTGTGCTACTGATCATCACAACGGACAAGGCCCATTTTCCACTGCTGCTGCTAGTGCAACCCTGCTAAAGTGCTGTTGCTGACCTAAAGAAGATGTGTTCCTTTCTGCATGTGTGTGCTTCATCTAAAAAGCCGCCCCGGCCATCAGTCCACATGCAGATGTCTTACTGATATCACTAGCATATTTTATGTGGAGTTACGGCTGTTTGTCCCCAGCTGTGATTTCCAGACTAAATATATGCACAAACCATAAATTCTGGAACTGCCATTTCCACTTGATACCTGAATATCAAAGCATGTCCTTTTTGCTTTATTCAGTTCCTTCCTTTCCAAAGAAGGGGGAGCAGATGTGGCAGTCAGTGAGGGTGCTGAGGAATAGGACAAGTCTACTGTAATGTGAAGTCATTCAGTCCAGGTTTCCAGGACATTTGTACTTTCTCCATGAACTTTCCCTGCTTTGGGATGGCTCGTGCTATAAAGCTTGTGTTGGGACACGAAGCAAAAAGGAGCGCTGCTCATCTTTCCACAGCAATGTCTGCTCTCCAGTGCTATCGCAGTCCAGGATTGTTAGATAAGTGGATCATTTGTATCATCTTTTCCATTTTTGAGAGAAAAGAGGACACAAATAAGTATCAGTTTTTGGGCAATCCTGTCGTTACCAAATGGCACACATTTAGTATGCCCACAGCATCATCATGAAACCCTGACCTATCACAAAAGTCATCAGAGAGCCCTAAGAAAGCGATCTGCAGTGTGTGATGTGCCCACCTCCAGTCGGGGCATTTCCCACAGTGCTCAGCCCATATTTGCACTTACCCTTTTTTAGGAGGACACAGAGGAATGGAGGCGTTTTCAAGCTGACCTGCAGACTGCAGTGGTCGTGGCCAATGATATCAAGTGTGAGGCTCAGCAAGAGCTGCGGGTGGTGAAGAGGAAGCTCCAGGAGGAAGAGGAGAAAAGTACCAAGCTTCAGAAGGCTCTGGAGGAACTGCAGGGTAGCAGCAGGTTGGTCACTCACAAGGGCTGGGTTCTTGTTTCTATTGCAGTTAATGTGCATGCAGACAGTGCTTTGCCTCTAACTTCACATGACCCAGATGTGTATGTGTCTGTTTTTAATCCCTCTGGCAGGCTTTGTCTTCTTTTGAGTTGTCTCTAGTTTTGTTTGTCGTGGGTGTTCTCCAGTTCCCCTCACTGGGCCACAAGTGCAGACTTTATACCTAATGCCTAAATGCCCTAAGGTTTGCTCAGTGCAGAAGTTTGTGTGGATGAGAATGATCTTTATCCACAGAGGAGAAGGATTAAATAAGAATGGTCACTAGTATTTGTCTTACAGCTTTGTTCTTTGGACTCTGTTGTGTAATGTCTCATTGCCTCTGTATCTGACTGTTGGGTTAAGCCCCTTGCTGTTTTCCAGTGATGCAAGGATGGCTGAACATATCTCATGGGACAAGCTGAAAATTACCTACCTCTTTTCAGATGAGAACCCTGTTGGCCTGTCGTAAGCAAAAATAGAGCTTGCTGTGAACCTTTGGGTTCTGCTATTGATGTGAACATTGGGAAATCCTCACCCTGGGCACCCCTTCTCATGTCTTCCAGTTTTGAGCTTAGTGGAATGAACTAAGTCTGATCCTTCTGTGAAGGTTAATGTTTCAGCCAGAAGCAATTTTATGTTGTGAGAACATGTAGGATGCAGTTGAGATATCAATAACAAAGCTCATCAGACTGGATTCAGGTTTGTCCCTCGCCCCAGGCATTTGATTATCACATGCATTTTAAAATAAAGAAGAGAGAGAAGCCACATGTTCTGTGATCAGTATACACTGTGCTCAGTCTGGGGGAGGCAACCATTTTGCATGTAAGGTGTGAGTTGTATAGATGGAGTTGGAACCAGCGCCGGGGCCTTGTTTCAGGGCCTGCATGCAGTGCAAGGTATTTTATGCAGAATCTTTCATTCTAAAATGTTTGCTAATTAGTGCACTTACAGAAGTGAATTGAAGGAATGTAGAAAATGAAGGGGTATAGGAAAGAAGTCAGAGATTTATCAAGTGGGTGGTATCACATGCTCCTAGTGCACTGGCCCAGGCAGATTCAGAGCTGCAGAGATTATATCTGTGCAGAGCCAGTGAAAAGACAGCTGCACAACGAAGGGCCATAGCAAAGGAAGTCACTTATCAAAAACATGCCAGATTTGCCCTGCTTCCCTATACCGCCATTGAATCCCTCTCTCCCAATAAGCCCATGGAAACTGAAGTGACAGCCATTGGAATACAGTAACTTTTGCCACTTCGTTCAGGGCTAATGCAGTGAAGGTTGTACTGCTCATATTGTTTTGATATTTACCGTGCAACAGCCTCCAGACTACCCATGCACTGAGGGGATCAAGGGGATGGGGTGAGAGTAGTGAGAGATCATGGAAGGGTTGAGGCAGAGGGTGAATCACCATTCCTGCCTTAAATGGGCAGAAATATTTTTATAAAATGTGTTTAAAATCCAAGGCAGTAGTAACAGGGTCCCTGATGTGTGGGGAATGAAAAGCTATCAGCAAATATAATTTTGAAACAAAAGAAGGACAATCAGATGATCAGCCAAGACGTGCATTCTGTGCCCTGTGTTTCCATTGCTAGTGTTGATGGCCTCACATGGGCTGGGAGCAGGGTGAGACGCATACTCCCAGATAAAGCTGGATGAATGACTGATTTTCCACTTTCCTGGAAGATCTGAAAAATTGAACAAAACACAATCCCTGTTTGATTGTCACCAAAACAGAAAATGCAAAAAAACCCTAGCGAATTGGAAAAGTCATTTCAAACCAGAATGGTTATCAAATGAAATGTTTCATTTCCAGCCACTTTTTAAGATAAAAGCAAAGGTGTTCCCAATTCACAGAACAAAGGAGGAAGAAGTAGTGAAGGGAGTGCTGTATTTCTTATTGCCTTTAGCTCAGTGGTAAAGGCACTCACATGACTGACAGGTTCCTGGGTTAATTTCCTCTCTCTGCCTGTTATGGAGCAGAGCTTATAAGGTGGGTATTGTGCCACCACTTCCTCTGCTTCTTCCTCTAGCTGTTTTTGGAATGTTGTCCAACTCCTGAAATCGAACATTTCGGCTAAAGCTATTTGGTGAATTCTTGTCAGATTTGTGAACAGTTTTGGATTGATTGAAACTTCATTTTTGATTAATAAATTATAAGAAAAATTCTACCAGCTTTCCTCCCTGGCCTGCTTTAGAACTTAGTCCTATTGTAACAATGAGAGTCAAAGCAGGTTATTGGAGGTACAGGGTCATTCAGTTCCCATCTGAAGAAAGAAGTACTTTGAACGCAAAGGTAGGGTAGGAGAAGGCTTGTTCGTTTCAGAAGTAGGCTGTTATCTCCCGAGGATTGGGAATGTGCCTGCATTGTTCTAGCTCTCATGAGCTGTGTCTACACGTGCACGCTACTTCGAAGTAGCGGCACTAACTTCGAAATATCGCCCGTCGCAGCTACATGCGTCGGGCGCTATTTCGAAGTTAACTTCGACGTTAGGCGGTGAGACGTCGAAGTCGCTAACCTCATGAGGGGATCGGAATAGCGCCCTACTTCGACGTTCAACGTCGAAGTAGGGACCGTGTAGACAATCCGCGTCCCGCAACGTCGAAATTGCCGGGTCCTCCATGGTGGCCATCAGCTGGGGGGTTGAGAGATGCTCTCTCTCCAGCCCCTGCGGGGATCTATGGTCACCGTGGGCAGCAGCCCTTAGCCCAGGGCTTCTGGCTGCTGCTGCCGCAGCTGGGGATCCATGCTGCATGCACAGGGTCTGCAACCAGTTGTTGGCTCTGTGGATCTTGTGTTGTTTAGTGCAACTGTGTCTGGGAGGGGCCCTTTAAGGGAGCGGCTTGCTGTTGAGTCCGCCCTGTGACCCTGTCTGCAGCTGTGCCTGGCACCCTTATTTCGATGTGTGCTACTTTGGCATGTAGACGTACCCTCGCAGCGCCTATTTCGATGTGGTGCCGCGCAACATCGAAGTTGAACATCGACGTTGCCAGCCCTGGAGGACGTGTAGACGTTATTCATCGAAATAGCCTATTTCGATGTTGTCTTCACGTGTAGACGTAGCCATGGTGAGGTTTATCACAGCCTAAGTCAAGTATGCTCCTGTTAAAACCAGATCTCTGTAATTCATACATGGGTTTCCAGGAGGAGAGAGGCAGATTACCATGTATGCTGTGGGGATAATAGGAGCTTCCAATCAAGACAGGAAAGGAAATTTGAGTTTAAACCAAATATATATATGTATGTATGTCTCAGTTTGCTTATCTGTCTGTCTAGCTTCCTTGTTGTACTACTTTGGACATGGAACATGAAGTACATTCTGCAGTGGACAACATAAATTCCCTTGAAAGGGCAGGTGCTAAGCTGAGATTCATATTCTCACTAGTGGAAGTTCCTGTATCTGTCACCTTCTTGGAGTAATTGAGAGCTTGCCATTCAAATCTGTCTCTCAGCACAGGTCATTCTAGCCAGAACTGCAACACAGAATGGCATGTAGGAGCTAGAGAAGCATTATAAATCAGAGCCTAAAACAGCTGGCAGTGAAATTTTAAAACTTGTACCGACTCTTTATTAAATCAGACACTGAAGCCTGTGGCTTGCTGCTGAAAATGGGTGTTACATCCCAATTACCCTCACATTCTTTGGGATACTGTCCATACCCAGCAACACATCCTCTTTTACCTGAAATTCCTTGGGTGGATTGAATATTGCACCTGTCAGAATCCCCACAGGCCACTGGCCAGAACCAACATTGAATTCTATTCCATGCAATGACTTGTAACACTTGGTAGGCACTAGCAGAACCTGTCTGGAGTATGTGACACATTAATGAGATCTGTAAAATATCTCAAGTGTGTGGTAATGCTGAGCAGCTGTGCTTTCAGCAGAATGTCATACAGTCCCCCATGAAAGTTTCCTGTCTGATTTTTAAGCTCCATTGGAGAAATGTACCTTCCAAAGAGTTTGCTGCTCAAATGTTTTTTGACAATAGCTCGGCAGCCTCTGGGGGCTCATTGGAACCCACATCGTAAACCACACTGAAGCCAATTTACCTCCTAAGAGATCCTGGTCATTCTAGTATTTTCCTGTGGCTGCCTGAGTTCCTGACTCCAGCTAAGTTTGGTTTCATCTTTACGTTTTTCTAATCAGACAAAGTCATTTTTGGTTCAGGAACAGCCAAAGAACTTGCAGAAAAGGCCCTGATGAGGTCATCAAAGTCCATCTGAATGAAGGTAAGAGCCTCTCAAGGGCATCTTTAACACAGAGTAACTGTTTAATTCTATGACTGAGAATGTTTGGGTGGGTGGTTAATACTAAGACAAAGAAATGAGGTGTGGAAGGGAGAAGTTCACTTAATATCCTGGCCTGGAATAAACATTAGTGATTGTACTAAGGAAATACCAACTGAAGCATACAAGTTATAGGTTTGGGGCCTTTTCTGACATTGTACATCCATCTTTATAGTCTTTCTCAGGCATAACAATCACAAGTTTTTGATGCACTATTGCGCAGCTACCTCTCGTTTTTCAGTGTCAGTTAAGTTCTAACTTCTTTTAGCTGCTTTATAATTAGTGACATCAGCAATGGAAAAGACCTGCTAGACTGACTCTATAACACTCACAAAGGAAGCAAATGGCTGCAGAAAGTACCCAAGTTTAGTGAAACCCAAATGACCTTCAAACACACTCACATTCCAGGCCTGCTCTTTAAATGCCACAGCTAGCAGCAGTGCAGAGGCGAGACATCATTCTCTTACCTCTGTTCTCCTTCTTCATGTTGGTGAAGTTATGCTGCTGGCCCATGTGATCTTCAACCACTTAACAGCAAAATTGCACAGCATAAGAAATAAAACACACACGTAATTCATCTATGGCACAGAGGCGAGTTACAGCAGTAATGAGCAGTGAACGTGGGTAACAACTATAGATCATAGTCTCCCTTGCCCCAGATACAAGTGGTGAGTAAATTACACTTTAATCAACAAGCAGTACCATATGCCTCAGACCAAATCCCCTGGAGGAAACGTTTGGGCCAAGGGGGCTGTTCTGAAGGCAGAACAGTTATTCTGACAATTAAGAGCCGCTTTCTAGACAAAAGAGATTTAACTAAATGCTTGAAAGGAAGGTGAGAATGAGGATCCTTCTCTCTCCCACTAATTGGCTTCTACCCTTCCTTCTGTAGCCATGTCTCAAGTGCCACAGCATGGCGGTGCTAAATGCACTCTCTCCTGGAGTCCAGCTTGTAATCTATGTGCATTAAACCTTATGTCAGTGTGTATGTGCTGATGTGCTGCTCCTCTGTGCCTGTGTTTTGCAGCTGTTCTGTCTTACAGAGGTCTGCTCAGTTCACTCTGCCCTCACTTGAAATGAGAGAAGAGGGACTTTTGGATAGGAGCCTGGTTGGGCTGTTTAGTGTACTCAGCTGCTCTCCAAGGGGGTTGGAACCAGCATGAGATTATATCTGTCTTTTTGGTGTCAGAAACCTGAGGTCAGGTCCATTCGACAACTGACATCATGGTAGCAGCTTCACTCAGGTGCTAAAATGGTGCAATTGCAGTATTTTAAGACCTGCCCTGGAACAAAAGCCCTGACTGGAACCAGGGACATTGCAGTGCCTGGGCAGGTTTCTGTAAGCAACCTGAGAGTGCAAATGATTAGTACAGGGGAAAGCCAGGGAAATTTTCACATACGCACCCTTTAAAATATGTTCCCTGCTTCTAAATGTTTCATTCCTTCAGCAAGGGGATTTTTATTTTTATTTACAATGTCATTAGCTAATTGTGTCCCTGTGATTTATTTATCTTTATGTGACTCCAAGATTGATCAGATTTGAGAATTTTTTTCTGCTCATCTCTAGAGTTTCACAGTTAAATCACTGATAAACTGAAAACAAGAGTTGTGAGCCAAACTGATCCCTTTTCCTAATGGATGTGCATCCCAGGGGATATAAATAGATACTAATTAAATTGACTCAGTATGTCTCTGCTAACCATTCTTTGTTTGATACTCTGGTCAGTGCCCCCTGTCAATAGTGTCCCAAATGAGCAGTGGGTGTATGTGCCAGTGCAGAGAGGATATTGCTTCCTCCTCAGTTTTCTGCACCGTTTGTCATGTCCCACCCCAAAGGAGATCTTTCTTGGGGAATCTGGTCATTGCATTTTATTTTCCTGTTTACACCAGGTGAATTTATGGCATTCCCCCCGACCCAGTCACCTTCGAGTATACCTGGTGCAGGGGCAGTCTCTCTTGTGCCATAGGGGAACTTGGCCTCTAGGGTTACCATATCTGACCTTTCAAAACAGAGGACATCCTGGAAAGGGAGTGGATCTGTATCAGTATCTACCAACTCATGTTGTATTAATGTGCTATGTATACTATAACCCATTAATACAATGTGAGTTGGCAGATACTGACACAGATACACTCCCGCTCAGGGATGTCCTCTTTTGTTCTATTGTAACCCTAACACTAAGGAGATAGTTGTAAGTTTGGTCCCAAAAGCATAATCAATGCTCTAGCTGCTCCTTTGTTTCGGATAAAACAGACAACTGCACTTCTGAATTGTTGTACTGTTTTATATAACTTCTGCCCTGTACTTGTCTCTTGTCTCCACAGGTGTGCAGTGTCTGCCAGCTAGCATAGTCCAGGAGCGAGGCAAAGCCAGACCTGATCTTGCCATGGCTGGGACACCTCAGACAATGCTTTCAGCCTGAAAAGGGAAGTTTCAACTGGAGAAAGCACCAAAGAGACAGATTATTACTGCTCTCCAAAAGTCCAGTGTGCCACAAAGTATGACTGCCATTCAGATCTGCCTTTCCCTATGAGCAGTAGCCTGACCCAGAAGAGCCTGGTGGCCCTTTGATTTCAACAGGCTGCTCTCTTCTGATGAATCCTTGAGGTGGAGACAGTTCTGAATTCATTTAAACCAAATGGAAAAAAATAATCATAAAAACCAAAACTCGGGATTGATGACATGGATTTGGGAACTGGACTATCCGTTGACTTTAGTTGAGGAATGAATGGCTGGTACTGAAATCCAGTACTGAAATCCAACCATACATTTAAAAGATGTGCAGAAAAGAGTTGTGTGTGGATGTAGTAATAGCTTCTATTAGAACAACTTCTGATGGTGGGAGAGAGAAGCATTCAAGCTACCCACAGCTCTTCTTTAGATCTGGAAGAGGTACTTAGGGCTAGTCTGAAGTGCTGCAATGGCGTGCTATAATGTCAGTGTTGTTAATCCCGGAATTGTCTCCACCAGGGGTTAGGTCACTTTACCTGTCTCAGTCAGGGGCTGGATTTTTCACACTCCTCAGTGACCCCGGCTGGGTGTAACTTTTGAGTGTGGACTTGACCTCAGAGTGCTGAGCTAAACACAGGATGGAGCAGATTGTTTAGCTCATAGCCCTTAGCACATATTGTAAGGTACCATTCAAAGTGAAGTGGCCGGCTAACAGCTTTGCTGTCATAGGACATAAAAGGAGGATTAATGAATTGCACTAAGCCGTACATCCAATGTCTTTATTCAGGCCATGGTTCTTAGTGCCTAGCAAAGACATTAATTTACATTTAAGATCCCAGGTTCATCTTTTGAATGTGGTGTGCAGGTTTCCTTTACAGATGAGGATTTAGAGGTCAGATATGGAGTGATTACTTTGTGAAAAGTGTTTGCCCACGGGTTGTACTGTGTTTTTATCATTTTGTGTGTAATGTGTTATGTGCACACCATATGTATTATATAGAACAGCTTAAACATATATTTTTAAATGATTCTGGGTTTTGCATGTGGATATAAGGACAAAGTATAGCTTACATATGAAGATTAGGTTGCTGCTTATTCAATATAAATTGCCTGGCTGTTTGAGGTTTTTAATGTGGCATGGACAAGGGCTTTCCCACTAGGTGGCACCATCTGACTCATGTCACAGAAGTTTGAAAGTTTGGTGATGACCAAATGATGGCTGCAGCATATCCTGCTATAGATTTCTATTGAGCTGGGTCTGGTACAGCCACATCCATGGGATATAAATTAGATGCGTGTGCCCTGGACTGCTGGTAGAGGGATCAGAATGAAAGCAACGGATGTTCCCCTAAAGAAAGTTGTTCCCATTCCCTTACTCAGTTGAAGTACAGAGATTAGGAGAATTTGCTTGTGTCCTTACTGACAACTGAAGATTGGAAAAGTTTTTTTTTTTCGATACCAAGGAGGAACTGAGAAGACAATCAGAAATCACTCCCTTGTTGGACTGAAGTTTCACATTTTGGCCCTAGGGTCCCCACTCTTTCTTTGGTTCAGAAAACATAACAGACATGCTAAAAATCTGAATGCAAAGAGCCCTCATGACTTTGGCATAAGGTATGCCATTTTACCATCTTACATACCTGTACGCGCACTTGCGTTGCCTCTCTTTATTATCTGTGGTGGCAATCGTTCAATGCTTTTATGTGTTTAAAAGAACATGGAAGTGCAAAATAAATGTTTTATTGTCGAGAAGTGTCGTCTGCCTGCTCTTGGCTTTTCTTCTGTTCTGCATATCAGCAGCTCTGTATGCTTCTTCTTTGTCTCCCTTTCAACTGAGGAAGAGTCATAAGTCACATTGTAACCACAATGTCAGAAACTGCAACAAAGGAAACTCTGAGATGTTTCAGGCAGCAGCATGGTTACCTACAACACAGCTGCTCAGTCGGCTTCATAAAGAAGCACCTTGCATTCAGAAATATGCAAACAGAGTCACAAGTTATTGCTGCTGCTTTCCCCAAACACATCTAGCCTGCCTAAATGCGTAACCAGCATGCTAGCCACAGCAAGACTTGCAACTTCACCATGACTTCCTGTTGCTGGTGAGTTTCCCTCTCATGTTTCAAATATCATGTCCCTGGGGAATAAAATGAAGTGATGTAAAACTGCTCAGGTATTAACTCCCCCATGTCTGAATGGGTCTGCCTGGGAGCTGCCACACCCCAGTGGGCTGCTCTTGCTGGAGGTAACTCTGTATAGCATTTCATCCCACATTTCAAGGAAAGCAATAGCAGTAGGTTGTACTTCGTTCATATTCACTCCTCTCTTAGCTAACGTGGCTCAGACTATCCAGCAGGTTTTTGTAAAGGAATTTTGCACACTGAGAGTTGTTTGGTGCTTAAGCTACGGCTTGACATGAGAATGACCCAGCATGGTTAATGCTATCTTTCTGAATTCTTTTGCTCTTGTGAGTTTGCACTTCTGCCTCCTTAAACTTAAAGGCTTGAAAAGTCTGTGGTTTTTGTTTGCTAACAAGGTTTTGGAGTATTGTTATTTATAGTACCCTATTGTCCAGCAACTGTAGTACCATGTCATCTGGGAGCCATTGTGCTAGTCCCTGCACAAACACTAAGCAAAAAGACAGTCCCTGCCCCAAAGATGCTACAGTTGAAGTATAAGACAAGATGGATTCATGTGGATGGGGAAGTACCGGGAAATAATGAGACAGAATCAATCATCATGAAAGTCTCTGCTCCAGCATGCTAATAAATGTCAAATTGTTTTAGATATCCCTGCAGAGGGGAGTTTTGAGGAAGGATGTGCAGGAGGGCAATAAAGTATCTTTGTGTGTGTTTATACAGCACTCCTTCAAAGCATTATGGCAGTGTGGGAGATGCCACAAAGATGCTTTTTGAAAAAGTATCCTGTGACAGTGGCTGGCAGCCCGAGCCTATTGGAAGGAAGGAAGTAGGAGATGACCTCCTCTCCATACTGAATGAGAGATGACAGGATTTCATCTCTTTCTTTCTTTTTCTTCCCCGTAAATTATTAATTTTGTTCTGCAACCTGAAAAGCAGTGAGCAATTCAAACCAGGATGGCCTTTTTGACATAGATTAGAGCAAGCAAGTCCCAAGCAAAAACATCACCAAGGTGAGATTTCCAGCTTGAGAGACCTCACCATTGCAGTAGTTCCAGAAGCTTATTTCCAGAAATGTTTAGAGGCTAAGACTCACAGGCAGTGTCCAAGCAGATTCCGGACAGATGGCAGCTTAGATATTCTTGTCTCAGCTTTTATCCAGTTGAAATTATAGTGCATTTGAGGTGTGATCTCTCAGCAGACTTCCTGGGATATGAGCCATGGGATAATGTATTTCATATTTAATCTTGTTCTGGAACTGTTTATGCAACCAGAAGATCCCTCTGGGGTGAGCTAGTCAGTGGAGACGTGAGCCTTGTTCTGACTTGCATCCTAATCCATGAGCTAAAGCTTGGGCAAGCCAGTAGGGATCATTGATGGTCCTCACCCACTAATATTTATCACTTCTCATGTTTCCTTTTTCCTCTGGGTAGAATCTACAGCCAGTTCCCATAGCTTGGATGGAGCTTTGGCTAATTGAACAATACCTTTGGCTTGGTTTGGCCCTCCAGATTTATTAACCCAGTGTGCATATACTGACTCTCCTAACTCTAACATTACACCGCAAACCTCACATTCTCTTTGTACCTTGGAGATCACGCAGAGACACTGCATAATGGTCTCATTCTTTACTGCCTCACAGAGAGATGCATTGAAACGGTTGGCTGCTCGATTCCTGCTGGGCAGCCGGCAGCGGAAGTCCATGATTTCCCCCACGTTTCACTAGCCTTTGTGTTTTCTGACAAATGAAGTCCAGGTGCTGCTCCCTGTTGATTTGTTTGTATTTAATGAATCTGAGAGTGGTCTGGAGGTGGGAGAGAATTTGGGGCTGATCATTAAAACACTGGATCCTTCAGAACTCAGAGAATCTCATCCAGCTTTTCCTTTTCCTCTTGTTGGATTAGCAGGAGAATGAATTGAAATGGCTTTTTCAAGCCATCTGCATCCGCAGGCCCTTCCTGGCTGAATGAATTAGCAAAAAAGAGGCCAGTGTCTGCTGGTAGCACCTCCTTGAGCATGGCCAGAAATAGAAGCATGAATCAGTCATTTTTCTGTCATTAATTGGCACCACTAGCCCCCATGCATTTTGTTAGAAACAACTCTGATGCCAAAAGGAAAATAAAAGGTTTCGTCTCCATTTTTAGCCAAGCAGGAATCATGCACCCCAGTAGGCACTGTCTGCTGGGAGTTCTTTCCCAATTTTGTGCTGAATTAATACGCTTGTCTTGTTTATATAGCTCTCTCTTTCCTTCCCATTTCTTCGTGGGAGAAGCAGTAGTACCCCAGGACCTGCAGATCAAGCCTCTTAGTTTTGACAGAAAGTAAATCATGAAAACAATGTAATAAAAAACTTTTGGAAATAAATGGCCTCAGCCATATCAGCTCAGCTTTGCTGAAACATAGATAAGTTGTCTGAAGTCAAAGCCAGCCCAGGTGGTGGTGGGTGGGACTGCCAAGGATGTAGACTCAGCTCCTGGGCAACCCCACATTGGATGAACAGGTTATAAAGCCAGAAGGAACTGTTGTCTAGTTTTGCCTCCTGCGTGATACAAGCCATAGGACATCTCAGAATTAATATCTGTGAGACTGAACTAGGGTGTATCTTCTAGAAGAAGATCCAGGCTTCATTTTAAAATCTCCATTGTGTGAGATTATGCCTTACCCACTGGTCAGTTACCCCCACTCTTTAAAAAACAAAAAGGGGAAACTGTGCCTTTCTCGGTTTTGTCCAGCATCCACTGCCAGCCATTGGATGTTTATATACCTTTCCCTGCAAGAATGAAGAGCCTTCTATGGTCTTATTTCTGTTTCCCCTGCCAATCCACAAATCACCCTTTAATCTTTTCTGTGGTAAGATAAATTGTTTGAGTTCCTCAAGTATCTCACTGTAAGGGACTTCAGTCATTCTTGTGGCTCTTCTTTGAACATTCCCCAATTTATCAGCATCCTTTTGAATTTTATTGCATTTTAGTGTCCACAGTTTCCCAGTACCTGTCACACCAGTTTCAAACACAAAGGTAAAATGACCTCTTCATTCCTACTTAATGTTCTCCTGTTTATGTATCCATGAATCACATTTGCCCTGTTAGCCACAGCATTGCTCTGAGAGCTCATGTTCAGCTAGTTATCAACTGTGAGCCCTAGCTCTTTTTTCAGGGTTGTTGCTTCCCAGGATACTCCCACCACCTATAAGGGGGAAGGGATGGCTTAGTGGTTTGAGCATTGGCCTTGTAAACCAAGGATTGTGAGTTCAGTCCTCAAGGAGAAAATTTAGGGACTTAGGGCAAATGGATGTAAAAAAAATATGTCAGGGACAGTGCTTTGCCCTGCCAAGAGGACAGGGACTGGACTCAATGACCTCTCAAGGTCCCTTACAGCTCTATGAGATGTTTATCTCCTCTTAAAAAAAAAACAGTACCTGCTAACCAAATGATCCAGATTACACTGTACCCTCCTTTTATTGTTAATCAAATTCCATATCAGCCACTCCATTATGCTGCTGGCTTGAAAGAGAACTGGTTTATCAGCAATGGTTTGGAAGTTGCAACAGTCTTTGGAAATACATTAGGATCCTGCAGCAGTAGAAAACAAAATAGGACATATTGGAGGTTTTTCAGAAGTTGGGGAGATGCTCAGTTCTAGGCAGAACTGGAGCCCACCAGACTTGGACTTAAGGCAGTTGCTAAGTCTCAACGTAGCAAATCCATAACAGCCTGATAGTTTTTCCTTATGGGAAGGACCCCAAAATTAACATCTATAGCTGAGGAGGTGAGGACTCAAGAAAAATAGTCATGAGTACAGAGGTTTCTACATAGGCCTGAATGTCATGTCACTGAATGGCAAGTCACTTGATTTCTTTGTACCTTGGATTCTTTGCCTGTGAATGGGGATATTTCTTGACTTCCATGGGGGTCCAGGAGGTTGTCAAACTCATTGCTGTGTGCTTTGAAGAAAAGACCCTAAGCATTATTGTAATGGGAACGTACATGAGGGGGACTTACAGGTGAAGGGTCTTGTGCCTGAGGAAGCTCCTTTCTGTAGAATGTAACTATTTTATTGTGCTTCCTGTTGCCTCTGACTTTCTTCTGGTTTCTTCTGTTCAGGCAGACAACTGAGGAGGTGAATTCTGTAGAAGCAGATACGACCAACCACTGGCAAGGAGTGTGTGTCAGCAGGGCATCACCTACTCCCTCAGAGTCTGCAGCTACCGTCAAGTCACTGATCAAATCATTTGACCTAGGATGTCCAGGTACTCCAGCCCTGTCCTTTGGGATGAGAGTAGTTTTCTTTATTTGTTACAATTTCAAACAGCTAACCTTTAGCTACCAGACAGCTAATTCTTTGACATTTGCTGCCTCCATCTTTCATCCTAGTGGATATTGGTTTTAGCAGTGCTACAGAACATGAGAACTGCCATACTGGATCAGGCCAACGGTTGATCTAGCCTGGTATCCTGTTCTCAGACAGTGGACAGTGCCAGGTGCTTCAGAGGGAATGAACAGGGTAATTTTGAATGATTCATGCCTGTTGTCCAATCTCAGTTTCTGGCAGTTGGAATTTTTGAAGGACATCAAGCATGCGCGATAGTGTTCTTGACCAGCTTATCCAATAGCCATTGATGGGCCACCTACATGTACTTTTGGCCTTTAGAACATCCCCTGTCAATGAGTTCCACAGGTTGATGGTGTTGTGTGAAGTTTGTTTTAAACCAGTTGCTTATTAATTTCATTGGGTGACCTATGATTCTTTAAGAACATAAAATAAGAACAGCCCTACTGAGTCAGACCAAAGGTCCATCTGTCCCAGTGTCTGACAGTGGCCAATGCTAGGTGCCTGAGAGGAAGTGAACAGAGCAGGTAATCATCAAGTGATCCCTCTCTTGTCATCCATTTCCAGCATTCCAACCCATCCTGTCTAATAGCTATTGATGGACCTAACCTCCAAGAATTTATCTAGTTCTTTTTTGAACCCTATTAAAGTGCTGGTCGTCACAACCTCCTCTGACCAGGAGTTCCACAGGCGTCCCATGCGCTATGTGAAGAAATACTTCCTTCTGTTAGTTTTAAATCTGCTACCCATTAATTTCATTTGGTGACTCCTAGCTCCTGTGTAATGGGGAGGAGTAAATAACACTTCCCTGTTCACTTTCTTCACACCATTCTTGATTTTGTATACCTCTACTGCAAATACACACCCTCATCTCTTTTCTAAAGTTTTCTCTAGTTGATGCTAAAGTACATAGAAGCAAATTGAATGCCATCAGGTCCTTGCTCAGACGTGAGGGGAAGAGAAAAAGCACCTGGGACCTCTTCTTTCAGACTGGTCTGAAATGTTTCTTTCCCTTCTTGTAGGGAGCACTGGGCAGAGTATCACAGTTCACAAGGTCCCCAGGAGTCCTCTGAGTGGAATTCCGGTGAGGACAGCCCCGGCAGCGGCTGTCTCCCCCATGCAGGTACCAGAAGATCTTCCCTCTATTCTGGATCAGGCTCGGTATTTGCAGGGTTTGCTATGGCATGATGTGGTGTCAGCACATCACATGCTAGGGGAAGGGGAAACGCATGTGTTTATTTTCTGTGGAAGATCAAATGCTGGGGTTCTATCGGGGATCAAAGTGAGCTCCTGTTTTCTCTCCTGGTGGTAGGTCCCACTGGGTGGGTGTGAACTCTTTGGACTCTGTTTCAGAACTTTAATCAGCACCGATCGGGAAAGTAGGCTTTGATCGTGTAGAGTGAGTTAAGATGAACTTCTAACTCAGCCAAGTGTTTAGCGTGAGTGATAGGGAAGGCAACTTTCAGTGCTGTGATGTGACCAGGAGAGTCGCCAGCCATGCCAGGCCCCGGTCAAGTTTGGGGGTCCCTGTCTCCGTGCTCCTGGAAGGGGCAAGGCTGAGAGCAGTTGGTTCTCAGTGCCTTCTGAACCATGCGGTCCCCCGTCTCCCCAGCCCTGCTTGGCGTGTGCTGCATGATACTTCTGCCTCCCCAGGCAGCCCTAAGAGCCATATGGAGTGCTGTGGTGGCAATTTAAAGGTCTGGGGGCTCCAGACACCACTGCAGCAGCAGCCAGAGCCTCAGGCCCATTTATATCACCCAGCCCTGGGGCAATTGTTCCTTTTGCCCTCTCCCCTTTGGGTGTAATGGGAAAGTAGATGCAGTGGCACTTCACTGTGTTCAGTGGTAGCATGCATACCATACTGTCACTAGCCTCTGGATGCTAGCGGCACTCTTGTGTCACAGCCAGTCATTGTTCTTGGCACAGAAATCTTTCTGAAAGCTCCCTGGAGGCAGCGTGTAAGAGACGGCTCTCCAAACTGGCTCTGTTGAGGTGAGACTATAGAACTAGCATAAAACAGTTACCCACCTCGCACCAATTAGCTCCACTTTCATCAACCAACTGCAGGCCATCAGCTGTGCCCAGCTCAAGAAGAGAGAAATGTTCCCTTGAGAATTGGATCAGGCCTGGTACTGTGTACCTATTCTCTTGCCTACGTCCAGCATAGGTTATTTTCCATACCCTAAGAACCATGACCATGGTGTCTAGTGTTTTTTGTCTACACAGACTATGAATTAATTCAGGCATCAGATTTGAATACTGGAAGGACTCCTGCAAACACAGCCACAAAGAAATTGAGACCTGTGTCTCACAAACTGAAGTGCTTTGATTAATTGTTTTAAACCATGTTTTTTTCGGATGACAAAGATCCTTTTCCCTCCTTTCTGCCTGCAGCTATTTCTCAAGGAAATTGGAACTTATTTGCTGTCGTCGAGCCCTGCTGGTGATTATGTGAAAAACAGAAAGAAGATGAGATGATTTTCTAGTTGGACCCAGATGGGATGGGTTTACTGGAAATCATTATCCAATTTTTAAAAAGGGCTAAATTAAACAAGGGATTCCTCCCCTCCCACACTGGTCTTAACTTGAGATCCGTGTATCTAGAAACTCAGGAATGTAAGCTCTTCCACATAGGGTTGTCTATTTCAATATCCAGCCTGTAATGGCTGTTAAGTTGTTACTTCAGAGGAGGATGAAGTCCATTCCCAATTACACACTGGCCTATTAGATCATGTTGTGCAGGTGGGAAAAAAAAAAGGAAATGCCTTCCTGACCCCTATACTGCTTTAGTGGTGCTGGAAAGCATGAGGTTTGCTAACCTTTGAAGAATTACAGTTATTATTGAACCTCTATTGTTTGTCTGTGTGGGCTAAAAGAGAGCAGCAAGAATGAGAGACTCAAATTCATAATGGAGGAGCTCTGAGAAGTGAGAGATCTGACTTACGTATACATACTGGGCATGTGTGCTTCAGACAGATTATTAGAGTTGTGTCATAGGTTAGTCAGAGCCCTCCTTCTATTGAACTTTTAGATGCCTTTTGTTTCTCCGTTTCACTGGACTCTGTACTGCAACTACTCTTTAATGCCCTGAATCACAGTACTTACCTTGGCCGCTTCCAGAAGAGTAGTGACAGTGTCTTTGATCTGTGAGGAAAAAGTCAGAGCTAAACTGTCCAGGACAGAGCTGAGAGGTGCTGAGCACCTGCAGCTTCCATTAAAAGACTGAGTCAGGACTGCAGGATTTGATCATTCCTTCTGATTATAAATTCTATCCAAGTTTTCCTCTTACTGTGCATAAGGATGACAGTGAAGTGAAAGGGGAGAACAGTTAGAACGTGGGATGGCTAATGCCTAAGTGCTTTAGAGACCAACCCTGAAACCACCAGTTCTAAAGGTCCATTGCTGCAAGATGCTGAACACCCTCAACTGCCATAGGCTAAAATGGGACTTGAGTGTTCTTAGCACGTTTTGGAACTGGGGTCTAAATTCCTGGCCCACTTCATAGCACTTAGGGCAGAGGCAGCTTGTCTGGATGGCTGTAATCGTTGGACATTGGGGCTGCAATTGGAAGCCTGTGTGAGCCCTGGAAAAGTACTTAGTGAGCATGAGAGTGTATTTCCTATGCAGGGCCAGAAAAGGGAAATAAGAATGGGATTAAACAGATGCCATGGGAGCTTCTGCCAATGCCAAGCTGAGTAGGGCAGTGCTGAAAGCTGGCAGCAGGTCTGCAAGTGAGAAGGGAGCTCTTTTGTGTCTGGCTCATTACATTGGAAATGAAGGAGGAAAGGCTGGGAGCTGCAATGCTGTCATGCTGGGTCTTCAGCACCAAATGATCTCAGATTTGATTACCGAAAGGAAACTCTTTGAAAGGAAGGTCTGTGGACGCAGCATTTGGGAGCTGTGGAAGTGGGCCTTGCAGCTGGGATCAACAGATGCAGGCTAGCAGGGCTTGCACTGGTCTTTTAAAAATAACTGCAGATATGGTGCTTTGAAATTGTAGCTGTGCCTCTGATCCTAGGTAGCGGGAGGGTTGCTTCAGAGTCTGAGCTCCAGCCCAGGCAGCAACTTCAAAGTGCTTTCTCTGCAGCTATTTTTAGAGCACTACTGTACAACCTGCTAGCCTGAATCCGTTGACCACACTTGCTTCTGTGGTCTTTGGAGTGTTACATAGACGCATTCACAGAGGCTGGGATTGTTCGGGAGCCAAATATATCACTAACTGAACTAACTGAACAGTTTCCTACTCTCCTCATCTTTAATTTTCAATGGGCAGACGATTGAAAGGCCACCCAGCAAGCTCAGGAGGTGAAAGACTCCCAGACAGCTTAGTGTCCAGGAGATAGAGCTTTCATCCAGGGTGGACCAAGGTTGTGGAATGGGCTCCCACAGGAACCAAGGTCCTTCCCATACCTCACCGGTTTGTAGTCCAGTGCAAGGTGTGTTCCTTTGACCTTGACTTCTCTAATTTGAACACAGTGTAACAGATATATTTATATTAAATAAAAAATAAGGCACACCCTGCCAAAACAAGACACTCCATGGCACTTGTTTCTCCTGCTGGGGAGAGGATGAGAGAACAAAGAACTCGTGACAGATGTTAGTCATGCTGCTTAAGCACTGCCGGAAGATGCTCAGGTCCTACAGTAAGGAGCTTGGTATAAAAAGCTGAACAAACCAGAATACCTCTTGTTCTCCTACTCTGTTTCAGCACTGAGTGAGGAGGCCCCTTCTTCTCCCTGATTGGCCAGTTTGGAGTAACGTTTCCTAATTAATTTGTCTATGCTTGCTTGTTTCACAGAGACATACTGCTTACAGTAATGTAAAGCTGCTCAGCAAAGGAATCGACAAACACACAGACCTTCCAGACCTTCCCCTTGCAGGTAAACCACAGTAAATGCACAAAGAAAATAAGAGATGCCTTTCCACCTCCCCTCCATCAGCACACCTCTTCTCTGACCTTCCCCACACTGCTAGGCCATTCTGCCACTCCATCTGAGAACAAAATGAAACAGACAAATCTTTAAAGTGCCTAAACATTTGAGAGCTCTTATTAATTTCATTTGGCTGTTTCACTCCCAGGTGGATTATAGCCCAGGGCTAAAATGGTATGTTCTTCTTCGAGTGATTGCTCATGTTCATTCCAGGTTGGGTGTACATGGGCGCATGCCCAGTTGCTGGAAGCTTTTTGCCCTAGCCAGTAGCTATAGGGTCAGTGTGGCACCCTCTGGAGTGGCGCCAATATGGCAACCAATATATGCACCGCCCCCCCACCACACCCCGTGCGCTCAGTTCCTTCTCGCTGGGCTGCCAGTTGTTGGAGCTCTTGTTTTCTCTGCTCAGTTCTTTAGCTAGTAGCCTATTGTAGTATAAATAGTTTTAGTACTTGATAGTTAGTCTTATAACTAACAGCCAAGGTGGAGCTTTGCGTCCCCCTCAGCACTGGGGAATGCCTGGCTCCCCAGGCTTTAAGACTTGTTCAAAATGCGGCAAACATATGCCCAAAAGTGACACCCATTCAGCCTGTTTGATTTGCTTGGGGGAAGAACACTTGGGTGATCGCTGTCCAATTTGTAAGGCCTTTAAGCCCAGAACTTTGAAAGATAGGGCCCAGTACCTTAAAGTCCTCTTAACGGAGGCTGCTCTTAAGCCTCAAGAGTCTCCAGCAGGAGCGGCGAGCGGAGCCGCCTCAGTGCCATAGGAGTCAACGTCCAGTGCCGATAAAGAGGAGGAGGCACGAGAGGCATCGCTCGCCTAAGTCAAAGTGAGGCAGCCTCAAGTCCAAGGCTTTGGTGCGCACTGCTGAAGGGCAGGAGGCACGTCCATTGAAGCCAGTGCGGAGCAGGAGCCTGTAGGCACTGGACTTGCCCTCAGCGCTGGAGGCGATTTGAGTGGCACAAGGACTTCTGCAGATGACAGTGCCAGGTCCTTCTCCGTCTGTGGAGGACAGGCAGTGTAGCACTGAAACAGAGCGATCGGGACTCATGGATGTGACACCGGCGCCAACCCCTGCACTCAAGTTGAGGCCGGCACCGACATCGTATTAGATGCCGAGCGCTCCAGTGTCAACCCAGCAGTCTGTGGGCCAGTGTCAGATGCCCTATTCTCCAGCACTGGCACCATTCTCAGTGTGCATGACATTGGCACGACCTCTGGTGGCCCCACCGTGGTCATCTGCTTCTCAATCGGTGTCGGAGTCAGGCTCCTTTTACGCCATTTCTGGGTGGAGCAGGAGCTTGAGAAGGTCTCACCATATTCGTCACAGGCACTGTAGCCGTCGCTCAGATGATATGGGTTGGCCACCAGCTTCACAAACAACTCAGCAGGGGCCCTTCTGGATCCCATGGCATTTCACGAGGCGCAGGGCCAGGCTGTTGGAATGCCTTTAATGGTGCCGGGGGCCCTGCCAGTCCCCCACTTGGCACCGTGAACATCGCTGGGCGCCCCACCACCGGAATAAAGACAGGAAGCGGTGGTCATTGTGGAGCTGGACCCCTTCAGTGCCAGCGCCATCCATAAATGTACCTCCGGTGCCAATGGGACAGGCACCAGCACTGACTCAAGTGCAGGGGCCAGTAACGGTGCCATTTGTGCCGCCTGTGGTGGAGTTTTCTGGCTAGCCGGTGCCTATGCCAGCTTCACCTACGGTACCCTCTACCCCCTGCAGT
Organism: Carettochelys insculpta; assembly: GCF_033958435.1. Lineage (NCBI taxonomy): Eukaryota > Metazoa > Chordata > Testudines > Carettochelyidae > Carettochelys > Carettochelys insculpta. The sequence continues at coordinate 3,613,844 of NC_134155.1, forward strand.
TTGCCCATACTTTCCATGGGGAGCCAAGTGTCTGAACAGATCAATACTGCCCTTCCCCTCCAAATGGAGGCACAAGGACTGTCATCTTCTTCCTCTTCAGAAGAGGCGGTGGCAGGCTCATTGGCCTCACCTGCATTGGAGGATGGCAGGGGTTTTCAACAGCTCCTTAGGAGAGTGGCCCAAAACTTGGGGGTGCAAGAGGAGGAGATCTGGGATGAAACGGACCCTGTCACAGACATTTTGCCCTTTGCAGGCCCCCACCAGGGTGGCTCTGCCCATAATCAAAACAATTGCCACTGCGGCTAAAACGTTTTGGCAGACCCCTGCTTCCGCCCTTCCTGTGGCCCGTAGGAATGAGAGACGGTACTTTGTCCCATCCCAGAGTGACCTGTTCACTTCCCCCCGCCTGACTTCCTGGTAGTGAACGCTGCTAACTGTAGAGAGTGCCAGGAGTTCCAGGGTCCCTCCCCAACAAATAGAGAAACTAAACGCGTGGACCTCTGTGGGAGGAAGGTCTAGTCAATGGGAGGGTTGCAGTTAAGAATTGCTAACCAGCGGGCCCTGGTGAGCAGGTATGTTTATACAGTCGGGTCTCAGAGTACGCGAGGGTTCCGTTCCACGTGCCCTCGTGTGAACCTGGCTTTCGCGTAAGTGGAGATCCGGCTTTTTCTCCAGTGGAACACAGGGAAAGGTAAGTCCTGGGGTGGGGGAGCAGTTGGGGAGGGTTAAGTCTGGTGGTGGGTTGGGGCTATGAGAGGTGGGGGGGGGCTAAGCCTGGGGTGGGTTAGGGCTGCAAGGGGGTGAAGTTGAGCTGGAGCTGTGTGAGGGGGTGGTGAGCTGGAGCCCTGCTCAGGTGGTGAATCAGGCCACGGAGGGGCAAGGGGTTGAGCCAGAACCAGAGCCAGGTGCGGGTGGTGAGCTATCAGCAGTGTTGAACCAGGGGGTAGGATGTTGAACTGGAGCCGCACGGGGCAGGTGGCTTGAACCGGAGCCGCACGTGGGCGGTTTAACTGGGAGGTAGGTTGAACTGGGGGTGTGGGGTGTTGAACCGGAGCCACGTGGGCCGGGAACAGGCGGCTTGAACTGGAGCTGCGTGCGTGCAGCTTAAACCGGGGAGGGAGGATGGAACTGGATCCGTGTGTGAGGGGTTTGAACCAGCGCAGGCAGTTTAAACTGGAGTAGGGGGTGGTGGGTGAGCCGGAGCCGTGCGTGAGGGGTGGTGAGCCTGAGCCAGAGCCAGGAGTGGGTGTGCAGGGTGAGCTGGAGCCAGAACCAGAGCCAGGAGTGGGCGTGCGGTGTGAGCCAGAGCTGGCGTGTGTTGTGAGCTGGCAGGGTGTTGAATCAGGACCAGGGAAGTTGAGCCAGAGTTGTGCCTGAGGGGTGGTGAGCCAGGGCTGTGCAGACCCGGGTGTGTTGACCAGGGGTGGGGAGTGAGTTGAGAGCGACTGGAAATTGCGGTACAGGGTTTGCTATTGGAGTTGGGGTCAGACACATAAGAGCGGGGTCATGTACTCTGAGACCTTACTGTAATACAGTCAGCGCCCTGTCTATGGTGCCGCTCGAAGCCAAGCCGGACTTCACAGCTGTGGCGGAGGAGAACAAAGTGATTTCAAGGGTGGCCCTGCAGGCAGCATTGGATGCTGCAGACGTTGCCACGAGGGTTATGGCCTCTGGAGTGGCAATGCTCAGAGGGGCTTGGTTGCAGGTTTCCAGCCTGCCTCATGAGGTCCAGCAGACGATCCAGGACCTCCCCTTTAGGGCACTACCCTATTTTCAGATTTCTCAGGTTCGTGGCAGATGGGAACCATTATCAGTTCGCAGTCTTGCATTTCGGTCTGTCTGCGGCCCAGGGGTCTTCACCAAATGCATGGTGGTAGTAGCAGAGCACCTACGCAGGCAATGAGTGCAGCTGTTCCCATACCTGGATGACTGGCTAGTGAACAGTCATTCGAGGGAGCAGGTGATTCAGCATGTACACTTGATCCATCAAACCTTTTAAGTCTCGGTCTCTTGATCAACGATGCAAAGTTGGTGTTGGTCCCATCTCAGTCAACAGAGTTTGTAGGGGCACGACTGGGCACCAGGTGTGCCAGGGCATTCCTGCTGGATGACAGGTTTGTGTCCATGGGGGCCATCATCAGAGACATCCTGGCCGTTCCCACCACGACGGCCAGGTGCTGCCTGCATTTGCTGGGTCACATGGCAGCATGCACCTTCCTGGTACAGCACGGCAGGTAACAGATGCTATGGCTATCATCAGTGTATTGCCCTGTAAGAGGCAATTTAGGCCTGCTGGTTACGGTGCCGACATGGACTTTATTGACCCTGGACTGGTGGTTGGACAAGGGGGTCATCCTCACAGGAGTCCCCTTTGCCCCTCATCAGCCCTCACTTACTCTAGTAATGGACGCTTTGGAGCAGGGGTGGGGAGTGAACCTGGCTCAGCTGCGAACCCAGGCTCTTCAGGGTGTGTCAGACCTTTGGCTCCACATAAATGTGAAGGAGCTCAGGGCCATCAGACTAGCATGTGTGACTTTCAAGGCCAATCTGACAGGGTGTTGTGTGTCAGTCAGTACAGACAACATGACAGCAATGTACTGTATCAACAAACGAGAGGGTGCACACTCCTCTCCCCTGTGTCACGAAGCCATGATGCTCTTGGCCTTCTGCATACAGCACATCGTCATTCTGCAGGCCCTTTACCTGCCAGGTGTGCACAATTCACTGTCGGACCAACTCAGCAGGTCCTTGACAGATCACGAGTGGTCTCTCCACCCGCAGATCGTTCATTCTATTTTCTGGAAGTGGGGGTATCCCCAGGTGGACCTGTTCTCCTCCCACCTCAATGTGAAATGCGGGACATTTTCCTCCTGCTTCAGTCAGAGCCTGGGATCCTGGGCAGACACCTTCAGTGTCCTCTAGTCGGGCAGGATGATGTATGCATTCCCTCCGACTCCGCTAGTTCACAAGGTCTTCCTCAAGATTTGCTCAGACAGGGCATTGATCATCTTGGTGGCTGCAGCATGGTCCTGTCAGCACCAGTACTCGACCCTCCAGTACCTGTCGATCCGCAAGCCAATGATGTTTCCAATCCGGCCAGACATTCTGATGTAGCAAGAGGGGAGACTGCAACATCCCAATCTCCAGTCACTGCATCTCACAGCATGGATGCTCCAGGAGCTGGCCTGTTTGGATCCCATAAAGGAAGTATTGTTAAATAGTGGAAAACCCTCCATGAGGGTGACTTATCTGGCTAAGTGGAAAAGGTTTTTGGTGTGGGTGTCTCACAGAGGGCTATCTCCCTCGCAAGCCCCCATCCCAGTGATTTTAGATTACCTATGGAGTCTGATACAGGAGGGCTTGTCCCTTTCCTCACTTAGGGTGCACTTAGCTGCTACCTCAGCCTTTCACCTGTGTCATGGAATGTCTTCTGTGTTCTCAGACCCTGTAGTCAAAAGGTTTCTGAAGGGTTTAGAAAGAATCAAGCCCCAGGTTCGGGCACCATTGCCCCCGTGGGATCTCAATTTGGTGTTAGCCAAGCTTATGGGGTCCCCCTTTGAACCCCTGGCTACTTGCTCCCTGCTCTTTCCAAGTTACAAAACAGTGTTTTTGGTGGCAATCACCTCAGCCAGGAGGGTATCTGAGTTGAGGGCACTTTCAGTGGACCCCTTGTATACAGTGTTTCACAAGGATAAGGTTAGGCTGAGACCTCACCCCGCATTTTTACCTAAAGTCTCCGCGCTTCATGTTAACCAAGGCATTTCCCTACCAGTATTTTACCCAAAGCCCCCTGCCTCCCCAAGGGAGCGATTGTTTACATACCTTGGATGTTAGAAGGGCACTGGCCTTCTGCATGGATAGAACTAGGCCCTTTAGAAGAACACGGCACCTCTTTGTGGCAGTTGCTGATAGGATGAATGACCTTTTGGTCTCCTCCCAGATAGTGACATGCTTCAAGGAGTGTTACAAGCTTGTGCAGGTTCCTCCCCCTCTGGTTGGGGCTCAATCCACGAGAGCGCTGGCATCGTCTTTGGTGTATTTGGCACAGGTGCTGATCCAGGACATCTGTAGGGCAGCCATATGGTCCTCAATTCATACGTTTACAGCAGATTACGCTTTGACACAGCACACACGGGAGGATGCTGAGGTGGGCAGGACTGTCCTGCTGTCCGTTCGGGGTTCTGACCCCACCTCCTAGGCACTGGCTTGTATTCACCCAACTTGGAATGGACATGAGCAATCACTCGAAGAACACCAGGTACAGAACAGGTAACTGTCTTTTATGTCAGTGCAAACATATTTGTCACTCCAAAATACCTCTCGCCTTCATACTCCAGGCAGTGAGATTGAAGGCAATTGCATTTTGTGTGCCATGTATGGTTATGGGGTAAGTCTGGAGCACACCCTTTGAAGGTTGGTTGGTTTAAAAATTCAGTTTAAACACATCAAATCATTTGACATCCAGATGCAGCTGTTTAAAGAGCCATCACAGCTCTAAACAGAATCATTTCCCACAGTTCTCAGGATATACACATACTATTTTGTGCTCTTGTTTTTGTTCTCACATCAATATACTTTTCCATCAATATTTGTTTTTGATTCCTGCAATATAGCCCCTTGTCTTGATTGTCTGCTCCTGACTGGAGGTGTTGTAGCAGTATGTATAGCAGTGGCTAAGGAGGAATAGACTTAGGGCCTGAAGGGACCATAGTGATCATCTAGTCCATCATCGCTCTGATACTGAAAAGTTCCTAGAGGAGTGGAAACCTGAACTCTGCCCTTTCACTGTCTTTTGTAGGTTTTGGCAACACTTGTATAATTTGTTGTGCCAGTAAAAGCTTTGAGCTGAGCTGAGGTTTTGCCATGCCTAGGCGCAAGAGGGTGAGCCTCAGGTTTAACTCTGTATGTGCCTTTCCTTCTTATGTCCTCATTTAAACATTAGGGTGTCCATTGCCTGCAAATTCTCAGATCCCAGCCACTCTGCTGATGCAACTCAGCAACTCACTGAGGGACTTCTCTAGCCACTGTGTCACAGAGCACTTGAAGAGTCAAGTACAGCCCAAGGAGAAAGGGAACATTTTAAGATAAGACTGAAAGATTGGAAAGTAGTTGGTAATTTTCTGGATGAGGCTGGGCAATACTCAGCCATTTGAGTGACTCCCCAACCATGCAGAGTGGGCAGAAGAGCGGAGGCAGAGAGAGTAGTGGTGGAGGACATGGATAATGGACTATTACAGTTGGCTGGAGTGAATATTGGCCCCTTCTTCACAATCTATGTTCTTGATACCGTTCTTCAAGCACTCCCATCTCTGACTCCTATTTCTGTTTGTCATCTCCCTGCAAGGCACAGAACTTGTCTACACAAACGGCTCAATCAGAATAACTATCATGGAAATAGGCATGCCTGTGATCTGCTATGCCTGTGATCAGCTGGCTCCCTGCGTGGGTGCCGAACCTCGTAATAAAGTTGCTTTATTCTGGATTAATTACTCTGCTGTTATGCTAAAGCTATGCCCGTCAATTGCCCTATGTACACAGTCCTTTACTGGAGTGGTTTAAAGCTTTCTTCTATGTGCAAGACCCATTACCTTAATTGAGGAGATAAACACTTTGGTTGCAAAGTGTGGGAGACCGCAGGAGGCTGCGGCACTGAGTAAAGCACCAGTAATGATCCACCTCATTCCTGCCCTGGCAGATATTTATCTGGGGAACAGTTTACTGTAACAATAAAGGATTAGGCTCTGGACTCCATGCTGTTTGTCTAGCTTTGCTAATGAGCTTTGGTAGAGTAATTCAAGTTTCAAGACCTCCATGTTGCAAGGATTAATGACTTGAATTATTTCTCATTTTTAGTGAGAAAATATCTTCCTCTCTGAACATATACATCACTGATAGGCTGTCCCCCGAGTGACCTAGCATCTGACCCTTCCCTGCCAACCCCCAAGCTGTCCTTTCACCAATAATTTGGGGTCATTGGAATGCCTGAGTGGCTGTGGCTCTGCTTCCAGAAGTTCCATCTTCAGGAGGTCGAACTTCCAGACATAACAGTGCAATACAACAAATGCAGTCTCTTTTCAACTTCCCTGTGTATCCAGCAGCCCAGGGAATTAGTTTCAGCTTGTGCTAAAGTTGAGGGGCGAATGAGGAGATCCCTGTATGGTTGTTACTTTATTAATAAATATGGGGAGAAGAGACCAGGGAAGCAGTTAAATGACCTCATTCAGTATCTCTCTAAAGCTAGATTTAAGCTCTCTGAATTTAGTGCTGGTAAGTGAGTCGCACTTAGTCCGCAGAAGGGGTATAGTAAAGTTGACTTTGTGTGAGCTTTCCCTGGATTGCTGCCTGGTACAAGGCACCTCATGCTTGGGTGTTTAAGGTGAGACAACAGTTGGTCTCACTGTCTGCTTTAAGCTTTGGCCTCTCTGCAGAGACTGCCACCAGGGGCCTTCATTAGTGTTCTCTACTGTGTTGTGATATGGATACATCTCTGCTAAAAACACACTGAAACACACCAAACTCATTTCAGGCAGGATGCCAGCCAGCGGGTGGTTACTAGTGGGTGTTGCCACCATCCTGGGCTGAATTTGAACCCAGCGTAGGGGTGAAAAGCTTGTTTCATATCCAGGCCTCTTAATGGCAGGTTAACAAAAAGAATCGGATAGGAGAGCTGGTCCTTTCAGTCATCTAGCAAACATGTCCAGGGATCAACTTCTGAGCCTTTCTGATGGTAGAGTTTAGTATTTCCTTTCATTCACCTGAGACCCCCCCCTACCCCACAGCAGGTCTATAAATCACAGGAAACCAAGCAGCTGGTGCTGTGGAAATCTTCAAAGTCCGTGCTTGTTAGTCACCTCTAATCTGTTCAAGGTTTCCTAACCCCTTGTATGTTTAATGAACAACAGAGTGTGTTTGTTTAGCATCAAAGCAACAAGCTACATATTGTTGTGTGCTGCTTAGTAAGGCAGTGATTAATCAGATTCCTCAGTCCCAGAGACTGACAGCATTTTCTGTTCCCACAGACCTTCTAAAAGGAAGAAGTGAGGATCTGAAACCAGACCATTACCTCTGCAAGAGTCCTTCCCTGGAGTCTTTGAGCAAAACCCCCACATTTGCCTACAGCAACAGGGTGCTGACCTCCAGCTCAAGCAGCCTGAAACCCCCCAGCAAACTCAGGTATCAACTCAGCGGGAAAAAGAAAAACAAACAGAGCACTGGCCTGAGCCACAGTTTTAGTTGGCAATCTAATGACTGTTTATTCAGTGGTTCCCAGTCTTTGTAGCTCTCCCACACAGGAAGTGAACAGGAACGACACTTAGGACTAGCACTGATGTTTGTTATGGAACAGGAATCAACGGTGCCACTCACCATTATATACCGCTACCAGTATGGGTGCAAGCACCAGTCAGTGGTCAGGGTCCATTGTATTGTAGCTTTCGTTGTAGCTATAAATGAAATCTAAAGGAGAGTTTGTGATTTGAGGGGAAACCAAAATATTAATTCAGACACATAGTGTATGTCTGTACTGGGAAAGTAGCCACTTTTCTGTAAGTGCTACTAACAGTGGAAGTGTTTAAGGCAGACAAAGTGGAGCTGTTTTGACCCTGCTGTGTGCTTTTGCCTTGTCTGCAGTATGGTTTCCACAGTGGCTAGCACCATTCAGAACAAAGTGTGACCATTTTCCCATTTTAGACAATTTTATTCTGCAGTTGGGAATGAGTTTGCTGCTCAGGAACTGTTAGGTAACTTCTGTACAGGGTTTACTCTACTGCCCCATTATTGAAAATTTGCCTTTTAGTAGAATCATAAAATCATAGAATCATAGAACAATAAAGCTGGAAGAGACCTAAAAAAGCCATCAAGTCCAGCCCCCTACCCTAGGCAGTACCAAACCCATCAGATCAGCCCAGTCAGGGCTTTGTCGAGCCGAGACTTAAACACCTCCAGGGATGGAGACTCCACTACTTCCCTGGGTAGACCATTCCAATGCTTCACCACCCTCCTAGTGAAAAAGTGTTTCCTAATGTTCAACCTGGACCTTTCCAACCGCAACTTGAGACCAATAGCTGAAGAGAGAGTTGAAAAGGAGTAAAGGATGATGATTGAAGCTATAGAAAAGTAGATCAGAGCTACACATTCCTTTAGATACATTCTGCTAAAAGCTTCCTGAACACATTTGTATCAGAGGCTTTCTATCAGTTGTGTCCAGTGATCCCAAACTAATGTTAAGTCTTAAATCCAAACACACACATGGAATATGTTTTGAGACAGTTGTAATCAGTTGCTTGCATTCTCCTACTGTGAATATATTTTGCTACATTGGTTTATCATGAGCGTGTGATTAGAAAATGAAAGAGGAGCTGCTTAAAACATATTTACTTCCTTCCCTCACGTAATCAGTGTGGAGAGAAAGGACCCATTAGCAGCCCTGGCCCGAGAGTATGGTGGCTCCAAAAGGAATGCACTGCTAAAGTGGTGTCAGAAGAAGACAGAAGGTTACCCGGTAAGAAGAAACATATATTTAAATTTTCAATGGAGAGAGTGGTTCATTCATTTCAGTGGCTTATGCTGTGAGCAGCTAAGACTTCAAGGAAATGTGTGTTTCATAATCTGAAGGTTTTTCACTGTTGTCTACACACACTGGCTGTTTTCCATCTACCTTCCTAGCTACGGTTCTCGCTAATCCTCAGGTCCTCAAAATTACATTTGATTAAGTGACTTAGTTTACTTCCCAGCGTATGCTGAAATATTTGCTTCATCCAGATGTCACTGACTGTCATCAGTAGAGGGTATGTGAGCTGCAGGTTTAAGCTGGGGACATGTGTCTCACGTGCCATCTTAATGTCTGTTGCATGGTTTTGCTATGTGAGCTCTCCAAAGAAGATGCCACTTCTTATGACAGTTCTGTGAAACCAAAGTACTATCATCCGGGGGGGGCTTTGATCAAGAAGTTCCTGCTGTCTCTCTGATAGGCCCAGTAATTTTCCTCTGGACTGTGGTCAGCAAAAGTTCAGCAGCACTGGAGGAAGTATTACGATGTCATGTCATAATTGGCTTTATGCCCGACAGTCCTATTATTGGCTCAAACAAATGTGGAGAGAATGGACTTGAAAGCTTTGATCCCGATATTTGTGTTTCTGAGGGAGCTGGATAAAAGGCTGATAATGGAAAGAATCCCAAAGGACTGCTGTCTTTCCCTTGAGTATTTTGTAAAGTGCAGTGTGGTACTAAACGTACAGCTGTGGAGAGCACATTTTGTATGGAACACGGCTTCTGCAGCAAATGTCCACCGAGGTTGCTGTAATATGTTGTGTAATGACAGCATCAGAGAACTTCCGTTGGATGGGCTAGGTTCTGTCTATGTAGATGCCCTAGTACATTCATACTGGTTTAGAGCTGTGGTCTCATTGTTGAAATGTACCATGAATCATCTCACACATCTTGTTTTTTCTAGCTACTTGAGAAGGCTCTTTCTGATGAGATTTTGCAAGCTGTTGACCTGTCTGATCTGACTGGATACCATGGGCGTATTGTGAAACAGAACTAGGGATTTTCCCTTTGGTCCTGTTCAGAATTTCCCCTCATCCCATGCTATGCAGTGGGCTATGCTCAGGTTGGCTGCTGCCCTTCATTGATCAGGTCATTGTGCACAGTCAGTGAAACACTTTGGGATAACAGGTACTATAGACAGCAACGAAGGGTCCTGTGGCACCTTATAGACTAACAGAAAAGTTTTGAGCATGAGCTTTCATGAGCACAGACTCACTTCATCAGATGCTGGTCTTGGAAATCTGCAGGGCCAGGTATAAATAAGCCAGAGCAAGGGTGGGGATAACAAGGTTAGCTCAGTCAGCAAGGGTGAGGCTTACTACCAGCAGTTGATCTGGAGGTGTGAACACCAAGGAGGGGAAGCTGCTTCTGTATTTAGCCAGCCATTCGCATTCTTTGTTTAAGCCAGAGCTGAGGGCATCGAATTTGCAGATGAATTGTAGCTCAGAAATTTCTCTTTGGAGTCTGGTCCTGAAATTTCTTTGCTGTAGGATAGCTACTTTTAAATCTGCTGCTGTGTGGCCTGGGAGATTGAAGTCCTCTCCTACTGGTTTTTTTATATTGCCGTTTCTGATATCTGATTTGTGTGTGTTTATTCTTTTATGTAGAGACTGTCCAGTTTGTCCGATGTATATAGCAGAGGGGCATTGCTGGCACATGATGGCATAAATTATATTGGTAGATGTGCAGCTGAATGAACCCACAATGGTATGGCTGATCCCCACCCTTGCTCTGGCTTATTTATACCTGGCCCTGCAGATTTCCAAGACCAGTATCTTCTGAAGTGAGTCTGTGCTCATGAAAGCTCATGCTCAAAACTTTTCTGTTAGTCTATAAGGTGCCACAGGACCCTTCGTTGCTGTTACAGATCCAGACTAACACGGATACCCCTCCGATACCAGGTACTATAGAAATACCCAGAATACCATGTGACTTGGGAACTGTATAATAAGATAAATGACGTGTCCTTGCTAATTATAGCCCTGGCTGACTTCAGTTCCAGGCAAGATAATGGCATGGCTGATACAGGACTTGATTAATAAAGAATTAAGGGAGGATAATATAGGTAATGCCAATCAACCTGAGTTCATAGAAAATATTTGGTGTCAAACTAACTTTATACCTTTTTTGGTGAGATTGTAAAATCAGTTGATAAAGACAGTAGTGATATATTTTATTTGGACTTCGGTAAGGTGGCTGACTTGGTACTGCACAAAATTTTGATTAAAAACTAGAGTGAAATAAGATTCATTTTGGTACACGTTACCTATCTTAAAAGCTGGTTAACTGAAAGGTCTCAATATGTAATTGTGAATAGAGAATCAACAGCAAGTGATTGTGTTTCTAGTGGGGTCCCACAGGGATCAGTTCTTGTCCCTACACTATTTAACATTTTATCAATGACCTGGAAGAAAATGTAAAATCATTTCTAATCAGATTTGCTGGTAACACAACAACAGAGGGTGTGGTAAATAAAAAAGAGTACAAGTTGTCAATAGAGTGATTTGGATCTGGGCACAAGAAAGCAATATGTACAGTAATACAGCTAAATATATACATGAAGAAACAAAAAATATGGGCCATATTTGACAGGGAAGCAGTGATGCTGAAAAAGATGTGGAGATTGATCCGGTGAACATGAGCTCCCTTTATGATATTGTGGCCGAAAGGGCTAATGCAGTTGTGAGATGCATAAACAGGTGAATCTTAGGTAGGAGTGCAAAATGTATTTTACCTCTGTATTTGGCTGATAAAATAGCTCCTGCAATACTGTGTCCTGTTCTGGTGTCCGCAACTCAAGATAGATATTGCAAAAACTGGAGTGTGTTCGGCACCAAACCATAAGAATGATTGAATAATTGGAAAATGTGTCTGATAGTTAAGACACTACCAATTCATGGTCCATTTTGGTAAATTTCCTGGTCAGAGGATTTTAAAAATCATAAAATTCATTATTTCATCTCTTTAAATATAATAGTTCAGGGTGTTGTAATCGTAGGAGTCTTGACCCACGGAGTTGGGGGTGATTTTAAAGTTATGTAGGGGTGGTTGTGGTACTGCCACTCATACTTCGCTGCTGTTGCTGATGAAAGCACTGCGTTCAGAGTTGGGCATCTAGAGAGGGGTGGCAATACCATACCATGCCATCCTTGCTTCTGCAGTGCCAGCAGCAGCAGCACAGAATCAAGGATGACATGGTATGGTATTGCTACCCTTCTGTGCTTGTGCTTGCAGCTCTGGGCCACAGTAAGCACCCAGCTCTGACAAGAGTGCAGAAAGAAGGGTGGCAATACCCGAACCCCACTAAAATAACTTGATGAGCCCCTCACAACTCCATTTTGAAACAGGACCCCCCAGTCTGAGAAAGGCTCCTCTCCCCTGCAAACTCTTTATACAGTAAATGTTTTATATCTGGCATTCTATTATCCAGAACTCTCAAATAACCGGCATTTGAACCATAAATAACTTTTAGTTACGTTTTCCCTAAGTACAGTGTAGTGAAAGTAAATATGAATACATACAGCAAATACACTATAAGTTTACAGTGTACAACACTACTGTCATTGGCAAATAAAGTGCTCTGCATACATTTTGTTTGTTTCTTAATGATGAAGCTTGGTTTTCCTTTAGTGTTATGAATTGCTAGGTGTACCTCTCTGTTATCCAGAATATTTGAATGTCCAGCATCCTCCTGGTCCCAGGGCTCTGGATGTGAAAGAGTTTGCTGTAGTATAGGGTTAAAGCACACAAAAGACCAGATTTTAGGGTCCGTGATGTGTTCTTTATGGTTGTGAATTTGATAGGAGAGACTCAAGGAACTCAGTCTGTTTATCTTAACAAAGAGAAGATTAAGAACCAATTTGACCACAGTCTGTAAGTACCTACATAAGGAACAATATGTGACAATGGGCTCTTCAGTCCAGCAGACAGGGACATAACATGATCCAGGGTGTGGAAGCTGAAGCTAGCCAAATTCAGATTAAAAATAAGACATCACTTTGTAACAGTGAGGGTAACTAATGTAGGAACAATTTATCAATGGTTGTGGTGAGTTTTCCATCACTGGCTCTCTTTAAATCAAGATAGGCTGGTTTTTTCTTATAGATCTGCTCTTTGAGTTACGTGTGGAACTTTTCTGACCTGTGTTGTACAGAAGGTCAGACTAGATGATCAGAGTGGTTCCTTCTGGCCTTGGAATCTATGACCGTGAGGTTAAATCTTTGCTGTATAACGCTGGTAGTGGTGTGCAGCGCATGCGTAACTACATGCCACAGTGAAAAACAAGCTGCATCCACACTGCAGTGTATATCTGCACACATCAGGGAGAGGCTCTGATTGGGGAATACATCAGTGAAAGCCTCTGGCTGGGGGATGCATCTGGAACCTATATTGTACGTCTGCCTCTGCCAAAGCTTTTCCCCATTGCCAGAGCCTTTCACTGTAGCAGGGAGCTGCTGGAACTTTTCCATGCTGCCTCTCCACCAGGGACACTAAAACAGTTAACCAGTTAAGCTTTTTGACTTAGGGTCTACTGTCCAGCCTGCTTTTTGGCCCCGCTGCAGTCACAGCCATATGGCCCAGCTGCAGATGGGAAACTGGTCCCACTGTCGCCTTGAGGACCGGTCACCAGTCTGACTATGGCCATGGGGTCCTGCCACAGCCAGGGCTGCTCCATCTTGGTATATGTGGCAACCAATGAGGTTCACCAACACAAGCCAGTTAACCAGTGAGCATGCCATTAAACCACTTGCTTACTGGTATGCCCACCAGTTAACCATTTAACATCCCTGCACCTCGCCACACAGACTTTCTCTGTGGCAGTGAAAGGCTGCAGCAGTGGGGACGCAGCAGAGTGCTGCACTGCTAAAAACAGGTATGAGGACATGGGAGGCATTGGTTGGGTATGCAGAGAACCATGTAGGGTACATAGCCACAGGATTCAGACGTGTCTTTACCCTTTTCACCTAGAAGAGCTTCTGCTGTTTATAACTGTGCTAAGGGAACGTTCAGTTTGTGTACTCCACATGATATGGGGAGACGTGTGCAGTGTAGATGTATCTTGCTAAACTATTCTACCCAGTGCCAGTTTGTAAGCATTTTATAAATTGTGGTGCGTTCTAATTCCTTACCACATTCTGCCATGAGGCAGGTCCCGAGGATGTAGGACGAGAGGAGTTCAACCTGTATTAGAGAATTATACAGTGAAGGCATTACAGTTTTGCAGCTCATCCTGACAACTGCTATTGTATCATTGCTCTGAAAGTTTTAGAATTGGTGCCTGATGACAAAGCTTCAGCCCAAGCAAAAGCCACACCATTCTAGTAGTCTTGGCTGAACTTCGTAATGCACAGAGAAACTGTGCATCTTTGTGTGTCATTTGTTGTAGGCAGTCTCTACTGTGCTTGGGTAGATGTAGTTTGTGTTTGACAGAAACGAGCCAGGTTGGCTTGTGGCTTCTAGCTGCACTTCGGGGTTGTAATAGGCATTTAGAACAAGATGAATTGTTGTCTGTACACTGAGTGCATGAGATACTTTGTAATGTTGATATTTTTCTTTCGTAAGAATAATAGTGTTTGTTACTTAGGATAGAAGACAAAATGACTTGTTGTGAAATGATCCAGAGGCAAAATGTTCACAAACTATAAAACACATATTTTTACCTAAACAAATACTTTTTTCTTTCCCTAGCTAGCTCCTTTAGGAACCTTTAGCTCATGGAGCTAGTACCTTAGAAGAAGGAAGACACTAGCTTTTTCCTTTGCAACAAATTGCTTTGGAAACAGTTTTATATTTGTGTGGTAGTGCCTGCTTTCTTACACTAACTGATTTATCCTCCCATCAGCTGCTTTGGTTAAGCTCACCCATCCTCCATGTGAAATCTAACTATATATTTTAGACAGTTTACCTGTTTGATGAACTCCTCCTCTTACATGGTAAGATCTAGGTCCACCACATTCCATATACAGCTTCCTCTTACCATAACTTAAAGCAACATTAAAGTTTGGTTGTGCCAGGGAAATGGGATATGCCTGGCCTGGGATTGCTTCTCATAAAACCAAACAGAAAAGAGACAGAAGCACCAAATCAAGTACAGTCTTCCGAATTGAGATAACAGAGTGAATGCTGAGAGACTGACCCAGAGGTGGAAGGAAGCTGGTGTGCTGCTCTGGTAAGAAGGAGCCAGCCAGCTGGGGTGCTTTAGCTGCAGGAGGAGACAGTGTGTGCTCACAGCCCTGATCCTGGGACTCTGCTACAGGCTGGTGAAAGGGGCAGGCTAGGGGTGTGCCCCACCCCCCAGATGCCCTTTAGCGAGGCAGAGGTGCTGAAGCTCCCCAGTGCCCAGGCTCGTTCAGGGACATTGCTTGCTGTTCCCCTTCAGCAAGAGCACAGTTTGCTGCATTCCTCACTCTGGCTGGCGGGGAGCAGGGGCAGATGAGCTGTGCACTTTGCTCCCACTCCCTCACAAGGACAGGAAGGAGAATAGCAAGCAGCTTCCGCCCCCCTTCCCCACACCCTCTCACCCCCGACCTGATTCCTGCAGCCCGCCCACACCCAGCTCCTGCCCTGAGCCCCCAACATCCCAAGTCTCAGCTCAGAGTCCTGCACCCCGCACATCCCCAATCCTGCCTTGAGCCCCTGACATTCCACTTTACAGTCGTACCCCGAGATATGCCCAGTCGAGTTATGAGAGTTCGACTTTACAAGGAGTTTAATTTAACACCCCTACTTCAGCTTATGAGGCATTTCTTCGCATTTACAAGGACCGATGTGGAGGCTGGCGGCTCTGGTAGGCAAGCACTGAGGGGATGGAGTTGGCCACATTGGTCTTGATGAAGAGGCCATGCAGGGGGGCGGCAGCACCCTGTGAGAGAGCAGCAGTCTGGTGTGGAGAGGCAGACTCATCCGAATCCCGGCAGTAGATCATGCCGCTCTGCGAGACGTGGATGCTGGGCATGTAGCCCATCCCGGCTCTGCTGCAGCTGCTCACTCCCTGGGCGGCTAGGGAATCACCGCTGCCCACCCTGTGCAGCTGTGCCTCGGGCGCCGCTCACCGTCTGCGGTGCTCCCTCCCATTTAGCGCCTGGCTCGCCCACCGCTGCCGCTTCAGTGGGCGCCAGCAGGGCCTCTCCACCGCGCAGCCCTACACGAGCAAGGCATTGCCCCTCGCCAGCCAGGGGCCCCCTGTGCCTGCCTAGCTCCCCGTGCAGCCAGCCCCTGGCAGCGCCCCCTCCTCACTTAACCTAAGCTGCGCTCAGGCCAGGCTACCTCCCCGTGCCCTGCCCGCCCCCTTGCACTGGATTTAATGGGATTTGGTGGTGTTTTAGCATAAATGGGTGTAAATTTTGGGGCTCAGGAACACACAAAATTTTTTCCCATTGAAATTAATGGTAATTACATTTTCGACCTACAAGAATTTGCCCTAAGAGGGGTTTTTCAGGAATGAATTACCCTCATAAGGCGGGGGAAGACTGTAATTTCTTACAAATACTGTTGTATCACAGCCCTTCCCAACCTCTGTCCCGGAGGCCTTCCCTCCCCCAGGGAGGGTGAGGTTTGTGATACAACAGTACCTGTAAGAAATTTAAGTTACTTTCACCCCTGGACTGAACCAGAGTTAGCCAGAAAAATGGGATGAACCTGGAAATAAGATTGTTTCTCAATAAACCTTTCAAAAAAGAGACAAAATGGAGAAATTTGGAGTAATGCTCTGTTTTGGCACAGCTAGTTCAATGCTTAAGATTTGAAAACTAGTTGGAAATGTTATTGGAAACCAAGTTGACTGGGTAAACATGCTAGTAGATGGATAAATTATTGCTGTGCTCATTTTGAGTCAACAGTGTGATGCTGTTGCAAAAAAAAGCAAACATGATTCTGGGATGCATTAACAGGTGTGTTGTGAACAAGACACAAGAAGTCATTCTTCCACTCTACTCTGCGCTGGTTAGGCCTCAGTTGGAGTATTGTGTCCAGTTCTGGGCCCTGCATTTCAAGAAAGATGTGGAGAAATTGTTAAGGGTCCAGAAAAGAGCAACAAGAATGATCAAAGGTCTAGAGAACATGACTTATGAAGAAAGGCTGAAAGAACTGGGCTTGTTTAGCTTGGAAAAAAAGAAGATTAAGGGGGAACATGATAGCAGTTTTCAGGTATCTAAATGGGTGTCATGAGGAGGAGGGAGAAAACGTGTTCTTCTTGGCCTCTGAGGATACAAGCAGCAGCAATGGGCTTAAACTGCAGCAAGGGAGGTTTAGGTTGGACATTAGGAAAAAGTTCCTAACTGTCAGGGCGGTCAAACAGTGGAATAAATTGCCTAGGGAGGTTGTGAAATCTCCATCTCTGGAGACATTTAAGAACAGGTTAGATAAATGTCTATCAGGGATGGTCTATACAGTACTTGGTCCTGCCATGGGGTAGGGGACTGGACTCGATGACCTCTCAAGGTCCCTTCCAATCCTAGGATTCTATGATTCTATGATTTTGTAAAAGGCCAAACTGAAGCAAAAGGATAGAGTGATTTGTCTTCAGGACATGCATCCACATTGGTAGAGCCAGGATTAGAATTCATGTCTTTTAAGTTTCTGGTCCTATCCTCGATTCAGAATGCCATGCTGCCTTTCCATATAGCTGTATGTTCTGTGCAGGACTGCAAGCATGTTTGTACTCCATTGCCCTCTGACCTTCTGAATATCTCCAGGTCTCAAAGTTTGGCTTTGCTATCTGGTCCTCGGCAGATGCTGTATAAATCAGAATATGGGGCTGAAAAATATCTGTTAGAATAGATCAACAAGCCCATCCCTCTCAGGTGGAGTGGGATTATTCTCTATGATGTTGTCCGATTTTTAAACTTACATGTGATGAGCTTTCTCCCGTTCTCTTGGGAGCCTCTTCCCCAGTTGTTGGAATCTGTTTACTCCATCATCATCTTCATCATTGAAAATCAAGCATCAGTCTCTTGCAAGGCTCTTAAGTTAGGAGTCCAGTTGCATATTCAGTTTATGTTCATCACTAACAAGCTTGTCAGGCCACAATGCTTTTGGTGCTCATGTGACTGATGGCCATTTGTTGGATTCCATTCTAACAATCAGTCCATACCAAAATAGCTGCTGAAATCAAACCATTGCTAATGGAGGTGGTTGCTCAGTTCCTGGTGTTGTCAAGACGCTTGGTAAAGAGCAGCTGAGGAAGACTTACGAGAATCAAAACTATCAATCTGGTGCACTTCAGCCTTCCTCAGCACACACATTTGGCTTCCATTCCCTGTCACAGCTTCCCCACAGAGACTGCTGAAGAGTCCAAACCCTAGCAGTAGTTGCTGATACTCTATCAAGCATCATTCAGCATGGCTTCTGGTGCTGCCCATGTTAGAGCTCATAGCTACAAGCTCTTCCACGTTGTCAGCCAACACTCCTGCTTCAGAAAAATGGTAGTGTATTTAGAGGCAGTAACATGCCTTTGCCAGTGTATACAACAACTCACACTCCACAGGTACTAGCCCCGGAATAAGATAGCCAAGAACTCCTGTGCTACAAGAAAACAAAAGACAAAGTTGTGTTTTTTCCTACCATGAACCCAAGTAGTGGGGTTAAAACGTGTATGCTGGATAGCAGACCACACATGAGGCATGCAGGGCAGTCGGGTCTAGTTATTGTTGTTCCTTTTGGACGTAGTCTCTTGAGGAATCATATTTGTGGTTCAGAGGACAGTGAAGCCCATGGGTTAATTTACAGTCCCTGGAGTGATCCCCCTACTGACCTGGCTGCACAAATGGTGTTTCAGAGGGAGCTGGACAACAGTTTTGACCCCCTGCTCTGGTGAGGCTTTCATCTCTGTGGCCACCCTCCTGTTACTGTCTTTGCTGAACAAAGTCATTTACCTGGGGTAGTTTTTAGAAAGGGCAGTCACACTACCTGCATACGCACCAGGAGAACCAGGAGAGGCTCTGCTTGGGAGGCTGCCAGTGGGTTTATCACTCCCAGGGAAAGTTTTCAGAGCAAGGTCTTAAAGGGAATGCACACATGGGAGAGGAGCAGATAGGTTCATTGTGTGGATTTCTATCCTCTCCTCACTTTGGTTCTTCCTCTCCCCTCCCCCGCCCACTGCCCTACTTAGAGTTCAAGACCGTTTCTTTTGGCTGTCTTCATCAGTCTCTCTCTCTTTCCATGTCCATTGCATTCTCTACGGTTTGCTTCCCCGTTGAGCTGAGGCCTGCCTCCGCCCTACTGATATTAAGCTCCACATGGAGCCTTTTTGATTCCCAAGTATGAGGAACTGAAGTGAGTTGGAGAATGCCATCCTCTCTCCTGCTTCAGCTGCTGCCCTTGGTGGGAATGGCACCACAAAGGCGGCTTTTGTGCGGACTCAGGTTAATATGCATGTCCACTTTGTATCTTCCCTTCACATTAGCAGAGATAAATATGAGCAAACCCCATCACCTTGGTCATGGTGACTTCCTATTATGTTTCCCAGCATCAGTGCCTTTTGTTTTTTTTAACAAATAAGAGGAGCCAGTACTCAGCCAGCTTTTCTCCCCCTGGCTCTGCCCCAAGCCAATCCCATGGCTGGGGCTGCCAAAGTGCCGGCACTCAATACCGGCAAGTACCAGCACAAAAAAAGGCACTGCCCAGGATTCGACGCCCTTGCTTATCAAGAAGGACTGAATGCAGCCCAACTCAAACCCCATCAGTCAATTGATTGCTAAGAGGAATGACAGGATACAAGGCTTTCCATCTGACAACCTTACTCCATTTATAATAGCTGAGCCTGATGCCTCTTAAATTCTGTGTCTGTTGGATAATTTCTGATTTGAGTTACTTGGCTTGGGTAGGAGACTCTTTTCTGTTTAAATTACAGGGAGATGAGATTTGAGCAAACTGGAGTAGAAGGGCTGAAGCTTTTGGTATAGACCAGAAGCCCTAATCTGTTGGATGGTCACCTTGTCATGGTGAGCAGGCTTGTGTGTTCAAGTGAACCCAAGAGTGATGCCGTGGGGAGTCTCGTGCTCCCAGCAGGGTTACCCATGGCAGCAAGATCAAGGCAGAGGGTCCAGATGAAGAATGATCCTAAAGGTCCTCAATGGCAGAACAGGTAGAGGATAGCCAGGGTAATGCTACAATGGCTGTGAAGGTGGATGACGACTGCAGTGGACAGAAGCCTTCCAGTTGTTGTGGATCCCATGCCATTGAACCTGGGCCTTCTATCCATCAGGAACTGTGTGTTGGCTGCAGTGCAACACTCCCCCCATGTTAAAAGAAGTCATGCACAGCTTCTTCCTCTGTATACTACTCTCCTAAACTTAAGCCCTGTGGTGACTGATGAATGGCGACAGGAGTAGGATTGTGCAATCTGGAAGCTTTTATTCATGGACCAACATGTAGGCAGCGGATGTATGTGTGTTGCAGTCATTCTGTTTAGAGGACTGAGGTGGTAGAACGATCTGGCTGCTACATCTATCTGCTCACCCCCTGGGGAGGAGCTCAAAAAGGTGCCCTAAACATGGTAAAAGAGCATCAAAAACTGCCCTGC
Organism: Carettochelys insculpta; assembly: GCF_033958435.1. Lineage (NCBI taxonomy): Eukaryota > Metazoa > Chordata > Testudines > Carettochelyidae > Carettochelys > Carettochelys insculpta. The sequence goes on from NC_134155.1 coordinate 3,633,912, forward strand.
ATCCTTCCAACAGCTACCAACACCTGCCCCTTATCTGCAGCTCCAGAATTGGGCTGATCAGCCATCAACAGATTCACAAATAGGGTGATATGAAGACATCCTACTTGTTATCAAGTGACCACCAAGAGAGACCAGAAGCAACTACCATCCAAATTCCAGATTCCCCCAGTGAGAGAAGGGCTGCTTGGCTAGGAGAGTGTCTGGGGATGAGTCCCAGAGACCTATGAATAAAACCTCATCTTGTACTATTAGTAGAAATGTACATCCTACTCTGACTCTCCCCCCATGCTCCTTGTATTGACCTGTGAGAACATTCCCTTTGCTTTGATCTCTAGCAACTTTCGTAGGAGAAAATGTCAGTACACGTGGTGAAGGAGACCCAGAGTGACACTGAGAGAAGAGTAACAAAATTCAGTAACAAACTGAAGGGTCTGACTAATAAAGAAGGACTGAACAAGTCTGTAGGGTTTTTTATGCTTATTGCTTAGCCAAACTGTCTATGATCTGTGTGTGGTATTTCTAAAGTAGATGCACTCAAAGCGGGTAAACAATGAAGAGGAAGAGAAGTTATTTAGAGATATCCAATTAAGTGGGATCAAATGAAATAAAAGGGAAAATTAGGTTTAATAACCAGAAGAAATCCATGATAGTGAAACCTATTATGCTGTGGGATAACCTCTCGTATGTAATGGTTGTGTCCTTGTTAGGGACACTTAAAGCTAGACCTGATGAAGCATGAATACAGTCTTCCCCTGCCTCACGAGGGTAATTCGTTCCTGAAAAACCCCTCTTAGGGCGAATTCTCCTAAGTCAAAAATGTAATTACCATTAATTTCAATGTGAAAACATTTTATGCGTTCCTGAGCCCCGAAGTTTACACCCATTTATGCTAAAACAACACCAAATCCCATTAAAATGAACACAATTACTTCAATAGTTAACATTTAGTTATCATAGCGCAAGCTAACAAGGCATTTTCCCTTCATTAATTACTCTATAATATGGCTGTTTACCTGCTTTCAGAGGGCTGTCCCAGGTTCAGAGACAGGGCTGCGAGGGGAACGGAAATCTAAGAGTGCCTGGGAGGAGGGCACAAAGCCGGGTAGCTGCCCACGTCTGCAGAAGCGGGGCCAGTGCAAGGGGGTGGGCAGGGCAGAACAGGGCATGGAGAGGCAGCCCAGCCTGAGCGCAGCTTAGGTTAAGCGCAGAGGGGGCAGTGCCAGGGGCTGGCCACGCGGGGAACTAGGTAGGCACAGGGGGCCGCCGCTGGCAAGGGGCGATGCCTCGCTCGTACGGGGCTCCGCGGCGGAGAGGCCCCGCCAGCAGCGGATGAGGTGGCAGGGGCAGGAGAGCCAGGCGCTAAATGGGACAGAATGCTGCAGGGGGCGAGCAGCGCCCAAGGCACAGCTGCTCAGGGCGGGTGGCGGCAGCCCCCTAGCCACCTGGGGGGGCGAGCAGCAGCAGCGGGGCCGGGATGGGCTGTGCGCCCAGAAACCACGTCTCGCAGAGTGGAGTGATCTACTGCCAGGACTCAGACAAGTCTACCTCCCCACACCGCGCCGTCGCCCCACTGCACGGCCTCTTCGTCAAGACCGACATGGCCGACTCCATCCCCTCAATGCTCACCTACCAGAGCCGCCAGCCTCTGCCCAGCCCTGGCCCACACTGCCAAGAGCGCAGGGAGCCCGTGTCCGCTGGCCGGGCTGGGGCACACCGCTGCTGCAGCACCAAAGTGGAGACCCAGACCAGCCACAGCAGGGTCAAGGTAAAGGTGGGGGTGGGCCAAGGTGCCCGGGGCGCTGGCTCCGCAGATTGGCGCTGTCCCCTCCTCTCCCAGCTCCAGAGATGGGCACCTGCTGTGGCTGGCCAGGGGCTCTGGGAAACCACCGCCGGGCACTGTGGAGAGATGCGCCGGGCAGGCAGCACCTGCAGGCAGCCATTGCCTGGAGCCACGGTCTTTCTCCCACTGCAGGGTGGCTGCGTCCTGCTGAGGCATGCAAAATCAGTCCTCGTAAATGTGAAGAAATGCCTCGTAAGCCAAAGTAGGGGTATTAAATGAAACTCCTTGTAAAGTCCCGTTCTCGTAACCCGAATGGGTGTATCTCGGGGTATGACTGTAAAAGCCAATAGGAGGAAGTCCTGTCTCGACCTGACTAATATGGCATTACAAGTCCAAGTCCTTACCCTGCCTAGATGATCCTGCAGAGCTATCACGTTCTGAGTTCCTTGTCCTGGGTGGTTTTGGTGTCTGCAGCAATAGTTTCAAACAGTTATTCATTCCTCTGTTGGTGGCTGTTTTTTTTAAATTTTTGGTAGGGGAGACTGTTCAGGGCATAATCTCAACAAACAGAATTATATTGAACCAAAGCTTGTGTGATGAAAATAGGGAGTGGAAGGGTCTGAGGCTTTTGCCAAGGCGTCCTTCTGCAACTGAAATATACGTTGAAAATTAGTGTCCATTTCAGGCACACACCTGCTTTCAGAAATGTCATGCCTCTTGCGTGAACCCACGCCCTTTCGAGTGCCCTTCCACTGTGCATGTGTGCACACAAATGGACTATCCTCCAGCTCTCCCGAGCTTGTTGACATCATGAACTGTGTTTTGAGGTGACAAGATGACCAGATCTGATAATTGCTTACCTAGCTCTAAAATCCAATTACCACAAATCCTCTAGACCGTAAATGATGGCTCAGAGGAACCTACTTCTGTCTAAACAGTTTTTTTCTGCTGTTTTGGGCTTTTAAAATCTTTTTTTAGAAAAATTATGAATCATGACAATGTCAGGAAGTTAAAACTTGGGTGTCTCGTTCTAGTTATGGCATAATAGGTTCTGTTTCCCTGAGCCTGAACTCCCTGCAGATGCTGAGAGTCCTTTTCGTTGCATTATCACCCTTATAATCATATCATTAGTGGCTGTGCTGTTATTTAAGTGCTCTGGTTCTGTTTACTCTCTGTGGAGACCATCTGTCAAGGGGCCAAGTCTCTCCAGATTAAACCTATTACCGGACAGAGTTGTATTGTGAGAATGTAGGACATCGAGACACTTATCCCCAGGTCATTAAAAATGATGCTATATTGCTTCTAACACACACATCCTCCCTAGTAGGGGAACATTAGTTTCATCAGTCAGATAGGATGATCACTCTGTATAGTAACAATGGAAATAATACCTAGTTAATGAATACCAATTGCTTAAAGGAACTGCTTGATTTTCCCATTCTTGTTTCCAGTCACTAAGCAGTTGTCCGGGGGAACAAGGAGAGGAGGAGGTCAGCAAGAAGAGAGTTTTATGAAACTGAACCCATGATCCCAAGAGTAGTAAGACCCTAGCTCTTGGACTCTTTCCAACAAATTTGTAAGGGGTTCCATAAGAATTCTTCTTGAAGAGCCAATATCTTTGTTATGGACTCATCCTGGCAACTTTTGAGATTCCTTCCTGAATGGAGAGCCACTGGTTGGGAATGAGGACATCTTGCAATGGGCACAAATGAGATAGCAACTGGAATTATAAACTTTGAACATTTTGAAATCTGTCCAATATAAGTTTCCTGTCTGCGTGCACCTCCAGGCCACTAGATTACATCTGCTTCTGAACAGAGAAATCTCAGCCCATGAGGTTGTGATCAGTGGCAAAGAGGAATTATGTCAGAAGACCAGTCATTCCAAGCAGCCGTGGCACTTGTTCTTAGCCAAGTTGTTTGAGTTCTGGCGAATCTCTCTTGAGGCTATCTTGTGCTTGAGACAGAAATAATCTTAGAGCCATGCCTTGGAAAGGGTTGGGGATATATTATTGAACATAGAATCATAGAAATGTGGGTCTAGAATCCACAAGAGGCCATCTGATCTGTGCCCTACAGTGAAGTAGGACCAGGTAAACCTAGGCCATCCTGAAAGGTATTTGTCTAACCTGTTTTTAAAAGCTTCCGGTGGTGGGAATTCTGCCACCTGAATGGCTAACCTTTATGAGTGTTATCAATCAGTATAGTTAGTGAGTTTATCCTAATAGCTAAACTTCATCTCCTGTGTTGGCCAATTATTACTTGTCCTACCTTCAGTGAGTACTGAAAACAATTGATAATCAGCTTCTCTTTAACAGTTCTTCATGTATTTGAAAACTGTTATCAAGTTCCCCTTCAGTTTCCTTTTCTCAAGAGTAAACATGCCTGGATTTTTCATCTTTCCTCAAAGATCGTGTTTTCTGAATCTTTCTGTAGTTGTGTTGCTTTCCTTTGGACCCTCTCCAGTCCATCCACAGCTTGCTTAGCATGGTGCTGGTACTGAACACAGGGTTCCACGCAAGGTTTCACCAGAGCTGAACTGTGCAAAACAACCTCCTGTCTCCTGTGAATACAGCCAGAATATTTGCCTGGTGCAAGGTGTTGTTGAACTCTTCACCCTTACAAACATATTTCTTCTAGAAATATGATACCAGCTCTTATTCTGGGTGGAAACTTCTTTTTCTGTTTGGGTTTAACTCAGTGTCAGTCCCATAAGCACTGGTCTGACGAGGTCTCCAGCACTAAATCATTTACTGATGATCTACAGCACAATCCTTATTTATAATTGTGCCTTCCATACACAGTATGTCAGCAGACTGTCTAAATAAATTCTCAAGTCTTCCCAGGACCGCTCCATCTTAGAGTGAGAGACAGAAATTTCAAGTAGATTTCAGTTTACTCTCAAGCACATTAAGTTAATCTCTGCAGAGCTTTGCCCCATAGGTTCTGGAATTAAAGGTGGGGGGTGCTGCAGCACGCTCTGACTTGAAGTGGTTTCCATTAGATACAGGGTTCACAGTTTGGTTCAATGGCTGTTGGCTCTCCCACTACAAACATTTTTACAGCCCCCTGCTCTGCCCACCAGCAGCCTAAAAGCCTGTGCTTTAGACTATGTGAGAAACTAATGATTCAGAGAGTTGAGGAGAGTTGGCAGTTTTTCAAAGGGACATTATTAAGGGCCCAAAAGCAAGCTATCCCTCTGCATAGGAAAGATAGAAAACATGGCAAAAGGCTGCCTTGGCTTAACCAGGAGATCTTGCATAATCTCAAAATAAAAAAGGAATCATATAAGAAATGGAAACTAGGACAAATTACAAAGGATGAATATAGGCAAACAACACGAGCATGCAGGAACAAGATTAGAAAGGCTAAGGCACAAAATGAGCTCTAACTAGCTCCAAACATAAAGGCAAACAGGAAGGCTTTTTACGAATACATTGGTAACAAGAGGAAGACCAAGGAGAGGGTAGGGCCATTGGTCAGTGAGGAGGGAGAAACAGTAACAGGGAATTTGAAAATGGCAGAGATGTTTAATGATTTCCTTGTTTCGGTCTTCACTGAGAAATCTGAAGGAATGCCTGACATAGAGAATGCTAGTGAAAAAGGGGTAAGTTTAGAAGTTGAAATAAGAAAAGAACAAATTAAAAGTTACTTAGAAAAATTAGGTGTCTGCAAATCACCAGGGCCTGATGAAATGCATCCTAGAATCTTCAAGGAGCTGATAGAAGAGGTATCTGAGCCTTTAGCAATCATTTTTGGAAAATCATGGGAGACGGGAGAGATTCCAGAAGACTGGAAAAGGGCAAATATAGTACCCATTTATAAAAAGGGGAACAATAATAACCCAGGAAACTACAGGCCAGTCAGCTTAACTTCTGTGCCAGGAAAGATAATGGAGCAGGTCATTAAAGAAATCATCTGCAAGCAATTGGAAGGTGGTAAGGTGATAGGGAACAGCCAGCATGTTTTTGTTAAAAACAGATCATGTCAAACCAATCTAATAGCTTTCTTTGATAGAATAACAAGCCTTGTGGATAAGGGAGAAGCGGTGGATGTGATATACCTAGACTTCAGTAAAGCATTTGACACGGTCTCACATAATATACTTATCAATAAACTACTCAAATACAACTTAGATGGGGCTACTATAAGGTGGGTGAACAACTGGCTGGATAACCGTACCCAGAGAGTAGTTATTAATGGTTTTCAATCCTGCTGGAAAAGTATAACTAGTGGGGTTCCGCAGGGGTCTGTTTTAGGACCGGTTCTGTTCGATATCTTCGTTAACGATTTAGATATTGACATAGAAAGTACACTTATTAAGTTTGCAGATGATACCAAGCTGGGAGGGGTTGCAACTTCTTTGGAGGATAGGGTCATAATTCAAAAGGATCTGGATAAACTGGAGAAATGGGCTGAGGTAAACAGGATGAAGTTTAATAAGGACAAATGCAAAGTGCTCCACTTAGGAAGGAACAATCAGTGTCACACAAACAAAATGGGAAAGGACTGCCTAGGAATGAGTACAGCAGAAAGGGATCTAGGGGTTATAGTGGAACACAAGTTAAATATGAGTCAACAGTGTGATGCTGTTGCAAAAAAAGCAAACATGATTCTAGGATGCATTAACAGGTGTGTTGTGAGCAAGACACGAGAAGTCATTCTCCCGCTCTACTCTGCGCTGGTTAGGCCTCAGCTGGAGTATTGTGTCCAGTTCTGGGCACCGCAGTTCAGGAAGGATGTGGACAAATTGGAGAGGGTCCAGAGGAGAGCAACGAGAATGATCAAAGGTCTAGAGAACATGACCTATGAAGAAAGGCTGAAAGAATTGGGCTTGTTTAGTTTGGAAAAGAGAAGATTGAGGGGGGACATGATAGCAGTTTTCAGGTATCTAAAAGGGTGACATAAGGCAGAGGGAGGGAACTTGCTCTTCCTTGCCCCTGAGCATAGAACAAGAGGCAATGGACTTAAATTGCAGCAGGGGAGGTTCAGGTTGGACATTAGGAAAAAGTTCCTAACTGTCAGGGTGATCAAACACTGGAACGAATTGCCAAGGGAGGTGGTAGAACCTCCATCACGGGAGATATTTAAGAAGAGGTGAGATAGATGGCTTTCAGGGATGGTCTAGAAAGTGCTTGGTCCTGCCATGAGGCCAGGGGGCTGGACTCGATGGCCCCTCGAGGTCCCTTCCAATCCTACTCTTCTATGATTCTATAAGATGAAATGCATGTGCAATAGGATGCAAAAACTTGGGGCAATAAATCGAACCTGAGGCTGTGCCAGTATTTGCCATTTGTGATTGACTCAGTGACTTGCCAGTGGGATATGGAGCCTTTTACTCTTTGGCTGACAATTCAAATCCAGTCCTGGGCAGTAGTGATCAATGTGCTGGTCTATGATATATAAATATATCCTGATGCTCTTGAATGAGTTAAAGCAACGAGGGGTCATGTGGCACCTTACAGACTAACAGAAATGGATGAGCATAAGCTTTCGTGGGCAAAGACCCACTTTGTCAGATGCAGGGTCTTTGCCCACGAAAGCTTATGCTCATCCATTTCTGTTAGTCTATAAGGTGCCACAGGACCCCTCTTTGCTTTTGCAGATCTAGACTAACACGGCTACCCCTCTGTTAAATGAGTTAGTGGCCTATGATGAGAATCATAGAATTGTAAGATAGGGCCATAGGGCTCATCTAGTCCAATATTCAGACAGTGGCCAGCTCCATATGTTTTACAGAAAGGACCAACCTCCTGTCCCTCCACACCGTAGTTGTCAGTTATATGGCAACATGGCCATCATGGTGGAAGTTTCTTCCTAGCTCCAGGAAATTAATGGTTTGTGTCCTAAAGCAGGAGGGCTGTCATACCTTTATAAAGCTTTATTATGAGAAGGATAACAGCTATTTTTCTTTTCAGCCAGATAATGAGCTAAACCTTTCTGCAGTCCAATTAGGTGTTTGCACTGATGTTACTTAGTCCATGTCTTGTCTCTGATAGTATTCTAGTGAACAGCTGCGTGCATCAGACCCCCACCCTCATGAATGATGCCAGCTGGCACCCAAACTGGCAATCTTAAAAGAGGCTTAAAAGAGATTGACTAAACACTCCAAATCCAGTCTTAGGCACACTGACCATCCTGTTCCTATTTTATGGCTAATATAAAATTTTGTTCCCACACCAACTGATCCAGAACTAATGTAACAAACCATAGTGGTACAATCCTGAGAACTCTCACTGGTGGCCACTGGAATCTCTGCAAAGCTGTGTTCTGCACCAGCTGCAGATAGAGCCACAGTGTCTATTGTATTCTGACTTCCAAGATGCACCCGGCTTGCTTGTAAATGATATATGATTCTTTTTCTTTTTTACTTGTATCTTTTTATCTCAGTGAGGGGCAGTAAGTATTTTTGATAATTGCAGAATTGTGTTGACCTTTCTTTATCAGAGATGTGTTACTAAATCCCCTGACTTAAACACACATGTAATCATTAGAGCTAGTTAAGCAGAGGCATTATGTAGTCAAGCAGCAACACAAGGAAATGGATGTGCAAATTACAGGCCTCTTTTGGAAGTGTGCCCTCTGCAGAGGTAAGAGGAAGCAAATCCCATCTGTTGTTGCAGGCTGTTTAGAAACATTTTGGAACGATCTAGATTCCAGGAGCACTATGATCCTATGTGCTAAAGCAGCTCACCAGCAAAACAACTCCTAGCTAATAGGAACAGGCTGAAGGAAATCAGGTCAAAAACCAAGTAGACTTAAACCACAAATGTCAGTCCATTTCCCATACCAAGGGCTTGAGCAAAGTCCCTAGGCTGGAACTAAGCAAGAGCTGCCTTCCCCTGCCAAACCTACATGTGGCAACTGAGACGAGGGCGTGCTGGCCCAGTTCTCTCTCCACAGCCTGCCAACTTGGAGAAAAAAAAAAGTTGTCCTTTTGAGGGATTTTTTTCAAGCAAAGTTGTGTCATTTTGACCTTTCCAGTATAGTCAAAGCTGTCCACTACTCCAGTGGCTTATGTTGGGGTTCTGCTTTGTGATGTTGCTGCCTGAGGAATGAATGAAATCTCAGCATTTTTTTTCTGCTTCTCTGACTCCAGCAGCAAAAGTTTCACATAGTGATGTGGCTCCGAACAGCCTTTGTCTCCCCATGCAGAAGTTTTAAGGGATCCTTCTGAAGTGTGTCAGTCCTCAGTGTGGCTCTTCCTGTGGTTAAAGCAGAACTCTGCTACTGATTACCTTGGTGGTCTTACATTGCTTTTCACAGCAGATACTGCCCACCTTGTGAGACGTGAGGACTGCGCAAATTAGTAATGTTTGAAAAGTGCTTGGAGACTCTTTTTGCAAGTACAGAGTTAACTTTTTGCCTGGTAGTTCCATACCCTCCCCCAGTTTCAGGGTCACATTCCCTTTCACACTGTGTTTTCTCCTGAATGACCCCCTCCTTCCTGGATACCCTCAAACCCCACTCCATTTCCCAGCAGCCCGCCCACAGAATGCGCCATTTTTGGCCCCACCTCAGAACTTAGGGGAGACCACAAAATCTGCTAGCCCCGGCCCCCTTAGGCTATGGGGCTGATATGTGAGATGTGAAGGGATACTTTCTTCTGCTTCTCAGTCAAGGGGCCCATAAGGGAAGGTTTGTTTTTTGTTTTTTTCAGTTTGTTTTGGGGCGGGGGAATTGTGTCTCACTTTTGTGTGGCCCCTGACTGATTTTTCTGTGGATAAGTGGCCCCCAACCCAAAAAAGGTTCTCCATCATTGAAGTAGATTAATTTGTGTCTAGTACAAGAAGCACACCTCAGTAGAGAAGGGCTCTCAGCCATTGTACCAGCACCCTTCTGAAGCAGCTTTCTTGTTCTCCATAATCACAGCTTCCATGTTAAAAAAAAACAACAACAACAAAAAAACCAACCTCTGGCTTTTATGCGAAGAAGAGCTCAAAAATCCAAACCAAGTGTCCAATACAGACACATCTATGTGTGAGATTGCAGAAAGACTCGCCTAATAGCCCTGAAATGTGTCGAGTGCCCCATTCATCTTGCTTGGAGTGTTAACTCAGCTGCCCAGTGGTGGTTATTTAAATATTAATGTGGCTAACTATTTAATTCATTTTGTGAGAAGGATGGGAAGGGTCACAGATCTGTGCAATATATGGTGAGTCTTGTCTCATTTGGAGAAATCATCACTTTTTATTGCTGTCTCAATCTTGACTATAGTAGAGCTGTCACTAATGTATAATCAAGACAGTGCCAAGACTAAACTGCTCAGCAGAGCTAATGGACATACTCATATTCCTTCAAGAGGTCAGTGTAGCTGAGAGAGCCCACATGGTCATATTCTGAATGTCTTCACACATTATTGTCAGTGGATTCTCACAGGCAATATACATAGATAAAGCTTATTCTGTGAATGGAACTTGGGCGAGTACTACCACCATTATTCCTCCCGAGCTGATCTTGTAGGGGAGGAATTAAGAGACTTTAATGTGCACAGCTTTGGGGTGTATTTTCAGAACTCTGGCTCTAGAGATAGTGTAAAGTAGCTAGGAGTTGACAAAGTTTTCTGGGTAGTAAATGTAAATGAGTACGATAAACATCTTTCTTTCTGCACTTGCCTGCCCATAATAGGTATCTGATTCACTGGGATGGTGATTTAGCCAAAAGCCATAGTCAAAAGCACACTTTAAATCTAATGCCTGTATTTCAAAATGCCCATTACTTCATGCTTACTTCTGCAAGTGGTAGAGGAGTAACACATGTGGGTAGCAACGGAACAAGTAGGAAGAGGAGTATGGTGGGAGAAGGGGGATTTCTTTGATCTGGGCAGGTATGCAGTAAGTGAAGCACACTTTTCAGAGCTGGCATTAAACCTTTGTCATGCTGCTGTGTTTAAATCAGATTAATTTACAGCCATATGTGTATAATTAGCAGTAACGTGGCTTCTAGCAGGGGCACCAGAAATACGGACTACAGGAATAGAAGCACATACATGGAGTTTCTGGGTAAGGTTGAAGCAGTCTTTAGAGAGGCTGCAGTGTGCTGAACCATTCAAATTTAATTTGCTGGCGTGATTGTAGTCCCAGAGAAGATATTCATATACCCCAGAGGAGGCAAGAATCGAAGGTCTTTTGGCTTCTTCCCCAGTGTAAACCACCCTTTTAATCGCTATACAATGAATAATATTCCAGTTCCACAAGTTATTCTGTTTTGTTTTGGTTTTTTTTGTATTTAATCTGAGAGGCTTGGGTGTATTTTTTCACATTCTAAAAGGTAATCTCACCATCATGGTTCCTTGTAACAGATTCAGCCAAGTCCAGTTTACACAACGTGTGAGACTCTCAGCAGCCCTTTGAAAACCAATGGATGGAAATGGCTCTAAATCTTTTTTGTGCCTTACGCAATTGCAGAAGGATCCTGGTGGCCTTTAATTTAAGCATTCATCACTTTGGTTAGTGTTAACAGGACACAAACACAGTTGTAATTTTCCCTGGTTCCAGCTGGGTGGTATCAGATTGCTCAGACACTGCTGTGTGGAGTGTCGTGTGTGCTCAGGAGACTGGGTGAAGAAGGAGCAAAAGGAGCCCATTTGCTGATTCTGTTGCTCAGCGAATATTAATATTTAGAGGTTTGTTTAACCAAAGTTCAAAGCCTGCACATTTCTCTTGATGGAGCCTCTTTGGCTGAAGCCTGCTAAACCATCCCTCTCCCATTATGATCTCATACATACAAATTAGATTTATAGTTTCATGGCACTATCAGTAAGGTGGAGCGGGTTGAGATAATCTCCCAGGGGCAACCTTTCCAAAGGACTGTGATCAAATCTTACAGGAGAGGGTGCAAAATTCAAGTCTGCAAATCCGTGGCTCATCGAAAAGGCGGTTCCTTTTCTGGTGTCTGTTTCTAAATATAACCACCTGAAAACACAGGGCCCTAAAGATATCTTAGACTTTCACTCCAGGCAGGAGACGTGGCTCTCCTGAGTAGCTGATGAGGAAGGGAGAAATCAATGATGCAGGGCTGCTCTTAAAAACAGTTTCCTTTAGTTTATTCTACTTATTTGTTTTATTTAATTCTGTTCAATGTGTGTTAAGTTTATATTCTATCTGGGGCTAAACCCCAGGGTTGGGTCATCTTGGCACCTTTCCAAGGTATCCATTCAGACCACTGACTTATGATTGGCAGCAGGAAATTTTGCACTGTATATTCAGGGGGAAGGGAAAGAATGGCTGTAAAGTCCCCCTCATTGCAGATTTTCTCCCGTCCCAGTTCATATTCATGTGTGTTTGTGTCTATAATTTATAAACCTATGTTTTCAAAGAAATTATGACTCAAAGAGCCATTGCTGTAAGCGTAGCCTGTCAGCTTCTTTGACAAAACTGCTTGGGTCAGTATTATAACGTGTGCAGGCTGCCATCAGAAGCACATGATATTTTTCTGGTGCTTTGCACTGAAGACCTGGAGTCAGAGCTTGATTAACATCAGATGGAGCTATTGAAAACAAAAGTCTAAGTTTTTCATGTATGCCTGCTCTTGCAGTCTTTATAGCAATCAATGTATAAGCTAAGGGCCAGAGTGTAAGAAGGAGCTAAGCTCAAAGAGTGGCAGGAGCTCAGCATCTCTTCTGATTTCGGCCCACCTAACTGTACTAGATTGTATCAAAACAAAAAAATCAGTCACCTAGCACTTTAAAGACTAACACAATAATTTATTAGATGATGAGCTTTCGTGGGACAGACCCACTTCTTCTCTGTCACTGTACTAGATTGTAGATTTTGAAAAATTGTTCTCTAAATAATATCATCCAAGGCTGCTTTTCTTTCCAACTTAGCTTGTTTTCTGGTGACCACTTATAGAAGTGAGACACACTGAGGACAAAATAGAGGTAGGCATTAAGATACAAGTGAGATCCAAGAATATTGTGGCTCTGAGCAGGTAAAATTCCTCCCTATAATTGACAGTGCACATTAGTCACTACCTGGAGCTTCCCCTCACTTTGCCCTTCTCACCTTGCGCCCCCAACAAAGTTCTGGCAATGCCTCCTTCTTCTTGGCCTATGTCATCCTCTATTGTTCCACACCTGTGTCAGCTGTGAGAAGATACTTCTGGTTGTTCAGAACTGCAGGGGGGTAGTTTGTGTTGCTGTTAAAAGCCCCCTTGAATTAATAAAGACCACCAAACTTGTAACCTAGCTGTGCAGAGGTGAATGAGTAGCCAAGAGCCACAGGCTCTTCTGAGTTTAAAACTGGAGGCTTGTTATTATCTGTTCCATCAGGCTAGATACTGCAGCACGAGCCACGATGCTGCTACAGATATATTAGATAATTAAGTCCAAAGCACACTACAGATTATCACAAATGGATCTCACAAAACTGGGTGACTAGACAACAAAATGGCAGATGAGCTTCAATGTTGATAAATGCAAAAGTATGCACATGGAAAACACAATCCCAGCTATACATATAAACATACGGGATCTGAATTAGCTGCTAACATTCAAAAAAGGGGTCTTGGAGCCATTGTGGATCATTCTCTGAAAACATCTACTCAGTGTGAATGAGAGGTCAGAAGTACTTTAGGAAGCATCAGGAAAGGAATAGATAACAAGACACTGAATATCATAATACCAATATATAAATTAATAGTACATGCCCACACCTTGAGTACTGTTTGCAATTCTTATCACTCCATCTCAAAAAATATATCTTAGAAACAACAGAAATGATAGAGTTTGGAAAGCTTCCATAGAAGAGGAGATTTAAAAGACTGAAGCTATTCAGTATGGAAAAAAGTTGATTAAGGGGGTGACATACTATAGGTCTATAAAATCATGAATGGTGCAGCACAAGTGAATAGGGAAATGTTATTTACCTCTTTCCATAACATGAGGAGGAGTCACCCAATGAAAAGAATAGGCAACAAGTTTAAAACAAACCAAAGGAAGTATTTCTTTGAACAATGCACAGTCAACCTGTGGAACTTGGAATGTTGGGAAGGTAAGAGTATAACTGTGTTCAAAAAAGAATTAGATAAGTTCATGGAGGACAGTCATCTCAATGGCTATTAGCCAGGATGGTCACGGCTGCAATGAATGTTCCCTGTAAGTTGAGTGCTTGGGCAGCCTCCCAGGAGAGATTCAGGTGTGACCCAGCTGATTAGCAGAGTGGCCACAGACACCCACAGTGGGCGTCATGTGTTTCTACTGGTGGAGTGTGTCTGTGCTTGCCGTGGTGCACATAACAAAATTTGTTCTGCCCGTGACTGGAACAATTTAGAGGGAACACTGGATGCAACCCTATGCTCTGGGTGCCCTTAAGCTTTTGACTGTCAGAAGCTGAGACTGGATGCTAGCAGATGGATCACTTGATTGCATTCTTTTGCTTGTTCCCTTTGAAGCAGCTGGCTCTGGCAATTGTTGGAAGCCCGGATGCTGGACTAAACGAGCCAGTGGTCTGGCCTGGTATGGCTCTTCATGTTTCCACTGTCTATGAAGGGCTTTTCCTATGCTTGCCTGTGCCTGAGTGAAGGGGAAAATGGACTGGATTTTCTTGGGGAATGAGTTGTGGCGTCTGTTAAAATGGCAGGGACCAGAATTTAAGAGCAGGCGGTAGAAGGCGGTTATTGTAACCTGAGAGAGACTGGGTGTGCTTGGTAAATTACTTAATTATCTAATGTCTCATTCTTGCCTCCATGCAGAATCATTGGTTCTGGTGCAGCCATACATGAGTGAAGAATGTAGGGACTGGCCACCTTGGAAGTTACTTGGTTGTACTGATAAACCAGTTCCATTGTCCTGGCCCACCTCTCACTGCTATTCCCCGACAAACCTGGTGCATGGAGAGTGTTCTTCCTGTACATGAAGACGAACGTAGAACAGCTTCACTTTGTGTTCAAACTCCAGAGGTTCCCCTAATTATGGAAACTGTGTCAACTGCATCACGTGACAGGCACCTAGCTTACTGGAGGTTGCAGTACTCTATTAATAGCTCCTATTTCAAGAAACTCACCCAGAAGTTAAATACGAGACATTTCACTCACAAAGAATATCACTGCTCTAAGGCATTCAGCTTCAGTGCAGGAAGCACTTGCAGCATATAAAGGGATGGAACACTGATCTGAGGTACGAGTAATTTACACATAGGGCCTTGTACACTGAATGGTTGTGATACATCAATCCTACTGCTGAATGCTTAATCCCCTTCTCAGATCTGAGAATGATGGCGTAAGTCTCCGAGTCATTCTATGGTAACATTGCTCTGTAAATTGTGAAGGAAAAGGTCAGAGCTCAGAGAACTGAAACCTTCTTAAAGGTGGCCACTCCATGCATTTGTGTCTTCTGTCTGGCTGCACCAGAACCAATGATTCTGCATCTGTTCTGTGTTTGAAACGGGAGGATTTGTTCGGGAAAAACAAGCCATCAGTACTCACAACATTTGAAGAGAGCCTTTTGGTGGTCAGAGGGGATTTCTCTTGTTTTCATTTAACTGCACCTTTGACCTGAACCTTCACAAAGATCAACCCCCACTAAGTCATCCCAGCCAGGACCTTGTTAAAGCCAGGACTTAAAAACCGCGAGGGATGGAGAATCCACCACCTCTCTAAGCAACACATTCCAGTGCTTCACGACCCTCCTGGTGAAGCAGTTTTTCCTAATATCCAACCTACACTGCTCCCTCTTCAACTTCAGACCATTAGTCCTTGTTCTGCCATCTGACACCACTGAGAACAGTTTCTCACCATCCTCTTTAGAGCTCCCCTTCAGGAAGTTGAAGGCTGCTATTAAATCACCCCTAAGTCTTCTCTTTTGTAAATTAAGCAAGTCCAGATCTCTCAGCCTGTCCTCATAGGTCTTGTGCTCCAGCCCCTAAATCATTTTTGTTGCCCTCCGCTGAACCTGCTCCAGCAAATCCACATCCTTTTTATACTGGGGGGCCCAAAACTGGACACAGTATTCCAGATTCTAGAGCTGCTCGAAATGCTACTCCTAGTGCATCCTAATATGCCGCTGTCCTTCTTGGTTACAAGGGCACACTGTTTACTCATATCCAGCTTTTCATCCACCATAACCCCTAGGTCCCTTTCTGCTGTACTGCAGCTTAGCCAGTCAGTCCCCAGCCTATTACAGTGCTTGGGATTCTTCCACCCCAGGTGCAGGACTCTATACTTTTCCTTGTTGAACTGCATCAGATTTCTTTTGGCCTCCAATTTAGCCAGGTCACTCTGGATTCTATCTCTACCCTCCAACATATCTACCTCTCCCCATAGCTTTGTGTTCAGGCTGATGTTTCTTTTTTGACTCAGTTCTCCAGTGCCTCTGATGATGTCAGAATTGCTTTCCACTAGCTTCTCTTCGGTGGTTTGTGAGTCACAGAGCCCAGCTATCAAGCTCTTGATTGTGAATAATATTTGGATTAAGGGCTATATATATGGCCATGAGCCTTAGTGGCAGGGAGACAGCCTTCTTTGGCCTGTATATTCACATCCGGCTGGGCCATAAAAGGTTGGAGTAAGAATTCACCACAACTCAGGGAGTTAGTGTGGCTAATGCTTTGGAGATGTTAAGAATTCTGAAAACAATCAGTGTGCATAGAATCACAGAGACATAGTTCAGAAAGGTGCCTCGAGAAGTCAAGTACATTGCTGTGCTCTGAGGTGGGATCAAGTGAGCCCAGCCCATCCCTGACAGGAGTTTGTTCAACCTGTTTTTAAAATCTTCCATTGACAGAGATTCTACAGCCTCCCTTGGAAGCTTGTTCAGAGCTTCCCTGGTTGGGAGGTTTTTTCCTAATATTGAACTTTATGTTCCTGACTAGCCTTAGCTTCCTATCCTAGGCCCTGAAATTAAGCTTTGAGATTTAGGATGTGTCACTTACTTTAGCCTGACCTCCCTTTATGGGACACGGTGCTGGAACATCATCTTCAAATCCCAGGTATGCACTGGCATCATTCTGCAGGGCTGCTTTTCACTTCAGCACTCCACGCAAGTTGAGCAATAAGCAAGCCCACCGACACAAAGAAGCAGAGGAGGGGGCAGTTGCCCCTGGGCCCAGCATTTCAAAAGGCCCTGCAGCGCCAGCCACTGCCAAAGTAGCAGCAGCAGTGGCCAGAGCTCTGGACCCCTTTGAAATGCCATGGCATGCTGGGCTGCAACTCCATGTGCATCTCTGAGGGAGCATGGGAGAGAAGGGGGACAAGGGCTGACTGCCCTAAGCCCCACCCTTCTGCCTGTGGCCCTGCCCCAGCCCTCCTACCACCCTGCAACCAGGCCTTTGGCAGCTGTCAGCACCACTAGCAATAAGCTTATCTGAGCAAATCAGCAACCTCT
Organism: Carettochelys insculpta; assembly: GCF_033958435.1. Taxonomy (NCBI): domain Eukaryota; kingdom Metazoa; phylum Chordata; order Testudines; family Carettochelyidae; genus Carettochelys; species Carettochelys insculpta. The sequence continues at coordinate 3,651,013 of NC_134155.1, forward strand.
TTCTTCCTTGCTGGCTGTGATCCTTGGTTTGACAGGGTTTTTTCAGGTACTGATTGCAATACAAAAAGGATTTTTCTTTCCCCATTGCTCACGTAGAACAGTAAATCACTTGGGGTGGGAGAATGTGTGTTTTCTGAGAACTGTCTGGTGTCACTCCAGCCTTTGGCAGCAAAGGTTCAGATAGATGTTTGAGGTATCTGTTTTTCCCACTGTTGTCTCCTCCTTGGTCCTGAACATCTGTTCAGAAGCGGAGAGAGAAAGATATAGGAGTAACGTGCCAGATCCTCTCAATATGTGCATGGGAGTTTCTGGTAGTGTGCTCTCTGCTTTGGTAGGTGATGTGGGAATGTCTGCTTTTCCAGAGGATCTCAACCCACCTACTTCCCCTCATTTGCCCTCCTCGTGCATTGCACAGCTGTTTTTATATCTAGGAATGTCGCCAAATTGGGCAAGTCGGATCAGTTTATATTTCTCCCCTGGAACCTTTTCTGATTCCACATTCAAAACAGTTCCAGAAAAGCAAAATCCCACCACTCCACTCCATTTTTTGTCCAAAGCATTAGCCCACACTTCAGGTCCATCTTCCAACCCTGCATGACTGCAAGTGGGATTTTGGACATAAAGGCAGAAGTCACTGGGTTTGGGTTATCCCAGTTCCCCTGAGAGGAAACCCAGGTGCTGGATCAGAGGGCGGAAGTCCATCTCTTAGAGGCCTTGCAGTTGATCTTTCTAGTAGCAAAATTTAAACCAGATATAGAAATGGAATGTTTCAGCCAGCCTCTTTGGTTTCATACAAACTAGTCTCCGGAAGAAGGGTTGATTTTTGCAGATTTGCCTTGGTTGGTTTTTAATCGATGCTAGAAATTCTGCTGACACACCAAGCATGAGTGGCTTTTAATTTTCTGTGAGTTTCAAGGTGCAAAGGCAACAGCAGCACCTAAATTCAGGTGTCTAGGCATGCTTGGAGTGGCCATTAATTGCTGTAAGCTGCCCACCATCCCTCAGTTCCTCCTTTACTGCCCATAGCTTAGATTGGAACCTCAGAAGCTCTGAATCCACTTTCCTTCAACCTCATTTTTCCTATCCTAAACCCTTTTTAGTTCATCCCCATGGTGCATAGGACCGATGGAAAAGGTACCATCTCAATACAAGCGGAAAGGTTTTTACTCCTGATATTTTTTCATACCAAAGAAAAATGGAAGATGGAGACCTGTGCTGGATCTCACTCAACTGAAAAAGTACATCAGGCACAGCCACTTCAAAATGGTAACACTGGTGACCACTATCCCATATTACACAAGGGAGACTGGCTGTGCCATCCCTCGACCTACAGGATGCCTAATTCCATGTCCCTAAACAGCCAGCGTATATCAAGTTTCTCAGATTTACCCTAAGTCATAAACACTACCAATATCATGTCCTTTCTTTTTGACTCACACCAACCCCCAGAGTTCTATATGCAGAGCAGTATTAAAGCAGAACTCGTCCCTCTGTCCAGCCCTCTTGTCAGGGAGTAAAGGAGAGGCTTGCAGAGCAGAGGTTGCATGTGCCCACTTTCCTGACCACAGGGATAAGAAAAACATTATCTCCACCCTCTGTCACTAAACACAATTCTAAACTGAGAACCCTATAAATCAGTGACAGTACTTGATGGTGCGAATGGTCTCCATGTCAGAATCCATCTGAAAGAGGAGGCTTCACTGCAAGCAGTATATCTCTCCCTCAGGTAAACATCAAGTTGGTTGCTAACATGCAGCTTGTTTCTCTGAAAGCTGCGGAAAAGCAGGGTAATCCAATCTCGCCCAACTCCTTAATACAATTAACTCGCTCTTCATTAAGATTTGGAGTCAGGAACATAACATTACTACAGCATAATGGTCTCTTGCAGTTACTTTAATGTTCAAGCAAAGACAAGATGTTTATTTTCAAAGCAGGAAATATTGATCTTGGATAATGTTCCACTGCTAGGTCTTGATTTCTGTTTATCTCGATTGATTGATGACCATTACTTGAATTATGTGGCTGTTGGTACGCAGCAATGCTGGCTGCTCCGTGTGCTACTGGAGACCTACATTCTGATTGGATTACTGAGCTAACATAGATTTGCTTCAGCCTGTCAAAAGTCATCTTAATAACAAAATTATAATTATTTTTAAAATGCAGTGTAGTGTACATTTTGGCTAAAGTCTTATGTTGCTAAAGGCTTTAATCACCCATCGAGCAATTGGACAGGCTGACATGGATCTACGTGGGATAAGAAATGAGGCATCAAGGCCGTGTCTACATGAGCCCCAAACTTCGAAATGGCCACGCAAATGGCCATTTCGAAGTTCACTAATGAAGTGCTGAAATGCATATTCAGCGCTTCATTAGCATGCGGGCGGCCGCAGCACTTCGAAATTGACAGCTCACAGGAATAAGGGGACTTCGAAGTAGGCGGGGTCCTTTCGAAAAGAAGCCCCGTCGGGATGAGACGCGAGGCGCGTCAATTTCGAAGTGCCACGGCCACCCGCATGCTAATGAAGCGCTGAATATGCATTTCAGCGCTTCATTAGTAAACTTCGAAATGGCCATTTGCATGGCCATTTCGAAGTTTGGGGCTCGTGTAGATGTAGCCCAAAAGTGACAAACTTATACTAAAAGAATTTGTGTCTGTGTCAGTGGGTCTGACTGTGTGTCATCTTTATCATGATAGGAGTATTGGGATCCATCACTTTTGTGTTCATAGTAGTGTCTGAAGAACAGGTAAAGAACGTTAAGTGTCACAGAGTCTTTGTGTCAAGGTTTTGTAGTGCATCAGTCCTTTTCATTGGAATGGTCTATGGCAGTGTTTCTTAAACTTTTTGAGGCCATGGACCATCAACCAATGATATTTTATGCAGAATACCTATGTAAATTTTCTTTAAAAAAATTGTCAGACCAAAAAATACCCAACAGCAACGTATGCAGCAAAACCAAAATGAAGTAATTTAATCAGCAGTGAAGAAGTAACATTGTATCTGGTTTTAATAACAGAAAATATAGACCATTTTTCCAAATGTTCACAACACACCTCTAAGTTGTTCAGGAAACACCAGTGTGCCACAGAACACAGTTTAAGAAACACTGGTCTGTGAGAACTGTACACCTGCTGCAATGTAAGACCTAGTGATACAGCAAGACAATGCTTTAATGTACTGGAAGCATCTTGTGTCCCGCAACAAACCTCCAGAGCTGTTATGTTTTCAACAGGCAAACACTGTTTTGGTTTTTCTTGCCATTTTAGAATTCCAAGAAGCCATGCTTAGATATGAGAGTTCTTCAGCTGGCCAGTATGGCAATAGCACTGGCACCAAGAGTTTCAGAAGTGTCATCCTGCTTTCAGCATGTTCAGCACTATGTCACAATGGTGTTCAGCTGCAGTTATGGCTGAGAAAAAGACGCTGCAAAGAATCTTTGCTCGCTGGCCCTGCTCCAGCCTCTAGCCCAGCCTACTTGGTGTCTGCTAAGGCTTTTGTGTTTTTGAACACTCATATTTGGTTTGTTTCTTTTTAAAAGGTAGCTGCTTGTTTCCATAATCCCTGTAATTTATACCCATCATTGATCAGCTACTTAGGGCTTAAGCCCAGCCAATGTGCAACTTAACAGCCTCCAGTTTTTACCAGGTGGGTTTGGTCCCCCGCACTGCACCACCTGCTCTTTAGGTCACAGTACCAAGGGAGAAGAGCGTTCCATCTGCCCAGCACACCTCCTTTGAGGTTTTGCAGACATACCTCAATGAATAAAGCTGCGCCTACATTATTAGACTTTTTCATCTTAAATTTTCCCACCTTTGTGGCTATCAGTGCAGCTTCACTGGTGCTAGAAATGGTAGGAGTTGCCAGTATACACACTTCCCAACCAGTGTGTCCTCTAGACCTATCCAGAGAAGGCCTAGCCTATGTGATTATTCAAGGACCAGCAGGCCACTGCCATACTAGCAATCCACCATTACTACCAAGAGTAGGAATCCTATGTTCGAGTCTGGCATTGATGGTTTTCTAAAAACTCTACTCTAGGAATTATCTTAGGGAAGTTCCAGGGCCTTGTTTTCCTCCAGGAGATCAGACTAGATGGAAACTGGAAGCTACTAATTTATCAAACAAGTTGAGACCAAAAAATCTATGTCAGTTTACTATTTCACAAGGATCTTGTATTGCTCTTGTTGTAGGTTAGTGTTAGCAAGAAGATCATCTTTATTTCATTGACTAGTGTTCTAGGGACACTGGTCTCTTGTTGAAAGAACTAGGTTATGTCATGAGGGGTAGAGTCAGGAGACCTGTGCTTCATTCCTAACTGCTGTTCTCTGCCTGTGTAACCTTGGATAAGTCACCTCAGCTCAGTGCCTTGGTTTCTCTTTCTGTTCACGGGAAGTAATGTTTTGTTCACCTTTGTAAAATATTCTGTGACCATGGGCTGGAGCTGCTGTGTATGTGCAGAATATGAAGATACAAGCAAGTATGTATGCAAATATCTATGTAAATTAGCTACATCTGCCCAGCTTACGGACGGTTGCCAGTGCAGCCTTGTGCTAAATGAACAAGTATGTTATTTATACAGGGCTTAAGAACAAACTTGGTGTTTTTGCCAATTGATGGCCCTGTGTGCTACCACCCTGAGCTGACTTTTAGCAGTTAATCACATATCCTCTCTAAAGCAGGTGTCTGGTAAGTCAGGCTGGGAAGGTGATGTGGTCAAATGCACTAGCTGTCCTAAATCACTGTTCATCAAATCCATCCCTCTTACAAGGCATCCCTGTTACAAGCCAACATGTAATTGATCACCAAATTGTCTTTTCAGTATTGATGACTTATGTTTTACACTTTGGACAAAATGTGTCTGAGCAGTCACAACAAGGTCACTCACTGTGACTGTCAGGATAACCCCTCAGGAGCTGGAGCCTAACCAACACTTGTCAAATTGAACCATATGTGGAATAGTAACAGAGAGGTAGATGTTAGTCTGTACTTCAACAAAACAAATCAGTAGAAATGTAGCACTTTAAAGAGACAGAGTAGCAGAAGACTGCAATGAAGGGGGAAGCCCAGAAAGCTGTGGCAGACTGAGCTGAGAGTGAAGGAAGCTCTCCAGGTGTAGGCAGGTCTGGAACAGACCCTGACCAAGAAAGTGAGGGACTGCAAATGTCCCCAGGCAGCAAGGCCTGGGAGGAGGGAAGAGAAACTGAAGACTGGGACAGTTGGAGAAGCTTAGGCAAGGTGCTGCTTGCCACCCAGATGAAGGCCAGAGAGTTCCATAGTGCAGCCCATAGTACCTTCTGCTTCATTTTATGGTTCCCAATGCAGCAGCATACCTACTGAAGAAACGGATGGCTACAGGAAAACCTTAGCCCTTATCTACAGCTCCATGCAGCACTCAGCTGGGCAGAATTTAGTAGCTCCAGCAACTCAGAGAAAATCTTTTTAGTCATTTGTTATCCCTCATGTTTCTTTATCTGTGTTGATGCTGCCTGCAAGGACTGTTGGCCATTGCCTGACGTTAGCACGACTCAGGAATGGCTTTTGTTGTTTTTTTTCCCCACAGAACATAGACATTACCAACTTCAGCAGCAGCTGGAGCGATGGACTGGCCTTATGTGCTCTCCTTCACACCTACCTGCCTGCACACATTCCGTACCAGGAGCTCAACAGCCAGGATAAAGTGAGTCCTGCTAGTTTTGGTCAATCCCTCTAACATCTAACCCTGATCATACTTCATGTTGAAGCAGAGTTCCAGGGAAGTCCACGGAGTCCTGGGGTGGGGGTAGAGCAGGAGAACATGTCACTAACTGGAAACCAATGGCATGCCACTGGAAAGTGGTGATGTTGTGCAGATCTGGTATAAAAGTCGTAGCCTTCACAGCAAATGGGGGGAGTGAGGAGAGCAAAACAAGAGAGAAAGCAAATAAAACACTAAAAAACCAAATATCTAAGAAACAAAAAGGAGCAGGGGAACACTAGTGGCATGGAGAGGCAGTTGTCAGGCTGGCAATTGGGAACATTACTTTCCAGTTACTCTCCTGCTCTACCCCCCACTCCATGACTCAGCTTGTGTGAACATTTGCATACTCACCCAGTGCAGTGAAAAGCTCTTTCAGCTGAGCTGTTGGAGCATACCAAACAGAAAAGCATTTCAGTCCATTCCTGTATCACCTCCCACTTTCTCTTTCCCTCCGTCTCAGACCTTTTGGCTGTATGTATATATTACTGACGCAGCAGGTAGAGAAAGCCTAGCTTTACTGGATCAGCTAACATGCATTCAAATACCAACAGTCTCATCTACACTAGGGTTTTAACAAATTAGCTAACCCCTGTGAGAAGCAAACTTTTGTCCTGCCAGTGTAGTCAAAGCTCTGGTGTGCCTGGCATCAGGACTTAGCCCGAAGAGCTCAGAAAAGCGCTTGCCAGAACTAGCTGGTACCAACTTTTTGTTTTCTCAAAGCTTTTTGGACAGTGGCTCGGTATGCGGATACACTGTATTACCTGGGCAGAAGGAATAGAGAAAGACTGCTGCCCAGGCATGTTTCATTATGAAAGAAGAAATGCCCAGAGGCACAAACGTGCTAGGAGCAAAGACAGATTCACAGCAAATTGGCCCTAAGCAAATCTAACAGAAACTGAAATGCTTTGAAGAGATCGCAGCAGATGCAAACTGCCAAGGGTGTCTTAAATCTAGGACTTGTCATAGCTATGTGCTATGAATGTGTAGGATTCACAAGTGAGAAGTTTCCTAGACCATAGTGTGAGTAGGTCCTGAATGTGCTCTCATTATAGCTATGTCAGCTCCATTGTTCCATGCACAACAGAAAACATTCCCATTGACTGTAATGAGTGAGCAGGCAGTAGCAGAAGGTGTTTGAGGACTTCCTTTTATGGTGACTGGTGTAATAGAAGCAAACAGTACATTAATTGAGACCAGGATCATGCCCTCATGTTGCCTGCTTGAAGCCCGTAATACAGTTCAGTTGTAGAGTCATTTTCTCAAGGTAATCGTTTGCTCAGATAGATAAAGCTACAGAATTCAGATGCTGGATCTGAGCCCTTACACCAGGAGGTAGGATCGCGTGCTGCCTTATGGGAAACCTGGGTTCTTCTCTGCGTGCTTGCTCATAATCTGTTCAAGTTAGGTGTGCGTGTGCTGCGTGCACAACTGTCAAAAAGTTCTACCACAGCTGTTGCACATTGTGTTGGCTGTGGAGGACCCTGGAATGGTGCTGATGTAAAGACCTGTACGTGACCCTGCCAACCTGACCACATCTCATTCATGGACACCTGACTTGAATAGATACGAGCAACACATCTCAAAAAACAACATTTACACCAGTGAGTAACTGCGTGTGTTTGTTTGGTTTTGAGGTGGATCTACACTTAGGCTGATGACAGTTGTGATAGGACAGGGTTTCTGGGCACAGCTAGAGAAATCAATACAGGGTACCTTTGCTTCAAATCCAGGCCACTTACCGCCCCAGGCTGGGATTTCCTTCTCATTAAGGCAAATCCAACCAGCCCCAACAGCACCTCTGCCAGCCCCTTGGCCAGTCAGAAGCCACATGAGCAAGTTCACAGACTTCTCAGCTGCTGTATCAGCCCAGACCAACAACCCCCAAATTCAGGTGGAGACTCTTAAGCTTGTTTCACCTAACGCCACGCAGATTCTTCCAGCCCCCCAAAGAGTACAGCCCCAGACCCCAGTCGATATATACTTGCATCTTACCCATATCACCATGCAAAAGCCAGTTCCTTAGCTCTAACACGTAAGGGTTTATTAATAAAAAAAGAAAGAACAGGGTTGGAGAGAAGAATTGCTAAAGCAATACTTTACATACATCAGTCATAACTACTGATGCAGGCCAGTGATGTTATTTGCTGATTCTTGAAAGTCTCTGAAAGTTCAGTTCAGGTTACATAGATTTAGTCATTGGGGTCCACGTGCTGAGACATGGACCTTTGGAGTCCGCAAGGCAAAAGATCCAAGATGGACACTGCTAAGTCCACATCATCCTTTTAAGGGATGGGCCCCTAATCCAGATGGGCTTAACTAATGAGGACTCAAGAACAAAGAAGGTACCTGACAGAGCCCATCTTATATATAGTTTTTTATACGCAGAGGGAAAATTCTGTTCTTCTGCGATAGGGCTTGGCTTACTGCCTGACCTGGTGGGTCTCTGTGCTGTGTTTCCATTCATTGTGCTCCCAGAAGGAGAACCCCACCTTCACAACGTGTGTTGGCTATCTGGGCCTTTGCTCAGTCTGTTGTCCTGGCTGGGGTAGAGACCCGCTTCCCATTGTGAATCTCAGCACTGAAACATTTCTAATATAGCTACGTAGCTAAAATCTATAACTTTACCTACGTACATGATACAGTCATAGCAGTAGCATATCTAGATTCAGGACATCATTGGCTTTCCTTAGACACCTCATACAGTACCCCCAGCACAATATTTGGGACCAATATCCACACTAGGCATTAAAATGGCTTCCAGACCCAATATAAAAATCCAGTCACTTGACAACAATTGCAAACTTTACATGGGAGGAGGGAAAAATAAGTTAGTGCAACAGCAGCAACACCTCCTTTGGGAGGTGGGAGGTGCTGTGGAGTCTGCCAACACTTTGTCATCATCTTATCAGTTGGAAAAAATTACAGCTGAGCCACTCTCTATGTTGTAGAGAGGAGTGATTAAAAACCCCAAGCACTTTACCCTGCTGAGATAATGCTGGCTGACTCCCTATCTCAAAAGAAGAGAGTCTTTTTCTTTTTACCAGATGGTGGGTCAGAGACCACAGGCCACACACACACCCCCAAATACATTTTTCAGGCTGCAGATTACAACAAAACCACAGGAAATAGCTCTTTGTCTAATCAGCATCTACCCAAAGTCTTAAACTTTCCTATTTCGGTTTGAACTTTCCACCAGGCAAAAGCAGAGAAAGTAAGACCTCAAGGGCCAGGAATCCTGTCTTAGGAAAAACTAATCATATGCTGCAAAGAAGACCCAATGGATGAAATCTTTCTTTTGATCTCTTAAAGGAAATCATGTTTATCTGTTTGAACACTGGCTGACACATAGTATGTACTGCAGGACAAAGCATTGCAATTGGCAAGCCTGGGCACTTTAAAATCCTTGTAATCATTATTAATCCCAGTGATTTATAGATGTACCTAAGGTCCAAAATCCATTTGGGATGTTTGGATGCTGGGGTGAGTTTGAAGATTGTAAGGAGAGGGTTCAGCTGAGCATTTGGAAACCAGATCTGAATTTTCCTCCAAATTGTAGTGTTTTGGGTCCCAGTTCTTAAAATGTTCAGTCCTCTGATTATAGTCTTCCATCTGCCTTTTTTACGGAGAGAAATATTTTTATGAAGATGGATCTTCCCTTTCCTGGCCTCCCAGCCAGTGTTTAGCAACACTCATAGTGCTTTCAGAACTTCTCTCACTCAGGCAAACCACCAGGTCATTATTCCCAATTCAAAAGTTTCCTACAAATTACCCATCACCAACCAGTCCCAGGGGAATTGCATTCTCTTGTCACCAATGACTCCGGCAAGAACTCCACAAAACCATAGTCTGCTATCTGGTTCTGATGCTCTCACTCGTCTTTGAAGGATTTCTTCTCTCAAATCACAATCTTCTCCTTGAGGCTCTTCTCATCTCGAGCCATGACACATCTTGTCCATTTGAAAATCTGAAGCCTGGTACTTACTGATTTTTTTTTTAAATACATCTTCTCATATGGACCAATTCAACACCACAGCCCCAGGGCAAGATTTAGAAATAGAGGGCTCACTTTTGTGCTAAAGCCTAATGACTGTTTATGCCTTATTTTCACAGAAAAGAAATCTGCTTTTGGCTTTTCAAGCTGCTGAAAGTGTGGGCATCAAACCTAGTCTGGTGAGTACCTGCTGCTGAGCAGGGCATGTAGATAAGAATGGGAAGGGATTTGAATATATTGATCCAAATCCTCCATTACAATGGAGTCCTTTTACTCTCATTTAAAAAAAATTCATGTAGTGTTAAAGGAAAACTGAAGTGAATCATGTTATTCGGATACTTCATAACCATAGGAGCACTTCCCAGCCTGCATAACAGCTGACATGATGTTGTTAATTAGTCAGCCATTCCTGCTGTGACCACCACTATGGGTAGGAAAGCCCAGTCTCTTGTCAATCCATGTTAAAATGAGCTATATTAGTTGTTTAACAGCCAGCAGGAAATTGCTAACCCTAAAATACCTTGGGTAGAGCCAAGAATGTGACAGCAAACAAGGAAAAAGGAAATAGGGGCTCAAGAGCTAAAAAAAAAAAAAAAGAAGAACCAGAAATGCATGTCTGCACATAGGAGCAGAAACTCAAAGTGTAATAACCATACATACATTGAGGAGTAAAGGGACTTTGAAGTTGCCCAGGCACTTCGAAGTACCAGCAGGTTAGCTGGGGCTGCACTCAGGCCAGCACTTGGAAGTTGCTGCAGGGGAGAATTAGCTTAATGAAGTGCTGCAGATGCACCGCAGTGCTTCATTAATAATCTCCCGACACCCTACTTGCCATGCTCCCTTCGATGTAGGGAGCTAGTGTAGACACAGCCTAATTGAATTAGTTCAGGAACTGAATGACAGCCTCAGTATTAGCCTTGTCTGCCCGCGGGATCCCAGTGCTACTAACACTGCGGGAGCTGACCCAGTAACAAATGGAATGTTTTTGCAGAGTTTCCCTACTGTAAAACTGTGATGCAGGTTCAGGGGTCCCCAAGCCCTGCACCCTGTCGCAGGCAGGAGTGACTCACACTCACCAGGTAGAACAGAAAGTTTATTAGTCGACAGAGGCACAGCTCAGCACAGAGGTGTCAGTACAGCCGTCAGAGACAGTCAGTCCAACCCATCCTGGAGGGGTGCCCCTCTGGGGTGTAGCTTCCCCCCTCGCCAGGCTGGCTGCTTCCAGCTCTCTCTCCCACCAGCTTCTAACTGCCACCTCTGATTCAAACCCAGCTCAGATACTCCCTGCTCTTTGTTCAGGTCAGAGGTTTTACCTGCCAGCTTAGAAAAAAGCAGTCAAGTAGCACTTTAAAGACTAACAAAGTAATTTATTAGGTGATGAGCTTTCATGGGACAGACCCACTTCTTCAGACCATAGCCATACCAGAACAGACTCAATATTTAAGGCACAGAGAACCTAAAACAGTAATCAAGGCTGACAAATCAGAAGAAAATGATCAGGGTGAGCAAATCAGAGAGTAGAGGGGTAGAAGGGTGGGGGAAGGTCAAGAATTAGATTAAGCCAAGTATGCAAACGAGCCCCTATAGCGACTCAGAAAATTCCCATCCTGGTTCAAACCATGTGTTAATGTGCCGAATTTGAATATAAAAGACAGCTCGGCTGTCTCCCTTTCAATAGTGGTGCGAAAAGTTTTCTTCAGTAACACGCAAACTCTTAAATCATTAACAGGATGGCCCACTCCATTAAAACGTTGACTAACCAGTTTGTGGATCTGGAGTGTCCTTATGTCTGTTTTGTGCCCATTAACTCTTTCTCTAAGGGAGTTAGAAGTCTGTCCGATGCACAAAGCATCTGGGCATTGTTGGCACATGATGGCACATATGATGTTAGTTGAGGAACATGAGACTGTGCCCATGGTTCTGTGAATAACCTTGGTTAGGTCCAGTGATAGTATCTCCAGAAAAGATATGTGGACAAAGCTGGCAGTGGGCTTTGTTGCAAGGAGAGGTTCCAGGACTGGTATTCCTGGGGTATAGACTGTGGCTGTTGGTGAGGATCCTTCTAAGGTTGAGAGGTTGTCTGTAGGAGAGAACAGGCATGTCACCTAGGGCCTTCTGGAGTGTGGCATCCTGATTAAGGATAGGTTGTAGGTCTTTGTGCATCGGACAGACTTCTAACTCCCTTAGACAAAGAGTTAATGGGCACAAAACAGACATAAGAACACTCCAGATCCACAAACTGGTTAATAACCGTTTTAATGGAGTGGGCCATCCTGTTAATGATTTAAGAGTTTGCGTGTTACTGAAGAAAACTTTTCGCACCACTATTGAAAGGGAGACAGCCGAGCTGTCTTTTATATTCAAATTCGGCACATTAACACGTGGTTTGAACCAGGATGGGAATTTTCTGAGTCACTATAGGGGCTCGTTTGCATACTTGGCTTAATCTAATTCTTGACCTTCCCCCACCCTTCTACCCCTCTACTCTCTGATTTGCTCACCTTGATCATTTTTTTCTGATTTGTCCTCCTTGATTACTATTTTAGGTTCTCTGTGCCTTAAATATTGAGTCTGTTCTGGTATGGCTACGGTCCGAAGAAGTGGGTCTGTCCCATGAAAGCTCATCACCTAATAAATTATTTTGTTAGTCTTTAAAGTGCTACTTGACTGCTTTTTTGTTTTGATGGTATATAGACTAGTGCGGCTTTCTCTCTGTTACTGCCAGCTTAGGTTACAGCCCCAGGGGGTCCTCCTTAGCTGCTGGGAGCTGCTGTACCTGTCACACATACATCCAGCCTGAGTCTCACATGCACTCCCTCCACTCCATCACAAAAATGTACAAAAGGGGATTTTTGCTCAGCGGTTCTCTGCTCAGAAAGGAAGCAAGCAGGTCAGTTGTGTACATTTTTTTTAAACATGACAGCTCAGGGAGGGAAATTTCCCCAGTGTTGTTTTGTTCTATTGTAGACCCTGTTGACAGTCTGCTAGTGACTTGGAACGTGATGCTGCATACACAGTGCTACTGATTTCACTAGGAGCACAGGCAAAAACAAAATATCCCATATGTGCATATTCAGGACGGGGTCCTTCATTTGTAATGAAGATGAACTAGAGTGCCTCAGAGCAGCTCAAGGCATCTGGACTTGAGCTGTAACTTGTGTATTTCAGCAAGTTAGTGCCTTTGACTTATTTTCCTTTTTGGATTGCACCCCTTTAGTTTGCTGTTTGGCTTTCCCTGTCCCCTAGGGTGGGAAGGCCCCAGAGGTGTTGCCTGAATGCAAATGTCTCATAACTGAAAGGGAAAGAACCACATGACACAATTGTGCCATTTGAAGAGTCTGGCATGCCCAGTGTGTGTGCCTCAGAACAGCTCTACTGTGTTTCTGTGTGAAATGCACATTTGGAGCTCTGAGTGTTCTCCTCTGAGGTACAAATTTTATGTCATAGGCACACATTTTTTAAGCTGCCCAAACCCCAAGGAACCAAATTCAATCAGAGCTGCCTGAGATAAGCCCCTTTTTAAGTGTTCTTCATTTAGGTAAGAACGACTATGCCTGCGTGACAGATGGCAGTTGTGATTCCTGGCATGGGCAGACATCATCACACAAGGTCAGCTTGAGCTAGCCTGCTAAACATAGCAACGTGGATGTTGCCGCACCAGCAGCAGCTTGGCATAGCCACTTCAGTCCAAGCTGTCACCAGTACTACAGCAGTCATGCTGCTATTTTTAGCTTGCTAGCTCAAGCTGAGCAAGCGTAAGTCTGTGACCAGCTCTGGGAATCACACTTCATGCAGCCAAGAAGCAGGTCTCCAAGGAAAGGCTTAGACACCAGTTCTTGCAGGGGGAATCAAAGAAATAATGTGAAAACGCTAGGTGAGGAAGGTCACGTGGGTATGTGACCAAAATGTACGTTCAGGTGTGAATCTGGAGCCATTATTTCTGTCTTCCCCCAAGTTTCTCCAGGATGGGCACATATCGTGTCATCTTAGAAGTGAGCCCAAAGCTCCTTTTCACCTCCTTCCTTTACCAATTGTAAAGTGAGGTGGTAGGCCTGGATAGACACAAGTAATTCTCTTTCAGAGATAATGGTCCAAATTTTGAAATTTGGTTTTATTCTGATTAGGAGCGAAAAGCACAAATTTTGAAATTCTCTGGGTAAGGGGAAGTGCATGGGTCCCATGATTCTAGGTCTGTCCACTTGGTTGGCTGCACTAGGAACATAACCTTAGGGGCCCTAAAGTCCCAAATGCGAGGCAGTCTGCCTGGCTGGTGCCTGGAGCCATGGACCCTAGAAATCCTAGATTTCCAAGACCTGGGGCCATCTACATGCATGGTGTCCTGCTCTGGGACCATGGACACTGGAACCATGGACTGCCAAAGGGCTATGTGGATGAGTTCACAGGAAACTGTATGGGTTCTGGAGGAACTAGGTCAAAGCTGAAGCATTACAATTATGACAGGTGGTAAATATGACATGGACAAAAACACTAAAATGACAGCTGTTCAGCCAGATGACAAAACGCCACTTTGGTCTTAATTTCTCTTTGTTCCTTTTTCATTATTTTCACTATTTTCTAGTCTAGCCCCTATGTCTAATTCAGCAATTTGAGCTACCTGTTTGCTAAAAATGTATTTACCTTAATAAAAATAACTATGGGGGACTTATGCTCAAGTTTTGAAACCTTTTTAGGACTCAGGATTGCCAGCTGCTCTCTTCTCTCATATCCCACCCTCTTTGTTCTTTATTTTATTTCATTTTAGAATTCTGGAACACATTTCAGCAACAAATGTTTTGTCCAAATTTTTCCAGTAAGCTCTCCTAATTAGGCTTGGCTGGTGTTTGCTCCCATAAAAAGTTGCCAACATACAAACATTCATCCAGAAGATGGCCTGTTATTTCTGGCCATTTCCTTCACTGTCTATTATGGCTAAGACAAGACCCATCACATTCCATTAAGATCTAAAGTGCAGATTTTGGCATCTGCGCTAGGCAGCTAAGAACATTGAAGATCAGAAAGCAACTTTCTCCAGAAATTCACAGAAACCTTCAAGCTTAAGGCAGTGGAGCTAAAATGGCAATAATAGTATTTAGCCTTTGTCTAGTGCTTTATATTTATATTTTCAGAACGCTGGAAAAACATCTAATCCTGCATTAAGGAGGGCTAATGAAAGAGAGGCCCAAGTACTTGTCTCAGTTATATGAGTGTAAGTGTCTTGACACCAGTACAACTGCTGTAGCACAAGAGAACTAAGAGTGAGTAAGATGTCACACACCAACTAAGGCTTTCAAAACAAAAAAGCAGTCCAGTAGCACTTTAAAGACTAACAAAATAATGTATTACATGATGAGCTTTCGTGGGACAGACCCACTTCTTCAGATCAAGATTCTTCAGGCCAACATGATCTGAAGAAGTGGTCTGTGCCACGAAAGCTCATCATCTAATAAATTATTTTGTTAGTCTTTAAAGTGCTACTGGACTGCTTTTTTGTTTTGATAGTATATAGACTAGCACAGCAATCTCTCTGTTACTATTAAACTAAGACTTTGTTTGCACTGGAAGGGGTTTTCTGGAATGGCTATCCTACTGAGTCTTCCAAGTGGAGAGTGCTTTGGCTGGTATAGCTTATACTAGTCCTGTCCTCTACCCCCAAACCGAATAAGATCTACTGGCAAAATGACTGTTTCACAGAAGTAGCTCCTCCTAGTGCTATGTTTTCAAATGAGTATGAGAACTTGCTACTCTTCCAGATGTTTCGCACAGGAAGGGACCATTATAAATCAAGCTACAGATATCAGCTCTGAAACATGTGAGTACAAGTATGGCAAATCAGATCTGAGAGAGGAAGGTTCCTTCTGTTTTCTCACCCTAACAATGCACAAGAAACTTTTATTGCAATAGACTTTACTCTGCTCGGGACCTAGGAGCTGAGACGTAACCTAGTGAAGACAAAGTACATAGTGATTGTTAAATCTGAAAGTGCTCTGAGGTGTACGTAACTTCTAGGAGTGAGTGTGTGCTCAACTCTGAAGTGGTCACTGGCCTTGCTCCCTTGACCCAGATTAGCCGCTCTGGCATTGCCTAACTTGCTTGTTCATTAAGAAAAATACTTACTGTTAGGCTCATTATAGAATCATTGGTTTCTTGTCTGTCCTAAGACATCCCAGCCACCTTGGTGAGGTGAGGGAGTGTTGTATAAATTATTCTTCATTACAAGAGTCTTCTTCAGGATCTTTAATCTTCATCTTACTCTATTAGTGGCTGGACCTTGTATTTTGTATTTGGCTGCTTCTCCTTTGTATTGCCAGCTTGTAACTTTTTCTTTATTCATGGGACTCCATGCCTCACAAGCTGGTACGCGCATTTAGTTTGCTGAAGTAGCTCTCTTTTCCGATTGGACCATTTTGTTCCTTGGAGATCAGTGCCAGGTCAGCCTTTTCTTGTTCTGTTTATATCTCTGCAGTGGAGTGTGCCCCAAACAACAGACCCTCACTGGGAAAAATAAAAGCACCTGTCAGGATCCCAATGCAGTTTGTTACCCCTAAACTCTTTCTCCCTTGCTAACTCTCTGTTTCCTGCGCAGGAACTCAGTGAGATGATGTACACAGACCGGCCAGACTGGCAGAGTGTGATGCAGTACGTGGCCCAGATTTACAAGTACTTTGAGACCTGAGCTCCAGAGCAGAAGGTGGGCAGAAGTGAGGAAGAGACTGAAGAATGCCACGGAAGCACTTGATCACTTTAAAAATGTCCTCATTTTTATTCCATGAGCCAGCCACGGTCCTAGGCTGCAAGAAAAGCTCTTCCACAGTTCTGATCACATCTCAGTAACCTGGGACAACAGCCAAATAAAAATCCATTGTCCACCTTTGCAAACCAAATACAGCTGTAAGTTTATTTCAGCATGGAATGACGATGGGTTATCTGCCATTGTGGGATACTTGGGAAGATGATGCCCTTGTGCTTGATGATGATTGCCAGCTGGAAACGTGCCACGGAACAAAGGAACTGCAACGTGTACTTTGTAAATCAGTGCCTGATGTACTGCTGGCACTCAGGGAATGCTGGGAGAATATTGTTAATGAACCCACTGACAACAATGCTCCTCTAACACAGTTACCAGTAGATGCCTAACGCCTATGGACACACATCCCAAATGAGCCTCTCTCCCCTTCCTTTTCCGCATACCTTTTATGTGTACGCACCAAGACAGATAAACACAAGCATGCATAGAACCGCTCACCACTGGAGATGACTTACTCTGGCACACTAAAACAGGCATACATGCTAGTGTGCCTGACTTAGGTTAGCCTGCAGGGTCAGCAACAGGAGCTTTTCCTGACTCAGAGGGGGGGCTGTCCCGAGGTGGGTCTGGGACTCGGGCAACCCCTCTCCCCTGTGCACCAACCTTCCCCCTCCCCCATGTGCCAAGCCCTACCCTCTTACTCCCTCACCCAGTAATGGGTCTGGGGAATTAGCTGGGGCTGCACACAGCGGTGATAGCCTGCTCTACTGCCCTATCAGCACACTGCAAAGAAGGGGGACAAGAAGGCATTGGAATGGAGCAGGCTTCTGCTCCCACCACCCACATGATGAGTGGGGGAGAGAGGGAGGCAACCCCCCTGCTGCTGCAGCTGCCAATGTGCCAGTCCCAGGCCCAGGTAATTCTCACCCTTCTCACCCATAGGATGGCTGGAGCAGCCACCATGGAGGTTCCCAAAGCATGCGGCCTGGGGTGGCCACCCTACCTCATCCTATGCATGGACAGCTGGACTCAGAGGCCAACCCGTGTGCTATTACCAGTCTGCCATAGAGATACAAAAGGGAAACAGTAGGTGCTGTGACTCCACTGTTGGTCGGACAAGAGTAACCACTTTGATTTGTGAGAAGAGTCACCCACTCGTTACAGGGACAAACCTTGTAGGGAGCCAGAGCCCTGATACATACCAGCGGACTGTGCCGGCACAGTCGTTTCTCTAGTACTGCAGATGAAGCTAGTTATTTTATTATGCAAGGTACTAATAACCAGGCAGTGACATTAAACCCAAGGAACAAAGTAGTATCTCAGAGCTACACATTTGTGGCAGGTTTGTGTGAAGTAAACTCATTGCTCCAGGTTGTTTCTGAGTAAACTGCAAAAGTGTGTAAATCCTTGTTACTTACTGCCCAGAAGCTGTGTTAGCTGGACGCTGGGCCGTGAAGTGTACTGTGCATAGGTTAGTACTGTCCATTTAGAGGTGAGGCTACTGTGTAAATTAAAAGAACACACTAGTGATTAACCCCAATGGAAGCATGTAGCTGCATTCTGTGAGTTACAGCAAATATAGCCAGCAACTCTTTGTGGTGTCACTGACGCCAGAGTTAAGCCTGGAGGATCCCAGGGATCCTGCCGATATGCTCTGGTGAAATGCGGCCATTAATTCATCGCTGTGCATGCCTCTTTGTGTTTAGCCCCTTAAACTTGAATGTTCAGATCACCTTCAGAGCTAGCAAGTAGCAGTAGGGAACCCCTAAGAAAAAGGAAGTCAGAATCAGGCAGGATAAACCATTCGCTCTCCAGATCGGCTGTGTGTGTGCCATCTACCCTCGGGTCAATCTCTTGCCCCATGTAGTGCTGATAAAGAAAAGCTGAGTGTTTTCAGCTTCCTGATGCTTCACAAGTGCCGTGCATTCTCACTTGCTGTTGTCTCCCATCCAAGCACTTTGATTGCTTTGTACAATACCAGAGTCCACAAGCAGCTGTTTGCAAGCCTGGGGTTTCTCTTTGAAAAAACTCAAGTTCTCCCCATGAGAGAGAGTTAATTCCCAGCCTTGGATTTGGGTTAGAATCTGGATTTTGTCTGTAATATAAGTCCTTCTTTCCACGAGCTCTGTATGGAGATGGAGATGGAGATGGAGATGGTTCTGGTGCTACTGCAGTGCCCAAGGCAGGATATAGGTATCTGAAGTACTTGAGTTCCTTCAATAGGCTAGTTCAGACATCTGATCCTCCACAGAACTCACTGCCTCATGTATTGATGGTGAGACGTTGGTTTGTTCAAGATGTCTTAAGTGCTGTTCACCCACTACACTCGCTGTAATTTTTTAAAATAAAATAACTACTAATTTAGCGGCACAGCTGGTGCTACATAGTTGGTATGTTCAGCAGCATAGCCGGTGCATTTACCTGGATCTGAAACAAAGTCAGAACTTAAGTGGTTAGACTAATCATGGGAGAAAGGGAGGGTTGATTTATCCTCCAGTGTGTTCTGCTTGGACTGCATTGGCAAGGAGGCCTGACACATCCCATCTGTGAGACTGTTCCAAGAGGGGGTCTATTTCTGTCATTTCCTGTGGTTCATGGGACTGGATCTCTGTTTTGTTGCCAGCTGTCTCAGGAGAAGGAGAGTAAGCCAGCAAGCGTTGAGTCCAGGCCCTGAGAGAGGCTGCAAGCTTTTGAACAGTGTCCTAAAGAGTGACTTGCATCTCTTAAAGGTATTTGATGGTGGTGCATTTGTTTCTTGGTAAAGATGCAGTCAGGGTTTGTGGGGAGATGTGCACAGCCATGGGCAATGAGCATACTGAACAGAGGAGCTGACAGAAGTCTCTGAGACTTGTGAGCATCCTTGTAATAAGAGCAAAAGTGGCACAAACTTAACTCAAGCTCCTGCCACTCAATGTTGTTGTTCAGACACTGGGTGCTGCCCACAGCCCCAGCTGGACGGAGCAGCATTGTTTTCCAGCATAGTCCCAACCTACCTTCTAGTTAAGCTCCTTCTCCTGGGGTTTGTGCAGTTGGGTTTGGTGGCTGTGGAGTATGTAAGGAGTGGATTTAACCATTTTAAAAGCTTCTTGTGGGTCTCCAGTTATACAAATGAGCGAGTCTGCAGTTGGTCGCTGAGAAATGTTCCTGTGTGATGGGGTCCATACTGTGGTGTTCCATTCCTGTGTGGGGTCCATACCGTGGTGTTCCATTCCTGTGTGGGGTCCATACTGTGGTGTTCCATTCCTGCGTGTGGGGTCCATACCGTGGTGTTCCATTCCTGTGGGGGGGTCCATACTGTGGTGTTCCATTCCTGTGTGTGGGGTCCATACCGTGGTGTTCCATTCCTGTGGGGGGGTCCATACCGTGGTGTTCCATTCCTGCGTGTGGGGTCCATACCGTGGTGTTCCATTCCTGTGGGGGGGTCCATACTGTGGTGTTCCATTCCTGTGTGTGGGGTCCATACCGTGGTGTTCCATTCCTCTGTGTGGGGTCCATACTGTGGTGTTCCATTCCTGTGTGTGGGGTCCATACCGTGGTGTTCCATTCCTGCGTGTGGGGTCCATACTGTGGTGTTCCATTCCTGCGTGTGGGGTCTATACTGTGGTGTTCCATTCCTGTGGGGGGGTCCATACCGTGGTGTTCCATTCCTGTGTGTGGGGACCATACCGTGGTGTTCCATTCCTCTGTGTGGGGTCCATACCGTGGTGTTCCATTCCCGTGTGTGGGGTCCATACCGTGGTGTTCCATTCCCGTGTGTGGGGTCCATACAGTGGTGTTCCATTTCTGCGTGGGGGTCCATACCTTGGTGTTCCATTCCTGCGTGGGGGGTCCATACCGTGGTGTTCCATTCCTGGGTGGGGTCCATACCTTGGTGTTCCATTCCTGCGTGTGGGGTCCATACCGTGGTGTTCCATTCCTGCGTGTGGGGTCCATACCGTGGTGTTCCATTCCTGCGTGGGTGCAGCAGGTTCCTCATTCCTTTGCTCTGCTCTTTCTGCAGCCTAGTTCATATTTTCTTGGATAGTGGGGGGCAGAAAGCAATGTAACACAAGCTCCTAAAGTCAACTTAAATGCTCGGTAGGATTTGAGTGCGGTTCCTGCAGAAGTGAGCGTTTTCATTCCCAGACTCCAGAAAGCATGTTAGAAATCGCCTTTTCCTGGAAAGATGGTTTCAGCCCTACGTCCCCACCCCCTGGTTGCTGAAAGTGCCATGCCACCTGTGATGCACTGCACAGACAGCTGACAAACACTGGTGGAGTGAGGACAGCAGCACTCACCCAGAGATTTACTCAAACATTTATTCTAACCTATTTCCCCAAATCTGAGTCTAACATTCCTTGTCCTTCAACAGCTTCAGGCGGCTGCTGTGAGCTTAATTTGGTCTGTTTTTTTCTGATCAACTTACTGGGGAAATGTTTTCTTACAGACCTGCCGCTTTGGAATTCCCCCTTCCCAAAACCACCAGCATGCCAGGCCCAGGACAGGGTAGTATCCAGGCCTGGACCAGCTCCTGGGTATTTATAGATAAAATCATCACTGTTTTAAATCACCGGTGAGTTCAGAGGGGTAGCAATGAATGTTTTCTTTTCCAGTGGAGAAGGAGAGGCTCCCAGCTTCTCACTAGGACTCAGATCTCCCTTCCAGGCCTGAGAAGTCCAAAAGTTTCATCCTTGAAGTCCTGACTGGGTCTAGAAAGTTCTTTTAGGTCATGTGAGCAGATTTTACTTGTATTAGCTTTAAGTTTTCTGTCCTCCTGAGCTTTGCACAGCTGGAATCCTGGGCTTCTATTTTCCAAGTGACTAGTGATTTGGGGTGCCTTCATTTTGGGGTGTCCACTTGGAACCAGCTTGATTATCTGGAAGTGCCGAGCATCTACCTGCTGAAAACGAGGCCCTTCTAAGGTGTCGCAAACTCCGCACCCAGAAGTTGCGGCTCCTAGGAGGAGTAATTGCTTCTGAATGTTTAAGCCTCACTAATTCAGGCTCCTGGCTTTACAAGTGAAGGAATACAAGAAACAATCCCAGCAGCACTGAGGAAAAGCCTCCACCACGTTGGTGGATCAGTCCTGCACAGAATGCCCAGAAGGGTGGGAGAAAGGTCTTTATCAGCAAGCAATTAGTTGTGCTCTGCATAACTCCTTGGTGGCTTTACTTCTTCAGGGCATTCACCTGTCCCAAATGTGTGCTGATGAAACCTTTGTACCACACCCTGTGTTCCCCATATACAGGATGACCACTCTCTTGCGCTTCCACACACAAGTATGCTGGTTAGCTTTGGGAGGCCGCTAGCTGCTGATTTGGCTCGCCGGCTGAGGAAGGAGGGTAAGAGGACAGTGTAGCTGCAGTTCCAGGAGCTTTGGCTGAAGAGGTTGCTTTGGGTAGCTGTTGCACAATGGCTGCAAGGGAAGGGAGGATGTGAAGGGAGTGGAAAGCATAGGGTCTGATTCACGGTCAGTGATCCCACATGGAAAGCACAAAGTGTTTCATGGGGTGGGAGGGCAGAGAGGAGCCAGGGTAGGGGAGAGGGTTGGGAAGCCAGCCCAAGATGTGGACCTTTTGGGAAGAAGAGGATTTATAGTACAGCTGATCTGATGTTTTGGAAGACGTGCAGAAGCGAAGTGAATGGAGAGGATGTGTAAAAGAGAAAGGGCAGAAGAGTTTGGTCTGTGTAAGACAGTAGAGGCCTCAGACGTCTAGATGTCTGGAATTTCCTTTAGCTCTCTGCCTGTTTCTGTCCTCTTTGTTGTTGCTGCCATCTCACGTGATAGCCCTCTGGGGAGGCTGGCAGGATTCCCAGCCTTTGCCAGATTTCCGCTCTGAACTCCCAAAGTCTGGGACATTCCAAGAAACTTGAAGGAGACTATGGCAGACCTGGTTTCCTTTTTCCTGAGCTTACAAAAGGCAGCCGAACAGAGCAGGATAACAGAGGGGTCCCCTGTGATGCTGACTTTGCAGGCTGATTTTTTGGGATCTGGCCATGCTCCCTGCCACCAAACCACACCCACTGAGAGGCACCGTCTCCTCTTGAAAGTTTGGTGGGAACCACAAGATCTTCTTTGCCTTAAGCCTTCTTCTTGCTCTTGGTTGTTCTGTAGGTACAGGCTGGCCTGCTGATGGGGATGGAAGAGGCAATGGGGACAGTGCCCCAGGGCCTGACAACTCAAAACCTCCCAGCTCTCCCAGCCACCTGTGCAGCTACTGCTGGAGCAGTGGCAGCTGGACCCTGGGTCCTTTATGTTGCCACTGTAGCACCACAATCTGGGCAGCATGGAGTGGGGTGGGGGGTGCAGTGGGCTGGCTGCCATAGCCCTGCCCCTACCACTTAAGGCCATTCCCCTTTAGGGAGCACAGAGCCAGCCTTGCCCAGGATCCAGGAAGCCTGTCGGACCCCTGGGCTCAGGAATGCCACTATACTGCAGGTGCAACCCTACATGACATCTGAGTCCTCTCTGATTTGTGATCCCCCACAGGCCCCTAAATCTAGCCTGGGTTTCAGTGACGGCCTGTCCCTCATTTCCTGCTTGGTGAGAACTGGAGAGACGTTGACTCATCTAATTACGGATTTTGTACCTTCTATCTTTCCCTGGTCCTGGTACCAAAGTTTTCTTCCGCAAGTGTCCAGGGAGGCCAATTGTTTGCAAAGCCATTCTGTGTGTCTCTGAAATGCAGTCCATGCCTGATGACACCCTGTGCATGCCTGTTAAAAGAGGGCTTGCTGCCTAACCAGACTCTGGGCCAAACATTAACACATTTCACACACTTGCCAATAGCTTCTGCCTTTCCAAACTGGGGTTGCTTTCCACCCGCTCTAGTGCTATTTAGTCTCAGCCCCCAACCCTGGGTGGAGTCCAGGCAGCAATTGATCCATCGTTAATATGTTACATAGCCTCTTCATTTTTAACCTGCACATGTGCCAAGTTTCACTGGGCAGTGTTAGACACAGCATTTGTGTTAGTTTTGATGCAAGACTAGAATTTTGCCAAAAAGAAGAACCATCTGTAATAATAAAGTAATTTTAGCTCTATCCATTGAATACAGTTGTCACTTCCTTGATCTAATTTACACCAAGAGCACACTAAACTGTATATACTAGGCATTGTCAGATTTGGACGTGCTAACACAGATGTATTTAAAGATTAACATTATTAAAGGATACAATGCAAAATCTGTGTAATACATTGAATAAATCTTTTTTTCTGACAGCGTGTAGCCTTGGTGTTCTAAATACATGAACTCATCTGCATGTGAATCTGCCTGGTGCTGGGGTTCCTGTCTATCTGAGAAAAATGGACAGAACTATGTCTGGGCCAGACTCTCCTGTAGGACTGAAACCCATCATTCTGTTCCAGGGACAGCAGAGTGGATTCTGAGGAACAAGAACATAGTCTGAGCTCAGCTCTGGGATCCAGGCACTTGTAATGCCATCTCCAGCATTGATTCCTTCTGTGGAGAAGGTATTTACCTGCTCTGCTCCTGTCTCCCCATTTGTAAAATGAGGACAGTGCCTACTTCTGGGGAGTGTTGTGAGGATGGATATTCGCACAGGGTCCTGAAGAAGAAAATCACTGTATAATTATTATTATAGAGCATGTCCAGGTATGATAACAGGGAAGTGCCATGTGGTATATATGGTGATTATTGGTGTTTCTTGGACATAAACGGATGAGTGGCTGCTTCATGGTGCCCAATACGGAGCCCTGCTGACCTACCTCTTGCGCAGTTCCTGCTTACAGCCTGTGAGAGTAGGCTGGAACACCCCAGAGCTCTTGCCTTTGCAAGCGCAGCATTCTATCCACTCACTCGGTGCATAGTTCCATATTAATAGTTGTAAGTTAGTTTTTAGCATATATCGTTATAGTTCTTTGAGTGATTATAGTTATAGTTCTTTGGGTGAGCTGCTGTGCCTGTGCTGGAAAGAGGGTGAGGTTCCACAGGATATGCGTGACGCTAACATTGTAACGTTGTATAAGAACAAAGGAGACAGAAGCGACTGCAACAACTACCGTGGAATCTCCCTCCTAAGCGTCACTGGTAAACTGTTCGCTCGCGTCATCCTTGGCAGACTCCAGAAGATTGCTGAGAGGGTGTACCCCGAATCGCAGTGCGGATTCCGTGCAGAGAGGTCTACCGTTGACATGGTCTTCTCTCTAAGGCAGCTGCAGGAGAAGTGCAGGGAGCAGAGAAAGCCACTCTACATAGCCTTCATCGACTTGACCAAGGCTTTTGACTTGGTCAGCAGGGATGGTCTGTTTAAACTGCTCCACAAGATAGGCTGTCCTCCACGGTTACTGAAGATGATCCGGTCGTTCCACGAAAACATGAGAGGAACCATCCAATATGACGGCGCATTATCGGATGCTTTCAGAATCAGGAGCGGCGTCAAACAAGGATGCGTGCTTGCTCCGACATTGTTCGGGATCTTCTTCGCACTCCTCCTGAAGCATGCCTTTGGATCTTCAACAGAGGGCATATTGCTGCACACAAGATCTGATGGGAAACTGTTTAACCTTGCAAGGCTGAGAGCTAAGACTAAGGTGCGAGAAGTCCTCACCAGAGACATGCTGTTCGCAGACGATGCTGCTGTAGTGTCTCACACAGAAGACCAGCTTCAAACACTGCTGGATCGGTTCTCCAAAGCGTGCAAGGACTTTGGGCTTACCATCAGCCTAAAGAAGACGAATGTACTCAGTCAGGATGTTGCTGAATCCCCATCAATCAGCATTGACAACTATACGTTAGAGGTTGTCCACAAGTTCGTTTACCTCGGGTCCACCATCACTGACACCCTGTCGTTGGACACTGAGCTAAATAGGAGGATCAGAAAAGCGGCCACAACTCTGTCCAGACTCAGCAAGAGAGTGTGGAATAACAACAAGCTGTACACTCACACCAAAATGCAAGTCTACAGAGCCTGCATCCTCAGCACCCTCCTTTATGGCAGCGAGACTTGGACCCTGTATGCCCGCCAGGAAAAGAGGCTGAACGTCTTCCACTTGCGCTGCCTCAGGCGCATCCTTGGAATATCATGGAAGGACAGAGTTACCAACACAGCCGTCCTCGAGCAAGCTGGAATCCCAACCATGCACACCCTCCTCAGGCAGCGTCGGCTCCGCTGGCTTGGCCACGTCCACAGGATGAGCGATGGAAGGATTCCAAAAGACATCCTGTATGGTGAGCTAGCCTCTGGCAAAAGACCCCCCGGACGCCCCCAGTTGCGTTACAAAGATGTCTGCAAGAGAGACCTCAGAGAGGTAGGCATCGAGCTGGACAACTGGGAAGAACTAGCAGACGACCACGGCAGATGGAGGCAGGGGTTACACAAGGGCCTTCAGAAGGGCGAGTTGAAGATCAGACAGCTAGCAGAGGAGAAGCGAGCGCACAGAAAGCACAATAAGGACTTGTCAGACACCCACCACATCTGCAAGAGATGCAGCAAGGACTGTCACTCTCGTGTGGGTCTTTATAGTCACAATAGACGCTGTAAATGAAGTCTTAAATTGAAACTTTAAAGGGCGCGATCCATAGTCTGTGCAGACTGAAGGATGCCTACCACTTTGAGTGATTGCTCATGCCCATTCCAAGTTGGGTGTGTGCGGGCACATGCCCAGTCGCTGGAAGCTTTTTGGCTTAGCCAGTAGCCATAGGATTGGTACAGTGCCACCTGGAGTGGCGGTGATCTGGCGACCAATATATGCACCGCTGGACACACCCTCCCGCCCACCCCACTCAGTTCCTTCTCACTGCACTGCTGGTCATTGGAGCTCTCGCTTTCTCTGCTCAGTTCTTTAGCTAATAGCCCATTGTAGAGTAAATAGTTCCTGAAGAAGTGAAAATAGTCTTAATACTTGATAATTAGCCTTAGTGTTATAACTACCAGCCAAGGTGGGGCTTTCGGTCCCCCTTGGTGCTGGGGAATGCCTGGCTCCCCAGGCTTTAAGACTTGTTCAAAATGCAGCAAACATATGCCCAAAAGTGACCCCCTTTCAGCCTGTTTGATTTGCTTGGGGGAAGGACACTTGGGTGATCGCTGTCCAATTTGTGAGGCCTTTAAGCCCAGAACTTTGAAAGATAGGGCCCAGGGCCTTAAAGTCCTCTTAGCGGAGGCTGCTCTTAAGCCTCAAGAGTCTCCAGCAGGAGCAGAGAGCGGAGCCGCCTCAGTGCAAAGTGCGCCAGTGCTGTCAACCACGGTGCTGCCTACAGACTCCCGGCACCAAGAGCAGGTACAGGCATCGTCACCTTGTCGGCACAATAGGAATCATAGAATGCTAGGACTGGAAGGGACCTTGAGAGGTCATCAAGTCCAGCCCCCTGCCCTCATGGCAGGACCAAGTGCTGTCTAGACCATCCCTGATAGACATTTATCTAACCTGTTCTTAAATATCTCCAGAGATGGAGATTCCACAACCTCCCTAGGCAATTTATTCCAGTGTTTGACTACCCTGACAGTTAGGAACTTTTTCCGAATGTCCAACCTAAACATCCCTTGCTGCAGTTTAAGCCCATTGCGGCTGCTTCTATCCTCAGAGGCCAAAAAGAACAAGTTTTCTCCCTCCTCCTTATGACGCCTTTTTAGATACTTGAAAACCGCTATCATGTCCCCCCTTAATCTTCTTTTTTCGAAACTAAACAAGCCCAATTCTTTCAGCCTTTCTTCTTAGGTCATGTTCTCTAGACCTTTGATCATTCTTGTTGCTCTTTTCTGGACCCTTACCAATTTCTCCACATCTTTCTTGAAATGCAGGGCCCAGAACTGGACACAATACTCCAACTGAGGCCTAACCAGTGCAGAGTAGAGCGGAAGAATGACTTCTTGTGTCTTGTTCACAACACACCTGTTAATGCATCCCAGAATCATGTTTGCTTTTTTTGCAACAGCATCACACTGTTGACTCATATTTAACTTGTGTTCCACTATAACCCCTAGATCTCTTTCTGCCATACTCCTTCCCAGACAGTCGCTTCCCATTCTGTATGTGTGAAACTGATTGTTCCTTCCCAAGTGGAGCACTTTGCATTTGTCTTTATTAAACTTCATCCTGTTTACTTCAGACCTTTTCTCCAATTTGTCCAGATTGTTTTGAATTTTGACCCTATCCTCCAAAGCAGTTGCAATCCCTTCTAGCTTGGTATCATCTGCAAACTTAATAAGCGTACTGTCTATGCCGATATCTAAATTGTTTATGAAGATATGGAACAGAACCGGTCCCAATACAGACCCCTGCGGAACCCCACTTGTTATACCTTTCCAGCAGGATTGAGAACCATTAATAACTACTCTCTGAGTATGGTTATCCAGCCAGTTTTGCACCCACCTTATAGTAGCCCCATCTAAGTTGTATTTGCTTAGTTTATTGATAAGAATATGGTGTGAGACCATATCAAATGCCTTACTAAAATCGAGGTATACCACATCCACTGCTTCTCCTGTATCCACAAGGCTCATTATCCTATCAAAGACAGCTATCAGATTGGTTTGACATGATTTGTTCTTTGGTGCTGATGAAGAGGAGGCAGGAGAGGCATCGCTTGCTGAAGTCAAAGTGGGGCAGCCTCAAGTCCAAGGCTCTGGCATGCACTGCCGAAGGGCAGGAGGCGCATCCATTGAAGCCAGCATGGAGCGGGAGCCAGCAGGCGCTGGACTTGCCCTCAACGCTAGAAGCATTTCGAGTGGCACAAAGACTTCTGCAGATGACAGTGCTGAGTTCTTCTCAGCCCATGCAGGACAGACACCGTAGCACTGAAATGGAGCGATCGGGGCTCATGGACATGACAGAGGCGCCGACCCCTGTGCTCACTTTGGCACCAACACTGTATTTGGTGCTGAGCCCTCGGGTGCCGACCCAGCAGACTCTGGGCCAGCTTCAGGTGCCCTATGCTCTGGCACCATCCTCAGTGTGCATGACATCGGCACCAGCTCCAATGGCCCTGCCGTGGTCATCTGCTTCTGAAATGGAGTTGGACTCCTTTTATTTGAGCTCCGGATGGAGCGGGAGCTCGAGAAGGTCGCACCATAGCTGTCGTAGGCAACATGGTCTTTGCTTGGAGGATACAGTTTGGTCACTGACTTTGCAGGCGACTCAGCAGGGGCCCTTCTGGACCCCATGGCATTTCATGAGGTGCAGGGCCAGGTTGTTGGAGTGCCTTTACCAGTGCTGGGGGGCCCCCACCGATCCCGCACTCAGCACTGTTGGCATCACTGGGCGTCCCACCACCGGAATGAAGACAGAAAGTGGCAGTCATCATGGAGTTGCCTGCGTCTGCTTCATCAGCATCGACCTCGGCACCATCGTTGGCGAGGTCACAGCAGGACTGGACCCCTTCAGTACCAGCACCATCCATAATTGTATCTCTGGAGCTGATGGGGCAGGCACCAGCCCAAGCACTGGCACCAACTCAAGTACAGGGAGCAGTAACGATGCCGTTTGTGCCACCTGTGGTGGGCTTTTTTCTGACAGCTGGTGCTTATGACAGCTTTGTCTACAATGCCCCCCCACCGTTTGCCTATAATTCCATAATTTCCATGGGAGGCCAAGTGCCTGAAGAGATCACTACTGCCCTTCCCCTCCAAATGGAGGCAGAAGGTCTGTCATCTTCTTCCTCCCTAGGGGAGGTGGTTGTGGGCTCATTGGCTTCTCCTGTATTAGAGGATGGCAGAGCTTTTCAACAGCTCCTTAGGAGAGTGGCCCAAAACTTGGGGGTGCAAGCGGAGGAGGTCCAGGATGAAATTGACCCTGTTACAGACATTTTGTCCTCCACAGGCCCCACCAGGGTGGTTCTGCCCATAATCAAAACAATTGCCACTGCGGCTAAAACGTTTTGGCAGACCCCTGCTTCTGCCCTTCCAATGGCCCATAGGAATGAGAGATGGTACTTTGTCCCATCCCAGGGTGACCTGTTCACACACCCTGCACCTGACTCCCTAGTAGTGGTAGCTGCTAATCATAGAGAGTGCCAAGGGTTCCAGGGTCCCTCCCCGACAAACAGAGAAGCTAAAAGCTTGGGCCTGTGTGTGAGGAAGGTCTTTTCAACAGGAGGGTTGCAGTTAAGAATTGGTGACCAGAGCCTGCTGGTTAGCATGTATGCTTATAATAGGCAGTGCCCTGCCTTGGTTCTTTGAGATGGTGCTGCCTGAAGCCAAGCAGGACTTCATAGCCAAACCTCAGTTTTGATGGCACAGTCAGGAGCATCGATTCGATCTCACCCACTACATCATCCCCACTTCTTTTGTTTTGCCGATCCCCCTTTTACAATACATGGTGCAACATCATCATAGACTGGTGGGTCCAGGACATGGTAGAGCAGGGATGCACTACTCAGTTCTCTTCATACCCCCCTCCCCAACCTCTTTCTCTGTCCCTCTTCAAGGACCCCCTCATGAGATCCTGTTACAGCAGGAATTACAATCCCTCCTGGGCGCTGGGGCCATAGAAGAAGTTCCTCCCAAGTTCAGGGGATGGGTTTTAGTCCCAATATTTCCTAATTCTGAAATCAAAGAGGGGCTTGAGACCCATCCTGAACCCAAGGGGTCTCAATGAGTTTGTGAGAGAGATAAAATTTTGTATGATGTCCCTAGGTCTCAGACTCCTGATGGTGGAGTGAGGGGGATTGGTTTGCGGCTCTTGACTTACACGAAGCATATTTCAATCTACCCTCCTCACAGAAGGTTTCTCGGGTTCAAGGCAGAGGGGAACCATTATCAGTTCACAATCCTGCCTTTCGGTCTGTCTGCAGTCCCAGGGATCTTCACCAAATGCATGGTGGTAGTAGCAACGCACCTATGCAGGCAACGGGTGCAGCTGTTCCCACACCTGGACGACTGGCTAGTGAAGGGTCATTCCAGGGAGCAGGTGATTCAGCATGTACAATTGATCCATCAAACCTTTGTAAGCCTCGGTCTCTTGATCAACGAGGCAAAGTTGGTGTTGGTCCCATCTCAGTCAATAGCGTTTGTAGGGGCACGACTGGGCACCAGGTGTGCCAGGGCATTCCTGCCGGGTGACAGGTTCAGGTTCATGGGGGGCCATCATCTGAGACAACCTGGCAGTTCCCACCATGACGGCCAGGTGCTGCCTGCGTTTGCTGGGTCGCATGGCAGCGTGCACCCACATGGTAGAGCACGCGGGGTTAAGGATGGGCCCCTACAGCTATGGCCATCATCAGTATGTCGCTCTGTAAGAGACAGTTTAGGCCTGGTGGTTACGGCGCCGACACGGACTTTGTTGACCCTGCACTGGTGGTTGGACAAGGGGGTCATCCTCACAGGAGTCTCCTTTGCCCTTCATCAGCCCTCACTTACTCTAGTAATGGATGCTTTGGAGCAGGGGTGATGAGTGAACCTGGGTCAGCTGCGAACCCAGGCTCTTCGGAGTGTGTCAGACCTTTGGCTCCACATAAATGTGAAGGAGCTCAGGGCCATCAGACTAGCACGTGTGACTTTCAAGGCCAATCTGACAGGGTGTTGTGTGTCAGTCAGTACAGACAACATGACAGCAATGTACTGTATCAACAAACGAGAGGGTGCACACTCCTCTCCCCTGTGTCACGAAGCCATGATGCTCTTGGCCTTCTGCATACAGCACATCATCATTCTGCAGGCCCTTTACCTGCCAGGTGTGCACAATTCACTGTCGGACCAACTCAGCAGGTCCTTGACGGATCACGACTGGTCTCTCCACCCGCAGATTGTTCATTCTGTTTTCTGGAAGTGGGGGTATCCCCAGGGGGACCCGTTCGCCTCCCACCTCAATGCGAAATGTGGGACTTTTTGCTTCTACCATGATCAGACCTTGGGGTCCTGGGCAGAAGCCTTCAGTGTCCCCTGGTTGGGCAGGTTGATATATGCGTTCCCTCTGATTCTCCTAGTTCACAGGGTCCTCCTCAAGATTTGCTCCGAAGGAGCATTGATCATCTTGATGCCACTGGCATGGGCCTGTCAGCACTGGCACTCTAACCTCCTGCACCTGTCGATCTGCAAGCTGATGACATGGCTGATCCAGCCCAACCTGCTGACTCACCAGGAGGGGAGACTGCAACATCCCCATCTCCAGTTGCTGCACCTCACAGCGTAGATGCTCCATGGTTGAGGGACCAGGAGCTGGCCTGTTCGGATCTCATAAAGGAAGTATTGTTAAATAGTGGAAAACCCTCTATGAGGGTGACTTATCTGGCTGAGTGGAAAAGGTTTTGGTGTGGGTGTCTCACAGAGGGCTATCTCCCTCGCAAGCCCCTATCCCAATGATTTTAGATTACCTATGGGGTCTGGTATAGGAGGGCTTGTCCCTCTCCTTGGTTATGGTGCTCTTAGCTTCTATCTCAGCCTTTCACCTGGACCATGGAACGTCTTCTGTGTTCTCAGACCCTGTAGTCAAAAGGTTTCTGAAGGGTTTAGAAAGCATCAAGCCTCAGGTTTGGGCACCATTGCCCCCGTGGGATCTCAATTTGGTGTTAGCCAAGCTTATGGGGACCCCGTTTAAACCCCTGGCTACTTGCTCCCTGCTCTTTCCAAGTTACAAAACAGTGTTTTTGGTGGCAATCGCCTCAGCCAGGAGGGTATCTGAGTTGAGGGCACTTTCAGTGGACCCCTTATACACAGTGTTTCACAAGGATAAGGTTAGGCTGAGACCTCACCCACGTTTTTACCTAAGGTCTCCGCGCTTCATGTTAACCAAGACATTTCCCTACCAGTATTTTACCCAAAACCCCCTGCCTCCCCAAGGGAGCGATGGTTACATATCTTGGATGTTAGAAGGGCGCTGGCCTTCTGCATGGTTAGGACTAGGCCCTTTAGAAGAACTCAGCAACTGATTGTGGCAGTTGCTGAGAGGATGAAGGGTCTTCTGGTCTCTTCTCAGCCGATTTCCTCCTGGACAGGGATGGGCTTCAAGGAGTGTTACAAGCTCATGGGGGCTCCACCCCCTCTGGTTAGGGCACGCTCCATGAGAGCGCTGGCGTTGTCGTGGTGTATTTGGCACAGGTGCTGATCCAGGACATCTCTAGGGCAGCCATATGCTCCTCAATTCATACGTTTACAGCACATCACGCTTTGATGCAGCACACACGGGAGGATGCTGTGGTGGGCAGGACTGTCCTGCCGTCCATTCGGGGATCTGACCCCACCTCCTAGGCACTGGCTTATATTCACCCAACTTGGAATGGACATGAGCAATCACTCGGAGAAGAAAAGACAGTTACCTGTTCTGTAACTGGTGTTCTTCGAGATGTGTTCCTCCCAAAACCCTCCTGCCTTCCCCACTGTGTGCATGGCTGTCAAGGAGGACCTGAGTGGAGGACGGTCGGGTGGTGCATATATTGGTCGCCATATCAGTGCCACCCCAAGGGGTGCTGCGCCAACCCTATGGCTACTGGCTAGGGCAAAAAGCTTCTGGCGACTGGGCATACGCCCGTGCACACACAACTTGGAATGAACATGAGCAACACACGTCAAAGAACACCAGTTACAGAACAGGAAAGTGTCTTCTAGTGTGTCCCCCCAAAGCCCATGGAGTCGTGGCATGCTGCCGTCTCCATGGTTTAAAAGTTTAAGAGGTTTGCGACTTGGGTGAGGGCTACCAAAGAGACTGTGGGTGCATCTGCCATGAGTTCCACCTTTGGAACTTTACAGGATAGGAAGCAGTGGCTGAAACTGCTTCTAATGGAGGCAGTTGTCCACCTGCAGACTGACCTGGGACAGGGAGACCCAGTGCCAAGCACCTCATTGGCACAGAACACTCTGGCCCTATCCTCCACTTCAGTGCCCCGAGAAAGATGCCTCTAGGCACCATCCCGGGTCCACAAGAGGACCAACTTAGAGGCACAATCTCGCTCACCGGTGACTCAGAAGAGGAAGAAACCAGAGGGATGGAGTTCCTCTAACTTGAGAGATGTGCAATCCTGAGAGGGCCACTCCTCAAAAATCACTCCAGGGGCATGTGTTGACTCCTACCCATTAAGGAAGTTTGAATCTGGAGCTACAGTGCTTTTCTGCCCAACTGGAAAATCTAATGCATCTAGTGGCACCATTCTTCCCCCTAGAGGAGAGACGTCCCTGACACCAGCAGCATCTACACATCCACAGGTGCAGGCAAGAGGGACACCAGCTGTGATCTCCAGGTGTTCCCCCTCTCCAAGTGCAAAGCCGCCAAACGTTCTGAAATCTGGTTAATTGTGGGGATATACTCAGCACCTTGGCTGCTTCTTCATGCCTCTTGGTTCAGCAAAACAGCCGAAAAATCTCAAAAAATTTGTCCTCCTATTTCCAGTAATTTCTGCTACCAGTTATGTCCCAAGAACGCCTCTAGGAAAAAGCCCTTCCAGTTGCAAGGGGCATTTTTCGACTCAGCCAAGAAAGTGAAAAATCGTGAAAGAAACGGTTTAGCCATTGTTTGCAAAGCCATTCTGTGTGCACGGCTGTGGAGCTGAAAGTTCATGGGGAGGGAGATGTTGCTCGCATGGTTCAAACTGGTTTCCTCATTCCTAGCTGTGTGTTACCTTTTAGTGCCAGCTGTGTAAGGCTGCATTCTAACCAGGAAAAACAGGGAATTAGTGGAAAGCTGGGCTGACTCTTTCCTGCAGCAATGTCTGTATGGAGAACAACAGTGCTTTGATGTTCTCATCTGCTCAGGACAGATTATCTCCCAGATACAACATGCCTAACTGTAATCGGCCAGCTGAAGCTTTGGTGTTTCCAAACTGCTGCCAGGTGTTGTTCTGAAGGTTTTGCGCCAATTAATTCAGGGAGCAGTGATCCCAGCATTCTGCTGCAGAAAGCTTCTACGTTGGCTTCCCCAACCAGCCCTGCTCCAAGTCATGCAGTGTTGCATGCTGCTTATGAATTGACTCCCGGTTCTGAAAGTGGGCCTGGTAATCTAGTTGTAATTCCCACTTGTAACTCTGTGGGAGGTGGGAATTCTAAAGCAAACGGGAATTGCTTCGAGCTTGATTTATGCAATTGTCTGCCCCATTTGCATACACAGTAACCATGGCTGCTCTTGAATAGGCTTTTGCACATGCAAATGACACCTGGGATGTAAAACTGGCTACTTCTGTCTACAAATTGTAATAATTACATGAACCTAAGTTGTATGGGTGTGTGAGCAGATGATCTTTCAGAATCATGCCATTAGTGTTTGTTCACTTGCACATCATTGTTCAGAATGTCCCAGCAGCTCCCAGCTATTTGATGGCAGTGATGGGATCTCAGCTCTGGATCTGGAGCTCGTGGTGGGAGTTGGGATACACCAACAGCTTTTCTGTACTCTGCAAAGGAACCCTGTGAACAATTTTTGCAACCACATGTTGAGACTAGATTCTGTTCCCTAGTGGTAAAAGGTGTTCTGAGTCTCTTGTGGAGCTGCTGTCAGAGCTATCACTCGCGCTCTGGGATACGGCCATGCCGGGAGATGCAGCATCCTTCTTTTTGCCATTATTATAATTTTTGTAAGTGGACCTGACAGTTCCGTTCAAATTCTACCATTGCTCGTGCAGTGATCGACATTAAACACAGTGATGCTGTTGTAAATCAGTCCTCTAAGCTCTAGGCAAATAGCCAATCAAGGAACAAAATGTTGACAGTATTGAAACCGACACACGCTGTGCCCTTGACCCAAACCATTGACCTTACCTTTTACTGACGCTTTTGCAATATG
The DNA here is from genome assembly GCF_033958435.1 of Carettochelys insculpta. Taxonomy (NCBI): domain Eukaryota; kingdom Metazoa; phylum Chordata; order Testudines; family Carettochelyidae; genus Carettochelys; species Carettochelys insculpta. Next base: position 3,686,128 of record NC_134155.1, read on the forward strand.
TTGTTATAATCTACTTTGGTGGTCAGTTGGCAGAGCTAGGGGACCAGCATAGAAATGGAGACGAGGTAGTTTTCATCAGGGAGTCAAAGGGCTCCAGCCATGCACTCTCTGCCAGTGTTAAAGTAATCACCATGCGCTTCTCTACTGCCTTCAGATAACAGGTCTTGTACCACTTTCAAAGCAGTGGTCCCTCTGAACCGCCGTAGTTGGCACTTGCATTACACTATAGGCTGTGCTGCCTGGCCTTGTGCCAGCCCATGGTGCAGTATGTCCCATTCATTCAGGTTCATGTTGTGGGAAAACCTGGGTTTCTGAGTGGAGCTTCTCAGCCCTTCCATAGTGACTCCAAATTCAGCCCAATTGCAGCATGCTTCCTTGAAGGCACCACAGACTTCTTTGTGCCTATGCAGAGATCAAAGCCCAGGGCAGGCTCAGATCAGCTGATTCAGGCTCCGGAGCTGGAAAAATGGTTGTGCAGATGTTTGGGCTTGGGTTGGAGCTGGAACACCCACCCAGCAATTTTTAGCTAATCAGCCTGAGTCAGCTGACTTGGGCCAGTTGCAGCTGTGCCGTGGGCTTTGTTTAAGCCCCATGTGGATGTATCCCAAAACGGTCAAGAGTGTCTCCTTCGGCTGCTCCTGTCCCGAGTGACTAGCAGCTCTGTGGCTCCACTCTGCTGCTCTCTCCCAGCTGCACAGTTGATGAGAGGGAGGCAGCATGAAGGTGGCTTGTACGTTTCAGACCTGGTGCAGTTGAGGAGGGTCAGTGTCTGGGAGGATGAAAGCTAATGCTGCTGCATTGGCCTTGCTTTATAAGCTGGGCTCCCCTGAAGGAAGGGGCTTGGGATTCAGGGCCTGTTTTCTGCTGATTACAGATTTCCCAGCTTTGAGCTCTTCCCTCTTGGCACCAGTCAGTTACTGAGGGAGTGTCTACACAGCAAAGTTATTTTGAAATAATGGCTGTTAATAGCAGACGGCTAATTTCGAATTCGGTAAACTTCATTCTGTGAGGAAGAGCGGCTGCTCCCACTCAGATAGTTTGGAATAGAGGCTGTGCAGACAGGAAATAGGGGCTATTTTGAAATAAGCTATAGCGCATCCAAGGACTCTGATCCAAAATAGCTCTGTTGTGTGTGGCCACCCTATTTCAGAATGCAGTTCGTGTGTGGCAGTGTTGCTCTGAAATAAGCTATTCCAGAAGAGCTTCTCCAAATTAGCTTATTCCAAAGTAGGGCTGCCTAAGAGTGCTGCATTACTTCAAGGCTCCCTCAGCCCAAAGGAAAGGGGGCTACCACGATGCGGGCCCTTCTGCCTGCTGCCGAGCAAATCAGGCCTGCCATTCTGCATCCTGTCCCGTCAGGCCGCACAATGCTCAGAGATCTGAGGGAAGGGACTGGCCAACGCAATCTCTCCTGGATCATCCTCCGCTGGGGATGGGACTGTCATCCCTGGTGGCTGTGTTTGTATTTTGCCTTTGCAGACAGCACCCAGCTCAGGATGCAAGCGAGAGCACATCAGAAGCAATTCCTTCCTGACCGCTGCTGCAGCCAGCTTGCACCCTGAAGCCTGAGTTCTGGTTACCCCCGGTCTGCGCCAACAGTGTTGCCACTGGCTATAAGGTAACTAGTTTATGGCCTTTCTTTATAAGGCTCTGACTGATACTGAAGGTGATGTTCTGACAAAAAGCAGCTGCTGGTGAGTTATGGTTCAGAAGTTGTCCCACAGACTCGAGAGGCGCAAGGACCATGTTCTGTTCTCTTTGGCCCCCCGGAAAGGGTCAGAGCCCCCATTTTGCTGTCAGTTCTGGCATTCAAGGGTGTTTATGTGGAGTCCTAACGCTCTCTGGTTTCTGGCATTGCGAACTCCAGTTTTGCATCGTGCTTACAGTGGCTCGGCAGAAGGATGCTTACGTTGTACGTGGCATTGGCTTGGTAGTAATGACTCTGTCTTGATCCAGAGGTGTGTGAATGCGAATGACCATAATGACTTGTCTGTTGTTATTGGTGGTGTTTTTGTGTAGTCCCCAACACCAATCACTTGTGACCTTTGGATGCTGTGGTCATATAAATGGAGATAGTGCTGTGTTGGTTTAACCGCTGACCTCTGGAGCTTAGTGCAGGATCCTCTACAGCTTGAGCCAAAACCCAGCTCTGTCAGCGCTAGGGCTGTAGAGAAGACCCATTCTTTGTCTGAGTCCGTGGTCTAGGTAGCTGCCACAGCATGGGATAGTGAACCACACCCAGAAGGTGTGTGGGTTACGTTGGCACCTTGTGTAACTTTGCAGTGTGCTTGTGAAAGTCCCAGCCAGGGGTTGGAGACTGTGAAAGCTCAGCCTGTAGGAGTAGCTCACAGGCTAACAATTAGTGATGCAGCTGAGTGGACAGGCACCAGCCAAGCTGCTCAGATGCTGACTTAGTGGGTTGGAGGCCACACTGGTATTGCTGCAGTGGCTTGGGAGCAGTGGCCTTTCCACAGCGCGTTGAAAGGTGGGTGCCACCCTGTCAGCTGGTGGCAAGAAACAAGGCAGCAGCAGCACTGAAATGGCCATCTTCAGAAGCTGAGACCGACCCACCCACCAAGTTCAGAATCAGGCACCCAAATGTGCCAGATTCTTATGGTCACCCCACGTGACTGACTATAGGCATGGACTGCTCTGAAGGTTCCTCCCTGCAGACTGCTCAGCCTACCCCCTAAACCATCTCTCTCAGCAGAGCCATTCTTCCCTCTGAAATCCCCAGCTCAGCAGAACACGCACCTCATTTCCTAACTAGATCAGCACCTGCTAGTGGGGCAAGGGAGTTTGAAACAGACACGACCAGCCTGTTCCAGTGACTTACTTAGGCAGCTGCTTAGAGCTGTGTCCTTGGTCAGTGTGGCATTTATTTCTGGTTTGGTTTGAGTATAAATGCCTCCGTGATTTTGCTCCCAATCAAAGCCAGCAGCACAGCCCTAAAAACCCTGCAACAGTAAGCCAGTCTGTGTGGCACACAACTACGCAACCTGCCATAAGCAAATTCATGTGCTCAGCACTCTAATAAAGAGCAATATGTGACCATTGCCCACAAGGTGTCCTGCTGTAACAGTCTAGTGCATGCAGTCCAACAGCAACCAAATCTTGTGCACAGCTCAGCCCAGGGAGTAATTGTGGGGGCACCTCTGTTCTGAAAAGGGAAGAGATTTCAGTCTGAAGCTGGCAAAGGGAAGAGCAATAATAATAAATATCCTGCTGTTGTATAAGGTAGCCAAGGAGCTGTTGCTCCCTTATCTGCAATTAAGCCATCACACGCCTACCACTCATGACAAGCAACTGAAGGGGGAACTCCTCCCAAGTAGAAACCAGCTGAACGGTATCTTGGCTCCTGGCCACCAAGGGTTTAATGATTGGTTTGAACATAGTACTTGTGCCGGTGGCTCTAGAGAGCGAATGGGGCTCTGTGATGAGCAAATGACACACAGAGTTGGTGCCCAAGGAATGGAAGACCATTACCATTGCCATTACCACGGTGTAGTGTTTGTGTTACCATAGCACCTAGGAGAGCAGCTCAAGGGCCTGTGTCAGGGCTGTCCAAACACGAACTCTCCTCTCTGTCTGTCGGAGGGTCACTGGAAGAAACTGTGTCAAGAGCCCTTGGCTCCAGTAGATTTACATGTAAATCGGCCCAGCACTGGAAGGGGTGTGTGCGAGATAGGACCTTTCTTCTGGGTTTACTTGGCATCATTGTCGGGAGCCAAACTTTGAACGTCTGCCCTATATTTATTTTTGGAACCCCCTGAAGCTCCCTTTTAATGCCTTAGTGGGCCCACTGGGGAAAGGGGCCTGGCTAATGAGGATGTGTAGGCCAGGGTGCTAGCCTGGGAGTTGGGAGACCCAGGTGCAATCCCCTGGTCTGCCACAGACTCCCTGTGTGACCCTGGGTGTGTCAATTCATCCCCCTCTGCCTCCGTTTGCCATGTGGGAAGTGGAGAGTACAGCCCTGCCTTGCCTCAAGGGTCTGATGAGGCTCAGCATGTTAGACTGCAGAATGCACAAACCATGGGATGGGGGCAGTTCCAATATGTCAATCAGGGAAAGTCTATGTTTGTTTCCCAGGGTTTGGTCCTGCGTGTTATGAAAAGAAGGAGCCCCCAGACAAAAGCCTTTGGCTTTAAAGGGCCTGGGCCCCATCTTCTTTGGAGCAGCTCCCAGACCATTCAGACCCAACGTGGCAGGATGTGAATGAGATCTGGCTCCGTTTGCGTTGGAACAGAATTGCAAACTCGTTGGGTTGCAGACATCATTCAGACGTCCCTCTCTGCAGCTGGTTGAAAATCAAATTGTCACCTTCTTTCAAACACCCGCTGACTATGGTACAGGCACATTTTTCTCACCGCGAGGGCCTGGCAAGGTGCAGAAGTGCCTCTCTTTAGTCTAGTCTTGCTGTGCGAGGCGGCCTGAAAGCAGGTTCTAAGTGGTGCTCCTTTATTCAGCTCCTTTATTCTCTTTAGGTTGCGAAGGTTTTGGCCAGGAAGCAGCTCTAGCTGTGAATGAAACAACCGCCAATTGTTTGAACTGCAAGCCTTGGGCTGTGTTCCCTTTCCAGCCTTATCCTGGGCTGCCATCAGCCTGGAAATTTAATTACCAAAAACCTGCCTTTAAATTGCTTTGGGCCCCTGACTTGCACAGCTGTACCCACCCAAGTACCATGCAAAACCTAGTCCTGTGATCCTATCTGTGGGTGAATCCTTGCAGCTATCTTCAGTCTATGGGTCAGATCTCAGCATCGGGGGCTGTACAGACCAGGTAAATGGTGATAACTCCCCTGCCTGAACTGAGGCTTCTATGTTAACAGCATCTTGGGGAGAGGCTGGGTTCTGCAGCCTGGAAAGCTTCCAAATGCAGGGAGAAGTCAAATCTATCTTCACTGTGGCCTTATAATTCCACCGGGATCATTGCAGCCAAAGCTTTCTCCCTTTTATTTTCAGTGCTGGTCATGCTGTTCTCAGGCTTGCTGTAGAAGATTTTGCTCTGATGCATGATACCGCCTTTGAAATGGCACTCACTAATTTTTGACATTTTCCAGTGCTCAGATTGTCACAAGACGTGCTCCTCTGATCTGAGCAGTTTCGTCATTAGCTTTAAACTCCTGGAGAGCACCCATTTGTCATAAGCCAGTGGCCCAGGGTACTAGGAGCTGCAGACTTGGTGCTGGTGTGTGTTTTATCATCCTTCTCTAGCCTTTCCTTGTCTGCGGCCATTTCCCAGTGTCCTTCGGCGGAGATGCAGAAGTCCCCCGGCTCATCTGAGTCAGCTGAGCCAGGTTCAGGCTGCAGGGCTATACAATTGAAATGTAGACGTGTGAGTTCTGAGATCCTGTGAGGGTCTGAGAGTCCAGGCTCTCGCCTGAGCATGAAAGTCTGCACTTCCATTGTATGGCCTTGAGGTCCCAGCCCTGGGAGCCTGAGCCAGCGGACCAGGGCCCAGCGCAGGGATGTTACTTCATTGATGTGTATACAGCTGCCCCAGCAGTCTGATGCTCCAGTCGCTTTCCCAGGCTTCTAGAAAAATGCTACAGCACAAGCAGTACAGTTGTGAACTTTGCCCTTCCCCGTTCACAGCCAGGACTTTGAAAGCCTGTCTGGATGGGACCAAGGCTGGGCTGCTGCTCAGCCTGCCAACCGAGGCAATAAACATTGGGTGGAGTCAGAGTCCTTGTTTCTCCTGCCCACACCCTGACTTTCTCATGGAAGATGGGTGCTGAACCTCTGGGGAAATCTCACAGTAGAGGGGGCTCGCGTGCCTGCTGCACCTACAGATGTTGTATAATGTGCAGAGATCCTTTGCCTGAGGTGCAAACCAGGATGCAACTATGTCTTGTCCCACAACACAAAACACACCTTGTACCTGGGACCCAAACTGGCTCAGGGGACTCAAAGCAGGAGGCAAAGCTAGAAGCCCTTCCACACTAGTTCCATAGCCTGTGCTCTCTGCAGCCATCTCTGCAGTAAACTCCTGGATCTTATTCTAGTTCCTATGTTGTAAAAACACTCCCAGGTGGTGCTGATTGTCCCCCAAGCTGATGGTCCCCTGCAGCAAGGCTGAGGGGTGGAGAGAAGTTTGGGGGTTGCTTTGAGGCACATGGGCAGAGCATGGTGGGTCATCCATTGTACCTTTCTGCCGCTAAAGAGATCTGTCTCCTGGACTGGGTCACAGCCTGTCCCCCAAAACCGGACGTTCCTGCCCCACTGTCTGCGCTGAGAGGAGGCGGGAACTTTCCCTGCCTGCCTCAGCTTGTTTTCTTATTTCCTGGCCTCCCTTCCCTGAGGGCAAGGAGTCTCCCTGCACCCCAAAGGCAGGCGGCTGGCCCCTTCGCCTGAGCAGAGGCAAAACGGTTTGGAGTGACGAGACCGTTAAGGCCCCTGAGCTAATTCCACTCTAATGCCTATGGGGGCAGGACGATAAAGGTTACCAATGACCTGTCAGGGCAGACTTCCTGGTGCAACGAGTACCAGGCTGCATGCGTGGAGGATGCTGGGTCTGCTATTTCAGTCTCCCTTTGCACCTCTGAGGCCAGGGGAGTGGAAGCTGAGATGAAGCTGACTCTCCCTCTTCACTGTCTGCTCTAGCCCCTCCCGGGTCATCGTTCCATGAGTGCAAACGGTTGATCTTCCTGTTATTGTTTGTATCACTATAGCACAAGGAGCCATTGTCACAGACAGTGAGCTGGCTGCTGTACAAACAGAGGAAAAAGGCTGCCCTCACCTGCCTCCACCTCGATGTGTTCTCATTTGCAGGTGACAGAGTCCCACCCGTAGTGCTTGTGCTAGGAGTTAGAGTGCCTCCGGCAGTAGTAGCTGGACGTATGTCCAAACTGCCCTTCTGCAGCACTTGGGTTGGGGTTGCCATGGGGCACCTCCCAAGTTCTCTGCTGCTGGGGGTGAGAGCATGGGAGGCTGCGTGTGCTGGGGCCTGGAGATGAGGCCAGGTGGTAGCTCCATGATAGAGCCATGGGGAGAAGTCAGGGACACAGGGTAGCTGAGCAAGAGCCCAGAGCAAGTAGAGATCACGGACAGTTGCAGGAAGCACATCGCCTTGACAGCAGCAGATCCACTTCCCTGGGGACCACGAGGACTGAAGAACAGCACGTAGGACCCTGGCCAGAGAGGGGACACACAGGCTGTGACTGTACCATGCTGGCACAGAGGATTGGTCCTGGCCTCCTGTTGTACTGGAGCTCAAGCCCTCCCGCCTCACCCCAAACAGATTGCAATGGGAGTAAAGGGAGCTGCATTTGCCTGTAAGGGCAACTAGTCCTTTGGCTTGGAATAAGCACGTTGGGTGTGGTGTCAGTTCCCATGGCGTCCGTGGGAAGCAGTCCCTCGGGTGAAACTGTGTCCAGGCCAATAGCAATAGTTCTAATTCTCTTCTCTCTGTATTCGGCCTCCCAGCGTCTGTCCTTGCTCCGAGCACACTGAGGCCCAGGCTGGGTTACTGCTTTCTCACTCTTGAACAGATTCCGTAAGCAGCAAGTCTGCCTCCCTGGGTCGAAATTGCCACTCTGCTCATCCTGTCATCTCCCGGCTCCCGTTGTTTCTGTCCTTGCTGAAAGCAGAGCAGATGGTGCACACACAGGTCACCCTCTTCCCCCTCTCCCCCGCCCGCAGTAAGCGCCAGGGTTGCAGAGCTTTGCCGCTGGGCCGATAGAGGGCTTGTTGCCAGTTCAGCTGACCCTCAGGCATTCCCTGCTGCTAGATGATGTACCACTGGCTCCAATGACTCCAGCTGGTCTGCAGCTTGTTTGCTGGGTCTCTGCAGAGGCCTCTGGCTTAGTCAGTGGGAGCAAGAGGGCTGCCTCTCTGCAAGCAGCTTTTAGCAGTGGCTGACATGGCGTTGGGCATGCTGTGCTGGGGGCTGCACTGGCAGCAACTTCAGCTGCATCAGTTGTCAGCTGGGAGACTCTCTGTAATGGAGACAAAGCTTTTAATGGCACTTGTCAAATGATGTGGTAATGAGCCAGACGGGGGTGAGGCCGACTGGCCATACGGCAAAGGAGCTTCCAGTGCATGCGTGGCAGCTTAGCACAGGCCTCTCGCACACCCAGCTTGAGGTGAAAGGTGCCGAACAACCGATTGCACATTATCTGGGACCATTGCTTTTCCGTATGTCTGACGTGAGGGGCCTGTGTTTCTGCTGCTGGCCTCATCTATTCAACAGAACCTACCCAACAGAAGACGCCATCGGAACCCATGTGGCACAGCTGCAAGCTTGTCTAGACGCTTGGGTTTTGTCCCAGCAGAGCTGCATGCAGGAACCTGCTCCAGAGCTGGGCCTGGCGAGAATGCACTGCCGGCACACTTCATTTCCCTGGATCTGCTCTGTAACGAGAGTGGCCTCACCGCGGCCTGCGTGAGAACTGATCCCAAATCATCTTGCAAAGCACTCTAAAATTACATATTAACCCCATAACTAGCAGCCAGAGGAAACAGCCTGTCCTCACCCGCATGTTCCCCTTTACACACAGTGACAGAGTCCCACCTGCGCTGTGTGTACTGGGTGTTAATAGCGTGCCTCCCTCAGTGGTACTTGGATGTACGTCCAAACCGCCCCTTCTGCAACACTGGGCTGGGGATCGCGGTGGAGTGCCTCACTGGTTCCCTGCAGCTGTGGGTGAGAGCAGGGCAGGTGGCGTGTACTGGGGTCCTACTGGTAACCCACTCTAACCTTTAACCCCCCACCTGCCAGCCAGAGAGCCCAAGCCCAGCCCTTCTCCCTGAATCATTTGAATGATCAGCTTTGCCTCCCTGCTCTGAAAGTGCGCAGTGCTCAGCGTTATTACTAAGCTTAGGATCTTGCCCTGGTTATGTTCAGTAAAAGTCATGGACAGGTTGTGGGTGATTGAACAAGAATTCACGGAAGACCATGAGCTGTTGGCGGGAGAGGGCCAGGTGGGTGGCTGACTGATGCTCAGGCAGGGCAGGAGAGCCCAAACTGCACTCTAGGAGACTGCTGTGGGGGGCTGATAGCGCTAAGAGCCCCCCACAGCCCTGTTGCCCATTAGTGGCTGAGAGCCCTGTGGCTCTCCCATCCCGCCCACAGTGATCGAGAGCCCCACTGCCCTGGAGCTGAAGTGGAAAACACCAGCGAGGTCTCTGACAGACCTAGAAACTGTGACCTCCATGGCATAATCTCCCTGGTTATTGGTGGGGTGGGGTAATTAGGGGAAGGCAGAGCTCGTCAGTGGATCAGAGCACGCTGCAGGAGGAGCTCAGGCATTGGCTCAGATGTGCCTAACACAGTTCCAGTGCATTTAACATGTACCATAGAAAGCAAATGTGCTGCAGGGACCTACCCATCTTGGAGCCGGAATAGGGCAGCTGCCCTACAGGAGTCTGACCATTGACGTCCGTGAGCTGCTTCAGGCCTACGGGCTCAGGGAGGCCCTGTGGCTTTAATTTTAGGGCCTGGTCCAGTTTTAATTTCTTATCCTCATGAAATCTCATCACACTGCATCGCCTCCCACTGCTAGACTGGGCTGGTGCAGGCCAGGAACGGTTTGCTGGCAGCTGTACTGGCAAACCCCACCAGAGCACATGGCCTGGGTACCAGTTAGAGTGCTTTTGCCATGCTAGCTCACCCCAGTTCCCCTGATGATATAATTACATGGCCAAAAGCTGTTCTATGCCAGCCCAGCCGCTTCTAACCTAGGCCTTTTGCTAATATACAAATGTCGTAACAAGTGTGCCTGACGCTTCTGGTGTCAGCCTGGTCCTCAACTAGACAGACAGGTGGAGAGGTGCAGTTCCAGGTGGCTAGAGGAGTCCTTTGCACTTTCTGTCCTGGTGGTATTGTTTAACAGTGTTGGGTGTGGCTGCGCTGCTGCCAGGTTCCACCCCAGAGCAAGCTGCAGTTAGGCAGCAGGTTAAATGGCTCCTGAGCCATGTGTAAAGCACTTTGGATGAGGGAGTCTTTAGAAATGTACATAGTTACTTATTATAATAATTACCTTTGAAGCCTCCCATTGGCATCTTTGCCAGTTTTAGGGGGAAGCGGTAAGCCTGTTTGCCCCACCACTTTTGGGGAAATCTTCCAGGTTTTGGTTTAAGGCCCTGAGCCACTTTCAAACAGCCTGACCCAATGAGCTCTCTAAGCTCATGAATTGTTCCTGAACCTGTGAGGATGGGGCCTGCTGCCATTTCAGGCGCTGTGATACCCATTCTTAGCCCCCCGGGGCTCAGTATTTTGCAAAAGAATTCCCCCTTAGCCAGCGGGACTGACATCCTTAGGGTTTCTCAGCAAAACTGCCCTAGGCTGCGCATTCATCTCCCGCTGTGCGGCTGTCAGGGCTGTCACCTGCAGGGGCCGGAGCGTGAGCCACGCCGGGGTTCACCCTGTAACTCTCGACAAGAAGCGAGCTTAGCAGCAATGACTGTAACCTCCCAGCTGCGGGCTGTGCTCTGTGCTGGGAAGCGGAGGCGCTGGCAGCCAGTTTGCTTGGCACGGAGCTGGTTGCAATGTCACACCCTCGGTGCTGCTCAGGTGACCGAAGCGGTGTGAAAACCTCCGCAGGGAAGGGAGCCGGCAGTGACGAGAACCGAGGAGCGGGCTGAGCAGCCGAGTGCTGCTCGCTGGCTGCCCGCAAAGGCGGAACGACCCCGGGGGCGTTCCCCCTGCGCTGGCCCGGCTCCTGCTGGTTGCTCTCTTCCTTCCGTGCCAGGGCCTGGCCCGGCTCCTCGGCCAGCTGCTGAGCCCGGGCGTGTTCCCTGCGCCGCTGTGTTTCGGGGCCGGGACCTGCCGGGCCCGCCTCGCACCAGCGAGGTGCCGCTCCCGGGGCGCGGGGCGCAGTCCTCAGCACGGCGGGGGCCGCGGCTCTGCGTTCCCGGGGCCGGCGCAGCCGCTGCCTCTCCCCGGCCAGGGCAGCGGGGGGCCCGGCCGTCTCCCAGCGGCGCCGGGGGGAGGCGGCCGCCCCCGACGGGGCTGTCCCGGGCCGGGACTCGGCCCCTGGGCGCAGCGGGAGGAGCTGCCCCCGCCCCCGGCCCGGCCCGGCGCAGCGGCTGGCGGGTGCTCCGAGGTGGGGCGGGCGGGGCGGGCCAGGCGCCTCCCCCGCGCCCGCCCCACGGGCACAAATAGCAGCAGAGCAGCCGGGTCCGCTGGAGCCGCCTGCGGGGAGCGCCCGGGGATGCCCCGGCGGGGAGGGCTCCGGGCGCCGCGGCGGCGGCGGCGGCGGCGGCTCTCCTGAGCGGCGCTGCCCGGGCGCGTTGCTGAGCCCGGCCATGAACACGGCGTACATCGTCCTGGAGGTGCTCATCGCCGGCCTGTCCGTCGCCGGCAACGTGCTGGTCTGCGGGGCCGTGGCCGCCAATAGCGCCCTCCAGAACACGACCAACTACATCCTGGTGTCGCTGGCCGTGGCCGACGTCGGCGTGGGGCTGCTGGCTGTGCCCTTCGCCATCACCATCAGCATCGGCCTCGCCACCGACTTCCGCAGCTGCCTCTTCCTCGCCTGCTTCGTGCTGGTGCTGACCCAGAGCTCCATCTTCAGCCTGCTGGCCGTGGCCGTGGACCGCTACCTGGCCATCTGCATCCCGCTCAGGTGAGGGGGAAGCGCTGTCACGGGCCGGGACCCGGGGCTCGCCGGGCGCTCGGCGCGGCGCGGCCCGGCCCGTCCGACGGAGAGTCCGCTCCCGAGCGGAGAGACACCCGCGCCCGCTTCCTCCTGCTCAGCCGAGAGGCGCTTGGCCCTGGGCTGCCTCCTCTGGCCGGCGACGGCGGCGGGTGCGTTGAGGGGGGCCCGCGAGTCGCTCCCGCGGCGGCTCCGCCTGCCTCGGGGCCCGGAGCAGCGCTGGGCTGCGGGGAAGTTCGCGGCCGGCAGGTGCACAGGTGCGGGCGGGAGCCTGGTGCCCCCGCAGCCGGGGAGGCGGAGCTGGACTCACGCCCGGCCGCGCCCTGGCCCCGGCGCGCGAAGCTGGAACAGGCAAACGGCACCTGCGCGGCCCCGGCCGGAGCGAGGGAGCTGCGGGTTCCGCCGGGGACACGAAACCCGCCGCGCGCGCTCCCCACGGCCGGGCCCAGGGCAAAGCAGAGGCCTGGGGGGGTGACACAGCGGGGCGGCCGCCCGGGAAGCGCATCTGGTGCCTGGGTGCCGCGAGCTCCTCTCCCCTTTGCTGGGGCGCGGGGGGGTCGCCCGTTTCTGCTGCCCCGTCGCTGCGCCAGAGCCGGGGCCTGGGGAGTGCGGGACTCGCAGCCGGGCTGCCGGGCGGGACAGTCGGAATCGGGCCCGGAGCGGGGCGCAGCCGGGCGGGACAGTCGGAATCGGGCCCGGAGCGGGGCGCAGCCGGGCGGGACAGTCGGAATCGGGCCCGGGCCGCAGGCAGCCGCGCTGGCAAGGGGGCGGTTTACTTGTGCGCTGCTCGTTTTCGCAGCTGGCTGCCCGTCTGCACGACGGGCTCCCCGAAATGAGGCGCGGCGGGCGGGCGTGTGGGGCCGCCGCCTCCCAAGCGCCTCGCCTCAGGCTCCGGCTCCGGCTCCAGGCGCCCAGGAATCGGCGAGTCGGAGGGAGAACTGGGGGGCACGGGGCGGCCATCGGCCCAGAGAGCGGCCCGTGCGCCGGGGCTCACCCCGAGGGCTTGGCCGAGCCGCCCCATCCCTTGTGCGCACAGCCGCTGCCGGGCCGGAGCGCAGCGCAGCAGGTGTCCGGGGGGCGGGGGGCCAAGGCGAAGCGGGTCCCGGGCGCATGATGGCAGCGGCGGGGGCATTGCTGACGCTGCAGGACGCGGGTTGTGTTTTCTGTCCGTCTCTGTCTCCGGCCAGTTTATTGTGTCTTCGCGGCGGGGTCAGGACGGGTCAATGAACCTGTTTGGGCTGCAGGCAAGTTCCAGGCCAGAAGTGCCCACGGCCGCGCACTGGCGCTGTGTGACTCCGGCCTGGTCCAGCCAGCAGCCCGCGGGAGACACGCGCTGTTTCTGGAAGCGGAGCTCTATTGTGGAGGCGGAAACGTGGCTGTTGAGTTACCGGAGAGACGAAGAGCAGCAGCCAGGTGGGCCTGTCGGTCTGCGCCCCAGCAAACCAAAGCAGCGGCGAGGTGGCGCTCGGAAGACTAACAAAATGCTTTATTGGAGGATGAGCTTTGGTGGGAGGGACCCACTTCCTCAGCTCAATCTCATCTCCAGTACCCCTGGGTCCCTCCCACCAAAGCTCATCACCGAATGAAGCATTTCGTTCGGCTTCAGAGTACTCCATTGCTGCTGGCTTTGGTTTGCTGGAGAAATGGAATCCAGCTCCGGGCAGGTTGCAGCGAACAGGCCCTTGGGTGGGGGCAGCGACTGGTGCCAGGGATCAGCAGTGAGCTGGGCAGTGGTCTGTCTGGCGGGGATGGGTGGCACTCAAGCCCACGCCTGGCCTGTGCGGCGGGTGCTGTGAAACCACTCGGTTCAGTTTGGGGGGGCGGGGGGCGAGTGTCCATGCGATCAGTGAAGTTGGCAGGCCCAGCTCCCTTGAAGGTGATCAGAGCTGGGGCCGGCTGGCAGCCAGGGGCTGTGGGGGGTGGCACTCGTGTTTCTGCCGCCCTCTGCTGGCTCCCCTTCGCCCTCCCACTGGGATCCCGTTTCTCGTCCTCCTCGCAAAGCACCGCTTGGCAGGGGTGTCTTCAGCAGCGGTGCCTGTCCCCCAAGCTGCCCTGTAACACACCCTGGTGCTGGTTGCTGGGGGTGGCCTCTGCGCCATACAGCTAGCTTTGGCGCCCGCTAGTCGTGAGGGTGGGGGGCCCAGCCCGCCGTGTCTGGAGTGCCTGAGCAGGGGCTCTGGGAAAGGCCAGAGAGCGGGTGGATTTGGAGATGGAGTGGAGACCAAGCGGAGTCCAGCTAGCGCTGCTCTCCTGTGAGCCAGTTGTAAGAGAGCAAGTGCTGCTCCCTGGACAGCCCAAGGGGCCAATGTGTGAGGTGGGGAAGTGCCATCTGCACAGCGGGAGAGAGAAATCGGTCACTAGCTTCTCTGTCGTAGGGCAGCGGCGTTGGCTCCTGTGCCCCGGGTATGTGTCCTTCCCTGGGGCCTGGCTCCAAGGCCTGCTGCTCCCCCCCAGGAGCAGGGTAGGGGCTTGTAGTCTGGAGCGCAGTGTGGTTGCAGAGTTCTCCGTCGTGGGACATCTCTCTGCCCCAGAAGCAGCAGAACTCCTGTGCTTTGTGCTGCAGATTGGCTCTACATCTGCAAGGCAGGAATTGTCCAGCTGGATCAGCCCCCAGGTCCATTTCATCCAGCTGGTCTCTGCTTCAGGGCTAGGCCAGGGCCCTGCAGTCCCAGGTGTGGGCTAACGTGCCCCTGCCTTGGTGTCATTCTGACTGAGTGATTAGCCTCAGGCCTGAAGCAAGAGGTTCCTGTCCCTTCCAGAATGTGGCAACAGGAAGAGGCGTCACTGCAGACATACCCTGTGCCTCTGTGGCTCTCGTTAAGCCTTTGGCCACCGGCTCCTCTAGCGCAGAGATCCCAGCTGAATCGTAGGTTGTGTGAACGGTGTTTCCTCAGCCTGGTTTTGGATTCTGACCTGGGAAGTGCGTTGGCCACCTCCTTGTGCTTTGAGAGGAGAGGACAGATGCTCCTGGCTCTGTCCAGCCCGTTCTCTTGTGCCCATTCCCAGTAACCATCCTGGCCTCTCTGTAGAGGTTGAGCTCCAGGCCTGGCCTCACTCCCTCTGCTGTAGTGGGGAGGTGGGGGAGCCGGTGACTGGGCCTGGCCTTGTTGCCTGCTGCAGGCTTTGGAGTCTGTTCGGTGGCACAGGAAGGGTGAGGGCCCTCGAGTGCTCTGCTTAAAGCATCCACTGTGGCTTCTGGCAGGTTCTCTCCCTTCCAGCTGCTGGCCTGTGCCATGGTTGGGGCGTCTCTCCTCCCTCCTTCTGCCCCTGCCTTGCCAGTAGCGCAGGGCACGCCGTTTCCCCACGAGGTGTCAATGCCTGGGACAGCTGTGACGGGCAGGCCCAGGCTCCGAGGCACCCCTGCAGGCCAGCCTCTGTGCAGGGATCAGGCACGTGGGTGAAGCACATGGTGGAAGGGCAGGAGCTTGCCGAGCTGAGATGCGGTTTCTATGGGGAGGTTTGTGGCAGGCATCCCTGGTCGACCCTTCCAGCGGGAACACAGGAGGGCAAGGCTCCATGGACGGGATCAGCTCACTCCCAGCAGAACACAGACACCCTGTTTAAGTTCGATCAGGGCACCTCGGCACCGTGGAGTTCATGCTGTACATCTGCACACCCAGCCAGGGGCGTGCCAAGGAGGGGACTCCCCCAGGCTGCCAGGGCAGTACTGGGCAGGGAGCACAGGAATGGCCTGGCCCAGTTAAATCTCTAGCACAGGCTTTGCAATGGGGAAAGAGCGCAGAGCGGCCCATTGTGCTATCAGCCTCCAGCTCCCGCAGCAGGCAGCCTGCTTGTGCTAGGACGTGGCAGCCCCAGCTGTGCCCCCAGAGGTGCGCTCCCCCTCCCACCCGCTGAGATGGGCACTTTGCAAGTGCTAAAGAGCAGATCGCTGTAGCTGAGCCAGTCAGTGATGTCAGCCCCATGGCAGGAGCCACAAGTAATGTGGTATCTCTGGGCTCTGGCACCTCCATAGCCTGCTTCCCTCTCAGCTTGTCATGCTGCCAGGCTGCCGGAGTCAGCGGCAAGTCCAGGTCCTGAGCAGAGAAAGCCTTGGCTTTACCTGGTGTCCCCGGGCTACGGAGAAGGGGCATGCTGGGGCATGCAGCACCTCCTCCCTGGCACGCAGGTGAGGCAGGAGGGAACACAGCCACTCGCCAGGGCTCGGCAGCGTAAGCAGCCACAGTACCCTGCGGGGGGGGGGGGGGGTCAGTAGATCTCATTGTGTGCACGCACTGTCACAAGCGACCCAACGTTGCCATGCCACCGGGCCAGGCACAGCCAGTTCCTGTGTGTAGACCTACAAACCGGCCCTCACCACAGAGGTCCCAGTCTCTCCCCATTTCACTTGTGTGCAGACTTGCATATCAGCAAACGTCCTGCCCCTACAGCGCCCCCCCGCCCTGCCCAGGCACACCAGTCCCTGCGTGCTCTGTTCTCTGCCGTGTTCGCTCCCACACCTGACAGTCCCTCAGCTGTGTGAGCTGTGTGAGCTCAGCTCTCCGGGATGACACCCGCTGGGTACACCACAGTCACTGGCAGCCCCCAGTCACAGGCCACTTGCTGTTCCTAGCTTAGCTGGCCCTGCCATGCAGCTCCAGGATCCTGCCCCTGCTGTGCTTGGGGGTCACCGCCCGGGATGCTGGCTGGGTTTGAGCTGACGTAGTCGTGGGAGGGTGGTGCCCGATTCCTGGGGCTTCCCCAGCCCGCTGGAATGCAGGGAGACTCCAGCCACTGAGCTATGCCGGCCTACGAGGTCAGTAGGCTGCAGGGGACACTGGGCAGGCAGATTGGGCAGAAGGTGGTGCTGAGAGCGAGGAGGCCATGGCGCCTGCTGCTCTGGTGGGTAGCCAGGAGGAACAGCCCCACTGGGTCAGACCAAAGGTCCATCTAGCCCAGTGTCCTGTCTGCTGACAGTGGCCAGTGCCTGCTGCCCCAGAGGGGGTGAACAGACCAGGGAATTGGCAAGTGATCACCCCCTTCTCGCCCATTCCCAGCCCTGCCACACAGGCTGGGGACACCAGACCCACCAATGGGGTGTGGGGAGGCAAAGGGGAGGGAGGTGCCCTGGGACATGGCATTTCAAAGGGGGCTGGAGCTCTGTCCACTGCTGCTGCTACTGGTGCGGCAGCAGCATCTGGAGCTTCAGGCCCCTTTGAACCACCGGCAGTGCTGCTTCAGCACCCTGCATGGCTCTGACGAGGGCGGGGGCAGTGCCATGGTCTGACTAGAGCTGCCTGCCCTAGGCCCCACCTCTTCCAGGGACACAGAGCCAGGCCTTTCTCCCACCTTGCCCCAGGGCCCTCGGCGGCTGTTGGTCCTGCTGGAGACACCATCTCTGCCCACTAATTGCTGGTGGTGGACCCATCCTCCAAGAACATACCTAGGTCTTTTTTGAACCCTATTATCATCTTGGCCTCCCCAGCATCCTCTGGCGAGGAGTTCCACAGGTCGGCTGTGCGCAGGGTGAAGAAATACTGCCTTGTGTGTTTTAAACCTGCTGCCTGTTCATTTCATTTAGTTACCCCCTTGCTCTTCTGTTAGGGGCATAATTTCCTTATCTACGTTCTCCGCACCAGTTCTAATTTTACAGCCCTCTGTCACATCTCCCCCTTCGTCACCTCTTTTCTAAGATGAGGAGTCCCAGTCTGAATAATCTCTCCTCACTTTTCTGCATGTTCACAGAGGAGCTCATCAGCTGTGGCCGGGTGCCTACCGAGCTGCACTGTCAGTCATGTGCTGCAGTCCCTCCACTGCTGGGCCTTTCACAATAGCCTGGCCAACCCTCCTGGTGTATTTCAGGTGTTGCTTCTGGAGGACCACTACAGAGCCCAACACTTATAACTTCAAATGGAAACATGACCCATGCGTATGAATGGTACAAACCAGAACATAAGAACATAAGAATGGCCATACTGGGTCAGACCAAAGGTCCATCAAGCCCAGCATCCCATCTGCCGACGGTGGCCAATGCCAGGTGCCCCAGAGAAGGAGAACAGAAGACAAGTGATTTATCTCCTGCCATCCATCTCCTGCCCTTGTTATGAAGGCTAGGGCACCATACTTTATCCCTGGCTAATAGCCATTTATGGACCTGACCTGCAAAAATTTATCAAGCTCTTTTTTAAACCCTAATAGAGTCCTGGCCTTCACAGCCTCCTCGGGCAAGGAGTTCCACAGGTTGACTGTGCGCTGTGTGAAGAAAAATTTCCTTTTATTAGTTTTGAACCTACTACCCATCAATTTCATTTGGTGTCCCCTAGTTCATTTGGTGTCCCCTAGAACAAATGAATCAGAAGCATTGTCCAGATCCCTTACTTGGCCAGCTTTGTATAAGAGCTGGTGCAAACATAGCACCGTGGTTGCAACAATGTTGTTTGTGTTGCACGCTGATAACCTCCCACCAGGCTGTAAGCTATTTGTGCTTATCATGGTATCCCTTGCTTAAAATTCCCAACGTTCTCATTGGCTGTTTCAACAGCCACGGCACATTGGGTGGGGGGCTTGGTAACTATTTTAAGGCTCCCCCTTTTCTCTGAAAGCATCCACTCAGTGACTCCGAGAGCTTGCTACAGTGGTAACAGATAATTGAGTCCCCGTCATTTTATATGGGTGGTTTGCAATACAAGCCAGAGGGCGTCACTTTGCCTTTAACACCACTGATGTTCAGCTGCGTTTGTTGGCCAGCTGAACATCAGCTGAACAGTTTTGTGAGACCCTTTTGTAGCTCTTTGCTGTCTGCCTGGGGCTTAACTGTCTTGTGGCATCTACAAATTTTACCCCTCACTGTTTACTAGATGAGCCCTTTCCTGAGGCTTGTTAATGTGCTGTTTGACTAGATCGCCCTGGCTAGGAGAAGGCCTAGGATCACCTGTTGTCCACTGTCCACTGTTGTCCACTGTCCTGCTGAGCACTCTGCTCCTGGTATGGCTGTAGTAGGACATGGTGTCCCTGGCAGGTGATGCTGTAGTGGCATGTGGGCCCTATGTAGGTGCTGCACTGCCCCCTACAGGAAGGAGTCAAACCAGCTCAGCTGCGTATCATAGTTCTCCTGCTGCCAATCACGCTTCCTTCCATACAGCAGATGGCTCCATGTAGAAGGCTCAGAGTTCTTTGCATGCTGCTGCTGTGAGGGGTGGAGTGAAATTAACTCACTGCCATGGGCAGCTACCATCAGTCTGTGTCAGTGTCAGCAGGTGAGGTGGCCATGAGCAGCATGGTGACAATGGATGGTTCTAGCACCTCTGTTCTCAACCTTCCCAGCCCTGCAGGTCTCAGAGGAATGTTTCTACAGCAAGAGCAAGTCAAGGAGGTATCTTCATCTTTCCAGAGCATCCCCCATGGTCACCCTGCTACCAAAGCTTGGCTCAGGAATGGTGGCATGGCTCCTGTATGCCGTAGCACGCCGCTTCTCTGTGCCTGAGGCTTTGTAGAACTCCACCTACGCACCCACCAACTGCCTCCAAGCCTAGAGCTGCTCCGAGCCTCCCGTCCTGCCCCCAGATACGACCTGCTCTACCAATGCATCTACCAATGCAGGACCTGCTCTACCAATGCATCTCAAGCCGGAGCCGCAACTTTGCCTATTTCTTGCTCTTTCTCTGTTGTTCCAGCCAGGATGCCCCACCCCATCCACGTTGCTGACATCTGATCCCCAGCAGCCCTTCTGTTCTAACCTGTCACGTCTCTTAAGCAGCAGGCCAAGGCCGCTGCCCCGTGGCTTTCATAGGATGTCACTAAGCCTGGTGCATTTGTGACTGATTGCCAGTGAGGAGCAGGGTCAGGCCATGCCCAGCCCATGCAGCAAGATGGCAGTGGAGCACTGTGCACCAGGCTGAATTGCCTGTCGGGGAGGGAGAGGGGGGTTGGGTGTGCCAGGTTGGATCAGTGCCATGTTGCCTGAGAGACACGGGGGCACTGGTCCGGTCACCAACTACACTGCCTCCCTGCCCCTCAGCAGCTGGCGGGTTCTGTGTTGTCCAGCCCCTAGTATGATGCAACAGAAGTACTCAGATTCCCAAACAGGGATGGGTAACCAAGGAGAGTGCATGAGCTGCGAGTGGCCCTCCTCCTGCATGAGTTCCCCATGTGGCCTTATCTTTTCCTCTCCCTCTCGCATGTGGGGGCACCAGAGCCCTGCACTTACCTGGTCCTCCTAGCACTCCCAGAATGTGCAAATTGCCTGATTTGTGCTCCATCCCGCACCCCCCACACCCATCACGCCCAGAGCTGGAAGGCTGTAATCAGCTGTTTGCAGCATTCTGGCTCTGGGATGGAGGGGGAATGGAGCATGAATCAGATGACTTGGAGCTCCTCTGAAAGCGCTGGGAGGGAGGCATAGGAAGTGCCAGGTTCTGGTGCCATGGTGTGTTAAGAGGCTCGTGGGGCAGCACAGCAGCCGGCAGTCCGTGGGCTGTGGGTGGAGCCCCAGTGGGCTGCAGTCGGGCTGCAGGTTGCTACCACTGTCCTCAAGTATGATGTGTCAGAGCAGCCGCCTGGCAAAGCCATCCCCTGCTGTTTGGCAGCCCAGCCAGCAGTGCCGGACAGAGTCTGCTGCTGGCTCCGCTTTTGCTAACCTCAGCATTACATACGGAGCACACGCGTTCCAAGGCTGGGTGCCTTTGGCAGGGCCCGGCCGTCTGGTCTGGGATACAAGCTCCTGTGTGGTGAGCTGCTCTCTGAGCGCAAATGCACGTGGCCCTGGGAATCTGGCAAAGTGACCCCCCCCCCAGGGCTGGCTAACTGGGACATGGCTACTGAAATAAACCCCTTTTGCCTTATGACCGGCTGCTGTTGATGGTGCAGGAGCCACATGCAGGTGAGATGCTGAGCTCTTTGTGCCACAGAGAAAATGCTCGTCACCAAACCAGAACAACAAGAAGTCTCTTGTGGCACCTTATAGACTAACAGATATTTTGGAGCATAAGCTTTTGTGGGCAGAGACCCGCTTCATCAGATGCATGACTCACCAGAGCCTGGCACTTCCTATGCCTCATGCATCTGATGAAGTGGGTCTTTGCCCATGAAAGCTTATGCTCCACAATAGCTGTTAGGCTATAAGGTGCCACAGGGCTGCTTGTTGTTCTCAAAGCTACAGACTAACACAGCTACTGTCTGATACTTTTCACCAGACCAGGCACTGTAGGAAAGCCAACAGCAGTGAGAGGTGCCTTTACTAGCTCCCAGACAGAGCAGAAATGCTGCATCAGAGCAGGATGAGCCCAGTGCCTGGAGACATGCTGACATGTCCAGCAATATGTCAGATCACTGGCAGAACTCATTATCTACTAACTGACCATTACACTGACCTCGCTGTATAAAAGGAACTGGATTGTTTGCAATAAATCACTCTAAATAGCCAGCTGCTAGTTACACCACAACAATGCTTGTTACATCTAGGCAGAGACTTTAAGTAGTTTCAATATTGGCTGTGAGTTAATCAAGCAGCTCTAGGCGTGTAAATTTCCCGTAATATTTTGCTGGGTAATAAGAGCCACCTCAAAGCAAGGGAGATCTCACAGCAGGCTGTTAAAGATGTGCTGATCACCCCTCTGGCCGTAGCTGCTCAGTCCAAACACTGGGCTCGTCCCACTCTGTTGGGTATTGATGCAGGTTTGTTATTGTAGGGTTGTTTGTATACGGTGGTGTTCCTTGGCAACAGGCTGCTGCCAAGGGTTTTGGGAAAAAAAAAAAAAAAAAAAAAAAGTCCCCCCATCCTTGGTGTTTGCTTATATTCCATTGAGGTTGGTGACACTTAGCCCTGCTCCTCCAGGGCTCTGGCCCAGGCCCTCAAAGGTCTGTGATCTCAGTGGGTGTTACATGCCCAACATGTGTAAGGATCAGGGACTTTGGCCGATGTGCACATTAGGTTTATATAGAGCTTTAAATATTTACATGAAGGGCTCCTTGAAAATGTGTGTGGTGGGGGGGCAGGGGGAGAGTGGGTCAAAGTTAGGACTGCAGCTGACCTTGCTAAGGTATTTCAATGATCTGTTGACTTTGTTAATTAAAAGTATGCCCAGGTTAGGGGTCTGCAACCAAAATAACAAGCAGAAAAATAACTACTTTTTCAAATGTAGTTACAACCTCGATCCGGCGAGAGCTGCAGTGCGCGTGACTACGAGCTGGTTCTTAACAAATATAGACCAAAGAGTAAATAAAGTCAAGCTGTCCTTTTCGACCTGTTCTCAGACCTGCGCAGCTCTGCCAGGGCAGGGTCGGCTGCCCCCCACCCCACCCGCTGTCCAGCAGGCTGCCCTTGCCCCGGCTTCTGCTTCTGGGGGGTCCCTGCCCTGCTGGCTTCTCCTCACCCCACCCACTGTGGCTGACTGCTCAGTGGCTCTGGAGGCTGCTGCCGCTGAAAGAAATCCAGTAAATTCAATTTTAATGCTTGGCGTTGTTTAAGTGGCAGCAGCCTCCAGTGCCACAAGTGGCGGCAGCGGTGGCAGCACTCAGAGCTGCAAGTGGCTCCTTAAAGAGCTGCAGGCGGCTCCGGAGCCGCATGGGGCCAACGCCAACCTAGGTGGTCAGTGCGGGAAGAAATGTCTTGCCCCTGAACGTTCCATGACGTCACTTTGGCCCATTCTGACCCGGTTGTGTGTCTGCGTCTCGCCCACCTCTGCGTGACCCCGTGTCCGCCCACGAATGCTCACGGACAGCACCTTAGTTTGTGCTGCCCCTGTCAGCAAGGACCAGCCCGTGTCACCAGCCCCAGTGCTCATGGCCCCAGGCACTGCAGCACAAAGGCAGTGCGCTCAGCAGGCAGGAGGTGGTGGGATAAGTCTGAGGCCTTGCAACGTGCTCCTGCAGCACCCCCCGCATATGGGTCACTGTGAGCCACTGGAACTGCTGCCAGCCACTTCCTGAGCCTGCAAGGCTGGCGGCTGTTGCCATGGTTGTACAAGCCCATACGCCCTCCCTTGGCAAGCGGGCTCTGGTTACATGCGGCCTTGGACACAACCCTGTTGTGTCAGCTGGGAAAGGAGGCGCGCGCTCAACCAGGCAGGCTGCGACTGCTCAGCTGGCGCAGTGACTGCTTCATTCACTGTCCAACCTGTGGGCAGGAGCCTTATCTCTGTGGGCGTGTCCAGGCGCAACAGCAGATGGAAGCGATGTGGCTGGGACATTTGCTTATGGGGAGTAGCAGTGCACAACATGCAGCTCCCTGGAGCGGCAGGGGGTCAGCAGCCTCATGAGCCCTTTGGTTGATGGGGTGGGGGCGGGGCGGGGCCACGTCTGCTTTGCATGAGGCAGCCTAATCTCTCTGGAGGGAGACAAGCAGGCCCTGGGTAGTGCTGGGCTGCAGCTCCCATGCTCTCTGGGCCCAGAAGAGTGCCACCCCGCTCTGTTGGGCCTGTAACCCTCGCAGGGCCCAGGGGAGCTGGGTCAAACAGGCCAAGACTTGCCTGGGGTCATGCAGCAGACTCAAGCTCAGAACCCAGGCATCAGCTGCCCAACGTCCGCTGGCTCTACACGCGCCTCAGAGCCTCGGCAGTGGGCTGCGCGCGCCCCAGAGAGCTGCTCCAGGCTGGGCAACAAGTCGTTAGCGCTGTGTGGGAGGGGTCACCCTTGTGTAATCCCCCATTAGCGGTAGGGTTTTTTCCAGTCTGCTGCTCCAAATGACGGCCCCAGCATGAAGGCACTCTGAGCGGACAGGCCCACACACTGGCCGTCAACTGGCCGGTCCTGTGCCTAATCCCATGTGAGAGATGGGACAGTAATCACCCCGCCAGCTGGGGGACTGGCGGTAGCGAGAGGAGAACTGACCCTCCCTGACAGCTCCGTGCAGCAAGAGACATGGGCGTAACACGCGGCGGGTGGCACATATTCCTGCAGTGAAGGATGAGCCCTCCTCTCAAATCTCTGGCCTCATGCAGCACGGCAAAGCCCAGACCTACGTGGGTGAAGATCTGGTTCTCTGTGTTCAGCCAGCTTTGTCCTGAGCTGCCTTCGGTGCCCTTCACAGGCAGCATGTGCCACTGCCATTCGGTGGGAACATGGTCCCCTCCCTCCCCAGCCTGGCCAGCCAGCAGTGACGAGAACATTGCTCACCCCCAAAGGTGGGGAGCGAAGTCCAGAGTAAACAAGAGCAAAGCAAACCAAGCGAGGGGCGCAGCAAGCCGGGGATGGCCAGGGTGTGTGGGGGGGGCGGGGGGTGAAGTTATGGACGCAGCCCAACTCTTCCTGGCCTCTCAGCTGCTTTCTGTCCTGAGGCACCCCTGCTTCCTGCCACTACCTCCAAAAGCAGCTCCCTGCAGCTGTAAGCTGAGGCTGGGGCCGGGGGTGGGCGTGCGAACTGTATGCAGAGCAGCGCGGCCTTGCTCTGGGTCACTGGCTGGGTTTTTAATGGGCTCTGCCTGCCCCTGTACTTGACAGAAGCAGTTCCCTTGTGGGGGCAGCAGAAACAAGGGCCTGTTAAAGTGCTTTTTTAAAGGGGGGGGGGGGGGGGGGGGCGCCCGCGTGGGATTGGGATTTGTTTGCAGTAGTGAGATTCCGGAGCCCAGTGCCAAGAGAGGGCTGGCTGGTTTGAGGGTGGGGGTGGGGATGGGGAGGGGGAGAGAGAGAGAGAGAGAGGGGGGGGGGATGGGGAGGGGGAGAGAGAGAGAGAGAGAGAGAGAGAGAGAGAGAGGGGCATTCCCTGCCTAGGTAGAGAATCGTGCTTCAGGACCACTGGGGCTCAGCCTGGGCTAGGCTCTGAGCTGATGCTTCACTGGCGGAGCTTGGCAAAGGCCGATAGGAAAAACCACAGGTGCCGGGGAGTGGGTGGCTGGGTGGGGAATGTCCATGGTGCCCAACTGGTGGAACCGGAGGTCTCAATACCGCTGGGGAGCTGCCCGAGCGCACTTGCTGGAGCGCCTAACCCACACTCAGGCCTTTGTGGCTGGTGCGTCCCTGTTGGCAGGCACTGGGGTGGCGAGCCGCTGCAGTCACTTTTCAGTCCCAGTGGACACGTACACCTGGCACGCGCTGCATCAGTGAGGCTGAAGCACTTTGAGGGCACGTTGGGAAAGGGGACTGAGCTGTCAAAAATCACGTCGGCCTTGCAGCAGGCCAGGTGCACAGATGGCCACAGGGGGCCACGACACTTGCCACTGGTGCCAGAGCCCTTGTGTGCACTCATGGGTGTCAGCCTGGGCCCCCGCGAGGCAGGGAGGTGCGGCCAGCCCTCTTCTGGCAGAGGAGGAAGCCGGGGTAGACGCGAAGGGACTTGCATGAGCTCACACACTGGTCTGTGTCAGTGCTCAGAGACACCCATTTCATGGCTCTCCCCAGCCAAGCCCACGAGGGGCAGTGGCGCAAGGCCAGGTTTGAAAAACTGTCCCTCCATCCAGGAGCAGCCACGCAGGATTCCTGGCGCCCCGGTGTGGCCCTGCTGGGCACCCGTCTCCTCAGGCACTTAGCTGCTGTGTGGGTGGCAGCTCAGCACATGCACGACAATGAGCCCATTGTTTGGGGCTTGCTGTTTCCGCACATTTCTACTCCGCCTGTGAGTTCAGCAGCTGGCCCCCTGGGACGGCGTCACATGACTGGACAGTGCAGGAATCCAGCAGCAGCTTGTGTTGGGTCCGTTCTGGCCCTTGGGTCGTTCCAGTGTATCCTAGGAACAGGCTGGGGTGGGGCGGGGGCGGGGAGGGGGACAGAGATAACGAGATGAGTTCCCACAGCCGGGCTGAGGCCCTGTCATGGGCTGCCACTGAGACACCTCCAGGGGCCCAGCTAAGATGTTGGGATGAGAAATTAAACAGGCACTTGGCACCCCTCCTGTCTGTGTTCTACTGGCAGGTGCTGATGCTGGTACTTGGCCACTTTTGCTCACAAGGGGCAGGCCAGATGGAAAAGGCCAGTTTGTTACTGTGGGGACATTTGCTGAGCTTAGCAAGTGGCATGATTAAGCTTTACGATGCAGTGCTATCATCTGCACGGGCCAGAGCGCAGTGACACTGGAGAGCTGACGATGGGCATGTTGTGGGAACTGGCCTCTAACTGCCTAGCTCCCTTCGCCATCCATGGCTGTCAGCCGCAGGTGGGATTTTCAGAGGTGCTCCAGGGTGCAGTTTTGCCTGCAGGCCAGGCCGAGGTGTGACTGCTGCACGATAGGCATTCCCGCGGCCGGCTCTCCATGGCTGGAGCGGCTGGACACTGGGCCCATGCCCAAGGCGCTGGCTGAGGCTCACAGAGCGCTGCTGCTGCTGGGCGGGAGCGAAGGTAGCTGGGGCAGACTGTATGGTGCAGGCACAGCTCTGAGTGTAGCCCCCCCCCCCCGGGCCCTACTCTTGGGCCTGGAAGCTGCAGGGATTTATATAATGAATATATTTCTGTCATGTTTGCAAAGCACCAGTGCAGGAATGGGATCAGCACCAGTGCAGGAATGGGAGCTGGACTGGCTCCAGCAGCAGGTTTCACCTGACACTGGTAATTTGCTCCTCTGCAGCAGGTGCAGTGTAAGGCAGTGGGATGTGTGTGGTAAGGTGGGTCTGAGCTTAAATTCACTCAGCCCTGGGCCTCTCAGGCTCAGGGCGACCGACATGTTCTCGTTGGCTTTAACTGCTTAGTGGGACTGGAGTCTGACTGGTGCTGTCACGTGCACCTCCTGAAGTCACCTTGGCCCACTTTCTCCCATTCACTGCCACACAACCGCCACTGAGTTCAGGACTAAGTCACTCTTGGAAACAGGAAAGGTGAGGGGCTGTGTGAAGCTGTCCCCATACACATGGGGACATAGGAAGACCTTAGCTGGTCTGAACCCCTGCGCCACCCCAAAGAGGTGGGATTCTCCTTTAAAAATATTGGCCTAGAAATTACGGCTACCCAGCCAGACCCCTTCAAGGGGGGGGCGGGGGGGTCTGTTTATTTAGCGGGTGGCTCCTGGGCACTTGCTGTTGAGTGGGCTCCCACAGCGGTGTTGCATTGGCTGTCCAAGATCACAGGATGTCTTCAAATGTACCTTTGGGCCACAAAGGTGATCACAGCCATGGGGTTTTGCTGGGTCGGGGTGGCAAGCCTGCAGCACCCTTGTCTGGGGATCTCCTCAACTGACGCATTCCAAGCTGCGGCTGCTCATGTTTCATAGTTTGATTTTGGTGTTTGTTCTTGATGTGCAGATACAAGAGCTTGGTGACGGGGAAACGAGCAAGATGGCTCATCGCTGTACTCTGGCTCCTGTCCTTTGGGATTGGCCTTACCCCACTGATGGGCTGGAACAAGGCCACGGATGGCTGTTCCAACTCCACGAATGGGACTAACCCAAAGGACTGCTTAATTGAGTGTCAGTTTGAGACTGTGGTCCCCATGAGCTACATGGTCTATTTCAACTTCTTTGGTTGTGTGCTCCTCCCACTCATCGTCATGTTGGGCATCTACATCAAGATATTCATGGTGGCCTGCAAGCAGCTGAAGAAGATGGAGTTGATGGGTAACTCTAGGACTACCCTGCAGAAAGAGGTCAATGCGGCCAAATCTCTGGCCATCATTGTTGGGCTCTTTGCCTTCTGTTGGCTGCCCCTGCATATCCTGAACTGCATCACCTACTTCCATGAGGACTTGGCCAAAAAGAAACCTGAGTGGGTGATGGACATGGCCATCGTTCTGTCCCACGCCAACTCGGTCGTCAATCCTATCATCTATGCCTACAAGATCAGGGACTTCCGTTGCACCTTCCGCAAGATCCTGACCAAGTATGTCCTCTGCAAGACAGAAGAAGTCTCCAAAAGCCCTACTGGTAACAGTCGGCACCTGACTGTCAGCAACATCACTTCTGCTACTGTGTCCATATAACCATGCCCAGTGTTCCGCCTGTCCCTGACCAACCCAGCCTTCCACCCCTCGTGCCTATGTGGACAGTGGACCAGGATTCTGAGGAGTCACACTATATTTGTACAGCTGTATTTTTTTATTTTTATTTTTTTTTACCATGGTGCCTCCCAGGGGGATAACATGTCTGGGGAGAGCACGCCCTACTTCCCCTGTGGCCTGACCTTGGCGTTGTGGAGTGCTGGTGACGGAAGTGCTTTTCCTGCTAGGTTAAAGGTTGAATATGGAAGGCCCACATCTTGTGGGGCGAGGGCTCCCCGGGGATGGGGGTGTTCCCCAGCAATGCTGCTCCTGTGAACAGCTGGGCTTTTGGACTTCCACCCCCGAAAGAGTTTTTTTGGGTGGGTTCTTTTCTACGTACTTGATGTCACTTTGGTAAATAGTCTATTTTTTTTCCATCAATTGTTTGATGCAGCTTGTATTCTCCCATGGGAAATGATCGTGCGTAGCCCAGTTGTTGGCATGAAATGGAAGCTGTGACCCAGCATGGGTGGTGGTAATGGGAAAACAAGGCCCCTAACTGGAGAGCTGGCCTGCTTCCCAAAAGGGCACCCTGCTTGAAGTTAGACAGGAGAGAGGGGCTAGAGCAGCCCCAAGCTCCTGAGCTCACCCCTTTCCAAAGGGGATGTTCCCCTCCCCCACCCCCATGCTCCATGGTAGCCCAGCTCTAGCAGTGGTGAGCACTTCCTGGGGCTTTGGGGCACGGCCCTCGTGCGTGCCCATCACCTCTGAAATCCAGGGTGAAGCTCCTGATCCCACCATGCGTTGCGCTGTGCATGCAGGCGCTACAGCTCATGTTGGCCCTGTGCCTAATGGCTGTTGTGAAGGTCCCAGGGTCATGCATACTGTATTTCTGGTGCACTGGCAGGGGCCAAGTTTGAGATGGTGCAGAGCCCTTTCTCCCAGCTTGTTTTGCAGGGGGGGAAGGAGGGGGGGCTGCTGGTTTATCTGAAGGTCCTGGGTGGGATTTAATTCGCCTGGGATGTTCAGACGCTGCTCAGCAAGCAAATGCCCCACGGCACAAGCCTGGCCCTGTGGAACAGGTGCTAACCTGTGAGCAAGATTTGTTTCTGGCTTGCAGGCTGGGTGAAAATTGATACAACCACAGCCCTGGCTCTGGCCACTTTGCACTGTCTTAGTCACGGCTGGGTCTCTCATTCCACTGAAGCGCAGCCAGGCCTCAATTTGCAGGGTGGGTTGGTAACGCTCTGCAAGCCCAGCTCCTGGGGTTTTGTGTGACTAAGCCACGATTAATCTGTGGCACACATACTGGCCCACCGGCGTGGGGAGAACTGTGTGGCCTTTTCAACAGGAGTTGCTTGAAAGGGTTGCAGGGCTCGAAGCTGTGCGTCAGGCGGTAAGGAGCAGCAGTGTGCACTGGGCATGACCTTTGTGGGGGGTGATGAAGGGGTTTCAGCCAACGTCAGCTTCAGGCTCTGCCTTCGAGAGGCTGAGATTCTGTGCCGCTGACTGTGAGTGTAGAAATGGCCAAATGCCCGATGGCCTCCCCCACTGAGCATTGAAAAGGGACCCCCCCCCTGCTTTGCAGGCCAGGTTGCTGCAACTTCCTTGCTTGCAGTCTGAGCAGCACATGGGCCCTGCTGAGAAGGCAGGAAGTGGTCACATCTCAGCGAGCTTCAAGGCGCCTTGCTCTGTGCCTGCAGCGCTCATGCTTCTCCCTGAAGGTCACAGCCAGGCTCTCACCTGTTGCCATAACCCTTATTTGTCATTGCAACAGACCCCTCGTGGGCTGGCTTCCGCCCCTTAAAACCAGTCGCAGGAGCTGCGTGAGAGCTCAGCACTAAGGCCAGGTCCAGCAGGTAGCTAACGACTGACCCGGGAAGGGCTGGAGGGGCCGGTTCACACTGCAGGTCAGGGGCCAGGCCCAATCCGGTTTTACACACCTCCTAGGAGCCAGAGGGACGCTGCCATGACACCTGAGCTCCCAAGGGCTCTAACAACATGCATCCAAGTAAATACCCGGCTTGTGTCTGTGGCTGGTCACCTGTTGTGTAACCCATGTGCGCCTAATGCCCGCCGGCTGGACAGCAGTTCCACGTGTTACCTGGACGTTGTAGTGACAGTACCTGTGTCATTGACAGCCAGAACAATGACTTAAATTTACCACTGAAAACTGCCTAAGCCTGTGCTGTGTTGTTTCTCTGGGTATCCCCTTTGGGGCGGGGGGGGAGGGGGGAGGCGGTAAATGTGACAGGTGGGTCCCCTGCAAGCTCTGGCCCAGGCCCACAGCTCAGTGCAGCCCTGGGCTGAGAGCCAGACAATGGCACAAAGTGGTGTCTGGCCCTGCTTTGTGACTAAGCCTGTAATGTGAAGACACAGTTTAATTTTGACCAGAATTGGCAGAAAGCTTCTAAGTGCAATTGCTAGTGTAAATATGCACTCTCAAAATAGGCCTGGCTGGGAAAGGCTTCTCCCCAGGGAGCAGCATTTTGCATTGCCTGTGCTCCTGGACCACCAGTTAGGGCAGAAGGCTGTAGTCACAGGATAGAAGCAGCTTATTTGCACCATGTAATACAACAAACACGAGGTGTCCCGGCTATGGGATGAGGTGGAGTGTCTGCCCCAGGCCCTGCGCTTTTGGGTGCCCCCTACCTCCAGCCCTCCTATGGCCAGATGGGGGGAGGATTACCTGGATCAGGGTGCACCAGTGGGTGGCGGCAGTAGCAGCAGCAGCAGCAGGGGATTGCCCCTCCCTGCTCCCCCCCGCCCCCGTCTCTCCATTCACCTACTGCCAGGCAGGTGCTGAGCCCCTCTGGCTTGACGAGCCCCACTTCGCTGCAGCAGGTGAGACAGCCGAATCTCAATTCATTTACATGTGACACCTTCAACCTGGGTCTGAGCAGAGATTGCACCTGGCTTAGGCATTACAAGGGAGATTTCCCCCACCCTTCAATCAGATCCGGAACAGGACACACAGAATCACAGAATTTTAGGGCTGGAAGGGACCTCAGCAGGTCATCGAGTCCAGCCCCCTGCCTAAAGCAGGCTCAACCCCAACTAAGTCGTCCCAGCCATCATTATGTCAAGCCGGGACTTAAAAACCTCTAGGGATGGAGACTCCACCACCTCTCTTGGTAACGCACTCCAGTGCTTCACCACCCTCCTGGTTTTTCCTAATATCCAACCTACACCTCTTCTGCTGTAACTTCAGACCATTGCTCCTTGTTCTGCCACCTGTCACCATTAGGAACAGTCTCTCTCCATCCTCTTTAGAGCCCCTTTCAGAAAGTTGAAGGCTGCCATCAAATCGCCCCTCAGTCTTCTCTTCTGCAAACTAAACAAGCCCAAACCACTCAGCCTCTCCTCACAGGTTATGTGCTCCAGACCTCAACATGATGATGAGTTGGAGGAGCACAGAACCCTTTCCAGTGCATCCAAATCCTTTCTATAATCTGGGGGCCCAGAACTGGACACAATACTCCAG
Source organism: Carettochelys insculpta (assembly GCF_033958435.1). Lineage (NCBI taxonomy): Eukaryota > Metazoa > Chordata > Testudines > Carettochelyidae > Carettochelys > Carettochelys insculpta. Next base: position 3,716,976 of record NC_134155.1, read on the forward strand.
ATAAGGCCTCACCAGGGCTGAGTAGAGGGGAATAATAACTTCTCTAGCTCTGCTGGAAATGCTTCTCCTAATGCACCCCAATATGCCATTAGCCTTCTTGGCTACAAGAGCACACGGACGACTCATATCCAGCCTCTCATCTACTACAATCTCCAAGTCCTTTTCTGCTGCACTGCTACTTAGCCAGTCAGTCCCCAGACTATAACAGTGCTTGGAATTCTTCCATCCCAAGTGCAGGACTCTGCACTTGTCCTTGTTGAACCTCATCAAATTACTTTTGGCCCAATCCTCCAATTTGTCTAGGTCACTCTGGACCCTGTCCCTACCCTCCAGTGTATCTACTTGACCCCCTACCTTAGTGTCATCTGCAAATTTGCTGAGGGTGCAATCCATCCGCTCATCCAGGTCATTAATAAAGATGTTTGAACAGTACTGTCCCTAGAACTGATCCTTGGGGCACTCCACTTGAAACTCACCTCCAACCAGGCACTGAGCCGTTGACCACTACCTGTTGAGCCCATCTGTCAAGCCAGTTTTCTATCCATCCTTCAGTCCATGGATCCAATCCATAGTTCCTTAACTTACAGGCAAAAATATTGTGGGAGACTGTATCAAAAGCTTTGCTGAAGTCAAGGAATATCAAAGCCACTGACTTCCCCATGTCCACAGAGACAGTTACCTCATCATAGAAGCTAACCAGATTGGTCAGGCACAACTTGTCCTTGGTGAATCCATGTTGACTACTCTTGACCACTTTCCCCTCTTCCAAGTGCTCCAAAATGGATTCCTTGAGGATTCCCTCCATGATTTTTCCAGGGACTGAGGTGAAGCTGACCCCTCTACAGTTCCCTGGATTGTCCTTCTTTCCTTTTTTTAAAGATGGGCACTACATTTGCCTTTCTCCCAATCATATGGGACCTCTCCCGATCTCCATGTGGGTGAGTTTTCAAAGATAATAGCCAAAAGCTCTGCAATGCTATCTGCCAATTCCCTCAATACCCTTGGATGCATTAAATCCGGACCTATTGATTTGTGTGCATCTAGCTTTTCTAAACAGCTCTTAGCCTGTTCTTTCCCCACCGAGGGCTGCCCACCTCCGTCCCATACTGCATTTCCTAGTGCTGTAGTCGCTTTCCTGACTACTTCCAGTCCCTGGCATTCTCCAGCCATATATTTATACTCCTCCTTACTCATCTATCCAAGTTTCCCCTCCTTATATGCATCCTTTTTGAGTTTAAGCTCACCGAGGATTTCCCTTGCAAGCCAAGCCGGCTGCTTACCATATTTGCTTTTCTCATTGTGCATCAGGATGGTTTCATCCTGTGCCTTCCATATGACCTCTTTAAAATACTGCCAGTTCTCCTGAACTCTTTTCACCGTCATATTAGCTTCCCAGGGGATCCTGCCCATCAGTTCTCTCAGGGAGCTGAAGTCTGCTCTTCTGAAATCAAAGGTCTGTGTTTTACTGCTCACCTTTCTTCCTTTTGTCAGAATCCTGAAAGCCACCATCTCATGATCAGCCCAGGTTGCCACCCACTTCTATTTCTCCTACTATTTATTCCCTGTTTGTGAGCAGCAGGTAAAGCTGCTCACAGCCCCGGGTTGGTTCCTTCAGCACTTGTACCAGGAAATTATCCCCAACATTCCCCAGAAACTTCCTGGATTGTTTGTGTGCTGCAGTATTGGTCTCCCAATAAATGTCTGGGTGATTGAAGTCTCTCACAAGAACCAGGGCCTGTGATTTGGCAGCTTTTCTCAGTTGTCTGAAGAAATTCTCGTCTACCTCATCTATCTAATCTGGTGGCTTATAGCAGACACCAAACACTACATCGCCTGCATTGCTTCGCTTCTAAGCTTAACCCAAAGACACTCAACTGTCTCTTCCCTCCATAAACTGGAGCTCCGAGCAACCATACTGCTGTCTCACATAAATCGCAGCTCCTCCTCCTTTCCTCCCCTGCCTGTCCTTCCTGCACAGTTTATACCCTTCCATGACAGTGCTCCAGTTAATGAGTCACCCCATCAAGTCTCCCTTGTTCCAATTGCCTCATACTCCTTTGACTGTGCCAGGGCCTCTACTTCCTCCTCTTTGTTTCCCAGACTTCTTGCATTCGTGTATAAACACATGAGATAATAAACTAATTGGCTGACTTTCTCCTTTCGAACGAGTGGTCCTCCTTTGTTGTCCCTGCTTCCTTCCCCACTTACCTCAGGGCTTGGGTCACAGTCCCCCAATGAACCCACTTAACTTGCTTCATTCTCTGACCTTACTAGTGCCAGGTCATCCCTTTCCGCCTCACCCTGTATCAACCCTGGCTTCTGGTTTGCCACTCCTGCGAGGAAGTGGGTCTCGCCCATCAACGCTCATGATTTTATAAACGTACGGGGCTCTTCGGGTAACAGACAGACCTGCTTGTTATTTGTGAAGCCCTCAGCCAGCCAGCCAGCTAGCCCCGTCTGCGGGATGGTGCTGAGCTGTGCCTGTCACAGCATCTCACACTGCACTCCATGCACTGTGCAGAAGGAACCCTGCTCCTGGACTCAGGCAGAGCAGTTTGGTGCCTAAACCGTTACCCATGAAATCCAGTATAGCAGGAAAAACCTTCTTCTCCAATGAGTCCATTCTCTAAATAGCAACAAGGAGTACTGAAGCATTACCTAGTACAAACATGTGCATACTGGGCTGTAACTACAGACTTCTGCTGTAACTGAAGGCATAAAAGTAAAGGAAAATGCATAAAATAGATGCACTGGGGTGAAATATTTCTGAAACTAAACAGAACAGGACTACTGGGAATGCACACACACACATTATCTACCATACTCAGAAGCTTTCTGTCAACTTTGAGGAAATGAGACTGTTTCTCTGAGTCACAGCCCTTCGTGTAGTTTAATGCCCCAAAGCAGTTACTCACATGATACCAAAAACATAAGGGCCAGTAACACCAGTCTGTATTTTTATCTGCTGGGGCTACCCTTTGTACCCCACCTGAGTTGGGGCTGGTATGCCGGTAAAAGGCCAGTCCCACAAAAACATGCTGGGAGAAAGAAGCTACTGTCAGAGATCAACCCTGTGCTAGGGAAGTATTAGGAAGAGCTGAGAAACCATCATGGAAGCTGCCGCTTCTCTGTTCATAGCTCTAGTATCCCACGTCCCTGGTGCCCAGAAAGAGTCTAGGCTCCCTCAGGAACCAGAGCAGCAAGTGAGATGAAAGGTGCTAAAGTCACAAAAATTTCACCCTAATGTTATGAGGCTTCCTAACATTTATTATAACTCCACTGACTAGTACAAAAGTCAGGGATAGTCATTAATTTCCAGCCTAAGTTCAGCTTGTGAGGAAAACAAAGTGCCTCAATCAATACTCGCGTGGCGTAGCAACGTCAGCAGTGCTCGTAGATGTACCGCCAACCAGCCAGAGAGGCACGGCAGGAGAGTGGGGGGTGTTAGCAAAGGGTCCGTGTCCTTCATCCTTCCTCCCCTTCCAGTAAGATGCTTGCCAGCTGCTGGTCAGGGACTGAGAGCTCTTGGCAGGCACCTGTGGCTTGGCTGAGGTACACAGCCAGGATGTGCTTACACTGCAAAATACAGCACACAAGCAAATTAGCACTAAAAGTGAGGCATGAATGGAGAACTGGCCAGGAGGCGAGGCTCCGGCCAGGCTGGGTCCAGAGGGCGTTCTCCTGTCCCCACCATGCCCTGCAAAGAGACCAAGGGCAAAAGCTGGAGAGTGGGTCAAGAAACCCACCCCAGGCATGAGCTGGGCCCAGGTCAGCTGTGCAATCAAGGCCATGTTCACTCCAAGCTTTTGGCAGAGCCAGCCTGGGGCTCCTACTGCAGCTGCTCTCCTGGGTATCTCATGGGCACTGCTCCCCACATGCACGGTGGCAGATACCACCTCACACTGTGTCCTCCAGTGAATTAAAGGCCAGACAGACTCCAGCTCCCTAATGCCTGGCCCTGCTGCCCCACACCTGCCATTGCCAAGATCATGCCGGGGTCTTTTGCCCCTTGTCCAAGTCTTTTCAACTCAAAGCCATGTTTCCCATGTAAACAAACCCTGGGTGTGGCCCCTCCAGTTGGCAGGCAAGAGAGGGCAACAACAGGTCTCCTGCTGTACCAGCCCACCTCTGCCATTGCCATATTTTCCCTCTTCACTGAGAGAAAAACAATAACAGAAAATGTGGGGCTGCCAGTGATGCTTAATGACTTCTGTTTCAGTTTTCACCAAGAGAGGCGGTGGTCATGGTGGTGGTGACTGGCTATGTATCATAGTGAATGCCAGGGCCAGTCAGGTGAGTTCAGAAGCTAAAAGAAGAAAAGAACAAGGTAAACATTACTTAGACAAGTTGGATGTCTTCAGGTTGTCACAGCCTGATGAAATCCACTCCAGAATACTCAAGGAGCTGACTGAGGGGGAACCTGAGCCATCAGCTGTTTTCTGAAAAGCCACAGAAGATGGGCGAGAGTCCAGAAGACTGGAAAAGGGCAAATCTAGTGCCCATCTACACGAAGGGAAATAAGGACAACTCAGGGAATTAGAGACCTGTCAGCTTAACTTCTGTTTCACGAAAGATAATGGAACAAATAATTAAGATATCCGTTGCAAATATCTGGAAGATAATAGAGTGGTAAGAAAGAGTCAGCATGGACGTGTGAAGGATAAATCATGTCATGCCAACCTGACAGCTTTCTTTGAGAAGGTAGCAAGTCCTGTGGCTAAGGGGGAAGCAGCAGATGTGTGTCTCGACCAGGGGTGCCCAACCTTTTTTCCATCAGGGCCATACAGCAATTTTTTACGTGTTCCAGGGGGCCGAACACAAAATAGCCCCAGCTCCCTGCCAGGCTTAAACCCCTCACAACGCCAAATCGTGCCCCACCCGCCGGCCCAGGCTTAGACCCCCCCACAGCCCCAAACTGCCCCCAGTTCCCAGCCTTAAACCTCCCTCAGCCCCAATCGCTCTCAGCCTTAGACCCCAGCAGCCCCAAACCGCATCCCCCACCCCCCTCCTTAAACCCTCCGCAGCTCCAAACTGTCCCATGCCCACCCGCCAGGCTTAAATCCCCTCACAGCCTCAAACTGGTCTGGCTCTGGCCCTGCTCCCCAGCTGGGACTTTGCCTCCAGGGCTGGTGGCAGCTCAGTGCTCCAGCTGCCGGGGCTCTGCCGTGGGCCCCACTCTGCAGCCGGGGCTCTGCCCTCCGTGCCGGCAGCATCCCAGTACTAAAGCTGCTATGGCTCTGCTGTTGGCCCTGAACCCCAACCAGGGCTCTGCCACTGGGACCGCTGGTGGTTCTGCACCCCAGCCACTGGGGCTCTCCAGCAGCCAGCCCCGGGGCAGCTGGCCCCATGGGCCAGATAAAAAGGCTCCACAGGCTGGATAAAAAAGGCCTTGTGGGCCAGATTTTGGCCCGCGTGCCACCTGGTGGACACCCCGATCTAAACTGTAGTACGGTATCTGATGCAGTCTCACATGACCTTCTCATTAACGAACTAGGGAAATACAACTAGATGGAGCTACTTCAAGGAGGGTGCGTAAGTGGTTGGATAACTGGTCCCAGAGAGTAGTTCTCAATGGTTCAGTCCTGCTGGAAAGGCATCACAAGTGCAGCTCCACAGGGATCAGTTCTGTTCAATATCTTCAGCAGTGATTTAGATAATGGCAAACAGACTGTGCTTCAAAGCTTGCAGATGACAGTAAGCTAGGAGGGGTTGCAAGATCGCAATACAAATACAAACTGGAGAAATGGTCTGAGGTAAACAGGATAAAATACACCAAGACCAAATGTGAAGTATGTTGGAAAAACAATCACACATACAAAATGGGAAGTGACTCTAGGAAGAAGTATTGCAGATAGGGATCTAGGAAACATATTGGATCATAAGCTAAATATGAGTCAATGGTGTGACCCTGCTGCAAAAAAAGGAAATATTCGGGGATGCATTAGAAGGAGCGTTGTGAGCAAGACACAAGAAGTAATTCTTCTGCTTTACATTGTGCTGAACAGACCTCATATGGAGTATTTTGCCTAGTTCTGGGTACCACATTTCAGGAAAGATGTGGAGAAACTGGAGAGAGTCCAGAAAAGAGCAACAAACATGACTAAAGGTCTGGAGAACACAACCAAGGAGGGATGATTGAAAGCATTGTCTGGAAATTCTTAGTCTGGAAAAGAGAAGACTGAGAGAAGACATGATAACGTCTTTCAAATACCTAAAAGGCTGTTACAAGGAGAGAGAAAAATTATTCTCTTTAATCTCTGATGATAGGCCAAGAAGCAATAGACTTAAATTGTGGCAAAGGAGCTTCGGGTTGGACATTAGGAAAAACTTCCTGTCAGGATGGTTAAGCACTGGAATAAATTGCCTAGGGAGGCTGTGGAATCGCCATCATTGGAGATATTTAAGAGCAGGTTAAATAAACATATGTCAGGGATGACCTAGACCAGCATTTCCCAAACAAATTTGGCCATGGAACACTTTTGGGCTTGGAGTATATTGATGGAACACATACATGCTGGTTGCAGGGGGCGGAGGGTTTCATACTGAAAAATTGCTGCACATAGCAATGCTCAAAAGTTGATTTTAAAGAGTTAGGTTTTTTTAGATGGCTTTTATTTTACAAAGACCAAAAAAAAAAACAAAACCCCAAAACCAAATACCCAAGAAAATCATCTGAATGAACAACTAATATCCTTCTGACAGGAGGATGTGTAGCAACCCTATAATGAAGTACAGGAAGGTCTCGGAGTACGAGAGGGTTCCATCCCACGCACCCTCGTGTAAACCTGGATTTCGCGTAAGTGGGGGTCCAGCTTTTTCCCTGGCAGGACATATGTTCCGCAGCCGGGGAAGCAGCAGAAAGGTAAGTCCTGGGCTGGGGGTGGCAGCTGGGGAGGGTTAAGCCTGGCGGTGGGTTGGGTCTGTGGAAGGTGGGTGGGGGGGGGGTGCTAAGCCTGTGGTAGGTTAGGGCTGTAGGGGGACGAGGGGTTAGAGTGGAGCCGCAGAGGTGCGCAGGTAGTGAGCTGGGCTGTGGGGGGTGCAGGGAGTTGAGCTGGAACCAGAACCGCGAGTGGTTGGTGAGCTGGCCGGGGGGTTGCACCAGAGCTGCGTGGGGCGGGGGGAGGGAGGCAGCCGGCTTGTGAGCCAGCAGAGGGGTTGCACCGGAGTCACGTAGGGCGAGGGGAGGGGGCAAGCGGGTAGCTTGTGAGCCAAGGGGGTTGCACTGGACTCGCCGGGGGAGGGAAGCGGGTGGCAAGGGGGTTGCACTGGAGCTGCAAGAAGGGGGCGCGTGAGCAGGCAGCTTGTAAGCTGGCAGGGGGTTGCACCGGAGCTACGTGGGGCGGCGGTGGCTTGAACCAGAGCCGCTTGCGGGCAGTTTAAACTGGGCTGGGGGGTGAACTGGAGCCACTTGAGAGTGGTGGTAAACCAGAGCCAGGCACGGGCACGTGGGGTGAGCTGCAGCTGTGTGCAGGTGGTGAGTGGCTCTGGGGGCTTGCAGAGCTGAGGGGGGTTGAGCCAGCGCAGGGGGAGCGAGTTAAGCAGAACTGGAAATTGCGGTACAGAGTTTACAATAGGCATTGGGGTCAGACACATTAGAGCAGGGTCGCGTGCTCTGAGTTCGCGTACTCTGAGACCTTACTGAATAAAAATTACAAATTAAGCACAAACCCAAAACAAAAGATCAATATAAGAGGTGAAGGAAGGATGGTTAGTGTTGTTCTTTTGTACAAAACTAAAAAGGACAATGTCGTTCAAAAAAGGACTGTCCTTCCTTAAAGTTTAAAAAACATTTTTCATGAAAAAGAAGCACAAAACAAACTAGATATGGAAAATATTTTTAAATTGTGTTTTTATAAATTGTTTGTTTTTACAGAAAACTGCTGGAAAATAAACATCAGGAACATTTGACAGGTTTTCAATGGGAAGAGTGTTTTTGCATCTTTTGATCACAAATCTGCTTAATATTAGGAATGATGCCAGAGAGTTGGATCCTCCCATCAGGGGCAGCATCACACGATTTCTCTGAACACAACTCGTGCCGAAACAGCCTGAATCAACTCTGATTGTTTGGGCACGAGTTGCGTAATAACAACTACATTATTACGAATGCCTTACAAACATTAATATACCTACATTCTAAACATTACTCAAATACCTTTGCATTTTTTGTTTCACACATACTTTCATATTTAATATTTTAGAAGGAAAAATATGGCGACAGCAGAATTATTTCTCAGAACCCCGATTCACGTGGCCTGGAACACGAGTGTTCCAAGGAACACCGTTTGGGAAATGCTGATCTAGGTGGTGCTTGGTCCTGCCATGAGTGCAGGGAACCGGACTTGATGATCTCTCCATGTCCCTTCCAGTTCTACTCTACAGTTCTAAGTGAGATGCCCTCTGTTTCCAGCTGTGCCTCTGTACCCATTTCCTGTAAGCAAGTGCACTGGACTTTACTGCAGCTGACGCTCTCCTTTGGGCCCCATTAGAGACTGTGCTAACAAAGGCGGCCACTGATCTTTACCCTCGTGAACAGCAACACTTCATTACAAACCAACAGAGCCACCTGGCCACAGCTGCTCTGACATTTCAACACCTTGCGTTTCCTCCCTTGCACAGCCCAGGTACCCCAACCCAGCTCTGGGAGGTGTGCCCTCTGCACAGTCCCCCATGCTAACCCCCCCCACCCGCTCGGTAAAAGCCGGCCACTTACCAGCAGGCTGTCACCTTTCCGCAGCACAGAGAAAGTGAACGCAGGACATGTGCAGAAGTGGCAGGACGCATAACAGGTGTACTGTTTGCCTGAACTCCCGAGGACCTGGAACAGACGAGTCACAGGGTGGGCTCAGAAATGAGGGGCTCTTCCTGGCATTTTGCTCCTAGCGTCATATCAGCTACCAGCATGCTGCATAGACAGGGGCGCCTGGATCTGTAGAGCCCCAAGGGGGTGCCTGGAACCTGGCATGTTGTGCCTATGCCTCTCGCACTGGCAGGCAGCCAAGGTCCCCTAGCCACTCTTTGGCCTAATCTATGCAGGAGCTGCTAGCGCAGCTCCTCTAATGCTACTCATGAGCACAACACCAGGTTAGAGGGGTGCTAATTTTTAAACTTCCAAACCTTCCCTTCTTACTGTGTCTGTTTGTGGCATGGATAAGACGAGGTGCGGGGAAAACCAGCCCAGGAAGCTGGGATAGCTCCATGCTGGAAAACTGGCTGCACAGACATGCGGGGGAAGGTCTGGTGAGTACTGGTCCACTCCAGCAACGCCAGGCTCCTCCGTCACAGGAATAGACATCCAAAAAGAGTGAATGGGGCACATGAGTGCCCCTCCTTCACCTCACTGGGCTGCAGCAGCCCACGGCCCATTGGGGTTCCAGCTGTTCCCTCTCCCCCTAACGACTCTCACATCCTGGGGAACCAGAGCCCAGCGCTTCCTACTCCTCCCAGCACTTCCAGAGCATGACTCGCCTAATTCATGCTCCATCCTTGCTCCTCCCCTGTCCTCCCACAGGTGGAACCCTGTGAGCAGCTGTTTGCAGCATGCCGGCTCCGGGAGGGAGGGGAGGACAGGAATGGTGTGCACGTCAGGCAATCTGCAGCTCCCCCAAAAGTGCTGGTAGGGAAGTGTAGGAAGTGCAGGGCTCCCGCGCACAAGAGCTGTGGGAGGTGGGGAGGTGGGCGGCCAGGGGACCATGGGCTGTTCGTCACTGTTCTATCATCTGTAAGCTCTTCCTGCAACCAGCGTATAACTGAACTTCACCATCTGACTAAGCCCAGGAGCTGCAGAAGACACTCCCATACCAGCATCTTAACCTGTTTACAGACAACAGGACTGGCTGCATCAGAGTTCTAGGAAATTAAAATAAAATACATATTTAAACAAATAATCCTATCAAAATGCTGGATGTGACCATAACACTAAACAAAGAGATCAGAGCAACAGCTGAAGGGAGAGAGGAGAGTTAGGCGGAGGGTGAAACAGTTGGAGCCTGACCCAGAGGACAGAAGTATTTTCCATTTCACTTGATTTGCGCCAGCTGGCTGCAATTCCGTGGCCTGCTGAGTTCCCATCACTGAGCATGTTGGGTGTGGCTAACCAGGTCCCAGCGTGTGCAGCATTAAAGGCTGCATTGACAACTGCAGGATCCCAAAGCTTGAACCTCTAGTTGCAGAATTTTTAAAAGCCCCAGTAAAGGCTGGTAGCTCTGCCGTTGGCTATTGTTTGTGTCTCTGCTGACCAATTATGAGAAACTGCTTACTGGGGTTACCAGTGGGATTGAGGCACCCCCACTGTGGAGTTATGGGGAACTGGTTTAGCTTGCAGGCTGCAGTCTGGGGAGCGCCAGGGGAGCTCTTGCGATGCAGACTCAACGGTACTGGCTGCAGGCCCCTGGGTTGTAGAATCAGGTCTCACAGGTGGGTCCCACATGCGGTCTGCAGTCCTGAAGAGCAGTGAAAGCACCTCATATGACTTGAACACAGTCCTGAGCACATGACAATGGTCACATCCTTACCAGGGGCACAGGGAACAGCTGACACCCTGCCCTGCTCTCAGAGCAGGTAAACATGAGAGTCAGTGGCAATGGCACATCCCAGAATGGCCACGGCGCTGCCTGTGGCTGCGGGGAGGATGGCTGGGGATGTCACTCCAGGCTCTTCTGACACCACGAGCCGTTTGCCATTCTTCAGAGGCAGCGCAGTGGTGGGGATGGAACCCTCTGCTCATGCCCTGACAGACACAGCATGGGAGCATCCGCTTATCAGCCCCTTCTGCTGACAGGTCACAGCGCTGGCCCTGCAGGAGCCCGCTCGGAGGGGCAAAGGCACTGGGATGGCTAGGGCCCATTCAGGCCTTTGCTTTTCTGCCAAGGATGCGCATTATTAGCGTGGACTTGAGAGAGAGAGAGAGAGAGAGAGGGAGAGAGATGTGACCATCACGAGCGGGACTGCGTCCTCCCTAAATATCTTCCAGCTCCTGCAGATTCCCTCTGCTGGCAGAGAAGTCACTAGTCTATTGCCCATGGCTGGGGACGTAGCAGCCCGTCGGTGGCACTCCCCTCCAGACACAGCGTTCAGGCCCGTTGGGAGACAGAATGTGAGAGGTAAAGGGACCAAGGCTTATTCTGCAGCGCCAGGGCCCTGTAGAGGTATCCTGCTTTCCCCCCAGGCACAGAAGCGTTACAGAACTTGGAGGGACATGCTGAAGAAGTGGGTCTGTCCCATGAAAACTCATCACCGAATAAATCATTTTGTTTGTCTTTAAAGTGCTCCATTTCTGCTGCTTTTTGTTTTGTTGACACTGCAATCAGTGAGCCCTGAAAACATCCTTCTAACGCAGGTAACCACAGGAGTGCAGGGACCTGCTGGCTTGGATCAGATGGACGAGCTTGTCTCTGGGAGTAGCTGGATGCTTTACAAGGGGCGTGTAATGCCGCAAGCAGCACAGTTCTACACCATGAGGATCAGATCTCTTAGTGCAGCTGCTCTTCTGTCCCATTTTAAGAGGCAGTGTGTGCCCATGCCACTTCCCTGCCATCCTCAGGGGTTCTGCAACTGTTGATGCATTTCCTTAGTCTCCCTGGCACAGGGCCACGCAGGCAAACAGCAACTGAATGGGACTAGTGCCTTACGAGTGAACCAAGGAAACACATGATCTGTACCTGGTACACGGCCCTTCCACTAGGAGACACGATTCGCGTGACTGAGTGTTGATCAACCAAATCCAAGGCCGCCACAGCTGAGGAGCCAAAGATGAATTTCAGCCTAGAAGAGAAGAAGTCACTGGGTTAGGTTATGGTGCAAATCTATGGGATGCTCCTGCTCCTGCTCCTGCTCCTCTGGAAATCAATCAGAGTCTCGTCATAAGAGCAAGATTTGTCTCTGAAAGGCCACTGAGCCAAATGGAAGCAATGATGCCTGTGGCCAGAGCTCCACAGAGGTGTTCAACAAAAATCTCAGTAGTGCTTTACTGGCATGTGCCCAATGCCCCCAAATAAAGCCCGAAGAGGAGCAGTGGGGCACAGCGGTCATTCTCGCTCCTTTCCTCAGGTTCCCCCAGGTGACTGTCAATCCCAGGCAGCGTTCCCTGTGCCTCAGTGCACACAACAAAATTTATTCCGCACACGGACAGGAAAAGTTAGCGGAACACTGATCCCAGCCCCAACTCCAGGAGACAACCTGGACGCTGGAGACCTCTCGCTTGGCTGCAACTGCTGCGGGAACGTGAAGCTCTCTGGAGATTTTCCCACTCTCAAATCGAGGGCGGAGATAATGTGAAGGACACTGCTCAACAGTCCACTCCAATCGCTAGCAACCCCCACAGATTTCCAAACCGCCCAATAAAATTTCATTCAAAATAAATGTTTTAAAGTTTTGGCTTTGTTATCCTTTAACACTCACAAATGAGAGGTTTGAGCCAGGGAGGACACATTTCTCCTCCAGGGTGTGACCTGCAACCCAGCAGCACGGGCCAAACGCAGGGCGGCCCAGCCAGAGAAACAGGCACCATCTGCAACTGAAGTGCAAGGTGCTGGAGATGTGCACAGGAAGGCGGGCATGGTTTAGCAGCTCTACGGACACAAGGCAGTAGTCACACGGGTACGGGTCTGTCTTTCACAGGGGATCTGTAACTTGATCCTGCCCCTTCAGGACCCTGCTCACAAAGGGGCATGAAGGAAGAGGACACAGGTTTCATTTACCCACAGGGGTGTCTATGGCAGGTTCTCCACATTGCCATCACCACTGCAGCCTCCAGCAGTTGCAACAGTGGAGGCTACGGTGCTGGCATTTAAACCACGGTGACCCCTAACTCTGCTCTGACCAGGCCTAGAGAATACCTTAGTAAATACTCACCAGCTGCCCATGTCTTCATGTGACCTCCCTTCAGGGGAGCTGCACTACTGACAGCAGCAGGGCAACTGCTGGTAAGAACAGCCTAATCTAGCAAGGAGCAAGGGTCTGGCAACCAAAGCTAGCAAGAGGAAGAGCTACTCACCTGCAGGCTGCACTCCCCTCTGACAGGCAATGATGCTGTCAGAACGGTGAGCAGTGGGGATGCAAAAAGGAGCAGCATTAGAAAAGCAAAATGCTTTGGCGTGGGGTAAGGAGAGGGTGCTCCTGGCACACAGAGGAGCATAAGTAGGTGGGTAACTGTCCTCAGTAGGACCATGGGTCCAGCCAGCCTGGGATCCTGCCTCCAGTGTAACCAACACCTGATGCCTCACACTAAGGAGGAAATAAAGTAGTCAGCTGTTCCCTAGAGGGTGGGATGAGGGGACACATTTCTGACCCCAGGAAGAATTCGCTCATGCCCTGACACCAGAGAACGGATTAGCTTACAGTTAGCTTACGTCACAGGCTGAGAGTCGTAACTGAGTGTACGTCAGTGCTCCACTAGACCCCAAAGAAAGCTGGGAAGTATGAAGCTGGAGGCCAGGGAGAAATACCCCATTCTCTGCCCTGCATACAGCTAAGCCCATGCACAGTGACAATCGAGTACGTGATTCTCCCCTCTCTGGAGGTTTCCTGCTCATAGCCAAAGCGCAGGCGCTGACTAGAGTTACTCCTGCTATTCCAGCACAGTGGACACTCAGGACAGATTTTCTGTAGTCTTTCCAACACCCGTACAGTTAACACCCCTGCAGAAAGGCTTTTGTCTGTGTGTGTTAGACCTCACGTAGAGTAATGCGATTAACTATGTGCCAGCTATGGATACCTGAGCCCTCAGCCTATTGTCCAAGCACTCAGGGGCTTACAAGTTATTTTGGAACAGCACATCCTGCTGGTTTGACTGCATTCCAGAGAGTTCAGAGGTAATAAAGATAAGCTTTACAGACCCTTTATCCACAGAGAAAAATCCTGGCAGCCTGGATCAGTCACAAACGCAAACAACAAGGAGATGTGTGAAGGAAGGGAGGGTTAAAAACAAGATCAGAAGGAAGCAGAAAAGGCTCTGGGAAGAACTGCATGAGCCCCGTGGAGACAAAGAATCAGAGATGTCGCGTTACACTGCCCGTTGCACAACTGGCTCAAGGCCCTCCCTCAACCCCACAGATTACATGACCAACAGCCAGACCTGCTCCTGAAGGAGAGGCAGAAATCTGAAAGCAAAGAGTGATTTCATCAGAGGAAAGGGTGGGAAGGTGTGGAACGATTCCCAACATGACACATTCCTCAATGATTAGGGTTAGGGTTGGCAAAAGCTGATCTGAATCAATTTCAATGGCTGCTGTGGAGATTTTGAAGATTTTTTTTTCCTAACTATAGTTTTACCGATGTTTGTCTTTGTACCAGCAGCAGGCCAAGCTGAAATGCAGTGCCTGCAGGAGGTGTGATGCAGAACAGATTCAGGAATAGAATTAGGATATTCCTGAATCAGGCAGTATTGGTGGAACATGGGGATGAGTGGGGCCACTAGTTAATACTGCTACTTAACCCTTGTACTCTGTGTGTAGCACAGGTCATCTACAAGTCTCCTCCACTTCACTCTGTCCAGAGACAAACCTTCTAGCTGATACCAGGAGTTCCCCAACTGTTGTCCTTCAATCTCAGTAGACCTTCTCCATGTTGTCCAAGGTCTTCCTCTTTTGTGTTTACTTTGTGGGTTCCATGTGAGAATTCGATGGACTATGCTGGATGATGGTTTTCTGAGAGTGTGGCCTGGCCATCCCCACTTTCTTCTCCTGATTTCAATGTCAATTGGTTCTTGTTAATAATCAACCACTACTAAGTATCAGAGACGTAGCAGAGTTAGTCCGTATCTTCAAAAACAACAAGAAGTCCTGAGGCACCGTATAGACTAACAGATATTTTGGAGCATAAGCTTTCGTGGGCAAAGACCCGCTTCGTCAGATGCATCTGACGAAGCGGGTCTTTGCCCTCGAAAGCTTATGCTCCAAAATATCTGTTAGTCTATAAGGTGCCACAGAACCATTATTAAGTTATCAACGGGATTCCACTAAGTTAACTTTACTCCATTTACAATGAGAGTCTTTTCCTTCCTCTTCACTTTTAAACTGAGAAAGACATCAACAGTTTTGACATCTATCAATTAAAATCTTATCTTTACAAACCCAGTTATGGTCCGGGGAGGACAGGGAACCGTGGAGTAAACCCATCTTTCTCTCTCAACCTACAGAAAAGCAGGGAGATGCTTACTGGTAGAGCAGAGGGCATACCTGAGTTTTCAGTTTGGGGGTCGAACCCTCTAAAAATGTGGTTTAGCTCAAGCCCAGTTTTGTTGTTTTTTTTTCTTGCTGAAACAAAAATGACCCAAAATGTATTTTAGGTTGAACAAAATGTTTATTTTAACCTAAAAAAATTCTTTTGGGGAGGATTTTCATTATGGGTCATTTTTGAGTGTATTTACCCTCTTTAATCACCAAAATTTCTAAATGAGGAGCCTTTCACATTGAAAAGTCAAAACAGACTATTTTGAATTTTCTCCACTGCCTCTCGGCCCAGACTATTCCCAGAAAGAAGTCTCAGCCAGTGAATAGTTTCAATGCCTCCTGCCCAAAATGCATTTTTCATCAAATTTACTATTTGTCAAAAACATTGGGTCCAGCTCCAGTTACCAGTGCTGCACGGAGAACCTCATTTTCAACGTCAGCGAGGCTGGAAACATTCTGGTCAACCCCTCCCAGTCCAAAACCATAATCAGGTCATGGCGCAGCATCACATGGTGTCTTCTGCTGATGCTCCTTCTTTTCCAGTACTGCCCTGGATCAGTGAGGGCTGCAGTCCCCTGGCTGGGGCACTGCTGGGCTATGACTGACATACTCCCAGGCTCAGATCACAGGGATGATAGTGAAAGCTGGTCTCAGCTTTCCTTTTCTGCAGGCATCTCGGCAGTAATGGGATTCTCAGCATGACCTTCATGGTGCCAGTTATTTTGTGTAGGTATATTTAAAGGCTCCTTTCTCTTTCCCCCTTTTACCACCACGTGTCACTCAGGCTTGGACAGGAAGGACAACCCAAAGACACTGTGGTGCTCACAGTGGCACAAAGGCACCAGGAGGTGTGACGCTCTGGATGAGTGGTTTGGAAAGAATCACTCGAAGATAAGTTTGGTTTTGCTGGAGTCACAGTTCCTTACGCCTGCTCTGAATCTGGCCTGAAGGGTCTGGAGAAACCTCCCAGGTCCCTCAGTGTCTAATCCATCCTGTCTTTGAACACTCTGCAACACATGCTCAGACTTTGGCTGGGAGAGATTGTGGAACCCGAAGTGGCCCAGGAAACCCCTTCCTTCCAAGTAGGCAGCTTGGACACCCAATCCCACTACCTGCTACAAATGTAGCTACATCTCCCCAGGCAGGGGATGCTGGTCCAGCAGAAAAAGACATTAGGCAGCAGAGGAAGAAAAGCACATTGCAAAGTACTTGAGAGCACCCTCTAGGCAGGGGCGAGGAGCAGAGCAGGAAGTACTTACGCCAGCAGGAGATCATCAGGAACTGCAACAAAAAGACAAAGAAACATCATTTTTCTAAACATGCTACAAAAGATCCTCTGAAATCAAGAGACAGAAAGAGACCCTGTGGGTTCTATTTTGTTCACCTCAGTAGCTCACATGGTTTGTCCCTTACAGTGACCAATCCAGACCCCTAAACATTGAGAGACATGGGAAGCAGTACAGTGATTTGTTAGAGAAGAGAATTCACAGCACATGACCCTCGGGGGGTGATAGCGTCAGAATTGCAGGCAGACGCTGGTAGTGGAGAATGGCCCTCTTACCTCTTAGAGCACTATAAGTAGCCCCTAAAAACATGTGCACAATGCACTGGGGGAAACTGTTGGTGGGGTGCAAAAACCCCTGTTGATTTTTGCTGACTCCTGGGCTCACCAATAGGGGATACTGGGTTGGAATGGTTTCAGACCAGTCATCCACAGAACCTTGTGAGATGGAGAGGCCAACAGCCAACTCGCTGGGTACTAGCTGCTGCGCAAGCTGCACCAGACTCAAAAACAATGGCGAGTCTTTGGGTTTCAGCAGAAGCACCCTTGACTATTTGCATCCTGGGCTGCTCATGCTTAGTTCTGCAGGGGCCCCTTTATCTGGACCCCTTGGTGCTCCAATCCTGGACACAGTTCTGCAGACACACCTCAGTCTTGATCTGCAATGCTCCCCACTGCTCCAGTCCTGGTCCCTCTCCAGCCTCAGATCTCAGCTCCACCGTCCACCCCTGAGCAGCAGCTGGTCACCCTACGCTGGGCTCTCCCACCCTTAATTACAGTCACAAAGGAGTCCCAATGCATCGAAACATTGCTTTTTTAACCAACCCGCCAATCAATTGCCACTTCTTATATAGGTCAGAAATATAAACTAAGCTGTGCATGTTCTACAGAACCTCTGCTATGTGGGACTTACATTAAGCGCAGACATTTTAAAAAATGATTCAGAGCTGCAGTGAGGAATTTTAAAGACAAATATGGTGCCATAAATACATTAGCTTTTCTAATACCCTACATCAAGAAAAGCTTGATGGTTAAACCGGCCCATCATATTAACAAGCTGGTTCCCTTTCAGCTTTACCTTGGACTCAAACTATGACGTGATAAATCTGTGGTATATAAATTTTACTTTTTGTAACAATGATTCTCCTTTCCCATCTTAGCCTCAGAAGGCTTAGATGGTTTGTGGCTTCTGATTTTCATTTGGTGCAGAGAAGATGTCTGTTCAACAGGGGTACAAGCTAAAGTAAATACATGAAAAAAATTTTAACTTGTTTTACGTAACAGTTTAGTTCCAATTCTGCAATCGGATCTTTTGGTTCCCTTCTGCGGGACTCGTGGTGGATGTGTGTCTCTGCCCATATGGATGTCACTGAGGAGTTGGGACTTTAGTTCATGACAACTGTAAAGATTTTAACAGTCTAATGTATTCTCAGTGGCTGAAGTTAGCCGACTTTTCCAACTTCACTCAATTTTGATAATGAAACTAGACTGGTCAGTTTCATTTTTGTTGAGCTCAGGTCCCAGTCCAATGTTACCAGCATTCTGAGGGAATATTTATATTAAAAAGCCCTTTTTGATGTTTTTTTCTTTACCTTTATACAACAAAATCAAACCTAGATTTTGGATCTAAGCTAACCTGACAGTATCTGTAATTCATCTACAATGAGCTCTATGAAGATTGGTTCAATCACTGGGGCTGTTTAGATGCTAGCTAGCTAGCCGGTGCTATTCTTTTAAATGGGAGGGTTAAACGGGTTTCCCCATATTTCCCTCCACTTCAGTTCTGGCTCAGGCAGAACAAATTCTTCAAATAGACACTCATTTCTGCAGGCGCCACTTGGTCTATTTGCTATGTAAACACGTACAACAGGATTCTTTCAGTGTTGGTTACAGAAATATCTCAGTAGCACCCCGTGAAGCGAGTACCAATTGTTCTTATACTAGCTGCTCTAATTGGCCAGGACCTGTTGGCTTGTGCTGCTTACTGCCCTGGGAAAAAGAAGCTCATCATGATTGATAGTATAGCCCCCTCTGTGGGTTAGTAAGGAGAACAGTAACATTTCTGTATTGTAACAGAGGTAGCCATGTTTGTCTGTACTCCAACAAAACAAAACAGCAGAAATGTAGCACTTTAAAGATGAAGTGGGTCTGTCCCACAAAAGTGCATCACTGAATAAATCATTTTGTTAGTGTTTAAAATGCTACATTTCTGCTGCTTTATTTCTGCATTGGTTCTAGTCTCAGAGGTGTTAGTCTGTAGCTTCACTAAGACTAACATTTATTTATTATCAAAACAAAAAGCAGTCAAGTAGCACTTTAAAGACTAGCAAAGTAGTTTATTAGGTGATGAGCTTTCGCTCACCTTATAAACTATTTTGCTAGTCTTTAAAGTGCTACTTGACTGCTTTTTGTTTTGATAGTGTATAGACTAGCACGGCTTCCTCTCTGTTACTATTTATTTATTAGGTACTGAGCTTTCCTGGGTAAGACCCCAGTGGGGTAATGCAAACTCATTACTTAGTAAATAAATTTGTTAGTCTTTAAGGTGCTACAGGACTGCTTCTTTTTTGTACTGGCTCTATTTTGTCACTGGTTTTGAAGGTAGTGAGACTGTGAGCACACAGAAGTAGCAATAGCTACAAATATGAATTCTGGGTAATGATATGCAAATAACCATTCTTATTGAAGATTCCTATCTCCATCACTGACACTATAACCAACTTTGACACTGAAGCAGAATTCCTTTGAGCCAACTGTGCAGTCATAAATAAGGATTTCAGCCTCAGAAAGCTGGCCTAGCAGAGGTGAAATGAAGTACATATGATCCACATGCTGTGAAGTCTGCAGGGTACAGAACGGAACAACTTCACAATATTGCTGAAATCAGAGGCTTACAAGTAAATACAAGAGAGCCTATGTTTTCAAAAGTGACTAAGGATTTTGGGTGCCCCAATCTAGCCCACTTTAAAGAAGCCCCATTTTTAGAGGGCAAACGCCCAGCATCTTCTGAAGCTCAAGCTCTTTCAAGTTCTATGATGTGACATGTGACTTAGGCATCACGAACTTCCGAAGATCTGAGGAAGGTTACGCTCACCTAGTGCCTGATCCCCAGAAAGCTGTGATCTTATCGGTATTCATAAACCAATATTGGTGGCTATGCCTCTTTACAGGCAGGCTGTGGCAGGAGTGGTTTTCTTCATATAGGTTCTCCAAGCTTTTTAAGTGGGTTATCCCAGGCAATGACTGAACACTAACTCCCCAACCCCCATGAGCCTTGTTCTCATCACATACCATGGGAAGTCTCCTGAAAAGTCTTTTTTATCTCTTTCAAAAGCTCCTCTGCCACTGCTGGCAATGTGGCCTCCATCTTCCTCAACATTCAGCTGAACTCTGGAATCCAAACAGCAGAAGGCAGGGAGAAGTTAGATACAGTAACTAAAAGAGACATAGTGTTAGTCTGTATCTGCACAAAACATAAAAAGGAGCCCTTTAGCACCTTAAAGACTAACAATATTATTTATTAGGTGACAGGCTTCCGTGGGACAGACCCACTTCTTCAGATCTGGAAGAAGTGGGTCTGTCCCACGGAAGCTCATCACCTAACAAATAATATTGTTCGTCTTTAAGGTGCTACAGGACTGCTTTTTTGTTTTTTAATTTTTAAATGAGACAGTTTATCAGTTTGAAGGCTACTTTCAACCCCCATATGACGCAAAGAGAAGGGCACCGGTTATTTATCAGCATGTCGTCCATTGTGTGTAATGACATTTTCTCAAACCAAGCGGTCCTCTCAGTATTTGTAATGCATGGCCCCACCATAATAAAGTAACCACATCCTCCTCTTCTTCCACAATTTCATAGCCACCTCACCTCCCACTAGCAACTATATGACATCTTTGTGAAAAAAATACAGCAACTATTTATGCGGAAAAGAGACATTAGCAGTTCAGGTTAGTTGTTTTAATTCATTTGAATGTGATTTAGCCACTTAAACAATGTAGGGAAGTGAGTAGTAAATTACCAAAAAGCTGTTTACAGTGTTTGGCCTTTACAACCAGTGTTCCCTGTTAGATGAGAGCTGAGGCAGCCACCCACAAAAAATTCAGGTGCCACCCAACTGATTAGCAGAGCACACAGAGCCACCCACAGCAGCCAGCATGTGTTTCTCTTGGCAGTGTACACATGCACATGCCTTGATGCACGTAATAAAACTGATTTTTCTCATGGGAGTTAAAAAAAAATAGAGGGAACCCCGCGCACCAAACTGAATATAAAAAGAACAGAGAAATGTAGAGTCCAACTCAGTCAGTAGCTGTATCTGGTATTACCGCCTTCCCTAATTACCCTAGTGCCTGAGTTCCTCACAATCTCTGTCAGATTTATCTTACCAAGCGAGGCTAAACTCAGTATCTTCTCCAAAGTCACAAAGGGCAGAGCAGGGAAACGAATAAGCTTTCCCAAGCCATAGAGAAGCATCCTAACCACTGGCCCAGTCTTCCTCTACTGCACCCACCTGAATTCCTGGCAGCAGGCTCAATGCCTTACTCCTGATGTAGGTGAGGGGGCTAATACCAGTACCAAGCAACAACACATGACGGGTAGCAAAGAAAAGAGAGACAGAAAAAGTGGAAAAGCAAAAAAAGAACTGTTGGAGGAGAGGGAAATCAATGAGAAAGAAAAGGGGCAATAAATAATAACAGGAAAATGGAAAGATAAAAAGGGAGAAAGAAAAGTCATGGAAATGAAAGGAAGACTGAGAAAAATGGGGACTGAATCCACCTTCCAGGTGTGTGCGCTGCCCAGGTCTAGGAGCACTAACGCTTCTTACTAAGCCCAGCTCTGCCCCCAGGCAGCCATGTGCTGGCTCCTTCCCCTGCCTACTCCCCAAGACTGCCCTCAGCACATCCTTGCCCCCAAAGAGAAATTCTCTGATCTGCTGGGTCCCCTTGCATAACCTCACTGGAAATATATTTTTTGGAATCCACTACCCATACTTGTTTTATTGGGGCATGGTAAAACTCCCAGTCTCACAAAGAGCATTATGGGAACTGTACTTCTCATGCCTTAGCACAGTGATGGGAAAGTAAGTTAGCAATTGGCTTATGCTTGTGATAGCAGCTTACATAGGACAGGAGGTTGCGAGAGCACAACCATGGCTGCCAAAGGCCTGCCCTTGAAGCACTGGCCAGACCAATATGCTTGGGCCCAAGTCAGGTTAGATTTCCCCAGCACATGTTGCACATTTGGGTCCCCAACCCCTGAGGCGTTGTACTTAACAGAGTCTTGCCGACCCCAGACATTTAAGAAATTACGATTCAGCAACATGCCATTGCCCCAAAATCAGGAGACTAATTTGAAATCATGGGATTAAAAAAGGGGGTGGGCTATTTTGTGTTGTGTTTTTTGAACAACTGGGGTATACTTTTCCATGATTTTCTTTGAGAAAGGCCCAAGTAGCACTAGCCACAGTAATACCAGGTTTTTTGACATGGAAACTACAGGTTGAACCTCTCTGATCTGGAACTCTCTCTTCTGGCAACATCTGGAATCTGGCATGATTGTAGTTAGCTGATCAACCATTTATCATGAGTGTGGCCAAGTTTTCCATGGTCCCATATAGTTTATTTATAGCCACCCTTTCTGGTTCTCAGTGTTCTGTGCTGTTATTTAGCTGTAATTTACCCCTAAACGTCTTCTAAGAACCCAGTAAGCAGTAGAAGTGTTGGTAATGCTGCTAGGCAATATTGATCTCCTGTGGTCTGGCAAATTCTCTTGGTCAGCACTGGTCAGGTCCCAAGGGTGCTGGACGAGAGAGGTTTAACCTGTAGTACATTATGAACTCATTCCCCATAGGCCACAGAAGAGCCATCACATGTTCACTGATTACAACCTGGGTTGAAGCCACGTTGGTGACCTGAAGTTCCATCATCCTAGTCCCAGTCTCCCAAAACCAACCATTCCCTTGGTGACTGATCATCACTTGCTGTGAAGATGCAGCCTAATGAGCATGCAAAAAGGAAGAGAAAGCAGGTTAGTGCTGGATGCTTTAGTTGTCAAAACTCCAGCAAGAGCAAATCATTTCTTTTTGCTTGCCAGCTCCTTAAGACAAGCAAGAGCTACTAGTCCTTCCCAGAGAAGAAAATATAATTGTTCTTGGTTAGCTATTTAAAGAGGCCATGTTTGGCAAATGGAGAACTGGAGACATTCTTAATGGCTGCAGTTTAAGCTTCAGATCCTGGGACTGTGACCTCTAGAGATTTTCATATGGATGTTACTAGAAATTAGGCACACATCTCAAGTTTAGCATGTCTCATCATAAATGCTGGCTGGAGCGAAACACAGATAGAGAAGATCTTGCCAAAAAAGATGCATGACTGAGAATGTTAGAGACTGTGGTCGCCACCTTGCTAACTGCTGTTAACTAGACCCATGTGACCCTACCCCTTTCCCTACAGCCAAGGCCTCTCCCCCTATCTTTTCCCTTCCTCACACCCATAGCACCTTTCTCTTCTGGTCACTTGTGGATCACCTATCCCACCGCAGCTCTGTTCCCTCTCCTTAAAGCCATGACAGAAGCTACTATAGTTTGCAAGGAGCCTGCCAGCTGATAGAAGGTGGCCTTGGCTAAGCACTGGATGACACAGGTTAATAAGCTGATGTAACCCGCACTCCTATGGGCATGGTTCACTGTCCAATGCAGTGTCACCTAGACCACTGACACAAAGAAAGAATGAGTCTCCTCTGCAGCCTTGAGCTAAAAGCCAGCTGGCTTTTAGCTCAAACTGTAGAGGCTCCTGCACTGAGGAGTCCATCTGTAGGCAGTTACACTGGTACATCACACACCTAACAGTAACTAGACTTTTGGTATCTGACTAGACACTGTGAGATCCTCTTTTCAGCTGGCTCTCTCATCAAAAACTGAGCACATGGTACCAAGCCAAAAAAGTTAACATCTGGACAGTTTGCACCCCTATCAGAAACAGACTAATTGCTCCAGTGATTCCACCCTACACAATGAAGAGCAAGGGCCTGGGGACAAAGGGTTTCACTGGTCAAACTCCCCTTTCCCATTTATCAGTAACCACTTTGTTGTTGTTACTATCAGCTGGGAACTGGCCACAAAGGGGCCTTCACGTCTCACCCACCCAGAGCATCATCCCTTGTAGCACAACAAGTACATTGCTCCTTGTATGACATCTCCCTGATGCAGAGGGGGAAGGCAGAAAAGCTATGCAAAGATGAGTCATGGCACGCTGGGCCATACCTCTCTGTGGGGTGGGGGTCAAACCCTCTGCGCACACACGACACGCAGGCACGCGCCTCTCTATGAGGGACGGAGGAGCATGCTGGGACATACTTTCCTGTGAGGCCACATGGCATGCTGGGACATGCCTAGGGAGACAAAACAAGCTGAGACGTGCCCCTGGGGGGGGGGAGGCACAAAGCATGCTGGGACATGCTTCCCTGTGAGGCCACACAGCATGCTGGGAGAAGACATGCATGCCTCTTTGTGGGGTCCGCACGGCCTGCTGGGACATACCTCACCCCGGGGTCGCACGGCATGCTGGGACGGGATACGGGTCTCTGGCGGGTCGCGAGGCATTCTGGGAAGTTACTCTCTGAGTGGCCGCAGGGCATGCTGGGACACCCCCCCCCTCACTGAGGCGCCGCGCGGCATGCTGGGATGCCACACGCCTCACTTTGAGATGTCACTTCCTATGGGCCACAGTCCTGGTCGCATGACCTCGCGTGACTTCCGGTGGGCAGGTCACATGATCAGAGCCGGCCGGCGGCTCGCGCCGTAGTCGCTTCTCTCCTGTCGCGTGACCGCGCGCCGGCCGGGGGGTGTCCGGGAGGGCCGCTCCCTAGCACGGCCATGTTGGCGGCTCTGCGCAGGGGGCCGGGGCTGCTGGCGGCCGCGGGGAGGCGCTGCTCCGGGGCGCGCCTGGCGGCCGGGCGGGGCCAGGGCGCCCGGGGGGCCGGCCGGGGATCAGGGCCCCGGCGGGGGCGGAGCGGGCCCAGCCCCGGGGCTGTCCTGGCCGCCGTGGCAGGTGAGAGCGACGGGGTATGTGGCGGGGCGGGGCGGAGGGGGTCAGAGAGTTGCCCTGAGGGGGGTTAGGTATGGGGAAGGAGGGGGTGAGGGGGGTTCTGGGGGGGTTAGTCAGCGGGGTTAACCCCAAGTATACATACAGTATGACGGGGGCTAATTTAGCTACAGATAATCAGGAAAGAGATCTTGGGGTTATCCTGGATAATTCTCTGAAAACATCCCCACGGTTTGCAGCAGCCGTCAAAAAAACAAATAGGGTGTTAGGAACGGTTAACAAAGCGATAGAAAATAAGACAAAGAATATTTTACTGCCCCTTTATAAAATTATGGTGCGCCCACATCTTGAAAGATATTTTGGAATTGGAAAAGGTTCGGCAAAGGGCAACTAAAATGATGAGGGGTTTGGAATATGTCCCATATGAGGAGAGGTTAAAGAGACTGAGACTTTTCAGTTTAGAAAAGAGGAGACTGAGTGGGAATAAGAGAGAGGTCTATAAAATCATGAGCGGTGTGGAGAGGGTGGATAAAGAAAAGTTATTTACCTGTTGCCATAATATAAGAACTAGAGGACACCAAATGAAATAAATGGGTAGTAGGTTTGAAACTAATGAAAGAAAGTTCTTTTTCACACAGTGCACAGTCAACCTGTGGAACTCTTTGCCAGAAGAGGCTGTGAAAGCTAGGACTATAAGAAAGCTCAGAGAAGAGCTAGATAAATTCATGGAGATTAGATCCATAAAAGGCTATTAGCCAGAGGTTAGGAATGGTGTCCCTGGCCTCTGTTTGTCAGTGGCTGGAGATGGATGGCGGCAGACAAGTCACTTGATTATTGTCTTCGGTGCACCCCCTTTGGAGCACCTGGCACTGGCCACTGTTGGCAGACAAGATGCTGGGCTAGATGGACCTTTGGTCTGACCCAGTAATGGCCCTTCTTATGTTAGTTGTGGCGGGGGGGGGGTCAGAGAGATGCCCTGAGGGGGGTTCATTATGGGGGTGGGATGGGTGTTCTGAGGGGTTAGTTATGGGTTAGGGGGGTCAGAGGTGTACTGGGGGTTAGTTATGGGGATGTGGAGTTAGAACTGTCCAAAGGGGGGTTAGTTATGGGGATGGGGGTCAGGGGTTGAGGGGATTTGGAGAGTTGAAGGAGGGTCAGTTATTGGGGATTTGGGGGCTAAGGTGGGATTACTGGGGGGCTGTGGGAAAGGTTAGTGGGGGCTGGATAGCACAGGAACTTTTGGGGCCCGTGGGCAGGGGCTTAGTGGGGCGGTAATGTGAGGGGAATGGAGGGATCTGCAGACAGAGATGGCTGCAGGAGAAGACTGGTAAGTGAGGAGACTCTTGGGAGCCAGAGTAGGGGCTGGGAAGAAGCTGTGCTTGGCCTGTGGGTAGAGTTGGGTGGGGCAGAGTAGGAGAGGAGCTGACAAGGAATTTACGGTTGGAAATAAGAGGTGAGGAAGGGGGACATGCCATGCAGTGGAAGGCACAGGGGGAGAGGTGTTGGTGGCAGGGCATTGTAAGGAAAGGGAAACATCGTTTCATAGGGGGCTGTTACGAAGCAACTAGGAAATGGAAGTTGCACTGGGTGGATGATTCCATGCAATTGAAACAAAAACAAGAAGTCTTGTGGCACCTTATAGACTAAGAGATGTTTTGGAGCATAAGCTTTTATGGGCAAAGACCCACCTATACTCCAAAAAATCTAGTAGCAGGAATGTAGCACTTTAAAGACTAGCAAAATGATTGACCTGTAGGACAATTAACGTCCCCCTACCTCTCACCCCTGGCTTCAATCCTATTTGATTTGACAGTTTTTATTGCAATTTTTTTTTGTCCTCTGTACTTACAAATGTCAGTCTGTATTGGCAATGAAATTGAGCTGGGTCTGCCCCAGGAAAGCTCATCACCAAATAAATAATTTTGTTAGTCTTTAAAGTGCTACTTTTCTGCTGTTTTGTTTTGTTGGAGTACAGACTAACGCAGCTACTTCTCTGTTACTATCCAAAAAATCCGTTAGCCTGTAAGGTGCCGCAGGACTTCTCATTGTTTTTGTGGATACAGACTAACACAGGTACCCCTGTGATACATGGAATTGAACTGAATCTGCTTTTTGAATGGAGTCCGAAGACCATGCTCTCTCCAGGAGAGAATCCCCATCCGGCAGTTCTGGGCCCAGAAGAACAAAACCCTTCTTTCAGCTATCTCTACAGCTGAGCTCCAAGTTCATTCAGTCAATTGTTTCTCTTCCCAGCTTTCTCCTTGTTCTCTAGAAATGCTGAGGAAGAGAAGGAGACACAGGAAGGGGAGAATGCAGAGACTGAAGACACCATTATATTCCTTTTGAAAAAAGCCAAGGTGAGCTCACAAGGCCCTAGAATACTATTAGTTGTATATGTAGAGCTTCAAGAGCTTTAGTCACAGACCAGGACCACCCATTTGTTACACACTTAGCTTTTGTATTAAATACACTAACTACCATGAAGTAAACATGTTGGTTTGGTGGAGTGATTGCTGGGCACTTCCGCTGCAAGAGCCTGATGGGAGACCTTTTGTGCAATAAACTCAATGCTCTCAGCCTTGCAACCTGCTGATGAGCCAGTCCAGACACTCAGCGGCATGGGGTGGGTGGGTGTGTGGAATGCCCAAGTATCAGCTAGCCCTGAGGAATTTGTAACGAGGGCCAAGATGAACTGCTTTTCCCAACTCGTTGATCAGGGCAGCCTCTGGCAATTCACACTGTTCTGTCTCTGCTCCTGTGAGCAGCGTTGACACAGGTGTTTTCAACTGTACAGTGGTGCTCTTGCTTGGCCTGCTGCTACACTGAACTCAGCCTCCCCACCGGCTGGGATCTCTAATCCTTGAGTGTCCCTACTCTTCACTTCCAGCTCAGCATCATGAAAGGTGAGCTTGAGGAAGCAGAGCAGATTCTACACCAAGCTGTTGGACTTGCCCATCAATCGGGCAATAAGAGAGCCATTATCTACACCTATGATCTGGTAATCCTCCTTGGAATGTTATGTGCTTAAAACCACTGTAGCTGTGTCCTTGCCTCTGCCCCAAGCATGAGCTCAGGTCTGTTCTAGCAGCCACTGAGCTTGACATAGGAGATGGTTGGGTGGGATAGCAGGGGCCCAGACTCCCTATCAGTCTTATTTTTATATTCTTGTTGCTTCCCTGGCTCTCTGCAGCCATAACTTTAGCAGCTGGTACCACGTGTTTGCTGGGGGGAAAGTGCAGACAAAAAAAAGAGGATAAAATATTTTGTGCATAGCTAGCTCAATGTCAGCAATAGCTTTGTATGGTGAAGTTTTTAGCATCCATGAACTCTTTCTCCTGCCTCTCTTCTAGATGGCGAACCTTGCGTTCCTGAGGGGTCAGCTGGACAGCGTGAGTAAAGTCCTATCACTTGAGGCTGTGAAGAGCCTGTACTGTGTCTGAGATCTTCAGAGGGGTGCCTCCAATGTTAAGTATTATGGCCCACACCTGGGTTACACTAAATTAAAGCGATTCTGCTGTGGCTAGCATGAGGAATAGATTCCCTACCTACCACCAGCTAAACTTTGGCACTGGCTCTTTTGTATACTTTCTCTTTTGTTTCAGGCAGAGAAGCTGTTCAAAGCAGCAATGAGCTTCCTGCTGGCTGGGGGCATGAAGCAGGTAAGGGCTTATCCCCAAAGGCTTCCTGCTTGGTGTGAGGTCCCCCAAGCTCCTCTAGCGACCCTCACGCTGCCTCTTGCTTGCAGATGATGTGGCTGAGCCTCTCTGCTGCCAGTGGCCTTGCACCATTCCCTATGATGCCTCCTATGTGGGGGGTGCTGCTGGTACTGGCCTGGTAGTGAGCTTTTTTGCCATTCAAGCAGCATCTCCTGGAGGGAGCAGTTCATATGTACCATGTGTAGGACTTTATCTTGGCCAGTACCTGGTCTCTGAGGAAGTAATGATTTGGCTGTAAGGGTCAAAGAAAGGAATGATTGGGAATATCCATGGTAATGTGTCTTTGGCATCTCTTCCTCCTGACAGGATGACAATGCCATCATTGAAATGTCCCTCAAGCTGGCCAGTATCTATGCTGCTCAGAACCAGTGAGTACCAGTGTGATGTTGGGGCATGGGAAGCTTTTGCTTCTGAGCTGTTGATATGGGGAGGAGGAGAGGTCCTGTGTTGGGAGAGTTGCCAATCCTACTGGGTGTTCTCAACCTGGAGACCCCAAGGCCAGTGATACTCCTGAGTTTCTGGTGTGTGACTTGTGTAAATGACACCTGTAGCCCACCTGTGTCCCAGTGGCAGGGCAAGGCTCAGCTGGTCTTCATGATGCTCTCAAGCTAGGTTCTCTGCCACTTGAGATAGAAATCCCTACATCTATCAGCAGCCATAAGGTCCATTGGTTTAGCAGAGAAGACCCCCAGAACAATTTAATTCCCCGTGGCTCAGTTCCAGTGTTTTCAAATGTAGTGGGTAGGTAGTTGGCTTGATGATATTGGAGGTTAGAGCTCTGTAGGAGCACGGCATGCAACATGCCCTGTGGCCTGGCAAGAAGGGAAGGTTACATCTCCAGAGCTCTCAGAATTCTGAGCCTGTTTGCTGGGGTGACCAAGGACCAAGCCAACAGGACGGGAGGGGAGGAACCCAGCAGGAAGCAGCTTGTCCCCAGGCTCACTTCAGTGTGGCTGTCTTCCAGGAATGCCCAGCATGCTGGTGGTAGTGAGCTAATGTGCTGGTGGTGTGAGATGAATGCCTGGTTTTGCTGAGCCGAGCCCTGACCTTTGCCCTTTATTGTGCAGACACAAGCTGGCACATGCTGGCTATGAATTCTGCATCCTGACCCTGGATGAGAAGGTAGCCAAATGCAAGGACCTGACTGAAGATATCCTACCAGGTAGGAGGCTTCTGCTTTCATCAATGTGGCTCTCTGCCGCTCTAGAGACCTTCCCCATGTTGCCATCAGCATCTTTTCTTACAGCCCTTCCTCCTGTTTAATTACTGGCTTCTCTTCTTCTAAGCTGCATTCAAGCTGTGCCCTTCCTTTCCCAGCCTCTGCCCCTACTTAGATCTGGCCTTGTTTCCTCCAAAACCCTGTCATCTGCTCACATCCCCATGGTTCAGAATTCTTCAGGGTCCCTGCCTCTGCTCTGGCTCTCTCCCTGTGGCCTTGTAACTCTTGGTGTGTCTTGCAGCCATACCTTACCCTCTGCATTTGCTGTTAAGTGATGTGGGGCAGAACAGAGATCTCGCTGTTCTAAGAAGCGTTATGGGAGCAGCGGGGGTTTCTCTTCTGTATTGAGCTCCTTTCTCTGGAGCGTGAGGGTATCACTCTGGCAGTAGTCTGCACATTGCTGACCCTTGGGCCTCTGGGGGCTGTCTAGCATCTCTTCCTGCCTGTGCCTGAGAGCACTGGTCAGTGCTTTGACCCCTCTCCTTTCCTGCCTGCAGCGGAGGAAAAAGCCAACACACGTCTCCTGCTTGGTCTGTGCTTGGACTCATATGGCCGCTACCTCCTGGCCCACAAACAGCTGCCTGAGGCCCAAAGAATGTACGAGAGGGCGCTGCAGATCTCCAGGGAGGTCCAGGGGGAGACTCATCCCCAGGTGAGCGGGGACTGATAGTTGGACTCAAAACGATGGCTGTGGGCTTGGAGTGGCAGCTGCTGTGGATGTGTGTACACGCATGCAAGCTCGTGTGGGTCAGTGGTAAACCTGCTAATGCCAGGTTGGTAGGGGCAGGGGAGAAGTACCCTCTGCTATTCTAGGAAACCTGTTGCCCTGACCCATTTATCTGTGGGAAGATGCTCTTTGGGCACTGGGATGCTAAGCTGGATATTTAGCTTCCCACAACAGTAGGTTGAGGCAGGACCCTGTATTTTCTTTGCAGCAGGGTAAGTTCTAAAAGCAGAAATCTTCCTCTCCCTGTCCTGGTACAGACTGTGGTGCTGATGAGTGATTTAGCAACGGTGCTGGATGCCCGTGGGCTCTATGATGCTGCGTACGTGCATGGGAAGAGGGCATCTGAATTGGCAAAGCAGACAGAACACCCTGAGGCGCATGTGATGCTGAATAACCTGGCAGGAATTCTCATGCACAAAGGTAAGTGCAGCAGTTTAATCAGGAAAGGTGATTTGTTTGCTTAGAACTCTCCTGGTGGCAATAAGTGGGGGGCAGGAGATTAGTAGTTCTGTAGAACAGCCCTCCAGTCCAGTCACTACAGAAGCCTTGATTTTAGGCAACGCTTACACTGCCTTCAAATCTTAACCTGTTGAAATGATGATGCCACCCGACTGAATGTATGGGGCAGGGTGTGTGATATTTCACTGAGGAGCTGAATTCTTACTTGTGCCTCTTTGACAGCAGCTTGTTGCTTCTCTACTCCCTGCTGTCAACTATTACAGTAATTGCCTGAGATTAGTGCAGCACTAATATCCCACCCCTGAGCACATCAAGCTAGGGGCAGCTCGATCAGGCTGGCTGAAGCTATTAGTTTGTCCCTTATGTAATTAGTTCTATGATCTGAAGAGCCTCTCTGCAGCCATAGAGCAAACCTCATATCTAATCCTTAAACTCAGGAGCCCAGGTGTGGACCTTGCACAAAGGGGAGTAGATCTTGACTCTAGCAAGCAGGAAAGGTTCTTGGAAAAGCTTGCCTGTGTTAGTGCTGTGGTACAAGAGGCAACACTACTGCCAATGAAGAGTGAATCATGGGGTCCTAGGTTGGCAGGAATGGAGAGGACTCTCCCCAGGTGTTGGTCATGTTAGTGACAGCTGTTCATATAAAGAACTGTGAAGGGAAATGAGACAGCTGCAGATCCAGCCTTTATTTTATAGACTGGGAATTCCTTTAACCATGAAGTAGATCACAGATTTTGCTGGTTTTTGCCTAACTGCACCAAGCAGTATGTTAAGTGAGATCACTCAGTGTAGGATGAGTGGGTGTAGTGTAACCTGATTCACCCAGCCTTCTTCCTCCACTGAATCCAGAAGACTTTCTGCAAGCAAAACAGGTGTACAAAGAAGCCCTGAATCAGGCAAAACAGAAAGGAGACACTGCATCCATTCGGCACATCCAGGAGGAAATGGCAGAGCTGGCCAGGAGAAAACACTCAGGCTGAAGGTGTGATGCACAAATGAAGGAGGCTGGAAAGTGCCTTGGATTGAGTGAATTGCTGAAATCACAGTGGTGGACTGTACAAGGCACAGGAAGTTGGGGACCTCTCTGCCCTTTCAGTTGTCACTAAATAGATAATTACAAGATGGGGTGGGTGGATAGGAATGAGCTGCTACTACTGACTGGCTTTGACAAACTCAGAATAAAGCTTTAATGGAATTGCTGGAGCGGGGGGCTCACTGATTCAGGAACAGAATGTACTTCTGAAAATGGAACTGCACTTGGATCACCAAGGGCTGTAGCTACTCTGAGTTCAGTCACTGTGTTTTGGCCTTTTGCTAAGAACAATGGTGCCTTAAAAAAAAACTGGCTGAGTGCATCAAATACTAAAATTATCACTGGTACTTTCTCCCTTTTGCCCTGCTAGAGCACCTCTAGCTTCTAGCCCAGCCATGCGGACATATTTAAGCAGGACAGAGGGTAATAGTAAAAGCTAAACAAAACTGCTTTTAAGTGAGAATGAGAAGACTACAAGTTGATCTTTTTTCTTCCAGTTGCAGTTTAGGGATTGTGCTTGGAGCCCTGGTGGGTGAAAACTAAATGCCCAAATTCAGTGTTCAAGCAAAGAAAGTAGGAATGCAGTCTACTTCAAGAGCTAAAGGGCTGGGGCATGGTCGTGTGTGGTGGGATTGTCTAGTGGATAGTGTACCTGTGGGGGGGGCTTCTAGAACCCATACTGTACCCCTTTTTCGTCTAGCCATATGATCTTTAGGAAGAACTGCAGGGAGGCTTGTGTAAACTGAATCAGCTGTAGCAAATGTACATTTTTCTGTCGTCTTCCCTCTAAGCAGTTTTCCCCCCACTGAAAGGATTTAAAAAAAAAAAACCCTAAACCAGAATGTTGTGCCATAAATATCTTCCCCAGCCACCCTGACAGTGTTTCCTAGGGCTGAGCTATTACACTTCTTATTGTCTACATGCACAGTAAGGCCTGTGGGAGGGGGGGGTTGTCTCTGCCTGCATGCACAGGGGCACTAATGCAATAGGACCCATTCACTGGTGGCTTTTATTGTGAATTGCTTTTAGAATTGTATCTTAATATGTTTGTTCACCTCTGTTAAAAGGAAATGCTAAATCTTCCCGGGGCGTGAGACACTCATTACTGTACCTAGAAACAGTACCACTAGCTCACAGCACCCACAAATTGCTCCTTTGTGAGGGATTCCTTGTTCCCAAAAAGCACACAGAGGTTGAACCTCTCTTGTCTGGCATGACTGTAGTTAGCTGGATGTCTGCTTATGGCTGTGGCCAAGTTTCATGTGGTCCTTTGAAGTTCACTCACAGCCACCAGTCTGTGTTGCTATTTTAGGTCTAATTTATCCCAAAGGGTGTGTCTACACTACAGTGGTCTGTCAGACATTTGTCAGAAGGTATCTTCTGACAAAACTTGTGTTGACAGATTGTGGCCAGACCACTTGGCCTCTCTTGGGAGAAAGGCTAAGACCCTGTAAGTGTCCACAGGGGCTTTCTGTCAGCAGATTGAGAGGCAATCTTCCCAGTGGGAGAATAGGAGAATGCTGTTGAAGTGTCACATGGTCATTTACTATTGACAGAATGCATTTGTAATGTGGATGCTCTGAGTTTTGTCAACACAACTTCCTACTTGTAGGTGTAGCCTCATTGTCTAAGAGCTCAGTAACAACTGGAAGTGTTGGTAAGGCTGCTAAACAATATTGACCTCCTCTGGTGCTGAACTAGAGAGGGTCAGTGTGTGTATGTAAGTGTGTGTAAAATTGTTAAGTTTTTATTCTACAGGGTGAAGGTTAAGAACACTTTTTGGCTGCTGCTAAGCTTCTGGGTGCAAGAGGAGGTTGCTTTACTCAAACTACAGGAATGTGTTCGCCCTGAGCAGCTGGAGCACTACACTGAGAATAGGCGTGTGGGGTGGGGGACACACAGCTTCTGACCAGTTCATAGCAAGCCTACCCCATCCTAAAGTAAAGTGGAGAGAATTACTTAAGCAGGGTCAGACAAGCACAGCTAGCTTCAGCATTTTCAGTAAGAAAAGGGCTAAGAGACTTGTTTAATCTATTCAAGAGCATGCCTAGGTGTGATTTGCACCTGGGAAACTGTTCACATTACTTATGAGTGGTGTTGGGTAGATCTGTCCATCTTCAATGAATTCAGGTTTGGTTTGTACATTTACTGGCAGGAGTCTTCCTGCATCAGCCACCTAGGCCAGTTTAGTGAGTAGTGGGGCTAGGGGCTTGATTTCCAAGCTTAGGGTTTTGTTATTACGGATGCTGGTTTCTATCCACAAGGTGGTGCTAAGGAGGGAACCATGCAACACTTAAAGGCTCAAGTACGCCTAGAGAGCATGAAGACCTAAGTCACCTATGCATTTTATACCACATTCACTGTAAGATGCTCATACTACAGGTAGCAGATGTACTTGGCTATACAAGGACGTCTAATTCCCAGAACTCAAGTCTATTGTAGTATTGTATGTAATAAGACTATTTGAATTTCAGTGCCCTCAGAGGGAGCTTTAGCTATTTCTGTAGTGTTGTGCCTTTCACTCATCAAAACAGCTTGATGCTGCAAAACACAAGGGAGACAGAGCAAAAGGAAATGGAGAACTAATCCCCTTTATTGATTGGTCTGAATCCAAAAGTTGTCTGCTGAAGACATGGTGGAAAAAAATGAATGAATTTTAGCATGACCCAGGGGTTTTTCAAGTGTTAAACGTTTTCATAGTAGGGTCATTGAACAAACCAGGATGAAAATACAGTGAAAGCGCTGATCAGAAAGCAATTAAATTTGTAGTAAATTACTTTTGTAAACAATGATTTACAGATATCTTCCTGTTTGAAACAGGCCAGATGTAATTCCATAGTTGAAGGCTATTGGAATATTTTAATAATGCTCAACTTGGGCTCTGTGTGTTAGTATCAAAAATTAAAATACAGGGAACAACCCTAAGAAAATAGGTTCACAATAAAAACCCTAAATGGGATGTGCAAATGCCACTCTTACCCTATACCTCAAAAGAAGGGCTGTTTGACTACCTTTAGTTAGGATAACTTGCAGCAACAGTAGAGAGAACACACAGATTTCCTTTGTTTAAATCAGGCTGAACAACAATGTTCATATAGTACAGTGAACCACAGACTTTGCATGTACAAGCCTGTATTTCAAACAAACACAGATTTTTGTTAAACTGCTGGGAGAAAGAATTTGGAATGGAACTCCATTTTTCACTTCCCTAAATCTAAATTCACAATGGGGAAAACCAATTTACCTTCTAGGACACACTGCTGAGAGTTAAGAAACTAATGTTAAAATGAGAGGTATAGGGACCCCAAGAAGAGTTGTTAACTTTACACTTGGCATACTTCAGGGTTGTCGTATTTTCAAGAAGCTAAAGATCTTAATGCTTCCGACTGCTTTTAACTCTGCAGGATACACCAGTGAAAGGCAGTAGCAAAGCAATTCTGCAATACTTGCAGCTCATCATATTTCCCAGACAGAGTGCAAACCAGCTGAAAGGAGCCTTAAATCTCTTATTTTCTTATTCCTACAGCTGGGAGACCCAGTGCTCTCTAAAGTGCAACTCACTTTATAAACATTTACAGCACCAGGTTCCCCCCCTCCCCCCCTTCCCAACTGTCAACTATAGACAAAGGGCATCATCGACCTCTAAAAAAACATGGCACCTACATGGAGTCCAAACTGCAGCTAAAATAAACATACTTTCCCGACACATTCCAGGAATTGTACATACAGGTCTAAATTTTTTTTTCCAACAGACTAAGATAGCCATACATATGACACTCTCCTGAGACAAATGCTGTGTAAGATCTTGTGTCTAGATTGCTGAAGGGACACATGCTGTTTAAATGTTTCATTTAATATTTTGCCACCCTCCCATATCAAAACTAGTCTCCTTGTATCCCAGAGCACTTAACTCATGGTCCTGGGTCCAGTGCAACCATATAAAAGCATACAGTGAGAAACAGATTCCAACTGACATATTGGGAGCACTTATCAGATGCAAGTCTACATGTACTACAAGTATATTACTACAGTAGAGGCCTTTAATTCCAGCAGGCACTGATAGATGAGTAATTAAAAAGACCCTCATTCTAGTACCATAAGCAATTTTTTCAGAGTATTTCTCTATCAAGTAAAGTGTAAGGGTTGGTTCAGTATAAAATAACGAGGTTTCCATGCAAGTCATTTTTCTTACTGGACTAGGTTTTAAAAATACATTTTAAAAGACATTTCAAGATTAGAATGAAATGAGCAATCATCATAGTATGCATTTCAAACTGGCTACTGTTGGAGCTCAGAAAGCTGATTCATCTTCCTTGATTATAAAGCTTAGTAGCTGTTTTAAAAAAAAAAAAAGTGCACTGGATATATTTTACTTGATGGACTTAACCTACCCAGAGCCTTTCTTCAGATAAATCTCCTGTGATTCAAACATACATATGGTAGTAAAAAGTAGCCTTTTTCAGCTGCATACAATGCAGAAAAATCTTAATAGTCTCTTGGGGCACATTTAAATTACCAGTGTGCATAACAGTGAGGTATGCCTCCAGAAGCGGCTTGGTTTTTGTTACTGTTTTTTCTTTTAAAATGAACTATAACATACCCATGCAATAATATTTCTGCAGTGTGTAAAACAAAACTGACTACACTGAAAATTTACAATGTGGCAGAAATTTAAAAATCAAATATCATCCTACCCCAGCAGACTTGACTATATTAATATACAGAATTTGTTAAGGGGTCAGTTTAAAAAAAAAAATCAGCATTTTCACAAGAGCTTGAACACCACTGTGTATAGGGAAAAATTAGATTGAAGCATACCAGAAAGAGGTGGCATTGCATTAAATGAGCAATGATGCTACGTTGGGTGGGAGAGTAAGGTATGAAGAGTACTCTACATTTGAGAGAATGCTTTAAAAAAATTACAGAATAACCCCCAGAGATTTATGCAATGATTTGAACATAAGTACACCAGAGACTATAGCAAGGGAAAACACACTGCAAAAAGTTCTCTCTATTTACAGAAGAATGATTTAAAGACATTATGGTTTTCTTTACAAATAGATGCAGACCAGGAATAGTCCACTTTTTTAAAAAGTTTTTACATATTTATCTTCAGTACGGCAGCCTACTCAGAGTCCTCCTCCACGTGCTCTGTGCAGAAGGAATCTTTTCAATTTACTTGCCAAATAGCTCCCCATCATTTCTTCATGCGTGGCATTTCCTCTCTTGGAAAGTCCCTTTGGGCACAAGTCAAAATAAAGTTTTTTTTCAACCCACAAATAAAAAAACCTCTGCATAGTTCAGTCATCACTGTCAGACAGAGTCTCATATTGTGCTGAAAGCAGGGGTGCAGGCTCACGCTCCCATATCCTGTTCTGTTGGTGAGTGGCTGCTTGGCTCATGGATGGCAGGGCACATGCAATGGATGTTGGCGGTGTACTGCTGAGCATCCGCATAGTCAAAGGGTTGTAAGGGAACTGAGTTGATCCTAAGTCAAAAAAGTTTAACTCAAATAAGACATGCATCACTCCACACAGATCTTCAAGACAACTTGGTTTTCATGATATGAACTGACAAATGATAGATCACAAGTCAACACTGACATTTTCCACCAAGATTCTAGAACCTAATCATTTTAGCACCAGACTCCTGAGACAGGGAAAGTTAAATTTACTTCCTAAAATTCCCACTTGGTTTATAAACAACTAAGATCACATGCAACGCAGTATTTATAGGGAGGCTAACTTGATTATCATCATCTTAGTTTGTGTGTGCAGCGTTAACTCAGAAGACTGCAGGAAACAAAACAAGTCATTTGCCACATTTCTTTCATGTAGGAACCTCATAATATTGACTTTATAATACAATGTATTTCAGTTCAGGGATTACAGTGATCCTTCAAGCTCTGTGGATCAAAAGTTTTCAAAAGCCATTTTCTCCTGGTGCCTCCCACTATACAATGAAGAGTTGGTTGTGAGAATGACACTAAAAACAGAAAGAATACTACTCAGGACTCTCAGCCGCTAAAGACTTACAGTTTTAAAGCACAATTTACAGTTGTGGAGAATGACCTACTTTGGTGTTAAAATACTTAGCAGAACAGACTCTTCCCTTTTAAAGAGACAAGTTGCTATTCTTCCCACACCTGCTTCATGGAGCTCAATGCTTTGATTATTTGGACAATATACTTAAAATGGGTCTTTCCACATCTAACCTTTCTACAGGATTTTAGTAGCGTTTCTGGCAACATTTCCCACCTGTTGAAGAAGGCCTGTCTTCCCAGGCCCACACTGGTGTCTGCCTGTGGTAATCTCCTTCTGAATGTACAGATGAGACAGAGGAAGGTCTCTCAGTTCCTAAGTATGCCTGCCCAGGAATAGGAGATTTAGACTTCCTGCTATTTGACTTGCCAATTAACTTCTGCTTGCCAGCTCCCCCTCCTAAAAATGGAAGTGACAGTAAATGGGGTTACCTTTTTTTTTTTTTTTTTTAAAACAATGTTTTGTAAATTTATAAAACCAAACTGCCATGTAGCAATCTAAACTGAACAAAGAGATCAGTTACACAAATCTGGACTTCACCTTGAGGCTTATATTTAACCTCTCTGGTGGTAGCAGTCTTAGACTTCTGGTTGCAGCTCATATACCATTGCTGGGAAATCCCCAGAGCCTTGTGCAGATACAAAATTTGTATTAGCAGGTATAAATCAGTATCTGCAGAGCTGCAGGTCACTACTGGGAACCACAGCAGTCACAGCAGCAGCATGTTGGGCTGTTGCTCTGAGTAGCCAGCATCCCACACCAGCAGTCCTCCATTGTAGTGGTACCACCCAAGCCCCATCCACTTGGTTGAGCACTAAGCTCACCGACAGCTGTCCCAGGTCATGCTACTGCATGCAAGCAGTTTGCATGCTCCCAGACCACTGTGGGGAAGGCACTCCTCTCACTGCTGCTGGTGAGTCTGCTGCCTACCCCAGTGGGCAGAGCTGGGGGCAACACAGGCACTGGCTCCTGGGCGTGGTAGCCTGACATACCGCTGCTTTCGCTGCTGCAGTTCCCAAAGACCTCGCAGCTCTGCGGATACAGATTTGCATCTGTGGATATAAATTCTGTATCTACGCATGGCTCTATAAAGTCTCATTACTATCACCAAAGGGTTAATTCTTCAGTGGAGAGGCCATGTGATGCTAGAGATAGGTTACTTTAGCCTAACGCTAGCTACAGTTACCATGCGTTAGTCAGCCATTTTGCAAAGATTTTTGTACACTCTTTAGAGGTGCTGTTCCAGGTGGGAATCTTTCTATACAGCCCCATGCAGGTGCACACTGTCCTCATTCCACCCTTGTCTCTCATAGCCCCCATGTTTTGCAGAAAAGGAACATTGGCTAAGACTCTGGAATTACCAACACTGCTTCTTGAACTGGAGGGAACATTGCTGAAGAGCAAGACACCTGTTCCCACCTAAGGGGTGATCGTGTTGCCTTGCTAGCACTGCCAGGGAAAAAAGTGTTCCCTGTAAGCTGTGCACTTGGATGGCTGCCCAGGAGAGATCAAATGCTACCCAGCTGGTTAGCAGAACACCCACAGCCAGCAGCATGTTTCTCTACTCATGGTGCACTTCACCACATGCCTCAGTGCACACAGCAAAATTTATTCCACACAGATTAAAAAAATATTAGCGGGAACATTCCCAGGGAGCATGGATTTCTCATAACTACTTTGATAACACCCCACAATGATTACCCATCTCAAGGCCTCGCAATTCTGAGGAGCTATAAGAGGATTTCTCACCTGAATTGGGCGATGGATTAGCTTCCTCTCTACGGGCCTCACTATTAGTGGACACTGCAGGGTTGGAACTACCAGGTGTTATCCCCATAGGCTGTGACATTACAACTCCATGGTCCTCCCCTTTGTCATCAAAGTTGCCCATCAGTGCCTTCCTAATAATGTCTTCCAGACCCAGATTACTGGCAGGATCTGCAAAGGAATGACCCCTAGAACTGACTGCACCTGGGAGAAGAAGAAATTGTAAGGGGAAGGGTGGGAGGGGAGGAAAAATACACCTCAAAAGAGAATTATTACAGAGACAAGGGAGAAGATTTTAAAGGGACAGAGGAAGAAAGATAAAAGGAAAAAAAATGAGCAGTTTATGCAAAGCTACATGCACTAAGCAGCTCACAATGGCTACAATTTAGACATGCCAGCACCAAACGTTAAAGAGCCACATTGATTACATCAGACTCCCATTTGCGTGAGAATAGGATACTTACATGTGCATTAAAACTAAGAGCAAAGGCAGCTAAAGATGCCAATTTTGGCAGACTATTAATCAAAACTGATAATTAAAATATGTTGGTTACAAAAGGAAAAGACCAGAAAATAGGATTTCTCTCATGAGGAGACATACAAATTTTATGATGCAACAATTATTTTACAGGTTAAATGTGTAACACTGGGCAAATATTGATCTTCAGAATCTTTGTCCCCGCTTCACAGGAAATCAGTATTTTGAAGACAAGGAAACAGATGCAGAGTGGTAAAATGACTTGCCTAAAGTCAAGAAGGAGTTTGTAGCCTTCCTTCCCTCCCTGATTGCCTCTATAAAGTGACAAATTATGACCTACACAGTGAGGCTGAAAGTGGTTAGTTGTTACTAATAAACAAGAAGTGCTTTAGGACAATTTCTTATTTGATATGAAGTTTTCCAGAGATTTTAATATAAATGTATCAAATACTTTA
Source organism: Carettochelys insculpta (assembly GCF_033958435.1). Classification (NCBI taxonomy): domain Eukaryota; kingdom Metazoa; phylum Chordata; order Testudines; family Carettochelyidae; genus Carettochelys; species Carettochelys insculpta. The sequence continues at coordinate 3,757,368 of NC_134155.1, forward strand.
TTTATAGCTCAGTTTCTTTCTTCTATTTAAAAAGAATAAATTTAGCTGTGAACGCGAAGTGGAGAATTTTGTTGCAAATGTTTACAACTTTGATTAAAGTAGATGTTAAAGAGAGGGTATTAGCACAATAACACCCGTGCAAAAAAATTACAAGACAAACTATAGTAATTTTGCCTCACATTCCATTTTAGACATGCAATCAAATTCCCTTTTATATTCCTTTTGCTTTTTCCTAGTATACAGAAACAGGTATGTCCACATTTAGGGCTTTTACGACTTATTTCCGCATCATCTCCCCAACCCACTTTGTTTCCCCGTTTCCCAATGCACCTATTCAAAGCTTCACACTCAGATTCTGTTACAAGATTTGACTCAGGAAGATTTATTTACCTGAGGTAGTGACTGCTGGCAAATTAAATATTTCAGTTCCTGGCTGAGCAGTTGCTGCAATTAAAACACAACATTTAAGTTTGTTTTATATTACTGGTGAACACTACAATGTTTTAGATGCATTTGAAGAGCCTTTGCTTATTAAGCTTCAACTTTATCTGCTTTGACTTCACCATTGGGTTTTGGTACTGTGCACCACAGTAAAGTAAAACTATGCACAGAAGTTCAGTTTTAATGTTAATCCATAAACACAGCCTCATTACAAATCTTTCTGCCTTACTTTGAAAATGCTTTTTGGCTGTGTCTACACTAGCACCCCCCCTTTCAAAAGGGGGAAGCTAATGAGATACTTTGGGGTATGCTAATGAGGTGATGCAATGAATATGTAGTGCCTCATTAGTATAACAGCAGCTGCGGCACATCGGAAGTGCCACTTTTGATCGCCTGTGGCTCATCTACACGAGGTCCTTTTCAAAAGAACCCCACACATTTCAAAATCCCCTTATTCCTATTTGGTATTTCAAAGTGTGCGGGGTCCTTTCGAAAAGCATTCCGTGTAGACAAGTGGCACTTTTGAAGTGCCGCAGCCACTGTTATATTCATTGCAGCACCATATTAGCATCCCCCTTTTTAAAGGGGGTGCTAGTATAGAGACAGCCTTTGACACTAAATGGGCCTTTGGAGGTCCTTCCAGGTCTCAAAGTCTTTAAAATCTTTTTTTTAAGTGCTGCTGTGTTTATTTACCTAGCCAAAACACATATTTTAGAAAATGTATCATATGAATTTTGATTAAATTAAGACCATTTAGAACTACTTTGAAATGGCTGTGAAAATTAATTCAAATTACCAGATTTATAACACAAACAGGATCTTTAATAATCTAAGATTGCAGATGTAGCAAATAGCTAATCAGCTAATGACATTGGTGGATGGTATGTCTGCATTCTAAAAGCCTAGATGAAAATTTAGCAAAATGAATTAGTGCAGCACAGCAGGATCTATCACACATACCCAACAGGGACTATTCAAATGACAACATTTTTCACTCTTACACATTTCAGATATTTATAATCTTCTCACAGAATCAGACCACTTGGTCTTGTTATGTCTCTTATAATAATATGGACCAGCATCACTGACCCCACTTACGTAATTAAAAGATTTTTGTAAAGGTATGAGCACACAAATGCACAACACTACCATCCATTCTAAAAAGAGCATTATCATCTATAAAGCTTTCCAAAACGAGGAAGGAAACAAACACCATCTTGCTCATGGCAAGCACATTCCACTTTCAGCAAAGTGATGTGCTCTAATTGTTAGCATTAAAGGGTTAGCAGCCGAATTACACTCTTTATTGTTAACTTTCTCCTCTTCGTAACAAACTTTTAGCTACTTGAAAGTTGTCTCTCCTCTCAACCTTCTCTTTTCCAGACTAAAATCCATTGCTTTCAATTCCTTCAAAGGTCGTTTTCCAGACCTTTAATAATTTTTGCTGCTCTTCTCTGGACCTTCTCCAATTTGTTCACATCTTTTCTGAAATGTAGTGCCCAGAACTGGACTCAGTACTCCAGTTAAGGTCTAAGCAGCACAGAATAAAGCCTAAGAATTACTTCCCATGTCTTGCTTGCAACTCTCCAGCCTGGCCTATACTAGGGAACTAAGTCGATCCCAGATACGCAATTCTAACTACGCAATTAGCGTAGCTAGCATTCATGTATCTGAACAGACTTTCTGTCCAAGCAGAGATCTGGGCTCGTCGGGCTTGCGCCAATATCTGTTACTTCTTGCGATAGTGTGCAGCACCAGGGTTGATAGCTGAGTCCAGAGAGATCGATTTTGCTGCATCTTCATAGACGCAGCAAAATTGAACTTGGAAAGATCAACTGTGGTGCATCGAATGCCAGGTAAGTATAGACATACCCTCCAGCTAATACAACCCAGAATGAGGTTCGATTTTTTTGAAACTACATCACAGTGTTGATTCATATTTCACTTTTGGTCCACTTTGACGCCTAGATCCCTTTCTGCGGTACTCCTTACTAGACAGCTGCCTCCCATTTGTGTGTGTGAGAAACAGATTGTTCCTCTCTAAGTGGGGTGCTTTGCACTTACACCCTCATTGAACTTCATCTTATTTGCTTCAGCCCATTCTTCCAGTTTGTCCAAAGCATTTTGAATTATAATCCCATCCTCCAAAGCACTTGCAACCCCACCTAATTTGCTCTCTGTCATTGTCTAAATCATTAATGAAGAAATTAAACAGAACCAGTCTGAAAATGATTCCCTGTGGAACCCCACTTGTTATGCCCTTCCAGTATGACTGTAAACCATTAATAACCAGTTAGGCACCAACCTTACGGTTACCCTGTCTAGGTCGTATTTTTGTAGTTTATTTATAAAATGATTATGAAAAACTGTATCAAATGTTTTACTAAAGTCTGGGTATACCACATCTACCATTTCCCCCTTATCCACAAGGCTTGTTATGCCATCAAAGAAAGCTATCAGGTGGTTTTGACATGACTGTTCTTTACAAATCCATACTGCTACTTGTCACCTTATATCTTCCACGTTTGCAAATGGACTCCTTGATTATTTATTTGCTCCATTGTTTTTCCTGACTCAGCAGTTAGGGTGACTGGGTTGCAGTTTCCAGGGTTGTCCTTATTCCCTTTTGTATAGATAGGCACTATATTTGCCCTTTTCCATGACTTTTCAACTGTAATAGTTAATGTCTCAGATACCTCTTCAATCAACTCCTTATTCAGTGTTATTTGAAAAAGGACTGGATTTAGCTTTCCATTATTGCCATCCAACTATGTCCTATGCTAGGAAATGAAAAGTCCCACTTACCCATGTCAGAGTCACCTCCACCAGACGAGTTCAACTTACGAAATATCTCCTGTTTCTTGGACTTCACCATTGGTGAGGTATTTTCAAGCTTGGTGAAAAATGAAGGCAGATAACTTATGCTCCCTGGAGAGCGAGAGTCAGTCCTGTTGAAATCAATTGTGTCAACAGGAATATGCATCAGCATGCATTGCTTTAAAAACCTTCCCATCACTTAGTTCTAAGCTATGTCTTGGCTATATACCAGTGGGCTCAAATTCAATGCAACTCCCATCAGCAGTTTTATACCTGATCAACTATACATCCCATAGGTCTAAATATTCTACTACTGCCTCCATTACCTTTTGGACACCCAGACTTTGCCCAAGTGAATGCCAGACTGTTCATCTGCCAAGAGCATAACCTCCCCCACCACCTCAATGCATTTGGTCTGTATATCTTGAAACAACAGTGGACGTAAGTATCAATATTTTTGCTATTCAGTAAGAGAATGTGAAGCATGAAGTGGCAAATGATACACCCAAGGTACAAAAATCTCAAGGCTCCTAACTAATTGGCCAGTGCCCTAGCTGTTCAACAACATGGCCTCTGAAAATTAAGAACAGATTCAACTTTCCAAGAATTTTCATCGCTCTAGGGCCAAAACCGTTGATTCTTCAAAATGGCATTGGTTGCAATGAGAAACACAAAGACTGCATAACAGAAGGTGGTTTGTACATTTGGAGTCTTTCACAAAGGCTTCTCAAAGTTCTTTACCTATAGTGAATTTCAACATCTGAGAAGTACATATGTATGCACACTTGTATCCAGGGCAAGCAGAGAGCGATTAAGTGACTTGCCCACGGTGGCAGAATCAGAAACAGCTTTTACAACCCTAGACTCCTACTACACTGCTTTTGCCCTTAGACAGTACTGCCTCACTTCAGAAATCAGAGTTGCTGCTGACCATTCAGTGATTCAGATAAAACACAGTAAGTTCAGTTTTCAGATGTACCTCTGTTCAGAGGGCTCAGCTCTTTGGGACAGTAATATAATATTGTCTTGTTTCTCGTGTACAGCTGGAACCTGGGGTGGAGAGATTGGCTCATACGGTTCTGAAGAGATGTGACTTCTCTCTGGGGACTTCCCAGGCCTAAATTTATAGTACAAAAGAGAAAGACATACTCTTCACATGGGTAACAAGCACAGTTAAAAATGAACTCCAGTAATCCATGATCATGTCTATATTGTTTATAGATCACTTAAATGTACAGTATCCTTTGGGATGAAAGATATTTCAGAAACACAAAACTTCAAGCTATCCTCATAAAGATTAATTTTTATGAGCGGTATGTTTTGCCATCTCTTCCTCCCTTCAAAGCCAGATCATGTTGATGCTAGGTTTACCTGCACTGAGAGATGGCTATAATCTGCAATCCAGCACCAGTCAATATTTATCATTTTCCTTGCTATATGATTAGAAAGTTAAGCTACATATTCCGTCTATTTTTAAAGAAAGTAAACAACTGTAAACTGCCCTGAAACAGTAAGGAAGGCTGAAGAACAAACCTACTTTAAATCACTGCAGCCTTCATTTTTACTGGAGACTTATATAGGTATTGGCGAAATTTACAGTCAAACTGAAAGAGCCCCCACTTCACCTTGTCCTGGATTTGTCAGTGAGATTTTCAGGAGACACTCTGGCACTTGGCCGCTGATGGTGAACAGATTGTGACTGTGATTCTGGGCTGTAACGGTTTGAAGCCTTTGCCCGAGTAGGGGTGGTAGCTGCAGCAGGAGCAGAGTTCTGGAATGTATTAGTCGGAGGCTGCAAGGATGCCTGTGAGACCGCTTGGTTTCTAGCAAAGTCTTGCGTAATAATTTGCTGGATGAAGAAAAAAAAGGTTAAACATTATCTGCCTGCCTTTTCTCATGTCAGGAACAAATGCAATTGGCATCACACACACCAGACAATATCATCTTCAGTTGTGTGATTATGCAATATGTCACGGTTTCAGTGCCAACATCACATTACACTATAACTCTCAAATTAAATTTAGTGTTTCCATTGTTTGAGACTATAAATCAATCCCAAAGTTACTTGCAAAATTAACCTACACAGATATGGTCAGCAAGCGTGATCAGACGATGGGTTCGAGGCACATGTCCAATCCCTTCTGCCTGAGAGGAAGGCTGTGGAGGCTGCTGTGGAGAAGGAGATTCCTGTTGCGTCCTATAGCGGTGGACTGCTCCTTCATACTGCCTGTTTGGATCACCTAGTTTCCATATAAAATGAGCATGTCACTCTAATAAGACATTATTGAAGTTCAAGCTTTTAGAGTGTTTTGAATATTCATGAAGAGGAGGAGATACACAAAATATCTTTGCATGAAATTTTAAGTAGCTTGTCTAACACTGCTTCTGCTCATTCACATTAGAGCAGTAGGCCACACCTGAACGATACATATTCACTACCTGCATGGCATGGAGGCTGTCACATTGGCTGAAGCCGTGTGCTGACTGGGCCACAAATAAAGAATCACTGAATCAAACAAACAGAAAATTGAAGCACTAGTCTACAAGAGCAGTGCATTCAGATTTTGGGACTGATTTAATTTCATTGTACTCCTTTGGCAGCAAAGTGAGCTATGCGACTTGCACCACAGTCTCTTTCACTGAAGCGTAAGTGTTTGCATCAACAACCAATACAGTGATGATCTGAGGTTTTTTGTTTTTTTTTTTTAAAACACAATCTAACAAATAAATATTTTTTCCTATTAATTCTAAATTGGAGTGTACTAAAATAAGCAGCAGCAGCAGCCTCATGCAGTGATTTCTGCCTTTTTTTCCATTTGCATACCCTAAAAAATTTCAAATGGTGGTGCAGACCCTTTTGGAAATTTTATACAGTCTGTAGAACTGCAGATGACTGAAGCATAGCTTGGAAACCACTATTCTATGCTCATAACTTTTCACGGACTATTAAGGCAAAGTCTGAAGACCTCCATGAGTTCATAGACCAGAGACTGAAAACAACCGTTCTAGTGAATTATGCATCGGTTTAGAGATCACGAATTTGCAATTCCAGTTATGGATCTGCCTCAGTCTAGTTGTACAGTCTTTTCAAGTCAACCTATTTACCTCTTCTTTTCCACATGTAAAATGCAAATAATGCACCCAACCTCATGGTTGTAGTTGGGGTAACTGATGAGTGCTAATATCATTATTGCATTTTCAATACATTTAACCTAATTTCCCCACTTTTCATAGATCCTAATACATAAATACTCTAGACAAAGCTTCTGAAGATCCAAGAATGTTTTTAGTTGAAACTTACAGTCTGCTAATATATAGCTGGGTCTTAACATTCACGAGGGTTCTGTGTTGAGAACCCTCACGAATGCTCAATTTCACAAATATGGCTCCCGCCCCACTGCCAGCGCTCCTGTCCAGAGCCCCGGGGGAAGCGGCAGCTGCTGGTGCTCCTGCCCAGGGCCCCGTGGGAAACAGTGGTTGCCGGCACTCCTGCTCGGAACCCCGGGGAAGGCGGCCGCTCATGAATAATTGAATTTGTGAACATTAAGTTCACGAACCTTGAAATCCCTACTGTATTTCATATACATGTGTATGAGTTCATTGCAACTTTTGGAATGGGAAAATATATTTCAGATCTTGGGCATAATTTTTGTATCTACACAGAAACAGACTTACTTTCTGCCTGGCTTGGTTTGGGTGCTTCCTGTTGATAGGGCTGAAGTTTTTCTTGGGGTGGTACAGGTGAATTTGCAGGGCTAATCACCTCAATGGCATCTCCAGGTGCTTCATATCGGTGGGAAGACACTAGGAGTTCAAACAGCAGAAATGTTTTTAAATAAAATACAGCTTTATATAAATGTGAAGCCTTAATACTAAGAGATAATACAAAGCCACTAAATCTCACCAAAAACAGTAATACAGAGAATCCATTTTCATGATTGGGGCAAATCCATTAAGATTTCCCCCTAATTTTCCTAATGCATTTATTACTACAAATGGAAAGCTAATATTCTGAGGAAGTATCCTGTAATCTGTAGTTAATTTTGTTTTTCTGTGATTCAGGATAGCCACTCCTCTCTATATCCAAGACTTCCATAGGCATATATGCTGAATGTTCACTGCAAAAGTGATCCTGAGTTTTGCACTGTGCATCACAGGACTCTTAGGAAAACCTACATTTGGCTATAAAGTGCTATGTGTAGCTATAACACTGTATATTTGAATAGTTCTTTATTTCACCGCAAGCAGCTGTCAATTATATAAAAGAGAAGATTTTACAAGGTCTGCACTCTACTAGCAGCAACAAGATAAAACAAATCCATTGAGCTGTGCCATCTCCCTAAAGGCCAATGTAGCAAGTGAAATGAAAAGAGCTCATGAGGGCATGGCAATTCGGAGTGAAGACACGTACAACTGCTTGAAGAATCTGAACTCTGTGAGCCACGATCCCGTGCATCCTTGTCTGAAGCAATCTGCCGAGTGATGATCACATCTATGAAGTTAGCAGCAGTAATGGTGGTCTTTCCACGAGTCCTTAACTCTTCCTCGTACCGGGATTTAGGTGGAGGCCCTTTGTCTTTACCAGCCTCTGAATAAACTACCGATGAAGATGGACCCTGGGACTTGCCACTGGAAAAAGCTGCTGACGTGTACGGGCACTGAACAGACCTCTTTTCTGCTTCAGTTGTTTTCTGCTCCATCTGTTGCTGCTGTTCACTAACTCCTGCTGACCTGCGCCCCATATTCTCTTCTATTCTGGTTCCTTCGTGCTTGTGCTCTTTGGCTTTGACAACTTCCATCTGAGGAGCAGAGGCTGCAGCATCCACTAATGCAGCTAGGGCATCAGCAGCGGTGTTGTAACGGGAAGCAGGTAGCCCTTGAGTTATGGAGGGGGCTCCAGGCGTGAGCTGCCTGTGAGCAAATACAAAAAAAAATCACTTGCATTAGAGCACAGGACAGCAATTCAGTGACTGCAGCTGGCTTTCCAGGCATCCCACAAAATCCAGCTTTTGTGATGCTAACATCTATCCATTAAGTATGAATAGAATTACAGACACTATCATTTCCTATAGGCCAAAGACCTAGCAGAGGATGGTAACATCTTATCTCTACCCTTTTTGTGCAAATTAAATAAGATTAGTAACAAGCTTAATCTCTGAACATATTTCTTTGTAACAGGAGTTACATACACATATTTCTTTGTAACATACATGATGCGTAGCTGAGCAGAAGGATCCAGAGGGGTAATTACACTTGTCCCATTGGTTCCTTGGAAAATACTGGGCCTTTGCTGTAGCATGTTCTCTTGGGTTCTAACCGAAGGAGAAGGTGAACGAACATATCCGTGACTGCCAGGTCTACCAGGCTGCTCTGTACCTTAAGCATGTGGAGAAAGTTAGTGAGGGGGAGGAAATATACAGCCCCCTGTAACTTGTAGCAAGTGTGTAACGATGCACAACCAACTATCATTTCTGCCGCACCTTTTTTCACGCATATGTTGGGATCAGCACAGACAACATTTAAAGCCTTCTAAAGAACAGCAGCCTAGAACCTACATTGCACCAAGCAAAATCCAGTTATGACAGGGACTGCCCTTGGTAGATTCTGCAGTTTTGGAAATTGAGTCATTACATTTTGTATAAACAAGACTGATGCCGTCTTGCAATGTACACTCACCTGGCCGAAGGTAGTGCTCGGTGGGAACTGCAGCTATTCTTTCCCTCTCTCGGTCTCTCTCCCGCTCCCGTTCACGTTCCCTCTCCCGCTCCTTCTCCCGTTCCCTCTCCCGCTCTCTCTCAGCACTGACAGCTGCAGAAGCAGCCAAATGTGTAGGGTGTCCTGTAAGACATGTAGGAAACGAAATGCTTCACCCAACAATATGCGTAAGATAAGCACCAAAAAGCTCAGTGGTGTACATTACTTGACACATGCTTGCTGCAAGTAGAAGCCACGAAAGTATTTATAAATGCCCCAAAAAACATTGATTCCATTGAGAACTGCACACTGGACTATGACAGCTGTCCCCTAAAATTCACTGACACAGGAGGGGCTGTGAAACAAACTTTCCCAAATTGCTGCATGGCCTTACTACACGGTGTTAGGAGTGATGCAGCTGGCAGATAACAGAAGCCAAATTCCACCCTTGAAGATAAATTAATGAGTTTATGTATTAGATGACAGAATTTGGTCCACTGTATTTAACAAAGAACATCAAATATTTTGTTTTCTACTTGTTTGCGCTTATTCAAGCTTTTAGCAGATCTATACGAAACCTATCACCAAATCCTAACTTGGGTACACATTTGGCAGCTACTGAAATGATAAAGTTAACAACCATCTCTTTTATCACACTAAGGGAACGACACAGGGGTTAGGTACTGGAATGGCAGCAAGACACTTACTTAAGGATTACTGGATAGAGAGGACTTCTTGTCGTTTAGGGATAAAACTGAAGAGTCAGGGCTCTTACCTGGTGACATAGATGCAGGGTTGTACGGCCGTGGAGGGAAAGTGAGCTGGGTGCCAGGGATATAAGTGATTCTCTCCATAGGAGGGGTACTTGTTCCTCCTGGATGAGGGACTAAGATAGTGGGAGCCATATTGTTCAGGTCAATAATTCCTGTTCAGAAGTTATAATGGAATTAGCATATAGTCCCTAATCTCAACAATTAAAAATTACATATGCATTAAGGCTTTCTGTGTTTGTTCACATAGAGTTTTGCTTTGCACAGGCACAGACCACTTTTAAAACACCCATTTATGCGTCAAATGCCACCCTTCCAAAACATGTTCCATAGAAAGTCTGGAGGAGGCAGACATACCTCTGGCTCCTGCATATGGGAGAGCTAAAGTTTGCTCTCTTGGAGAAAGTCCTCTGGTTACATCAGGACGTAAATTTACTTGCATCTGCTGTGAAGTAATGTAGTCATTTAGGATTGTCTGCCGTGTGTTCTCCATTGCATAAAGCTGATACTGACTTGGGTAACCAGGGGTAGGTGAAAGCTGCCTTTGGAACAGATATGCAGCAGCAGCTGAAGAGGAGGGAAAAAGATAAAAAAAAAAGTTTAGTGAGGTGGAGGAAGAATTTGAAATTCATAGTTTTAAAATATTTCTTAAGCTTCAATAAGGTTTGCCAATCCTCCAGCATCAGCTTTGGCAAAATCAAAACTACTGTTTTCAATGCCAATGTTCCTTTGAGAACATGCAATTTTCTCTTTTCAGTGAATCCTAAGGGCAAAACAAGCACAGTCTGGTAGTCTTTGAATTAGAGTGTTTCACTCACAAAACCCTGTTGGGTGGTGGTCCTCCCCAGGCTTTCATTGCTCAGGGTATATGTTTTTCTTAGATGCTTGCCAGTCTTTTCACAAGTTTACTTAAAAATATCGTTTGAAAATCTCCCATTTTTGACAACCAGAAAAGAGAGAATTTGACAGCTTTTTAGAAGGTCTTTAGAAGGGAAAGAAAAAACCTTTTATTTAAACGGAGAGGAAAAAAATGTAGTATTAACCTAGGACTATTAAAAAAAATTAAAAAACAGAAAAGCTCCATTAGCAGGATGTTGGGCAGAAGGTATCGTTCACGATAAAGAAAACATTAGTCGTGGCTCCACTGACCTTTGCTTTTAATGAACAAGTTTTTCTGTACATTTCTGAAGACCATAGTACTGAAAGCTAAAAACAACAAAAAAACACATTTACCAGGATCCAGCGCCCTGTGAAATGGCATTGATGAATCTAAATGAGGGGGGAGATGGCTCCTGTAGACTTCTGGAGTAGATCCTCTATGATGGGAGTCAAAGGGACTGTGAGTTACTACAGGATCAACCCCTGGGACTGGAGATTTTGCTGGTACGCTCTCTCTCTGAGTCGGTGTAAGTGTGGTTTTCCTTTCGTGATTAGCAGGCTTCCCAGAAGACACTCCAGCTAGAGGGGAAGGAAAAAACCCACACACAATTATAAGAAATATACTCCTGATAGCTGGTGAAGCTGTAAAATGTAAATTAATGCAAAAAGGGATCAGAAGCTGATGACATACTGCAGACTCCGGCAAAGCTGCACATCAGTCAGAAAACACACCTGAAACAATGTGTGGAAACCGAATCTAGTGCTACGTTCAGAAGAACGTTATTTGGTGACCTTTCATATTAACATACTAGCTCCATCATCCAGATACTTTGGTTCCTTAAGTGAATAAATGACTATTATCTATATCCTAAAAACCCCACACTTCCTGAAGAGACACCTTTGACATGACCCAGTATAAAGTACGAGTTGAAACTGAATTACCTCCTACCTCTAAGAAAGCCTGTTTAGCTTGGGCAAAAGTTTTGTGGTAGCAATTTGAACTGAGGTGGAATTCTGAACAGTCCACCCTGAGCAGTCTTAATCTGTCTGATGCCTGCAGATAAACAAAAGACCTCAGGCTCTCACCCTAAGAGTTACCAAAATTCAACTGACATAGAAAGAATGGGCTGACTTGACAAAACAAATGCCTGTTAAATAACTTGATTACCACTCAAAATGGTTCTTTAACAAACAATTACTCAGTGGTGTAAATGTTCTTCGAGATGTGCTGCTCATATTTTTTCAAGTTAGGTGTGCGTGCACCACATGCACGACTGTCAAAGTTTTACCTGAACTGCTACCCGTCAGGTCGGCTGTGGAGCACCCTGGAGCGGCACTGGTGCGGAGCCCTATATATGTCCCTGCTGACCACTCCGCAGTTCCTTCTTGATGGTTCTTCCAAAAGTGGAGAAGGAGTGTGGGTTCTGAATAGGTATGAGCAACACATCACGAAGAACAGTTACAACAGCGAGTAACTATTTTTGATTTTTCGAGTGTTTACTCATATCCATTCAGGTTAGGTGACTCACAAGCCAAACCCAGGAGGATGGGTTAGGAGTCAACACATGGCTAACTCAAGAAAGGCAGCCCCGAAGATTGCGTCCTGTCTAGGATATTGCATAAAGTGTAGGGAGGCGTAAAAGTGTGTACAGCAGACTATGTCACAGCTCCACAGATTTTCTGGAGAGGCACATGAGCCAGGCAAGCAGCTGAACAGACCTGAGCTTGTGTGGAGCATGCTGTAACAGGCAGTGGGGTAACCTTAGCAAGGTCATAACACATCTGCATACAGGACATGACCCAGGAAGAGACGTGCTGCGATGAAACTGGAAGTCCCTTTATTGTTATTTGATCAGCAATGGCCACAAAGAGCTGTGACATCTTGCAGAAGGGCTTGGGCTGCCTGCCTCACATCAACAGAGTGCAGCTGCTGCTCCTGCGGGGAGCTGAGAGGTTTAGGACAGGAAACAAGAAGGAAAATGTCCTGGTCAGTACAGAAGCCAGAGACCATTTTCAGCAGGAAAGCTGGGCGGGGCAGAATTGAACCTTGTTCTTGTGGCACACCTTATATGAGGGCTCCGACATGAGGGCCTGGAGCTCAGACACCCTTTTGGCAGAGGTGATGGCCACCAGAAAGGCCACTTTTCAAGGAGAGATAGAGAAGGGGACATGTAGCCAAAGGTTCCAAGGGGGCAGGGGAGGAGAGGCATAAGCACCTGGAGCAATAGGTTAAGGTCTCAGGCCAGAAGCAGCCAGCAGGCTGGTGGGTGAAGGCAGTCCATGCTCCTGAGAAAGCACCCTACCATGGAGTGTGTGAAAACAGGGTGCCAGCCCTCCCCCAGATGAAGGCCCAGATGGTCATCAGGTGGACCTTAAGGGAAGCAGCAGCAAGACCATGCTGTTTCAGGGAAACAAGGTAGTCCAGCACCTGCAGGACAGAGGTAGATATGGATATGAGGTCGTGCTGATGATACCAGCAGGAGAAGTGTGTCCAATTAGCCCAGTACATGTGCTGCATAGGTGGCGTGGGGCTGCTGAGGAGGACCTGCCACACATGCTCTGAGCATGCCTGCTCAATAGGGTTTAACCATGAAGTTGCCATGCCCTGAAGTGAAGGGAGTGACAGTCTGGGTAACAGTGGCAGAGGCAATTGTGGTCCTGCATGACAACATTTGGAAGCAGGAGAAGCCACATGGGTGGAAACACAGAGCACCATCAGTGTGGGGTACCAGCGCTGCTGAGCATAAGCCGTGATATTTAAACGTCCTCCCTGTCTCTGCCAACCTTGAGGAGCATCTTATGCATGGAGGGGAACAACAGGAAGGCATAAGCTGTCCAGAGTTCCAAGATATCAGGAATGCATCCACTAAGGAGCTGGGGCTGAGGCACTGGAAGAAGCAGATTTAAGGACACTTGTGGTTGCTCCAGGATGCAAAGAGATCCAGGCAGGGAAAGCCCCTCTTTTGGGAGACAGAGTGGAGGATATGCATGTGGCCTGACCACTCATGAGGAAGGAGCCAGTGACTGAGGCCATCTGCCAGCTGGTTCTGGACCCCCAAGAGATAGGACACCTCTGGGGGGATAGAGCACCCTATCCCCTGCAGCAGATTTGAGTCAGAGCCCCACTTGCCCCATGGTAGCAGAGACTGGGACACTGCTGTGGGGCTGGGGTTGGAGCTCTGTGGCAGCCCCTGGGAGCCTAGGCTGGGACCAGAGTCCCACAGAGGGAGGCTGGGGCTGTAGCAGTCCCAGAGTGCATGGCTGTCTGCATGCAGAAGTCCTGCATCTTCCCTCGTCCAGCAAATTTTCTTGTTCTGGACCTATCAGATCCCGAGGATGCTGGATAACCTGTATAATGCTGACTTTACACAGTGGTGTTATTAAGTTCAGAGATGTTCAGTCCCTTGGACTCAACAACATTATAAAGGCAAAAAGGGTCACTAAGGGAAATACAACCTTTCCTGTAGTGAACAAAGAACAGTAATCATGAGGCACATTCTCAGTGCTTGAGGCCCATGATTGAAACTGTGGGGTGGTCACAAAACCAGTGTGAACAGAAAGAAATTCAATCATGAAAACCAATTAATGTTGAGATTTCTAGAACATTCCTGTACACGACTTGCAAACTAAATCAAACAGAACTGTGACAGTATGAACAGTAAACGTTCTATAACTAAATTCAATAATCTAACATATCTTTTTAAAAAAGCAAATGTCCTTGTATGCTTTATCCAAATGGTACTCAAGCTAAAGAAATTAAGTTAGTTATGATTTGCAAGGTCAGCTGATATGGGGCAAAGAAGGATGTCCTACCTTCAGTAACTCTGTTCATCATAGGTGAACTCCTGGACATAGGGCTTTGATAATTCACAGGTGTCCTCCTTGCATTGGTGTCATCATAAATCCCAGGGCTCAATTGTGATTTGGGAGTTTCATGAAGAGTTGACCTGAGGACAGAGGTGCCAGAGCTGACCACTGATGTATGACGAGAACGTACAACCTCCCCAGTCTTCACATCTTCGTATTTTGCTCGTTCTACCACCTTCACATTTTCTGGTACCATTTCCAGCTGAGGCATTCCACGGGGCAGCTTACTTGGTCCAGTGATTAAGGATTTTACATTGTGTTTGATTGCTGACTGGCCGGAGTTGCTTTCATATTTTATGGGTGTACCCTAGAGAGGAGCAAAAGACCGTCAGCAGCTAAGGTCATCCTGCCAACTTTTCCCTGCTGCTATGAGATCAGATTGTAATTTGTTCATCTTTGTGTTACATATTTGTATGAATTTTATGCCACGTGAAGTAACTGGATCTTGAACAGAGATCTTGTACTTGATATAACTTACATACACTGTCCAGCACTCTTGACAAAATGATACATAAACCTAAGATTTTTACCAATGGATGGCAAGAATGTTTTCAAACTTCATTAAAAATACCCGAGCCTCTTTTTGGTCAACAAGACGTGTATTTCTTAACTGCAACCAACACCCTGTATAGAAGTTCTGTATCAAGAGTATCAAGGCAGCATTAAGAGTCTAGTACTGGGTTTGCATGGGTTACCTGAGAAATGGAGCCTTCCATAATTGGCCTTGCACTTTGTACGATTTCAGGAGTCTTGCGACTTTCTTGGCTTAAAAGGTCTTGTCTTGGGATTTCATGGATGGAGCGGCCCATTTCTTTAATAGTGGTGACTCCATCATATGGCTTTCCCTTGGTTATGGCTCCTTCAAATGTTCGTATGGGAGGAGACTCCCTCTTAATCTGTTTAGGATACTTTAGGCCTTCTTCAAAACTCTCAGCTGTTGCTCTTGGTGTACCTTGTGTAACAAAGGAAAATAAATTGACCAAGTCCCTGGTAAGTTAACAACCACTGGAAGTTTTTTTTTGCTCATTCAGCAAATTGCAAATACCAGTCACAAACTGTAACTCTGACATGCCTCTAAAAATGGATCTAACAAAGCACAGGAAAGACTCCAATGTAGAAAGACTCATGAAATACATACATGTTTTTCAAATGAACTAATTTTACCACTTAAAAACCACAAGGAAACAGCACTGATTGAGTTTTTAAGCCACTAGATGGTACAAGCCTGCATATGCCACCTTCCTTGTGAGATGTTATTTTGATACAGCATCTGAAGATGCAAAATGCTAAATATGATTTTTTGGGTTTCCAAATTTCCTTATGTAAAATAGCTCCCAATTTACCTGTTCTTGCACAAAAACCACAGTTACAATATGTATCAGTAACTCATCAACAGTAAGCTTATGCTTTGACAATCACACATCTTTATAAAACATTAACATAGCTACCATGGTTAGCAACTGGGTCGGGTTAGCAGACTTTTAGAATCAATAGTTTATCAGTCTTTACACCATCAAAAAACTGTACCTTGCATTATAGAGCCAGACAGCACAGTCCTGTCCTTCAGTTCTGCATGAGGGCTGCCTCTAGGCAGTGTACGGCATATTAATCCTAAAAAAGGTTATTTGGATAAATTAGGGAATTAAATACAAGAATATAATAAAGTACACGCTACCTGCCTTGTACTTCCATAGTGTATTATCTGTACTGCAGCTGTGCCTGGAGAACCCCACCCCATTCTGCTAGGCCAGGGGCATCTCAAACTGGGGCATTTCTGAGGTTATTATGGGGATGTTCTGAGATCTCAGCCTCCACACATAAACCCTACTTTGCCTCCAGCAGTAATATTACTGTTAAATATAAAAACCATGGTTTTAATCTGGAGGGGGGAAGGGATGCACCACACTCAGAGGCTTTCTGTGTGAAAGATCATCAACACAAGTTTGAGAACCACTGTGCAGACACTAATCACAGTACAAACTGCTCTCATTTGCTGTGAGTATATGCCCCCACCCCATTACTGTAGAATTTAAACATGTACAAGATCAGCCCAGGGGTGGGGTGGGGGGAATTGTAACACTTCCCAAAACTACAGTAGTTGCTTTTTCAGCACTCTCACTATTTCAAGCCTCCTCATCTGGTGTCGTATAATATTTAAGAGAAACATGAAGCAGAACAACGACTGCTTAAAACAATGTCAGATCCGTTCTATCTTTGAAGATTTAACATGGGGAACATCTACAAGAAGCTGAACTGATGAGCCAAAGACAAATTTTACTTAAACATCAGGATCTCTACAGTACAATTCTGCATAGGCTGTGGAGCAGAAGTGGACCAGAGTGGTCCAAGACCAGCAGTCAGTACCAGTCTTAGCTTCTCTCACTCCAGTTAAAGCTAGCAAGTAAATCTTTTGGGATATAACGTACAATCCTCTTTAAACTGCATTCCTCCATCTCACCAAGAGGTATTCAACTTCTAGGGAACATCTAATTGAGGAGGATGTGGGGGATGGGAAGGCCAAAGAGCTCATGTGACTGGGAGAAGTTTCTTCCACTTGGCTCTATAATGCACAGAGAAATAGTTTTCCCAACCTCTTCTACTCCCAAAAGCCACATAGGAAAGTTAAAGGCTTATGGTTCAGTTTTACCATTGCTATTTTGGTTGGATCATAGTGTAGGAAATCAGTTATTTCACAACAACCTCTGCTGCCCCAAAATCCAGTGATGTTTAGTTATGTAAGTACTGGCAGCTGCACAAGTCTTGGTTAACATCCATCAGGCAAAAGAGAACTTCATACAGGTATTGGTGCACTTGAAACTCTAATGTGGCAAGAAAGTTTGGCAGATTAAAGAATTTGCTAGGTCAGGGAGGGCACACAGGGTCTGAGCGTGGGGTGCTTACCTGCTGCCCCATTCTTGGGAGCATGCATGGCTCTAAATCCCCCACCGCTACGGGAGTGGCAGGGGAAAGCCTCAGGAGCAGCTGGGTGGGGGAAGGGAGGAAGAAGAGGGAACAGCAGCATGCATAGCTGCCTGTCCTTTCCCCCCACATTCTCCCCAACCACCACAGATGTTCCTGGATGAGGAACATCCAGAGCATGGAGGTTCCAAGGTAGTCCTCATGTGCTTCTACTATTTGCTACCACTGTGCTTTAGTAGTTACACGTTATAGCTTCTTAAATAACAATGGCTCCAAAAGGCTTCAATGCGTTGTTTATATCAAGTTACAGTAACTTGATTTTTATATGTAAGTGTCCTTTTCCTTTCAGCTTATCATATATATTGCCTTTTTTGTTTGAGAACTACCCCAATGTAATTGTCATTATGATATATTTAAAATCATTGCTTACCCTCTAATGGTGCAGACACTGGAGACTCCCTCATTGACATTCCTTGTTTTATATTTCCTTCCATTGTATCATAGCTTCTCTTTAAACTGATTTCATGACCAGTCCTTGGACTCCTGGTTCCTTCTCGGACATTCTTAATAGCTGCTCAATTATACAGATGTGTAGTAAGAAAAAGTAAGAGCATAACCAAAACGTGCAATTCATTACACTGTAGAACCTTTTGATAGAGGATACCAAATACTTCTTCTAACAAGGTTTACCTCCTCAATACCATGCTTAATCACATTTGTATGTCTTTATCACTCATCTTTTACTATTTAAATACTGTAGTAATACTTAAGAAAATACTTTAACACTGTAATCCTTTTCTCCCCAACCCCCAGCTAATACACACCCCCACGTTAAAATGTAGGTTTGAATGGGTATCTGTAATTTAGGCATAAAACTCTTTACAAAAACACTGTGTTGTAATTATTTTTAAAAAGCCTGGAAATTCAAAGTTTAGGGCAAATTTAAGGATTTGGATAGCAAGCAATACATAATACATGGGGGTTATATACTCAATGAGGACAAACTAAATATTGAATTGCTCAATCAATGAGGCTGCTGTATTGATCTGGTGAGAGAAAAACATATAATGTATGATCATCATAATTTGTGCACACACACACAATGGAGATAAAATTAAGACCGCCAAGGCAACCTTCACTGACACTTCCTAACTTTCAAGTGCTTGACTTTGCATTCTTAGCATTCTTTATCTTATTGGTCTTTATATGGAATCATATGTAAGGCAACAGAAAAATAACTGATCCCTAACCTATCAAATTGGTAGATTTTAGAAGAAACAGTTGCAATCCTAACTATAGACCATTTGTACAACTCCAAAGTATACTTACTATCATATGATAAGATATGCCCACTCTTGCCTTCATAAATAACATGGCCTTTGGCTGCAGCTTCCTCTCGGCACTTCTCAGGGCTGCTATCTTCTGTAGCCAGTCGGGTGATGGTTCCTTTCAGCAATGCATCAGCAGCAATGCCAGACTGAGACAAAGCTGGTGTACCCTGAAATCAAATTAATTAAGTATAATTCCAAACACAAGCATGCAAGACACTGAAAAGCAGGCAGTATATGTTCAGGCCTATAATCCTGATACCTTTAAACAGGAGTTACAGTTCAAGTATTAGCACTAGTGCTGATTAACATTTTTCACTACCAGATTATGAAGGATTTTTTTAAAAAATGAGAATGGGGAACACTGTGTTTTAGCATTCTTCTGTGAGCTGGAGCTTCTTCTGGTCAAACTACTTGATTTTTGGGGAAATGGAACATTAACTTAGCTATACTATTACCTAATATCATTAGGATGTACTCTATCTTCAAAGACTGCATACTAATATAGCTTGAGACTGAGTATAAAATCGAGAGTTACCGATTCATGAGTTGTTCTATTTGCTCATTAACTGCTCCCTTTGCATGCACAAACCACCATAAAACTAAGAGCAGAAAGTTACTTGTATCTTGGCATTAGAGAAACAAAAGGATTTAAAAATTATGGTAATCTTTGGCTTCTAACAAGATCTGTGCAAGGTTAATTACCAAGATTTATTCTTAATTTTTGCACTGAAAGGATTTTATTCAGCTGTCAGGTAAGGTCTATCTACTAAGTCTTCACTTAGAACTAAAAGAACCGTGATATTTAGCTAAAAAGTTACACATGTATGACAGCTCATTGTCAGAAGTGAAACCCTGACGTTACTGACGTCAATCGTGTTGGAATTTCATTGGAATATTTATATTTGCTGATGCAAAGACATTGCGTTACTTCTAAAATTTAGTACCCGTGTGTGCCAGTCCCACACAATGGAAAGGAAAGAGAAAAAAACCTGAGTAATGGAGCCTCGCAGAGAAGGGATGCTTTCAACAGGAACTTTGTTGGCTGGAGTTCCTCGTGTTATACTTCCTTCTTGTATTGCTGTTGTGGTGCCTGATTCAAAATTAAATCAAAACCAATAAATAGAGCTTCCATCAGTTCAACTGACAGCTAAAACAAATCACTTGCTTAACATAACTGAAAGTTCACCCAAGGTGACAACTGAAAAAGTCAAGCTTTTTTTTTTTTCTTAATTTACTATTGCTATATGTCCATGCATAATAGAAAGATAAGAAATAAAATTAGTTTCCCTGCAGTGTGCCTTTGTCTGTATTTTTATATACCATCATTGTCTGTTTCATCCATGTGTTTTAAAATAAGAAAGTAGAGCTAGTGGCAGGCTTGTTACCTGAAATGTATTTTAACCTGTGGTTTTTAATTTCACAAGTACGTTGATACACTAGTCATTTCAGAGATCATTTGCAAGGCAAACAGACTCAGAATTTAACTTTTATAAGACTGCTCAAAATAAATGCTTTTCATAAGACTTGTGCACTCAGAGAACAGTATATAGGAAGCCTGGACACATTGCCTTGAAAAGGCCAAAGAATATTTAGTGACTCATGAGAGAGTTGATGGCAAGTCAAGTAGTCAGGACTATAAAAATTAACTGACTCATTTCCATCAGACTTGACGAACTAAAATTCATTACTCAACACATGACTATATCTTTACCTCGGACAACACCTTCATGCTGTGCCCTGACCAAAAGGCCCTCAGGCTGGGAATTCTGGCTTCTGGGAGAAAACTCTTCTTGCTTGATGTATGGTATGGAGGCTACTTAGAACACAGACAAAATTAATTTTGCACTGTTAATGCACAAAGTTTATGAACAATGCTTATGTTGTGGTTGGTTTTCCTACCAGGTTTGACAGATTCCTGTTGCCTCGGCAACCCAAGAGATATAGATCCCACAGACGGCTTTGCTGGTTCTTGACCATAAGCAGCTTGACTATGGGATGTTAAGTAGGTTCCAGGTGTTCCCTACAACAATAAGTCACTTTGCTAAATTTTATTTTTTGGGTAATGAATATTGAATTACGACAGCATATTAACATTACATACTGTTTTAATTATTTAAATGGAAATAAGTGATGAGCTAACCAAAATATTTTGTATTGCTATGTAATTAGAACCTGGACAACGTGACGATACACAATACCTTTTGCAGCATTAAGAAGAAATTAACAGGAATAACTAAGCAAACTCAGCTGGAAAGCAGATACAGAATGTTCTTCTACTCCCACAGCTTACCCAGGATGCTCCTGGCTGCTAAAGTTTGGGACTGGGGTGGGAAGGGGTTCAGTTTCAGTAATTAGTTTAATTGCCAACTGTCACACTACAGACAGTATGAAAACAAATGGTATTAACTCCATTCTGCTAATAGAAGTCACTCACTTTTAGTTTTGTACTGCTCAGATGTTAAACCACATTTAGCACTGGTTTATCTATAAATGAGCACATGCGCTCATTTTCTATGCAGAAAGCTGCCTCTTGTCTTAAAATATTATAGCGAGAGTGGCCAAATACAGTCTGCAGAGTTCTACAGTGCAGAATACCACAGCTCTCATCTTCAGTTCTCATGTTCAACCAAAGGAGATTATAGGTCCCAGGCAAAGACAAGGGCTACAAATCTGCTCCATTTTACGAAAGGTAACTGAAGTCCTTGGGTTTCTAGTAGGTTGCCCATGCGGCTCTTGGTAGAAAAATCAATATCAGGCTTGGGAAATGAAGTTGGGCTCCGATAACAGCAGAAGAACATAATAAACTTACAAATTGCTGCTGAGTAACATTCTCTTACTTGTGAGATTGAGCCTCCCATAATGAATGATGGTTTTTCTGATGGCATAGTAGTTTTGGAGGATGGAATGAGTGGAGGTGGTGGTCTGGTTGGCCGAGTTGTTGGGAGCCGGACCCCTTCAGGTATATTGGTTATTACTTGATGAGGAGCAGGCTGGAGAACTTTAAAACGAAAAAAGAAAAGAAAAGAACAGAAAAAGAAAAAGAAAAACTTTGTTAAACAATATACCCTATTTTTGGTACTATTATTCACTACATAAACAACTGAAAAATAGAAATAAGCGTAATCTTGCTGCATACAAGAAGAACGGCTTAGTAGTATGTCCTAAAATATTCTAGATGGGATTTTTCCTCTGCAATGTTTCGTGGTATATATAGGTAAATTTAGTGGAAATTGAACTTGTCAAAGTATAAAAATAAATGGTAATTTCTATATTTTAAAACAACCTTTGAAAATTTAAAATTTCAAGCAAAATGGACCAAGTTTTCATCTTGAAAATATTTTCTCCCCACAATAATTCTTATTGTTAATACTTGATTAGAGTTGGGTTTCATTTAATTTAGTTGTCCCTTAGTATGTCCTCTATTACAGTCTGATGACATACTCTGGGGAAAAATGTGATAATGAAAGTTGCACATTCCTGGATTGTGGATTATTTTCCTGTAGTTGACAAAATAGCCAGAGCCTACTAAAGAGCACTAATGAACATTACAACAGGTTTTACTTTGCTTTTTCCTTCCCCCATTCTTATCATATTGGATAATTACTTTTGTAAGTGAGATGAAAATCCTCATGTGTCATTTCAGCTCTGTGCTGGAGCTTGAATAAATTTCAAAAATCCTATACTATAAAGAATTCACATTTGGCTGGTAAAATACACATATTAGAAAAGAGAAGCAGCTGATGCAAAATGAAAACACGAGTGCACTCATTCCCTATGACTGGGGAATCCCAAAGGAAGTCTATTTACAAACATTCCCAGTCATCAGGGCAGATAAGCCTTTAAAGAAAGTTTAACAGCACATCGAATCAAGGAAGACCAACCTATAAAGGTCGACTGCCAATGGCCACTATGCAAAATGGATAACATTTACCTGGTGGGACACTATAGCGAGCTGCATTCGTATCAGGCTGTGGAGAGGCTTTACTGACTTCTCTTGGAGACAGCCTGTACGGTGAGGCTGACCTTGCTGCTGTGTTTTGCACCTGTGCTTCCTGCTCTATTGCTCGCTTGACCTCAACGTAAGGCATATAAGCAACTGATTTTCCTATAAAAGTTAAGGTTATCAGAATGAGAAAACCTCCTACATCAAAACAGTGTGAAAGGAACTGGATCACAACAGCCATTTGACAGAACATCTAATCTAAAGTCAACCTTCAATTCCAACAGCATTTTTAAGACCACATAAGTAAAGAGTGCACTGATGCACACGAAAGACTTCACAGCTAGCAACTATGGGCCTTCTTCCCTTCCTGGAATGAAAGACGCTTCCAGATGAGTTTCCCTTCACCACCAAGATATTTGCAGGGGTTCAAGATAAATAAATGCCTTTGGATCAGAAATTACTGACTTACTTCAAACAGCTTTGCATATTAAAGCCCGAGTGTAATGATTCTTGCACCAGCTTTTTGGCATTCCTAGAAACTGAGTATGACATTTCCTTGTAGCCTTTCAGGGTTTCCAGATTCAGATTTAAAAGTTGAACGTATATAAATAGAGCTGAATATCACTGAATAACTGACCTTGGCAAAACTTATAATTCTAAATTACATAAGTTTATTACTGGAACAAAAAATACCTCGTTAAAAACTGTCATGTTATGCGCATTTTTTCTATTAGAGAAATAAAAGCTAAAAGGAAGGCTCACTCTCTTCCCTCCTTCAATATGTATCAATAAAATTAACCAGTTTGTACTTTATAATGCAAATGTTCACAGATATAGGCAAAACTTTCCAGTGTAATTACATTAAAAACAAAGAGTACTGGTGTAACAAGTAATTTAAGAAAGGTTTAGAAGAGAAGCTTTAAACTTTTGGTTTTAAACAATATTTATTTCTAAATCCTGCCAGTAAGATTTAAGAGTAAATATTGTTTTAGACAGAAGAAGCTTCACTAATATTGATTCCCATACTTGTGTCTACCAGTTAATGGGTACTTTTACTTAATTTCAGAGTAGTTCTATAGGGTCAAAGGCTTGAGGTTTCATAATATAAACAATGATCAGGAAAAAGGGAGAAAATTTTGCTCTAGAAATAAGGGAATTAAGATCAAGATTTTCCTGCATTTTAGAACCTCAATTGTATTCACAAATATAAGGGGCATGTGAAAGGATAATTCAAGAATTCCTGATTATGAATTAGAATCAGCCTAACATAGTGAGCAAGCACACTTTAACCTCAGTACACAGTATCAATCATAATGGAGGGGGGAAAAAAAAATTTACCATTACGTGTCACAGGTTAGTCCACTCTGGATTGTCACTAAATCTGTGTAATTACATACCCTTCAATACATGCATCCTGTGTATAATAACTTGTAAACCTATACTGCAAAAGTTTAAAATAGAATCTGTGGGTTGTCTCCAATGCACTGAATATAGTGGAGAAATCCCAGCTGCAGTATAGAGATGCTTGAAAAGACAGTCTAATGTTCTGAGTTTAAATCTTACATTATTTAGGACTCATACATTTTATCAAGTTCTTCTCAGCTTTTTTGCTGGCACCCAGAAATACCTTGAATTTTACTGGCAGGGAACTTCATCCTCAAACTTTCTAACACTTCACAGTAAGCTATGGCCTGTGCAAAATATTATTCAAATAAATGCTATTTTAGATAAGCAGAATTTGCAATAGCAACCACAAGTCCTTCCAGCACTTCTAAAAGAAAAAAAAATCCCCAAAATAGTTCTCTTCCAATCACAACAGTTAGAAGAGAGCTTGTACAGAATTGGTACACCACTATTTAAAATAGCTGGCCTTCTCAAAAACATCAATTTTTTTTTCTCCTTTGGCAAAAATATAAAGTTTGTTGAGATAAGGTAATTTAAAACTGCACTGTATGCTGAAAACTCAAAATGGTTTTCCCCCCAAAAAAAAAAGATGGCTCATCGTGTTAATTGCTGGTTACATCACGTGTCAGACATTTCACAGCATTTGTTCTCACAACAAAAGCAGTAATGAGTCTGTCCATTCCAAGGTATCCTATATCAGTGGTTGTTAGCCTTTCCAGAATAGTGTACCCTTGCTGGAGTCTGGTTTGTCTTCCATACCATCAAGTTTCACCTCACATAACTACTTGGTTACAAAAATGGGACACAAAAATACAAAATTTTTAGCACTTACTAAAAAATTTCTTACATTCTCATTTTTATGATATGATTATAAAATAATCAACTGGAATATAAATATTGTACTTACATTTCTGTGTATAGTATATAGAGCAATATAAACAAGTCACTGTAAGACATTTTAGTTCATACTAACTTCGCTAGTGTTGTAAAACTATGCAAATATCTAGATGAGTTGATGTACCCCTGAATGACCTCTGAGTACTCCCACAATTGAGAATCACTGACCAAAACAGTTTTAAATTTGTTAACATTCTGAAGGAAGTCTTTGTTCAAAAGAACTCAGTGGACTGAAAAGCACGCCTCTTTCATCAACAGAAATTGGGTTTAAAAGATGTGCCCTCACCCATCTTGTCTCTCTTTCATTCTGAATAGGTTAGCACAAGAACCTTGATTTAAAGATCTAAGATGGTCATCTGGGGATGTACAACACCAGAAGAGATTTGATCACTGACTCACAAAACATTCAGGGACCACCACAGGACAGCACCACTGCATCCAACATTTTAATTTCTTGCCTTGCCACAGTACTAGGTTCTTAATACACTCATTCTTAAGTAGAGAAGGGCTTCCAACAGGTTGCCTTTTTCTCCTCACACAAACTACATAACATGACCACAACTCTATAGACAAGACAGTACAAGATAGCTTGCAATTTGCTTGCTAGTTACAGCATGAAACTCATTCCATGACATTGATGATCAACATACACAGAGATGAAACCTTAGAAGAGGGTCCAGTAGATTCCAGTAACTGATTCTTGTAGTTTATCCCAGGAGTTGACCTGTGTTTCAATATATAGGATTGCTTAATTCTTGAATTTTCAAAAATACACTTTGCTTACCTTCCCACTCAATACTAGGGCTCTTGGAGGTGCCACATGGGCTTGCAGAACTTCTGTACTCCATATCTATATGTTCCTGTCTCTGGCGCTGCTCTTCCAGCAATGTTGATTCATGCATAGCTTTAATGTGCCGCTGATAGAGAGCGTAACCACTCATGGGTGTTCCAATAGGTACATTACATGGGCTACAAGAGACCTAAAATAGGAGAAAACAAGTATGCCATCATAGCTATGTATTACATATTGAATATTTACTGAATTAGCTATTTTTTGCCAAGTGTAACTTATCTGGAGTGGGGGGGGGGGTGTCACATCAAAGACTGAATCTACTTCTATGTATTTCAAAGGCAGCATCAGAACTTTTCCAGGCACTTTAAAGCTAACTCTTATGCATTTATTATTGAAATTTAAACTCATTCACAACCTGAAAAGTTGTCAAATCCACTCTGATACGAAGGACGTTTTCATTCATTCATTCTGAAGCTTTAATAGCAAAATGTTACAAAAAAAAAGTATTCTGGTTAGTGCAGATTCTACTCCAAATACCATTAAGAACATACCATAGGTGGTATGACAGCAGCTCGATGGTGAAGTTGTTGCAAGTCCATTTGCCCTTGTTTTATTGTTGAGGATACTAGTATAGATCCAGTGGGGTTCAACAATGAAGGCTTTGAATCCATAGTGAAGATTCTGGAGAAAGAGAGATGGAAAAGCAAGAGAGCAGAAAATTAAAACTGGACAAAATGCATGATCTTGATTTTTTTATGGCTGGCTATAGAACAGACTATCACGGGGAATTCAGGCTATAATTTGCCATGCTGAAGGCAGATTTTTGTCTGGTTTGGGGACATGCCATTAGACCAACATTTCCCTTCACTACACTTGAATAATTAAGACTACTTTCTGAGTGTGCACATACCCTTCTTTCTGAAAGCCCCTTTCCCAACTGAAGTGGATATGACTTGTAGAGTCAAGCAGCACTGCCACTCTAATGACACCAAAAAGCACAATTCAAAAGGACCTGATACCAAGTAGACCATAAAAAACTGGGTTTTAATATCTGAATGACACAATACAACTAAAAATGTTGACATTCAGACAGAGTTGAGTGACTGTTTGTGGTAAAATGAAGAACAGTTTTCCACATTTTGCTGTAGTAATGTGTCTTCCAGTTATGTGAAATGACTTGTGAGAGTGATTTTGCATGTGTACAGGAGCACACTTTAGTAGTTCAAAAGTAACTGAATATCCTTTGTTGCAGACATCCCAAGTATGATTTGTGTTCTCTCTTTCAACAGAAGCTGGCTCAGTAAAACCACGTTATCTCATCCACCTTCTCTCTCAAGGTTAAATTAATGTATTTCTGATAACTGAGTAGTTCAACTCACCTCTGCCTTTCAGGTTCCCCATCAACATCCTCATCTGCACTACAAGTAGCACTGGAATCATTGTCTGAATGGGGCTCTGGTCTTGCTGTAGTAGTCTGCTGAGGCAGGGTAAAGTCCATTTCCTCAGGTTCTGACTTTTCCTTGGGTTTCTCCAAATCTCTCTCTTTGGTATCACTTTCTATTTTCACTTGAATATTTTCTGGTATCCTCATTTCAGCATCTACAGGTTCTGCTTTGGTATGCACTGGAAGGTTGAGCACAGGCTTAACTTCAGCTGGCTGGCTTCTACTGTCCATCTCCATTGGCTCCTCTACCTCAGTATTTATTTCTTCCTTAACCTGGAGCTCAGTGTTCTGATTTTCAGCTGTTTGTGTACTTTGGCCTGCCGAGGAGGGAGATGCGTTAGGCACAGTTTTAATGGCAGATTCCTGTTCTGCTGTTGTCTCAGTGGTTATCCTAGGAGCAGAGCTCTCAGATGTAGCATCTTCACTGGATTTGACAGCTTCCACCGGTGAAGGAGATGGAGCACTCTCTGTATCTGAACTATTTTCAGCACCTGAAAGACATTGCTCTTGCATAAGCGCCCAAAATACAACTAACAAGCTCTGCCTGAATAGTGAACAACTGCTCTGATTACAGCACCCACAAATATACTAAGCATTCTACAGTATAAATAAGAATACAGGCCCCTGCCTCAGAGAAACCATTCACTATCTAATGTCACACCTAATATGTGTTGACTTTTTATGGGAAGCTTCTCCTCACTTGCAAACAGCCCAAGCAACTCATTTACAAACATGACTTACACAGAATTGTTGATACCACAATTTTTTTCCCCAGAACATAATTAAACTTTAGGTATTAGTCAACAGGCTAGACACTTAAAATTTCTTCATTTTAAGAGCTGATACACTTCTAGAATTGGAATCTGCATCCTGTGTTTCAGTAGCTAATGTGAAGTCTGCTAGTGGTTTTCACATAGCAGAGTTGACAAATTTTAGAAAACAATGCAGCGCCTAACAGCTAGTGACAAATTCGGGCTCTCTCTTTATAGGAAGAATTATAAATGAGCCTTATTATTTTGTCTCATTTAAAATAAATACCTTCTATACATCTTTCACTCTAGCCATTGTCCCAGAGAAATAATTTCAGTAAACTGCAATTTTCAACAGTGTTCCCTGAAGCTGAGCATTTGGGCGTCTATCCAGGAGAGATTCAGGTGCTGCCCTGTTGATTAGCAGAGCACTCTCAGTCACCCACAGGAGGCAGTATGTGTTTCTATTTGTGATGCACATCTGCACACTACAAAATTCTCTTCTTTCCAATGCTAAGAGAAGAAACCGTTACTCACTGCTGAAATTGTTCTTTAAGGTGCGTTGCTCACATCTATTCAAGTTAGGTGTGCCCATGTGCCAGAAAGGTCTTCCCTAGCAACTACCAGTTGGGTCAGCTGGGGAGCCCCCTGGTGTGGCGTCTTTGTGGAGTATATACCTAACCCTGCTGACCCAATATCCCTCAGTTCCTTCTTGCTAACCACTCCCAACAGCAGGCCAGGAGGGTGGGTTCAAATACATATAAGCAACACATCTTGCAGAACAACAGTTACATTTTTGACTTCTTCGTGTGCTTGCTCACATCTCTTCAAGTTAGGTGATCCACAATCCAAACCCAGCAGAAGGGGCAGGAGTCTGCCTATGGCTATCTCATGGATAGCAGCCACAAAGGCTGCGTCTCATCTAGATTGCTGCACAATAGCATACTGAAATGTAAGGCATACAGAGGACATTGCAGATTGCCCACCACTGCTATAAATTTATAGCATGTTTTTACAAGGGCAGTTTATGCAGCCATATGCTCTTAATATGATCAAGAATATAAAAATCCTACCTTTCAACTGTGGCCCGCATCAGATATTTCAAGAGAA
The DNA here is from genome assembly GCF_033958435.1 of Carettochelys insculpta. Taxonomy (NCBI): domain Eukaryota; kingdom Metazoa; phylum Chordata; order Testudines; family Carettochelyidae; genus Carettochelys; species Carettochelys insculpta. The sequence goes on from NC_134155.1 coordinate 3,786,426, forward strand.
TGAACAGAACAAGGTAATTTATTCCTGCTGTCCAGTCCCATATTCTCCAAGTTAGAGGATGAGGGATATCCAGAGCATGGGGTTGTGACCCTAACTATTGTGGATAAAAGTCATGGATGTTCTTATTCTCCATGAACTTACCCATTTCTTTTTTGAAGCAAGTTATAATTTTGGCCTTTAAACCATTACATGGCAACAAGTTCCACAGGTTGACTGTATGATGCATGAAGTATTTACATTTGTTTTAAACCTATCGGCTACGTCTACACTAGCCAAAAACTTCGAAATGGCCATTTTGAAGTTTACTAATGAAGTGCTGACATACATATTCAGCGCCTCATTAGCATGCGGGCAGCCGCAGCACTCCAAAATTGACGTGGCTCGCTGCTGCGTGGCTCGTCCAGATGGGGCTCCTTTTCAAAAGGACCCCGGCTACTTCAAAGTCCCCTTATTCCTATCTGCTCATAGAAATAACGGGATTTTGAAGAGCCGGGGCCCTTTCGAAAAGGAGCCCCGTGTGGACAAGCCACGCGGCGGTGAGCAGTGTCAATTTTGAAATGCTGCGACTGCCCGCATGCTAATGAGGCGCTGAATATGTATTTCAGCGCTTCATTAGTAAAGTTCAAAATGGCCATTTCGAAGTTTTTGGCTAGTGTAGACACAGCCTTTGTGTATTAATTTCATTGGCTGACCCTAGTTCTTGTGTTATTTGATGAGGTGAACAACACTTCCCTATTCATGTTCCCCACACCATTCATGATTTTATAGACCTTTTTCATATTGCCCTCTAATCGTCTGTTCTCTAAGATGAACAATCTTTTCAACGTCTCCTCCTCTGGAAGATGCGCCATACATCTGATTGAAGTATTCAAGGTGTGGGTGTATCATGGCTTTATATACTCACATTAAATTTCCTATTTTTCAGTATGATTTACCTTTTCTTAATTATTCTTAAGGGTTTTTTTTTGTTTTGTTTTTTATGGCTGCTGCACATTGAGTGACTGCTTTTGACTTAAGTTTTTCAGATGCATATAGGGTAATCCCACCTGCTAAATATCAACCCTACAGTAAGAGTCTGAAAACTCCACTGGACTATTTTAATTAAACTAAGTGCAACTTTTTGATCATCTTAACTGACAATTTATGTAGGTGATCAAACATCACAAGCGCCGAAAATAGGGTCATTTTAGTGCTAGTAGGAGTCTCTTTCCAAACCAGTTCTAACATTTCAGTAATTACCCTCACTGTCTTCTGGATTCTCTTCTTCATTGGATGCTTCAATATCTTCATCTTCCTGTGCAGAAACAGTTGATGCCACACTTTCACACTGCGATACATCCCGCTCCTCACGAGGCCTCCGTGACGACTATAGCAGAAAGAATTAAGATTTGTTCCCTCTTGAAAAACTTTCATATTCAGTACAGTCTCTCTCCATTTTGTATCTGATTCAGAAGTTAAAAATTGCTCTACTAAGCGACGATGTTTCTTTCTGCCCTGATTTACACTTTGATTTAACTCAGACAATACTGCAGTGGGCCAAAAAGGAATTCAGTATTGCCAAATGCACAAAAGCTTCCAGACACACCCAGAACCAGCAGTTATTTCTCTTAACTCCCACTACTGTGACTGCGCCATAAGCTACACATTTTCCAAAGCTATAAGTACTGGCCTAACTCTGCTCCTAAATAAGTCAAACTACTCCCACTGACACTGACCTAAGATAGACCAGCACCGTTCTATTGAAACCCCATCCTTAGGATATGTCTTCACTACAGGAGAGATCGACACCACTGCAGTTATCTTCTGGCATTTGATTTAGCACATGTGGTAGCGATGTGCTAAATCAAACTCACAGGGCACCCACTTTGGTACTAGTACAGTAGACCCCTGACTTACAAGATTTCAGTTTACACTTTTCTTGCAATAACGCCAGTCGACATCGTGAGTGGCAGGGAGTCGGGAACTAGGTGGCAGCTTGGCTCTTGGCTCCCCTCTGCTTGCAGGAGCCGGGAGTGGCAGGGAACCATGAACCAGGCAGCAGCCTGCCTACCGTGAGTGGTGGGGAGCTGGGAACCAGGTGGTAGCCTGATTCCCAGCTTTCCATCACTTGAAATTGACTGCTGCAGCAGTGCTCATCAGTTTCCTGGCTCCTGCAAGTGGAGAGGAGCCAGGAGCCAGGCTGCTGCCTGGTTCCATGCTCCAACCACTCATGGGAGCGGGGAGCCAGGCGCAGGCAGGACCAGGGGACCCCAGGTAGCAGGGCCCCTCCCCCACTCAGTCCCGACCTGCACAAAATTTGACTTCGGCATGGTTGCCCAGGAATGCAACCTACACATAAGTCAGGCGTCTACTGTACTCTTGCTCCTTGTGAGGAGTAAGGGAAATTGACAGGAGCATTTGGAGTGCCACAGAGATGGTACAGAAGCTCAAATTAAGGTATGTTAGCTCCAGCTACATAATTATTGCAGCTGAAGTGGTATATCTTAATTTGACCTTTCCCTTTAGCGTAGTCCCGGCCTTGGAATTTTACTTTGGCGACATGTGCAGCAACATTTGGTTGCTGATGATTCATTGACTACTCTAACCTATTTGGTACTGTTGGTGTTAACTGCTGTTTCAATCCAAAGACTTTCCTAGTGGTTGCAGCCCCTCTACACTGGCAAGCCTGCAAAACACTTTGGAATACCTCAGGAGGAAATATATTAAATCAAAAATGCAAAATAATATTACTATTGACCTTTACATCTAAAGTGCCCAACACCTCTCAGCTATTTAACTGCAGGGGCAATGAAAAGCAGCGCTGAGTGCTAGAAGGTTTCTGTTGCAGAGCAAAATCAGATGAAATGAAATAAAAAATGGGAGGTTGAAGAAGTTTCTATTGTAAGTCCGTCAATCCCAATTTTCTCCAATTGTTTAGTCAAGTATAATTTACTTACTTTCTGTTTATGCTGTTGAAGGAGGTTGTCTAGATTATGTCTTCTTTTATAGTTGAAGTAGAAGTTTTTACACTGAGCTTCACTTTTAGTTCCAACCATTTTGGCAATTGCTGCCCAGTTGCGACCATGTTCCACTAACCCTGTTTAAATAAAACACAAGCTTACAATTTACCACGATAATCAGGCGAACAAGAAGTCAGGTAAACCACACACAAATTTCACCTTTTAAAAAGGTCTGACAAAGACAGAAGCAAGAAAATGGGGTAAATCACATGGTCCTTAAAACAACGCATTGCAATAACGAACCCAATAGATGGAAAAGCCCTCTACTTCCTAAAGCACAGTAGGATCCCTCTGAATCTATCACCTTCTAAAGTTCTGCTGACATTTGAAAAAGAACCAGTTTTGCTGATATCTGAAATAGAACTAGTCAGCACATTCTTCCCAGGTGCTCATTAGTCAGATTTATCATAGAAAAAGTAAATTAAAAAAATTACCAAGAATTAACTAGTTCTGCTAGAAAGCTATCTGCAAAGTTGCCTCTCCAGATGGCAATGATCAAACAGCCACTGGGATGACATCACCGAGAAACTGACAGTAGCACCAGTACAACACCACAAAAGGTGCAGCCTAAAGGCTTATTTTGGGGAAGCAGTGGTCAACTGGTACAGTAACATTTCACAAAAGTAGTGTTCCTTTTTAATGCTTTGATATTATGAAAATTTCACATTTCCTTCTACTACTGAAACATCATCGTACTAAACCCTAGTTTGTTAAACTTTCATAAGAAAACAGTAAAGTAAAATTTCCTGGCAACAAGACAAATAAAATACCTCTACTTGAAGCTTCCCATGACATATCACACCATTGGTTTACAAGTCTGGTATGTCTCCTTTGGCAGTGCTGATGAATCAAAGGGAGGTGAAAGCTTCATAATATCCTTACTTGAGTAAATGTGTAATATGGCACAAAGAGCAAATGATTCCTTCCCAAATCTCAGTGATCATCCGTCAGATGGAAGCATGAGATTTAACTGTTCTTCTCTGTATCTGTAGCCAGGCAGGCTACCGATTACAAGTTATTGAGTCACAATAGTGGAGTCTAACCTCCTGTGCGAGTGAATGCCATATCTGACCACATGTTCCGAGAAGGGAAATAAAACCCTCTTTGTAGCAGCATACCTGCATCCTTTTAATGTATGCACAAGATATGTCACTTGACTTGCTGCTGTAGTTATCTATCACTTTAAACTTTCCTGAAACTCAAATTATATGCATGATAATATCTTAATATATGAAAATGTTCTGAACTTCTTGCCAAAGTCACTGTAAACTCACATTTCAAGTAAATACCACAAGATAGACTCCTTTATGTAACTTCAACGAAGGGTCCTGTGGCACCTTATAGACTAAACAGAAAAGTTTTGAGCATGAGCTTTCATGAGCATCTGATGAAGTGAGTCTGTGCTCACGAAAGCTCATGCTCAAAACTTTTCTGTTAGTCTATAAGGTGCCACAGGACCCTTCATTGCTGTTATAGATCCAGACTAACACGGCTACCCCTCCGATACTTTACGTAACTTATAATTTATGCAAATTTCAGATGCAGATTTTTCATTCACAGTGCCATAGTTCCACAGCAGATGATCTGTAAAGCCATTTTTATATCATACTGTTGATGGCCACAGCTGTAAACAAACCAACGAGCTTTTCCAATAGACTGGTAAAGCCTACAAAAGCATCTAAAAACATCTAAATCTACACATTTGTTTGGAAGATTGGTTTGCTCTTGCCAAGAAAAAGCTCATTTCAAACACACAATGAAAGGGGATTCCCCCACCTCATTCATTCAGAGTAGCACTACAGAGATTAATTCATAACCAGAAGTGAAACCAAAGCTTCAGAAGGGGTACCTTTTTTAGCAATTTCCATTTCTTCTTCTGTCCAGCGGGAGGTCTCCACAGGCTCTGTAGAAGCTGAAATAGCAAACAGAGTTCCACCAGACAGATGAAAGCCCAGAATACACCCTTTCAGCACTACTCATATATCCCATAATGTATTAATCTGTTTACATTAAGGCCTGTTCAAGCTATTTGGGAGAGCTGTCAAGGAACACGGGAGGAGGGCGGTTGGTTTCTAGCATAAAAAACTAGCAGTGGGAAAGGCATCTTCATGCTTTCATCAGAGCAAGGTATTAAAGACTGGACTTCTCTATAAACCCACATTATGCTCAAAGTATTTATTTGCAGAAAATTCCTATGTAAAGTGGAAGATCACAGAATTTGGCATATCTAGCTATGAATTAACACACATGAACACTGCCAGGGCTTTGTAACAGATGGTCAAGTCTGGTATCTTGTGTGCTGCTTGCCCCCACAACCTCCCTAAAGATAATGTACTCCATTTCTCTTCTACATTAAAGTCTAATACTACATTAGGGAAGATTTAGTTCTTATCATGCAATTCAAAAAAAATACCACCAGTGAGTTTCTCTAACAGAATAAAATATTTTTTTCTCTTATTTACAGGAAACAAAACCTTGATCTTTGATTTAAAACTAGTAAATCAATCAGGCAACATGCATGTCAAGAAGACTAGAGTTCCAAAGGCACAATTAACACAAATCCCTCTGACACAGTTCAAGGTCAAACAACAGAATCCCCACATTCTGATTTTGTGGCTATCTTTATAAACAGTTTCTACTACATGGAAGCAATTTCTACATTTAACCATTATAGAACCCACATAAAAATAGCTCATGGAATATGGTTTATTTCAACCATATTCCATATTAGGTTGTTTTTTTTCCCTGTATTTCTAATGCAGATGCCAGCATGGCTGTGTTTTGTTTACTTCCTTCTTTCTGAATCATCAACAGAAGGAATGTAGTCAGCAGCAAGAGATTGTACCTTGTCTACTGGTATGTGCCACCAACATAATACTTTACAGAATATTCCTTATCTATGTAATGGTTTAAAAAACAAAAATCAACCAGAGAGCCATTCCAGATAATGCAAAATCTGGTAAATAGAATTCTGGGCCTAATGTGCTTGTTAGCTACCCTCAAGGGCTAGGTTCTGCAACTGGATCCAAGTTAATATAATGGCCTGCCTGTGCAAATCCATTTGCTGGCTCTACAACTAACCCTACAAAATAAGAAAAATAGTCTTTACACAGTATGACAATTTCTGGCACTCTCTTACATAGTCTCAGCATCTGACCTAATTTTTATGTTCAGTTCTCACTACAGATACATATTTTTAATAGTTTAATTCTAGTTGATGGTTTTGTATGTCAATAAGTGACAAAATGAAAAACTTCATTGCGTCAAAAATGGATGTGTGTTCCATACAGAAAGAATGATCCATTGATTAAGTGCCTTTCCACCACATGGATTCCAACATTTTATATAAATACTACTCACAAGGTTCTGGTGGGGGAGGAAGAGGTGGTGGTGGCTCTTCAGTAGCAGCAGCAGCAGCATTTGCTGCTGCAGCTTCATTGGTCATTGATCTGGTGATCCTGCCCTTACGACGACCCTGGCTGTTAGCAGTTTTTCTTCCCCTAGGAGCAGCCTGCTCTGTTTCCTCTGGTGCAATTTCTGTTTTGTCCTTCTCTTTGGTGTTCTCTCTGGAGACAAGAAAATATTGAAAAGAAAAGCTTCAAAACAAATATTAATAAAAGAGCACACTTTCTAGGCAGGCACTGATGAAAAAAATCAAATATAAGATCTAAGAGTAAGCTTATTTGCCAATACTGATGGAAACAGTAATTGTTTGTTATGCAATTTAATAGTAAAATTGCGCCCTCACTCTCCCCTGCCCAAAAAAAAAATCAGACTTTATTTAAAAACAAATGACGCTATGTTGTTAATCAAAAAACAAAAGGAAAAAAAAAGTACCATTTCCTTACTGATGGTACCAGGTACTTAATATATTAGCTTTAATAGAATGACCACTTTCATATAGAAACATCAGCACCAGCAGTGTTAATGGGCCACTTCACCTTGAATGATCCCTTGAAATGTATTAACTACTTTTGCTAAACAATCTGTTCCACCTTAATATTTACTGTGACACTCTTGAGTGCATTTCCAGACCTAAAGAAGAGCTCCATGTAAAGAAATTACCTAGCATACAGGCTCTCTCGTGCCCTGGGACCTACATGGCTATAACACTGTATATACCAGCAGCAATCACAGTAAACTGAAACAACAAACTTGAGACTGGCAAGAAAAATTCCTCCCAAACACCAGGGACTTTCCATTGATCTCACTGGTCCGAAGAATCTGAGAGAAACAGATATGCCACGGACCAATTATTTATGCATTCAGTAACAAACTCTGAATAAGGAAATTATATAGTGCAATCGACTATGAGGTTTATTGCTTCCATTTAATTCTAGTTCCCAACACCTTTGGCCCTTCTCTGTCTCAAGAGACAGTGGTTAGCAGCAGCGATGAGGATCTATGGGCAGTGTTTGGGTCTGCAGCCACTCTCATGGCTTATCTGTCCAACATTGGATTTGCACAGTCAACTGCAAAAACCGCACGTCAATCTATTTCCGAATTCTTGAGTCTGAGCGCTTTTCCTTTTAAGACAAAATTCTTTTGCTTGGCTTGCACATACACTATCAAAGGATGATGTTTTCTGTTGTAGCAGTCGTCACTAGGTGTTTCGATCTGATGATGCAGATTCCCAGGATTTTGGATTGATGTTGAGTCTTTTCATGGTGTTTTTGCACATATCCTTCAATCTTAGCTTTGGTCTTCCTCTTGTTCTCAACTCACATGACAGTTCACCAAAGAAGATTTCTTTGGGAAGACATCTGTCATCCATTCTTCTCACATGACCAAGCCAACGTAGTCTTTTGCTGTTCAGGTTCGCTGAGAGGCTGGTTATGCCAGATCTTGACTGGACACCTGCATTTGAAACTTCATCTTGCCAATTGATATTCATAATCCTGAGGAGGCAGTGCAGATGGAAGCTGTTCAATTTTTTCTCCTGGTTTGAGTAGGTGGTCCATGCCTCAGAAACATATAGCAAGTACTCAATACACATGCCTGGTAGATTAGTATCTTTGTTTTCACTGTCAGATTAGGATTGTTCCATGCACGTTTTGTAAGTCTCCCAAGAATAGTAGCTGCCTTCCTGACTGTGATGTTCAGTTCTTAGTCCACGGATAGGTTTGTGGGAACAGTAGATTCAAGATAACAGAATTGTTGAACCACATCTAATGGGCTGTTATCCAGAATGCCACTGGGTCACTGAGGTATACCTTGAGTGAATACAACAGTATTCTTCATGCTTATGTTAAAGAAAAACAACTTGCAGGCTCTGGACAGAGAAGCCACAAAATCTAGTGAAGCGCAACCCCATTTTAAAAAGCAAATGAAACAGTTCACTCTCTTTACACATACTCACTTAGATTCCTCCTTCTCATCCTTTTCTTCTTCATCTTTCTTTTCTTCCTCTTTTTTCTCTGTTTTTTCTGCTTTCTCCTCTTCTACCTTTTCTTCTACTTTTTCTTCTTGTGAAGGACGTGCAATTTGCTGCTGAAATGAAACAATGACACAGTTAGGCTATAAAAAATACTGAACTGGGTAAAGGAGGTGCATTTTTATCACAATTGTATTAACATTGTCCATGTTATTGAAATAAGTTATCAATACATTAGAATTTACCAAAAATTTAGAAGCTGGGCTTGGATTACAGAGGTTTTAAAACAATAGAGACATCTGCAAATTAAAAACAAAGAAATGTTTTGGCAGACCAGTTGGCATGAAACTGCCTGTAGCTTTGAAGTTTGTTTTACCCACCCCATCTTGAATATTTTTCCTCAGTCCTTCTCAATAAGTAACTTTGTTTTGCTTAAAAATGGTTTTCAGTAATTTTGGTTTGGGAACTTACTGCCTTTTATTTTGTAGATTCCATGGATGTACTGCCTTCATCAGTAGAAGTAGTACAGTGATCATGAAGACACAGTACAGGCACATTACTCTTTCGGCTATCTTCACAAACAAGTCTATATGTCCTACCCCACGCAACATAATACGTAATGTTTTACACTGAACACACCACTATGGGTCTCCAACATATGAAGTTTGAAAATTAACAGCTGTAACAAGTTTTAAAATAGCATTCTGGTGACATCTAACCACAAATCTTTAAAAATATATTTCAAGAGTAGCAATATTAACTTGTTCTATTTTAAAATAGTAATACACAACTACCACTAGTGTTCCCTGTGCACTTGTGTGGCTACCCAGGAGAGATTCAAATGCTGCTCAGCTGATTAGCAAACTGCCCACAGCTAGGTTTTTTTTTCTACTAGTGGTGCAGATGCATCAGTGCACATAATTATTTCACACAAGGATGAAAAGATAGAGGGAACACTGTCTACCACCATTAACATTATGTACTGCTCTAACCCTCCTAGAAGTAATCAGCACTATTACGTACTGTATTAGGAACTTCGTATTTCACTAAATTGCTTTAAGCAGCTGGGGAGGAAAAAGTATAGTTTATAACTCAAGATCTTTACTAGATTTCTCAATGACACAAAAAACAAAGTTTACAATCATGGAGTGTTGACAAAGAAAAATAGTTTGCAAAAATCAGAGTAATTACAAAACAGGCTCCTCTACCCTCAAAAGAACTGGTAAAAATAGTATTTTTATGCAGCCCTAAATTAACAGTATTTCTAGTCTTATCTTTGTCTAGAAGCCTGGGTAAGTATTTGCTTCTACCAAGGTAGTATGATGCCACTAGCACCAACCACCAGTAATACACTCTATGCAAACCAGTATCCTATTTGTTATCCTTTTTGAGCAATCACACATGCAAGAATTTGGTGTGTACTAATTCTCAAATATAGCTATAGTTGACATTTACTGAGCAGGGAAAACTTAATATACTGTTTCAGTACTCTGTTAGGATTACTACACATAAAACGCTACCTAGAAATTAAACTGTGCTGCTTCTTACTAACTCAATTGTATCTGTAAGTCAAACCCACTTGACACACTGACTGTTCTTCATGTGCTCAATACTAACATCAGTTATTTTGATGAAATGTAAGATATCTACATTCACATTTCATAAGTTTACCTTTGGATGTCCACGTCCAAATCCCTGCAAACAGCATGGTAGTATCAAGTGCTGACATCTATTTACATTTATTATAAGACAGCACAGGTCCCAGTTTGGACTGATGGATTATTCCACTGGTAGCCTGATAGAAGTGAAGATATTTAAAGACACTTTCATTTTTAACTCCCTATTGTTTTCAAACATGCTATTTTACTGCCTTTACTATATCTCCTGTAGCTATTTCCATTGTTACCTGTACACCTATATTAGCTATGAATCTATAAATGAAAATTGTGGGATGAATTTCTGTCACCATCCCTACACTTCTTCCACTCCAAAAAACACAACTTCCCTCTCTGGCTTTGATATCAGGAATAATCTAACATTTGCCAACTCATATCTCTCATGCTGTTTCCAGATGGGCTGAAGAATGTGTGTGTTCACAGGGAAACACTTTATACTAAATTAGAAGAGACAGATCTTTAAAGGTGGCTGTAAAAATATTTTCTTCACAAGCATATGCTTTGTAATGACCTTATGCTCTTGGGTGTGTTGCTGCCTCTGTTACAGAGGGCTCCCACGATGTCCTCAAAAAGGAGAGCACCCCATGAATGAGTCTGGTAAAGCCAAGCAAAACGTGAGACACAGGTTTCATTGCATTTTACTTACATGTTTTTACATCAGCACACAAATATGCGTATTTCATTAAATGTTAGCATTTGTGTCTACACAATGTACTCATATGAGCAACTATACTTCATGCTTGGTTATAACCATGTAATGATCAGGAAGGAACAATACACTGTACAATTATTATATTAAAATTATTTATTAGGTGAAACATGGGGAGGTTCACCTTCTTCTGAAGCTATGCTTAGTTACTTCCCTGGCCCCTGGGTTAGATGAATTGTGCAATCCATTACGGTAATTCCAACGGAATATTAGTAGTAGTATTGTGTTAACACCAAAAGATCCCAATCGGAGTCTCAGTGGAGTATACAACTAGCCAATTCCATAAAGACTTCCTGCCCTCGGATGTTTGAGATCTAAGTATGTTATGGGCATTACCCTAATTCGAGAAACCTCATCTTAGACCCACAAAGATTCTTCCTGTCAACAATATAAAAATATTTTTAAACCAGTATCAAGAGCATGTGAGATGGCATGTAACACATAACATAGGTATAATGAAGTCACTACATATACTATTGTTTGGAAAATGTTCTTATTACTATTGATGAAGGCAGGAAAAATGTTTGTAACCAAATACCTCATATGGGAAAAAATGATTGCTTTAATCACACAAATTTCTACAAATTAAATGTTCCAAAAAAGGAACCCTGAAGAGTAGCTTACATATGCAAATCAGTGTCTAGGTGCAGGTGCTGTAAATACATACATTATATTTACACACAATAAGAAGTCTGTTAGAGTTTGTTTATAAACCCTGGAAAAGTCATTGAAGGCTAAAACCTACTGTCTCTATTTGCCCTTCAGTAGAACATCACATAAATCAATTATTATTACTGAACCAGTACACAAACATGCATGGCACTATTTTAAAAAGAGGAAGAGAGAGAGAGAGAGAGAGAGAGAATGCCCTAGTCATTCCCCCACCTCCCCAAAATATTTACTATTGGATATATGCTTACTCTGCTGATACGGTCATCTAATTTACTACAAAGGAGCTGCGTCTACACGTGCACGCTACTTCGAAGTAGCGGCACCAACTTCGAAATAGCGCCCGTCGCGTCTACACGCGTCGGGCGCTATTTCGAAGTTAACTTCGACATTAGGCGGCGAGACGTTGAAGTCGCTAACCTCATGAGGAGATAGGAATAGCGCCCTACTTCGACGTTCAACGTCGAAGTAGGGACCGTGTAGACGATCCGCATCCCGCAACGTCGAAATTGCCGGGTCCTCCATGGCGGCCATCAGCTGGGGGGTTGAGAGATGCTCTCTCTCCAGCCCCTGCGGGGCTCTATGGTCACCGTGGGCAGCAGCCCTTAGCCCAGGGCTTCTGGCTGCTTCTGCGGCAGCTGGGGATCTATGCTGCAGGCACAGGGTCTGCAACCAGTTGTCAGCTCTGTGGATCTTGTGTTGTTTAGTGCAACTGTGTCTGGGAGGGGCCCTTTAAGGGAGCGGCTGGCTGTTGAGTCCGCCCTGTGACCCTGTCTGCAGCTGTGCCTGGCATCCCTATTTCGATGTGTGCTACTTTGACGTGTAGACGTTCCCTCGCTGCGCCTATTTTGATGTTGGGCTGAGCAACGTCGAAGTTGAACATCGACGTTGCCGGCCCTGGAGGACGTGTAGACGTTATTCATCAAAATAGACTATTTCGATGTCGCAACATCGAAATAAGCTATTTTGATGTTGGCTGCACGTGTAGACGTAGCCAGGGAGTAACAGCATAATCTAACTGATGACCTGCTGCCCCTCTAAACCAAAGGTTCGTTCCTAAAATCACCCAACAGGGGAAAGTAACAAACGGAAGGGGAATATATGGTTGAAGAATTTCTGAGTCTTGAAGGTAATAATGTATGTGTATACATGTTATGCATTGCCTGCACAGAAATACAGCTCAAGTGCCACCTCAAAAGGGAGTCCTCCAAAGGGACTTAAGACTGAAGAAAAAGGTGAAGTGTCTCACAGGTTCAAGCAGGAGAAAACAAGTGTAAACAAGCAACTTTAGCTATAAGTTACACACATTTCAGCTATCACTCCCTATCTTCCCTTGATCCCAAGTACTAGGGGTGACAACTGTCTCATCACACAAAACAGAACACTCTTGCCCCACGTTTTTTGAGGACTCACTCTCCTCACTCCATCCCCACCTCCCTCCGTCATTTCTTCTCCTCCACCCTCACTTTCACCAGGCTGGGGAAGGGAGTTAGGGTTTAAGAGGGGATGAAGGCTTTAGGAAGGGGCTCAAGGCTACGCCAGGAAGTTGGGGTGCAGTCGCCAGCCAGGAGGTCCTTATGTTGGACAGCTCCCAGTCAGTGGCGCAGAGCAGGTCCTGTGCTGCTCCCAGATGGTGGTGTAGCTCTTTGCACTGCTCCTCCCTGCAGGCATCGCCCCTGCAGCTCCTTTTGGAGGCAGTTCCTTGTTCCTAGATAATGGGAGCTGCAGAATTGATGCTCAGGACAGATGCAGAACACAGACTTCCTCCCTTCCTACAGGGCTGCAGGGATGTGCAAATCACTTGGAGGTTGGAGGGAAGCCAGGGCAGGCAGGTAGGGAGCCTATCTTAGCTCCACTATACCACCAGACTTCTTGCCAAAACCATCAACTTGGCCGCAGCAGCCTCCAAGAGATCGAGCCCAATCCCAGGAGAATTCCAGTGACACCAGGAGGGTTGGCAACGCTACCACGCATCCGGGTGCCAAAATGTGGTAATCAGTTAAAAAACTTGGCTTATGCAGATTAAAATCAAACTCAGACTGTAACTGCAAAAAATGCTTTAAGATCCATGTACATGTAAAATATTAAAAGGTTCACAAATGCACCCTTAAAATGTTTATGTTAAACTCTTGGCAGATTTTCCCCTTCAGTGCAGTGAACAATTTGTCTATGTTTTGCAAAAGTCTTTCAATAGTCAGTGTGAGGGAATATGTAGATGCAATACAAAGTCAGCATGATTTTTGTTACTGGGAATTTTATGTAAGGCTCTTAATACTAAATCAATGTGTTCGCCAGATGTCTAAATATAGAGCAAGACAGAAACAGGAATTTTGGTAAATACTAAATGTCTCAACAGTATCTGAAAATTCAGAGGAGGATGAGAAAACAGTTCTGGGTAGGCTTTTTTCCCCCCTAAGATCTTAAATGTTGTACTTTCTGGATAAAGTTTTATACAGTCCATTGAAAAGCTCTAGAAAATAGGCTGTATAAATGCTACACTGTTCCTTCCTATAGCAGTAGCAGCAGAGGTCATTGGTACGTGACCAAATTAAGGTTAGAAGTCCTCTAAATACACATATTTCTTAAAAAACTAAATGCTATTGATTTTTAAATAAATGTAAACTGGAATAGATTCTAATAGTTAACCATTGTTTACAACCTTCCTGTAACATATTGACAAAATAGCATTAGCTGGTTATTCCAAGTATTCCTTTAACCCTATGTTAGTGAGACAAGCTGACGTAAATGTTTCTGACTGTGCTAGGCTGGACAGTATGAGAAGCAAATAATTAAGATGAACTGTAGCTTTAGCAAAAACCTTTTACCTGTGTAATTTAACACTGCACATTATTAATAGCAGATTTAAATGGTTTTTTGCCCTGAATATGCAATGCTGCATAGGGCAAAGACAGGTTAAAACACAAACCTTATACAGCTGAAGCCTCAGTCAACGACGTACCTGCACATTCATCTGTTGATTAAAACTCTTGCTATCCACAGCACCAGGATCAGGTTCTAATGCAAAATAAAACTAAGGCACAAAACCTCCAGCACCATCATCACATAACTCCATAGCATGGACTGGTTGACCCAGCAATATGTTTATTCCCAGCAATTTTGTCATCCTGCCACTTAAACTGCCTACAGAAGAATTGCCCATCTTGCATGTAAGCTTCTAATCTCACAGGGGTTACTCAAGGTAATCCCCATTGAGCTGTGTTTGATTGGCTGTCACAGAAGTACAGCAAGTTTCTGGCTAGTCAGATCACTGGACTGTACCACCTGCTGCAAAGACATATGGGTGGTCCACAGACATTTGCTTGTGCTGATAATGCAGCTATACTATGGAAAAGTACACTTCCAAATTACTGGCTATAATTTCTCCATAATCCCTTCCCAAATTTCATTCCAAGACACTTAAAACACTGGTATGTGTGTACAAGTCAATCTTCTGCTTTTCTACTAAAGCAGATTTTATTCATTCCTGCTAAATTGTAGTAATGTACATTACACCCTTCAAGACCAATTTGAGGTAGGATCTGTAATAAGCACATTATTTCCTTTCCAGCTGACCAATAATCTTGCTTCAGAAACTGCTGCTGCAACCAAATCAACAAGATCATATGCCACTGGATGGTGTTTTGAAATATACGCAACCAGATCCTCTAATTTCACTCTGAATTAAATTGCTGCTCTTCCTCTTACTACCTGTGTGCAAATCAAACTGTTTGTTGCTGTTTCCTGGTAGCTGTTACTTCTGGGTTTCCAGTATGTCTTAGGATTCACATTGCCTGTAATCATCACTTCACAGAAGTGAATAACAAGCTGGAAGTTCTGTAGTGAGCATCCCTTTAAGAACAGAATTCATTACCAGAATATACCTTCCCACTAGTTAGTAGTTGTCAACCAACCAGACTTTGTATTTACATCTATGCCACATTCTATTCTGAAGTAAAAAACCAAGTTTGCTTTATTTTAAAAAATTCACATGTGCTACAAGACAGACACTTTTGTGCCTTCCCAAGCAGTCTCAAAAATCTAGTTAGAAAAGTTTAAATTGTGCACTTTAGAAGTGTTTTCCTTTCTAGATTTAACTAAATATGTGTCTTAAAATACAGTAATCTCATCACCTTCAAAATATATATCCATTTTGAGACCGAGGATGATGTTGGCCAAAATTAAATAGTTACAACTGTATTGGCTAAAAAAACTAAATTTTTTTTCAACAACAACTGAGTAATAGCTGTGCAACTGTAATAGCTTTATGCCCTCTACTGGAGAACTATATCCCAACCGCATTAGCTATCTATCTGTTTTACTGCACTATTATCTGCCCTACTTCTAACTTACATTGCCCCTATCTGCTGGGATAGTCTTTTACATTTACTCTGTTGCAAGTACAAAAAGATCCTGGGGTGCATCCTAAACACCCCATTACCTTGCCAATCAATGACAAAGATTATTGCTGTTATTTACAAGTCTGTAGAATAACAGCTTTTTAGAAAACTAGGCCAGTGAAAGGGGAGCTGGATAAGATCAATTAGTAGAGAAGTGTCTCCTATTTGCTCTAATCTTGTAATGAAATATCACCTTCCACTGCACTGAACGAGTGATGCTCAATGATATTAAGTGTGTTTGTAATGACGTTTCAGGTATTATAGACCAATGGCACTCATTTTTTCCCAAAAGGGAAAAATAATTACATTTATACCAATTAAACAACAGCTCCAGGGAAACAAGAAAAATGTGGATATTTGGAGGATTTCAATCACTAGAGATAGCAGGTGCCTACACTGCAGTTATGGCTAAGAAAATTATATTATAGGTTGGACTTCCTGGTCCAGCACTCTTAGGACCCAAGAAGCCTCAGACCAGGGATTTTGTCAAACCAGAGGAGGTCATTGCTGCCCTATTGGCCTCCCAAGTCCCAGCCAGTCCCCAGTCCAAGTGTGTCTGCCTGGCCTGGGCTGGAGCTCCCAGCCACGGAACACTTAGGTGGCCCCTGCTGCCAGTCACCAGAAGGTTCACTGGCCCAGCAACATCCATGTGCCTGACAGACCATGCATGTTGCCTATCAAGAGAGTCTCGAATTTCAGAGGTTCAACCTGTAATAATCACAACTTAAGTGTAAGTATAGGTATTTGGTAGTTCCAGAACATAAATTTTCTGAACTTTATTTCATAAACAAAGCCTTACTACAAATTGGGTTTACTAAATATTAACACATTTTAAAAGAAAGCAACATAATTCAGATTTAAGTAAGATATGATTCAACAGAAAAACCTAAATAAATATTAGCATTCTTTATATTTATTTTATATATACACATACACCCCAACACACCCACCTTTGAGATACTAATACGTTCTTGCCACTTCATGTGTAGATAAGGTTTGCTAACAGTTTCCCACAAGTCTGACATTTGTAACTTGTCCATAATGTTCAAATGGGGCTGACAAATGGCAAATTAGGCCCCCCACTTCTAAGAATTAGGCTGTACTTAACTTGATTCCTATAAGTAGACTCAATATCACCTATGGAACTACAAGTCAATCATCACAGAATGAGGGCCAGTATCTGACAGTGTGCATTTTTGTTCCCCATGTTTTGGCTCCTACATAGTTCAGAAAGGATTTCAAACACCCAAAGTCGACAAGCAGCTAGGTCTACAATAAATCTATTTACTCTGACTTTTTAAAATATCGCTTTGATGTATGCGCGCAAGCTTCCAAATGGACTTTTGCAAAAAACAGCGTAGTTAACTTTTAGGGGTAAAGGAGGAGTTATTAGGAGGCAAATCATGTATTTTTATCAGGTATGTAAGCAATGATCAGTGCTGAAGACATGAAAGTTCACAAACCAAATCTTTGTAAATTTCATGTTGCCCTCTGTACCAAAAAGTGTTTCGCCATAAAAACTCTTACATTAAAAGCTATTTAACCTACTTGAACACAGTATATGAGTCAAACTGTACAAGCCAAGTCTGCAAATCGTATCCAAATCAGCAGCAATTTTGAAAGGCTGCAGTGAGTTACCCTGCAAAAAGTAAGTCATGAACATAGTAGTAAGATTTCATGGTCTGGGCCACACTTCATTAGATGTATTTGACAAAGTGGTCTCTGCATGAAAGCTTATGACCAAAAAAATTTGTTCATCTTTAAGGCGCCACAGGACTTGTTTTTGCTGAAACAGACATACAGCATTACCCCTCTGAAATTATAGGAATGCAATTACTGTACACAAGAACTAAAGTACTACTGACTTTAGAAACAAATAGCATACATCCCACCCTCATGTTCAAATGCCGCTTACTAATTTGAAGACAAATGTTATAGAGCAACAAAAATAGGATCAAACTGTATTAGTTTTTTTTTTTAATGCAATTGGCCTAAACATTAACAGTAATAATAGAGGAGCAGATTGTCAGTAGAAAGTGCACAAAAGTTCCCCCAGCTCTTTGACATTGTAAACTGGGATCAATAAACCCGAGTGACAACTTCATATTGATAGTAGTCAATATTAGTACATGAAAACAAGAACGTAAGTTAATTAACCTGTCTTGTGTATTTCCATTGTTCATGTTGAAAATGTTTCCACAAACAGTGGAAACAAAAGTAAATTAGGATTTTACATTCTCCCCATTTTAATTATCTAAGGGGGGGGGAAACAAGCAGTCCTGTAGCACATTAAAGACTAACAATTTTATTTATTAGGTTGGGCTTTCATAAGCAAGACCCATTTCTTCAGATTCTGGAGCAGAAATCTGAATAAGCTAAAGAAGTGGGTCTTACCCACAAGGTAACAGATAAAACTGTTAGACTTTATGGTGCTACAGGACTGCTAGGGTTTTTCTGTGAAGCTACAGACTAATGTAGACTACCCCTCCAAGACTATTGTTAACAAAAATTGCCTTAGTATCTCGACTATCTCAAAAATAGAACCTACTTTGTCTTATGCATCATCACACTTAGTTGTATTTTACTTCTCAGATGGTCCAATCAACTTCCATCTGAACTATTTGTGTAGCAAAAGTATATTCAACACTAGTAAAAAAAACAACACAATCCAACATTTCCAAGCTGTCTGTACATCGGTCTGAGAAACAAGCCAAAGGCATTTTCTGGGGTTCATTTTCATTGTGACTACACACATTGAGCAAATCTGACTTATTTTAAATAAGTCAATGCTCCCTAGCTCTAAAGCCATCATAAAACAAGTGATGCACTTCAATACAATTTTTAACAAAATATTGGTAATGATGAGTGTTTACAGAGAAGATTGGCAAAGAACGTAATGTCTCACTACAATCATCTAATCTACTAGTAAATAATTTGTTATAGGATGTACAGCTCTGATCAAGGTTCTATTAATGCTTAATATATTCTTGATATGTGGCCAGTTTGGCAAGGGAGGAAAAACACTTCCTAAGAGGTGGCCAATTTTTTAACCCAAGGATACTAGCAGGATTTTCATTTTAAACAACTTCATCCACAATTATTACAGATGGACCTGTGAAGTGTTGCCCATTTCAATAGGCATGTTGGAGCATGTCTACAGCTGGTGTGTTCCAATCACTTTCATATGTGACTATTTGATATTAATCATTAATTAGATTAATATGCAAGAAAATTCCTTCCTTCCTTAAGATTGCTCAAGTCAATGTACCAATTTAAAATTTATTATTTTACTGCATGCTTACGCAAGTCACATGACACTAACATATTTCAAAACAAGGAGGAGTTAGAATACCTCTGGTCTAGCCACACCAAGAATAATTAAATGCTTTAGGCCAGCGTTTCCCAAAGTGTGGTCCACGGCCCAGTAGCAGTGCTCAGAAAAAAAAAAAAAAAAAAAAAAAATCGGTCCTTAGAAAATACACAAATTATCGCTATGTACGATTATTATGGTGAATAAATAATCAACAGTGAAAACGTATTCACGTTTCATTTTTTTAATATACATTTATATTTTTGGGTCGCAAAAAAAGTTACTGAAAAAAAAAAATGGGTCCCAACTATAATAAAGTTTGGGAAACCCTGCTCTAGGCAGAAGGGCACAGCATTGCATGGTGTGAGGGAGCAGATTCCTTGCAGTATATCACTAAAAGATCTACCTTAACTTTAAATGACTGTTAACAAGATTTTTCTGTCCCCTGTAGACAGCTAAATCTCCTCATTCACTATAGCTAGTATGGTCAGTACCTTGTACAGGTTGAACTTCTCTCATCCAGCACCCTCAGGACCTGACCGGTGCCAGACAAGAGAATTTGCCAGACTGAGAGGTCAGTATTGTTTAGCAGCATAACCAATACTTCCACTGCTTACTAGACTTGTAAAAGACATTTAGGGATAAATTACAGCTAAATAACTGCATAGAACATGGATAGCCAGGATGGATAGCTGTAAACAAACTTTGTGGGACAGGGGGAAACTTGACCACACCCATGAAAGGTAGTCATCTGACAAACTAAAAATCATGCTGGATTACAGATATTGCTGAACGAGACAGATCTAGATGAGAGTACAGTAAAGCTGTACTTCTATGGCATGCCTCACTCACTTTCCCAGCTTACAACTCACCCCACATCTATGCAGCCACTATACTTCAAAGTCTCACCAATTCTTACTTTTCAGTAACGTTATCAAGATGTAACTGATTTCTGTGGACTACTCAATGTTGAGGTAAACTAAAGATCAAGACTTGGAGGTCTTCCAATCATAACAGCTCTATAATTTCAACTGTTTTAAAAAAAAAAGGCACTGAACCTGATAAAACTACCAAGTGTTTCATAATTTGTCAAGTAGTTTTGTCCGCTATGATTTCTCTTTGTCAGTATCAGTTTAAAGATTCAAAAGTTTCAATATTTGCCATTTAGTCATTACATACAGTTCTTTGACTATTTTATCTGCAGATCATAGTTTCTTTACTACTTCTCCTGTGCTAACTCAAATTTGCTTCCTCTCTTGATACTTTCAAAATGCATTTCAGCCGAATGTATCCTCTGCTCTTCTGAAATTGACTTGCCCCACACTGGATAGTATTGTCACTCCCTCCATCCCCATTTTCTAATAAACATTTTAAGTTCCTTCACTTTTCTTGTATTACTTTTCAATTACCACGTTAACCCAGGCAGCCTACTAAGTATTTCTCATATTACATTGTTTTCTTTCTCTTTAAAGTTCTCCAATACATCCAAGTGAATTCTTCCTGAATCAGCAAATTGGTTAATTTATATGTATTAACCTAACTGGTCTATTTCTAATTGCTACTAAATACCAGTCTGACTTTCAGATTGACCACCAGAAAAT
This sequence comes from Carettochelys insculpta, assembly GCF_033958435.1. Taxonomy (NCBI): domain Eukaryota; kingdom Metazoa; phylum Chordata; order Testudines; family Carettochelyidae; genus Carettochelys; species Carettochelys insculpta. Next base: position 3,807,161 of record NC_134155.1, read on the forward strand.
CACTATTTATTTCTGCTTTTTGACAGATGTTGACATGTGAAGTAGTTGCATTTTCCAATAAACAAAGTATACTTGATCTAACTTCCATTGTCTCCACCACGATTTACCATTAGATCTATCCTTAATTTGTATTGCTGGGTGCTCCAACAAAGTAATTGTCACAGTGAAAGCCATAAATGACCGAAGTAAAGATTTTTGAACACAACACTTTAAAAAAGTGATTTAAATCCCAGAAAGAAAGGTTACTCACCGTAGTAACGGTGGTTCTTCGAGATGTCTCCCCGTGGGTGCTCCACATTAGGTGTCGGGCTCGCCCGGCGCCGCAGATCGGATCTTCCAAGCAGTTTCTGCCGGACCGCGCATGCGCCGGTGCGCGCTGCTCCCTTGCGCGCTCCTGGCCACGTGCGCGATCCGGTCCCCGCCAGTTCCTTGACCAACCGCCTCGGATGCTTCTGCAAAACACTAAACAGAGATCCGAAGCGGGGAGGATGGGCGTGTAGTGGAGCACCCACGGGGACACATCTCGAAGAACCACCGTTACTACGGTGAGTAACCTTTCTTTCTTCTTCGAGTGTCCCCGAGGCTGCTCCACATTAGGTGGCTACCCAGCAGTAACCCAAGATAGGAGGTGGGTAATCGGATTATGTGCAGCTTGTCCCCGAGAGGACCGCTGTCGAGAGACGGGCATCCTCTTGGAATACCCTGTGAAGGGCGTAATGTTTGGCGAAGGTGTCATAGGATGACCAGGTCGCCGCTCTGCAAATGTCTTTTAGCGCAACGCCCTTGAAAAAGGCTGTTGATGCCGCCACCGCCCTAGTGGAATGAGCCCTGGGCGTGGCCAGTAAAGGAGACTTTTTGAGTTCGTAGCACATTTTTATGCAGGATACGATGTGCTTCGAGATTCTCTGCGAAGAGAGACCTTCTCCTTTCGATTTGGGAGCGAGAGAGACTAGGAGTCTATCCGTTTTCCGGAAGGACTTGGTCCTGTCTATATAGAAGGCTAGCGCCCTCCTCACGTCCAGGAGGTGTAGGCGTGCCTCTTTGTTAGAGTTATGAGGCTTTGGATAAAACAATAGGTTCGTTAATGTGAAACTCAGAAGAAACTTTAGGAACAAAGGCTGGATGCAGCCGTATGGTTACCGCCTCCTTGGAAAAAACAGTGCAGGGTGGCGTTGCCATAACTGCCGCAAGCTCGCTCACCCTGCGAGCTGACATGATTGCGAGAAGAAAGGTCGTCTTTAACATAAGGAGGCGGAGGGAAACCGTGGCCAAAGGCTCGAACGGTGGTCCCGTTAGCACATTAAGCACCAGGTCCAAGTTCCACGAAGGTGGAAGCGGTTTCCGAGGGGGGTATAGGTTTACCAACCCTTTGAGGAACCTGGTAACCATGGGATGGGCGAACACCGCGTGCCCTTCCTCTTCGTGTCTGAACGCCGAAATGGCGGCAAGGTGGACCTTTAACGAGGATAGTGAGAGTCCTCCTCTCTTGAGGTCCAGTAAATACTCTAATATTACAGGTATAGGCACCAAAAGGGGGGCTAGCTGTTTGGTAGAACACCATGCCGTGAAGCGAGTCCATTTCTGCTTGTAGGTCTTCCTGGTGGAAGTCCTCCTGCTACTTTCTAGGACTTGTTGCACTTCCTCCGTACATGTGCTCTCTAGGGAGCTGAGCCATGGATTAACCACACTTGTAGTCACAGGCCTTGGGGATGCGGATGCACTATGGACCCCTGGGCTTGTGTGAGCAGATCCGGCGCCACCGGAAGGGGCATTGGTGGACGGTCCGACATGCGCAGGAGTAGGGGGAACCATTGCTGTCGATCCCACGTTGGGACTATCAGGATCATTCAGGCTCCTTCCCTCCTGGCTTTCTGCAAGACTTTGTGGATCAGCACTGTGGGAGGAAAAGTGTAAAGCAGGGGGCCCCTCCACGAGATCGCAAATGCATCCCCCAGGGACCCCCCGTCCCAGTCCTGCCCTGGAGCAGAATCGTGGGCACTTCTTGTTGTGTTGAGTGGCAAACAGGTCTATCTGGGGAAAACCCCATGCGTGAAAAATCGGTCGTAGCAGATCGGGACGGATCTGCCACTCGTTCGTGAGTGCAAAACACCTGCTCAGCTGGTCTGCCTTCACATTGTGAGTGCCTGGTAAGTACGAGGCTTTCAAGGTTATATTGTTGGCGATGCACCAGTTCCACAACCGGACTGCTTCCACACATAAGGCACAGGACCGAGCTCCTCCTTGCCGATTTATATAAAACATGGTGGAGGTATTGTCTGTACTGATCTCGACTACTTTGCCTTGTATATGGTCTTGAAAGTGTCTGCAAGCGTTGAACACTGCTCTGAGCTCCAGTATATTTATGTGCATTGACTGCTCCGTGGAGGACCACAGCCCTTGAGTCACCTCTTCGCCCATGTGTGCTCCCCACCCTATGAAGGAGGCATCTGTAGTAAGAAAAACCGATATTTGTGGTTGGTGGAAGGGTACCCCTGCTAGCAAGTTCTTGGGGTTTACCCACCATTGCAAGGATTTGCGCACCTCTGCTGTGGGCGACACCACCCTGTGAACAGTGTGTGCTGCCGGTTTGTATACGCTCGCCAGCCAGTGCTGCATGCTGCGCATGCGTAACCTGGCGTTCTGTACTATGAACGTCACTGCTGCCATGAGGCCCAGCAGCTGTAAGCACGTCAGGACCGGCACCGTAGGGCTGAAGGTGATGACCTGCACGAGGGAGCCGATGGCCCGAAAGTGAGTCTCTGGTAGATACGCTCTCGCTGTAATAGAATTTATGAGTGCCCCTATGAACTCTATGTCCTGTGTGGGGTCTATCTTTGATTTTGCCAGATTGATAACCAGGCCGAGCGAAGAGAACGTGCCTGCTGTGACGCGTATCATGCGTAGTACCTCCTCCTTCGAGGCCCCTTCGAGTAGGCAGTCGTCCAGATACGGGAATATAAATACCCCGTCTGTGCAGGTAGGCTGACACCACTGCCAAGGTCTTGGTGAAGACGTGGGGGGCCGAAGAGAGGCCAAACGGTAGGACCTTGTATTGAAAATGTTCTTTGCCTACCATGAACCGGAGGAATCGTCGGTGAGCCGGATGGATAGTTATGTGAAAATACGCGTCTTGTAAGTCGAGGGCTGAGAACCAATCTCCATCGTCCAGTGCCGTAAGGATGGAGGCGATTGTGATCATCTGAAAGCGTTGCTTGCGCAGGTACCGGTTGAGGCCTCGAAGATCTAAGATGGGCCTCCAGCCTCCTGTCTTTTTCTCCGTGAGGAAGTACCTCGAGTAGAACCCTTTCCCTTGCAGTTGCTCCGGCACTCTTTCCACTGCCCCTATGAGCATGAGATGGTCTACCTCCTGCTTGAGCCTCGCTACGTGGGAGGCCTCCTGGAGGTGGGGCCTGGGTGGAGGTCGTGGCGGCGGGAGCAACTGGAAAGGGGTGGCGTACCCCGTGGCTATGATCTCCAGCACCCATTTGTCCGTGGTGATCCTTTGCCACTGATCGTAGAATGGTCGGAGGCGATGGTGGAATAACCGCTTCGGATGACCTTGTGCGATGGTAATGATGGCGCAGCCCTGGATCTGTGTGTCAAACTTGTGGCCTTTGGCCCTGCCCCGAGGACGCACAGCTCTGTTGGGAATGTCGCCTGGGAGTTCTGTATTGCTGGTGCTGTTGATGTTGCCCTTGCTCGTAACCTCTGTGGTACTGGGGATGCTGTTGTTGGTACTGGTACCGTCTTTGTTGAGGGTAGTACTTTTTCTTTCTGTATGGAGGGGTGTAAATCCCCAGGGTCCTAAGTGTGGCTCTTGAATCTTTACTGGAATGAAGGACCGAGTCAGTTGATTCAGCAAACAGCTTCTGCGAGTCGAAGGGAAGATCGACTATCTTTGCCTGCAGATCCCTCGGTATACCCGAAGTCTGGAGCCAGGACTCCCTTCGCATCACCACTGCCGTAGCTGTGGAGCATGCTGCTGTGTCCGCAACATCCAGGGCGATCTGAACTCCCGTGCTCGAGGCTGCGTAGCCTTCTTGCACGATGGCCTTGAGCACCGGTTTTTTGTCCTCTGGAAGCGAGTCCATGAGGGAGGTTAACCTAGTGTAGTTGTCGAAATTATGGTTCGCTAAATGCGCTGCGTAATTTGCCATTCGCAACAGTAGAGTGGAGGAGGAGTAGACCTTTCTGCCAAACAGCTCTAGCTTCTTGGCATCTTCGTCTGTTCCCCCTGTCTTGAATTGAGATGTCTTTGATCTTTGTTGCGACGACTCCACCACCAAGGAATTTGGTTGTGGGTGGCTGAACAGGAACTCCATGCCCTTCGCCGGCACGAAGTATTTCTTATCCGCTCTCTTGTGGACAGGCGGAATAGTCGCAGGGGTCTGCCATATCATAGTGGCGGACTCCAAGATTGCTTCATCAAGCGGTATTGCTATTTTGGAGGAGACCGGAGGTCTCAGATTTTTGAGGAGCTTATGGTGTTTCTCTTGCACCTCTGCTGTCTGGATGCCTTGCGTGAAGGCCACCCTCTTAAACAGCTCTTGAAACTGTTTGAGATCGTCCGGAGGATGGACGTCCCCCAGGGCCGTAGCCTCGTCCGGGGAGGAGAGCGAGGAACCACTAGGGTACGCCTCTCTGGACCCTTTCGGTTCCTGTTGGTGATGGTACATCCGCTCGCTGGAAGCTTGCAAGGGAAAGTCTCGGGGTTCCATAACCAGTTCCCCAAGATACTTGAGTCTCTGTCCCCGTTCGCGATTGCCCTCGGGGATACGGGACTGTCTGTAGGGATCTTTCCCTGGTAGACTGCCGGTGGTGTCTATGCCCCGCGTGATAGGGGCGACCATGGCAGCATGGACACTGTTCTTGGGAAGGTGACCTAGACCACTCCCTTGGTGCATACCCTCTGTGTCTGGGGGAGCGAGATCGTCGAGAGACCTGGGACACTGGAGAGAGCGATTTGTGATAGTACTCCAGTGGCTCAAACCCCAGGAAGGGTGAAGGTGGTCCCAGCCAGGGCGAGGCTGGTTGTAAAAATGGAGATGGGGGCTCCGGGTAGGCTAGGGGGGACCCCTGCCTTCTGGTTGGAGTCTGCAGCATAAGCGGAGGGCTGAGAGAAAGCAACTCTGCAGCCCTGTCTGGAGAGGGGCTGCGGTGCCTTGTTTTGTGTGCAGCCTTCCCCCTCCCTTGAGGGGGTAGCTCCGCCCCCTGACGTGTAGGGGATCTCGGCCCCATCCGCGCCATGCTCGGCACGCTCATGGGCGGTGCCACACAGGCGGTGCCCTCCGGTGCCTGCAGGCTGCGTGCCTGCGCGCTCTGCACCGCCGGTTCCCCAGAGGTCGGTGCCACCGCTTGCGGTGCCGCCGGTACCGGCGCTTGTTTAGCCGCCGCCCTGCCTGCGGTGCGGGGCGGCTGTTTGATTATCGGAGGCTGAGCCGCTTCCACGTGGCTCTCCGTGCCGCCGCCAATCAGCTGTTGCTGCGGCTGGGGGCTGTGCGCTCCTCCTGTCCCGCTCGCTGTTGCTGTCGGCAGGGATCGGGCTGGGGAGACTTTCCTCCGTTTTTGCACTGATGCGGTGAGGGAGGCGGCTTTCCTTTTATGGGCCCCGGAGGGTCCCTCCTGCTGCGGCCGCTCCGGCACATCTGGCTGGAGGGCCTTGTCGAAGAGCAGCATTTTAAGCCGCATCTCCCTGTCCTTCCTTACTCTGGCTGTTAATTTTGCACAGAAGGAGCATTTCTGCGTGACATGGGACTCCCCCAGGCACCTTATGCAGAGACTGTGCCCATCAGACGCTGGCATTGCCTCTCGGCAGGACTCACATTTCTTGAATCCTGAAGAGGACATTGTTGGTGAGTCTTTCAGTTGTTAATGGGGTACTTAGCACCTTCTCTGTGCTGTTTTCCCCCTCTCCGATAGCCTGCCGCGGCAGGAGGGCTAATGGCCCTAGGCTCCTGGCCTCCGGTGCTCCGCTTGTTACTAGGACTGGACTGAATGCCGTCCCGCTTGTTGTTTCTTTTTTTCTTTTTTGAAAATAACAATTGGCTAACTTAACAGTAGCCTAAGAACTTGAAAACTTTAAAGAAAACAGTTAAAACCATTGAATACGCTAACTTGGCCGTAGCCTAGTCGGATTCCGTCTGCAGCCGACGGCGGTTAAGAGGAACTGGCGGGGACCGGATCGCGCACGTGGCCAGGAGCGCGCAAGGGAGCGGCGCATGCGCAGTCCGGCAGAAACTGTTTGGAAGATCCGATCTGCGGCGCCGGACGAGCCCGACACCTAATGTGGAGCACCCATGGGGACACTCGAAGAAGAATTATAGAATCCATTTCTTATTTCAGAAAGTTTCTAAAATCTATCATTTTTAGATCTGTGTTTTCCTACTTTTAACAGTTCTAATTATTTTATATTCAAAGTGTCACTTTGAAACATATATAACATACCTGGTTTCTTCCTCTACGTTTACCGTAATTTCTTCGCACCAGGGCTTTATAATTCTCATTTTTCTTGGTCAAATAATAATATAAAACACAGTCTGGAACATTCTAAAATGAGAGAGGAAAAGTCAGTTTCTGTAACTCAAATGCCAAACCCTATTAACTATGTTAAATATGTCATTTGACAATTTATACTAATATAGTCACTAGATACAGAAAAGTGTTAGAATTTTGCTCAGCAATTAAATGGATCAATGCATGCAAACCAGTGATGTAAAATCCTGTTTAATTAGTTAACTGGTTAAATCCCCAGATGTCTCCCACCCATCGCTGGTCTGTCTGGCTGAAGCACCCCTGCCCACAGCTGCTACAGACAGGGACTGCTCCAGCCAGGCTAGTGTGCCCCCTGCCCGCAGTGGCCCTATACTGAGTGGGGGGCTGCTGCAGCTCCTACCAGTTAACTGTAACCAGTGAGCCTCATCTATCTAGAATGGAGGCGTACCAGTTAACACTCCGAATGCAAAAAGAAAATATATCTATCCCACAACACTAAAGCTAAGCCTATTTATATTCATAATATTCAGTAGCTTTGATTTAACCTACATTATATAATTAATGTTGGGAAAGACTCCTCTATCAAAAATATTTTTATCAGGAATAACTTCTTACATCGGCTGTGCAGAATCTCAGCTGTGACATAAAGCTGATGTGGCTGTCAGTGATATACCACTGACTTCAATGATGCACAATCAGGACCTTAGAGTGAGCATGCTAGCAGACAGTTCTGTTTCTAACCAAACGGTGAGATGAACATAAGAGACCACACCATAAAGAGCGTTTGCATTCTAAAAATGTCTTACCTTTCTTTCCAGGTAGGACGCAATTAGACCAAAGTTCTTGGGATGTTGGACAAACCTTTTATAAATCAGAAATTATTCTTAAAATTCTAACAACCACATAATCACATAACAAAAGAAGTCTTGCAAGCAATTGTGTTCCATCAGGAACCCTTTGGTTTTCATAAAGGAAACTAGTTTTCACATTACTGATTTTAGAATATTCAAACTTAACCACACTATAGGTTAATACAGTAAAATTTCCATTATCTGGCACCCCCGGGGAAGTGGGGGTGCCAGATGTTGGTGCAGGACTGGTGGCCCCACTCCATGGGCCCTGCTGCCACCAGCCAGTCAGCCAGCCCCAGCCGGGTAACCAGTCGGTGGCTGCAGCATGCTGATTAATACAACGTGCCCGTTATCTGGATGCCAGATAACCAAGCTTTTACTGTGTAGTTAAAAAAACTACAGCTATTTGGCTTAATTATTTTAATCTGTTCAATAAATTAGAGTATCTTTTACAAAGTTTCCTATCTAAAGACAAAGCAAAAAGGAGTTGATATAAACAAATGGTTGATGCCTGACCCAATAAGAAAACGCATGAACAAATCTAACACTATGCGATACTCCATCCACACACAGCATTCTACTGTCATAATCTGAGGGCCTTGGCTCTCTGATGAAATATCAGTGCATGAATTATTAATCAGAGTGAGCTGAAATAAACAGTTATTAATGTGTACTATATGCTTACACACTTCAAGTGACAGGTGAATGTAATACAAAAAAAGATAAAAGACTAATTACTTTTCTTTAAATATCTCCTTCTCATGGTCTGTCCAGACATTCATGAACTGTCTGTCTTTATACACCTTCATGGGATCCTCCATCAGACCATTCATATTAATAAACTTCACTCGTCTTTGTTCTGCATCAAACATCATGGGAGGAATGACAGAGAGCTGACGCATTTGTTTTTCGTTGTTCTACAGGTAAAATAAGACAAAGTTTCTATGAATGTTTGTGGCCCCTATGTTATTTATTAAAATGGCTCTAATGGGCAATACAGCATACAATGCACACCTCTGCATACATCTTAATCCTTTTACAGAACTTTATTTTTTTTAACCTTCAAAAGGTGTGGCCATGCTAATTAATATTTGCGTAACTGAAGGGGATGAAGGAATAGTACTATACATCACTATCTGCAGTTATAACAATGCCTTTTAAAAGGAAAGATTTCAGCATTTTCTTAAAATTATACAGAAATTAGATGTCAAAGGAAAGTTTTACTCCTCAGGTCTACCAAAGCAGAGGTGTGATAGTGAGCCCCTAAAAGGAAGGTACATGAGAGCAAAGATCTAGGTCACGATAAAGCTCATGAAGGGCATCTTCAACTAATATAAAATAAGCACATAAAGGAAGAATATCCAAAGCAGATTATCAATATCTCAAGAGAAGGGTCAAAATTTGCTGCACTGATAAACTGGATTACACAATGGTCTCACCTCCTGCTCAGAGAGTCCATCAATGATTTCAGAAATCTCATGTTCACTTCTTGCAATAGTTGCTGAAAGACCAGCCCCTCTTTGGCCAACCCTAGTTTTTGGAAAAGACCCATATGTTGAGATTTTACTCAAGAGAAAACATTTCAGATTAGTTAAAATATAGTTCACTTGGGACACCAGTAACAAGAAAAATTGCATCACAGAATACCCAATGTAGGTTACACCCTGAACTTTTAAATGGCTAATGAAATTTAGATGGGGACTTGGGAGACCACATTCTCAGAAAGAAGGCACCTCATACAATTTATGGTGTTAGTACAAGAGTCAGTAGAAGCAGTTTGGCCAAAGACAAACGTCTTCAAGAATCCCACCCTACAGAGACTTGGGTCTATGTTCAAATTTGCCTTGCCCGAGTCAAGTAAGTTACCAAAACACATGATTACCAATGCTCACTTTAGCACAGGAAAAACACAGTAATATTTAATTTGAAGAGGCATTATAAATTGCTCTGTCTCAGATCTCTTTCTGGAGAGATTTTTATTTGAAAGACAACTTTTTATAGAGTTAATGTTTGAAAGTTTAAATCACTAGAACATGTGCAACAGAGAACATCCAGGCCCTGACAGCAAGATGGACAAAACATCCTAATGGTCCTTATCACTAACATATTAGTGAAAGCAATCAAACTTATTCAATTTGCTCCAAATATCAAGGCGGTCTTAAATCTGGTAGCACTTAGGGACCCCAAGAATACACAAGGATTCCATCATGCTAGACACTAAAACACTACCAAAAGTCAGATTGTAAGATCTTGGGAGCAGGAAGTAAGTACAAGTACTTATCTTTAAGAAACATCACTCCACCTATAAGAGAGTCTTCTACTTTTAACCTTAAATAGTGCAGTAATTTGCTTTCCCCATCCTCTCCTTCATCCATTGGAATCCAAAGTGGGGAGCCTCATGAATACGCTATGGCTGCACCTACACGTGCCTCTTCTTCTGAAAGCAGCAAGGTAATGAGCCATCCAGAAGATGCTAATGAGGCACGGATGTAAATTTCCAGTGCATCATTAGCATATGGGTACGTGATTCAGTGTCCAAAAGAAGCTCTTCAGACTCCAAAATACACGTGTAGATATGCGGCCCACGGGGACCTTCTGGAAGGAAACCCTCCTTCTGGAAACCCCTCCCTTCCAGGTCATGCATGTACATGTGTATTTGAAGTTCAGAAGAGCTTCTTCTGGACTCCAAATCACGTGCCGGTACGCTAATGAGACACAGGAAATTTACATCTGTGCCTCATTAGCATCTTCCGGACGGCTCATTACCATGCCGCTTCCGGAAGAAGCGGCATGTGTAGACGCAGCCTATGAGACTTGTTGACTTCTACAAACTTTGAGGTCATGGCACTAGACTGTTTAGGAGAGAGAATGGAATGAATTCTTTATAGGCTGGAAGATTTTAAGTCTTTTTCTGAAATTTCCAAAACTGTTTTAATATGACTAGAGAACTTAGATGCAACTGAAAGTTCTAAACAAAACTAACTTTACTTTTTAAAACACTTGTTAAAAATGTAAATGCACCATCTATAAGTACTATAAAAAAAAAAAAAAAAAACTGTTATACGTCCCAAATAAATGACTATTATATTTATTCTACATTTTCCTCTACATACAAGTTTCCTTAGTCTTAAAACCAACAGATACCTGTTAGTCAGCAGTTAAATTACGTCAATGTATTTCCCTCACTACAGATTCCTGACAGATAAAACATATGGCAAGTTTTAAACAAATCACTTAAAATAAATTTAATTAAAATAAGTTACAATCTCTGTCTTTTGTGCGCATTAATCTAGTGAACATCAATTGTAGTAAGAGAAAGGAACGATACAGACATCTAACAAAAACATTAGCTACAAATTGACTTATAAACCTGAATTTAATTTTTCCATGCAAAGCTAGAATGCTGCACACAATTTATAAAAATTAGGGGCACTTCTGCAAATGCTTATGCATGTGAATAGCTTTCCTCATGCAAGCACTCTTTATTATAAACTATCCCTCAAACTAGACAGTCAGATATAGGCCAATTATTAGGTAACATTGCAGGAGTGAGGCAAGATGATTGATTTGAAGACCAGGTGCTAAGAAATGAGGAAAAGTGGAAGAAGGTACAGAAGTCTAAGATGAAGACAAACTAAAGAGGCTGGCATTGCTGGCAAAACAAAACAGGGAGATGTGGTAAGAGACAAGTGTAGATAAGGAGAATTGTGAAGGTCCTTACAGGTGGTGGAGTTTGAACTCAATGCTATGAAACGTGGGGAATCAATTAGACCATGTCTACTCGTGCCCCTCCCTTTCGGAAGGGGCATGTAAATGACACTGATCGGAACTGGTTAATGAGGCACTGATATGAATTTTGAATTATGAATCTGGAATTTTGAAGTCAGGGATTTATTTCGAAGCACCCATGTCTACACAGCCAGTCTGAGTTTCAAAAGCAGCATTTCTGAAGTGCAACTGGCTGCCACTTTGCTAATGAGGCACTGAATATTCATAACAGCACTTCATTTACCAGTTCCGATCCATATCATTTACGGGTCCCTTTCCAAAGTGAGGGGGACGTGTAGACATGGCCCTACAGAATAAACAGTCTGAAAAAGAAGTTTTCAACATACGATGCTGGAGATAGGTAAAAGACTTACTATTAACCTGAAACATTTTGTATTTGACAGACTTTAGAAATTAATCATAACCGTACTGTAAAAGAATATTTAGATTTTTTGCTATTACCTTTGAAATCGTTCTTGCTGTTCTCTTTGCTTTCGGATTTCTGGGAACTGTTTCTCATAGTACTCTCTTGTTTTGCTTTCTTTAGCTTTCCTGCGGGGATTATTTTCTATCCTGTCTACTTTCTTCTCCCATGCTTCCATTAGTTCATCATAACGTTGACAGATTTTCTGTTCCTGATAAATTCCAAAAATAACGGTGAGGGAATTAAACACTAAAATAATCTGTATCATTAACCCAAGGCTCTGATATATTTGCCTTACAGAAAACATCAGGTTCAGAGGGTGCATATAGGAGATTCCTAAAAGGCCAAGGACTCTGTGTTGCAGGTGATGTGCACAACTTTAAGGCAGTCGGAAGAATGGCTTCATCGCAGCCAAAAATTCCTCCTACTGATAGAATTATTGAACTAGGTACTTATACTATGCACTTCTGTGGTATTTGAAAACTATTATTGCTGGTTCCTCAGTAACTGATGTCTATACAAATTTTATTTTGTGGGTTGTCTGCTAAATGGAAGAATTGGAATAAGTGACATATATACCCTCACCTCTGTGTTCAGGAGAGGAACGGCTGCCTACAGAAAACTAAAGCCATCTAAGGGAAAGAATACTGTAAATGCAAAGAGCTTCCAAGATGGAGATGAAGTGATGTTTAACTTGCCTGATTTATTTAAAAAGTGTTGTTTCAGACATCATGTAAGGCCAAAAAGGATGTCACTCCCTTTAAAAGAATTTGCAAAACAGTGCTTTGATAATAACATTGGCATATAACACAGACACTGGAGTAAAACATGATTTTGGACTTTAAGATGTTCTCTCTCACCACCAATAGTTACTATATAGGGAAAGGAATCTGGAGAGGGATCTGCCATGGTAATTAAAATAAGCCCTTGGAAACTGATCTTGTGCTACTTTTTTTTTTTAAAAAAGCTTCAAAAATTGGATGCTGTATTTCAGAGGAATATTTAGATTGTTTTGTATTACTTTTAAAATAGTTTATTATTTCACAGAAAGTTACCTAAAAATTCTAATTTAGTTCAAAATGAACACCTAACTTCTATCTTATATATATATTTTATCAATTGGTTTCCCAATAAAGCTAACAGGAATTTTGATTCAGAGCATTATTTTTCAAATTCATCTAGACTTGGAAGATATTAACAAGTAATTTAGTATTAAAATTAAGGTTTTGAGACAAAATGGTTCTCTTAAAAGTGGCAAAATTCAACTAAGACTTTTCTAAACAAAAAATTCTCTGCAGTGTTGGCAAACCAAAACTCTTGTTTTGTGCTAAAACCTGAGATCAAGAAAGTAAAATTGACAAATTTGTTTTCATCACTCAACCAAAATTAAATGCCAGAAGTTGAGAAACAGCATAAAAGGTAAAGACTGAAATAGATAAGAATTTTTAACAATCTCAGATTTTAAATTTGCCTGTATCCCTTTAAGTTTATGTAAAGATGGAAAGCTTTTAATAATTAAAACTGAATTATGCCATTCAATTTTGAAAACTCTGCAGGCGAGATACAATAACTATTTGTCACTTTCATCTATGAGTTGTCTGGTATTTATTCAGAAGGGGCTACCTTAGTAATCATTTGCTCTAATGAACACATTATGAAAATTTTCTCCCACAATGAAAATAAGTTTTCCAACATATTTACTCGCTTTCTAACAGCAGTATATAAATGCAAAGTAACTTGAACCGAGACACATTTAATTCATGAAAAAAAGTTACTGGGCACAAATGAAGTCCTGCCACTTGACGCTACATGCATATTCTTGAAGCCATTAAGATTTCTGACATAATTGACTGGTGAACACAAATACGCAAAGAATACTAAGATTAACCTGGAATGCGCAGATTTATGCAAAACTTATTTTTGATCATATATGTAAATAGGCATTTGAGTCCACATGCCCAAGTGGACCCACATATGTTTCAATACTCTGACTTCCACAAAGACTTTGCCCAATTACCCTTTGTTTCCTTGCATGATTTCTTCTCTTAAAAAACAAAATCAGCTTTTTCCTCATCACCTGGTTTCTAGAAAACAAAAGGATTGGAAAAAGTTTTTAGAAGTTAAAATTTAACCACTGATTTGAGCAACATCAAAGATCTTTAAAACAAGTCACTGAAAATATTCATAGGAGGGTGATCCAATATTGTTGATTGTTTCATTTAACATTTCTGCTTGCTTGCATCTCAAATGACGTTTGATACTGCAAGGGGAAAGCCATGAAATTAAAATCTTATCATATGCAACAGAAGATATCCTTGAAGAAGGAGGGATTGGCAAAGAGACTAAGAGAATTAGATACAATGAAAAATTCTGAAAAATTCAGCTTATTCATGGTTATATGCATGTTTCAAACTCAAGGAAGGTTTTTTCCCCCATAACATTTGTAAATGTATTCTTGAGTTTCTTCCCACACATATTAAGTAACTTTGTTTTACAAATTCTATTATATTTCCCTTTCAACACTGTTTTCCACTTGCATTTCAATAAGATAAATTATTTAGAAGAGGGTTTTGTGAATTTAAGATTAATGTATTCTCTTCCAGACCAGGCTCAAGCTAATGGAAGACTTTATATTCAAGTAAGAAACATCAGCATGCACACCAAACTGGGAAATGTCGGTAAGGCTGATTACGAAATGAGATTTTATTAATTATTAAAATGTAAGGGCTAAACTGTACCAGAGGTAGCTTATTTTTAGAATCCTCTGCCATATCTGCAAAGTAAATATTAAGGACCACCAGTTGCATATGCAAAAAAGATGTTCCTTCCAGACAGAATGTTATGAAGAAGATATCATTCATCGACAAGATTTGTTCTGGCACTACTCCTGAAGCTAAAGTTGTCACAAAAACATTACAAATGACTCTTTTCAAAGGACCTATAACTTAGTTATAAGACTAATAAAGGCTACAAGAGCTTAAAAATACATTATTCAAAATCAGAATGTAAACTGTTCATCCAGTTTGGCCTGTGAGCTACAGGAGATCACAGAACTCTTCTCAAATAATCTCTAGATCATATCTTTAAAAAAAATCTGATCATGTTTAAAAAGGAGATAACAACAAGGTACATTTGATAGAGATGCCATTCATGGAAAGTCAATCAAGAAGTTTACATTTCCTAAATATTTACAAAATAGCTCCTGGAAAGCATCTCCATCTCAAAGCAAACAGCAACTTTTGCTAATTCACAAAAACCACACAAAAATTCAACAGCCCACACACACATGCACAACTGGCAGCCCAAGGACTGGGCAGCTGCCGAATATTCAAATATTCTGGATAACAGAGAGGTACACCTAGCAATGCATAATACAAAGAAAAACCAAGTTTAGATATTAAGAAACAAAAATGTATGCAGAGTACTTTTTTTTTTTTAACCAACAGTAGTACTGTACACTGTAAACTAATACTTTAACTGCTGTATTTATTTGTATTTACTTTCACTATACTGTACTTATGGAAAAGGTACCTAAAATTTACTTATGGTTAAAGTGCCAGTTATTTGAGATTCTGGATGCTAGACTGCTAGATATGAAAGGATTTAAACTCTGTGCGTGTGCAAAAGCACACATACATGCTGCATTATGTATAACCTCAGGTTATCCTACCATTAAATATATTCATTAATTGTACGAAACCAAACCACATGACCTTACAAAAAGCTTTTCTTGCTAAAAGTAATTTTGATTTTGGAAAAAAAAACAAACCCTGTACGTTAGGGGAAGAAGGGGACCTACTCCCAGCTAATACTAGGTAACACTTGAACAATCTAATGAATCAGGTCAACAATTTCAGTTATTCTTGAAACTGCATAGTCAGAGTTAAGATGTCCGTAAAAGTCATGGAAAAATTCTTCTCCTTGAGTTTCCTATGCCCTGGGCGGGGTATCCTGCTACAAGAATCACGACATACAACCAAACCTGTTCCCAAACAGTTGGTTGTTCTGGAAGACACGTACAAATTCAAAGCAATGTGCACCGTCTGTGAAATACTTTACAAACACTACAGGTAGATAGTCTGAAGACAGAAGAATTACGTATGAGACTTTAGTGTACAGGCACAGATTGTTGTGTAGTATACTGAAATGCACTCATATTCCAAAATATGACTGGGAAAACAGAGAGAAAGCCTTGATCATTTTGCTATAACGATCCTAGTTTCTGAAATTTTTCCCTATTTAGCTGTCACAATTTGTAAGGAAAAGGAAGGCAATGCTGCCTTCCAGCCCTGTGGAAGTATCATTGTACCAGTATTTTCTTTCTGCTCAGCTGCTCACCATAATATCTGCAGGTTTTTGAGAGAAGGACTCAATCCCGATTGGGCATGAAGCTTACCATGGTTAACCACCCTAAAGAATGATGGAGCCATATGAGTGGTACTCCAATTCCTTACTTGATCATAAAGGTTGTGTCAACACTTGCATTCCTCTTTGAAAGAGGCATGCAAATGAGGGAAATGGAAAATGCAAATAAGGCACAGATTTACTATCTGGTGCCTCCTTTGCACATTCTTCTTTCAAACAAAGAAAAGCAGTGTGGAATAGCTCTTTTGCAAGTAAACCCCATCTTCAAAAGACCTCCCCCTTCCCTTTTTTTAAGTGCTTTTGAAAGAATGTGCAAAGGAGGCACCAGATATGTAAGTCTGCACCTCACTTGCAGTTTTGTTTTCCCTCATTTGCATGCCTCCTTTGAAAGAAGAATGCAAGTGTAGATGTAGCCAAAGTGTTAGGCTATTACTATTTTAACAAAGAGCTCGCAAGAAATTAATAAATGTTAATTCTCAAAATCCACACTATCGACCCAAAGACAGAATAGTCTACTTCACGCAGCTGAATTTAGATTGTCCTAAGTCATAAATAATAGACATGTGTAGCATGCAGTGACACGATTCAGAGCACACTACAGAAAAAAAGAGAACATTGTAGTGTATGCACAGAACAGCACTCATCTGACTAACAGCCATGGGATTGGCTGGGGAGGGAGGAGGGAGCTGGCTGAGTATCCGCTCCCTTTAACAAAAAAAAAAAAAATAAAAAGCACTTGTTAACGGTGGCAATGTTTAAAAGGCGTCTTGAGAGGGAAAAAGATATTTAGGACAAACTAGGCCTGAATTTTACTTTTGGGGTAAAAACTAAGAGATAGAAATGCCTTTTTTTTTTTTTTTTTTTTTTATTTTTTAAATTGCAGTGGAAAAGTGTTTCACTCTCTTGCAATGTTTGCAGCCTAGCTGTTTCAGGATCGGTCTAGGACACAAAAACCTGAAATGGTCTAGGTATCATCTATTTTCATTGGGTTAACTAAAATAACTGAAAAGGAAAATGCTTCATAAATCATCAAAAACAAATGAAACTTTGAAGTTCCAATGTTTTCTTTGTTACAATAAAACATAATGACATCAGTATGTAAAAATAGGATATTTAGCTCCCTGCCTTTTCATAACAGCAAGAATACAAGACATTTACTACTTACGTTTTGATGTTTTCATGGTACACCTTTGTATCTGATGGTTGGTTGTAAAGTGGCTACAAAATGGATTGATATATATATATTCAGAACAACACTTATGTTTAATTCAACACATACACAACATGTTAAAGCAATAATATTTTGCAAACAATGCCCAGTCTGTGAAATGCAGTGACCTAAAATGAACAGGAGCTGAAGATTTTTAGCAACTCCTGGATGGGCCTCTCTCCTCCAATATGTTCCGATTCTGTAATATCATCACTAGCCTAAAGAGTTCACTTTTAATGAAGCTCACTCAAATATTTCAAAACAATTCTATTTTAAGTTTAGAAAAAACTTACAAACTTTATAAACAGAGTCAGTCAGATCAGTGAAACCTTGATTCAGCAGTGTACAGATGTATATGCTTGAGTCCCACTGAAATCAATGGGACTGCTCAGGTATTTCAAGAGTAAATCACATGTGCATATGTTTTGCAAGAATTGGGATGAAGGTATGCATGTGATTAAGTTCTTTAGTTAACTGGTTGAAAAGTCTTGCAAAAGATGTGTTTTAAGTAATATCTAATAGACTGCTCATATCACTGTAGAGATTTGGGCTAATAACCTATTTTTAAAAAAAATAATAGGTCAGCCATGTTCAATTTTTGACACATAACTATATGGTCTTCCCTGGCCTGTGCATGTAAATTTAATGCTTGAAACAAAGAACTCTCTTAGTTACAGAAGTGAGCAGGCATATGAGGCCTTATGATCATACATACAGTAAGTCAGTTATATTAAGGGGAAAAAAGAGGGTTTTTTGAGCACAGACTTAAATCATGCAATCATACTTTATCTGTTCATCTTTGGAAGAGACTCTGAAAAAGAAAAGTAAGAACAGGTAAGGGAACTTACCAGTTCAACTTTTGGACCAAGACCTTCAAAAATCTTATGAGCTTCTTCTGCTTTTTTCTGTGAAAGATATTGTTTTGTATAGTCTCTTAAGGCAGTTTTATTCAACCACAATGGAAACTGGACTGTCAATACCATCTTTGATATTTTCCCCCCAAGGATATTTGCAAAGACGAATGATCCTGTCCACATTTAAGCCTCCCTTAACCTGCATCTGCCATATTGCCTATAGCAAGTCAATAGCTTGAAAGCTCATCTCTCACCAACAGAAGTTGGTCCAATAAAAGATTATGACTTCACCCACCTTTTCTCTAAAATGAGTGAAGGCAACACGTATAAACTGTCTAATTTTATTTCCCAGATCTGTCTACTTGTTTGAGGAAACATCCTTCTCACACATTTGGAAAGCAAGTAGCACACAGTAAGTCAGATTTTAAACGATTGCCAGGGGAAAGGAAGGAGCAATGTGTTTCAACAGCAGAGAAACAAAATTTAGAAATCCTGGGTTAAGGCAGTCATTACAAAAAAGGCGAATAGCAAATATACAAAAAATAAACCAAACCCTATGTCAAATATGCCTTTTTAATGCTACACTTCACTACAGATTAGCCCAACACATCCACATACAGTGCTTGGCTATAGGGCGAGAAAAAATTAAACCCTGCAGGTTATTCTTAGAAAGCTTGCTCTGCTAAACTCTCCTACTTTTCTACATGCACTATTCTGAAGTCAGAAATGACAAATATTTTGGAATTCACAGCTGTGCAAAGTAATTACATATCAGGAGAATGTATAAAATTACCCTGGTAAAAATGGATTGTTTGGTCTCAAAACATCTTGGGACAGAACTTTAGTCCTCTTAGCTGAGTGAAATTCTCTAAGTACAGTTAAGCATTACGAGTTTTACCCTTACAAACACCCACTGACCATGATGCTATAAAGGGGATTACCTTCTTGCAAAATGCAGAAAAAGATAACCAAAACAAGTATTTCATACACATCACAATATTTGTGCAGTAAGCAGCAAAAATGGTTATATCTGCACTCTGAAAGATGCATGCCAACTTATGCACCATCAATATGCTTAGGACTGTACAAGACATAGAATAAAGATAAATCCTGCCCTTGCTGCATGAAACAAATCTTTGATTTAAAAATTAATATTTTACATTCAGTATTTCCTTTGCCATGTGCTGGTTATGAAATTTAAGGATCAAGTTAGACACAAGAACCTTCAAAAGGGAACTAAATGCCCAACACCACACTAAATTTCTGCATCTTCCAGCAGATTACATGTGTGGTAGTGAACTGTAATTTGAACATATTGTTAACAGAACCAAACATCTGTAACCAAAATTAAGCAAATTTTTGCATTCAATACCATATGCCACCCACCAAGCTGTTCACAATTTTTTCAGTCATTTCATTTTTTTGTGCACTGTGCTTCACAGGATTCAAAGATTTGAAGGAATCTCATAATAAACACAAGATTAATTTGAAGAGAACATTTCAGTGATAGATGCTTAAGAAAAAGCACTGTTTAATGATCAAAAATGCTTGCTGTTTATTTAGGGCTTATAATATATAGATATACCTATCTCAGAGCTGGAAGGGACCTTCAGAGGTTATCAAATCCAGTCCCCTGCCCTCATGACAGGAACTATCACCATACCTAACAGATTTTTTTTTTTTAAACTTATTTGCCCCAGATCCTTAAATGGCCCCCTCAGGGACTGAACTTACACCCATGGGTTTAGCAGGCCAATGCTCAAATCACTGAGCTATCCCTCCCCACTACGCTTATAGCCATTAAACACTACATTTTATATAGTGCTTTTCAGACAGTACAGTGAATCCTGTACCAAATACCCTCATTTTTAAAGACTGATAAATGGGGAAAACACTTTTCTTTAGCAAGATAATGAGACGCTTCTCCAACATTATCTAGTATTAGAGAGGTAGCCATGTTAGTCTGTAGCTTCGAGAACAACAAGAAGTCTTGTGGCACCTTATAGACAGATATTTTGAAAGCTTATGCTCTAAAATGTGTGTTAGTCTATAAGGTGCCACAAGACTTCTTGTTGTTCTCAATGTTATCTGGCATAGCATGGTAGGGCTTCCCACAGCTCCCTTTGGCCAAGAATGGCCAACAGTGGCCATTGAGCCTGGGGGGCATGGAGGGAGAGAAGGCAGCCTGCAGATAATCAACACCAGTAAAATGTCTTCCAGCCCACCAGTGGATTACGCTGATGAGCTGAGAGCCAAAGGCTGCCAACTCCTGACATTGGAGATCAAATGCCAAGAGGCATTAAAATGTTATCAAAGCACAAATCCAAAGATGGGGATTCATACAGACTCATTTTCATTGCTTCAGTTTGTTAAATACCTTCATGGCTGCAAACTCTATGATTTAGAATGAAAATCTGAGGCAAGCATTTGTCATTAAAAAAGTTAATATTTGTAGACTGAAAAATAACCAAAATGGTTTAAATTTAAAAAGACCAACATATTGAAAAGACTAGATTAGTGCATAATGATGAATGTCAGTACTATGTGTAGCTATACATAAACATGCCTAGCGCCAACCAAATCTAAGAAACAAGCTTACCCGATTTTCATCATAAATAATTTGGACAATACTGCGGTGTTTCTGTTCCACTGGAGGAGGGGAGACAGGCCTCTCCGGCTCTGGAGGTTTAGCAGCTTCTTCTTCAAGTTGTTGCTAAGAGACAAGAGAAAGATCAGCCATCCTCACCACATTACCCTAACCAGTAATTAGTCACCAGAGATAAAATATGCATCTGATCAATGGTTTGCTGTGCCTGTCATTTCACCATTTAATTTCCAAGTTCATTCATATTAGATTTAATGCCAGTCAAAGCAACAAGACAGTATTTTTACATAAATATTTGTAAATTAAACTTTTTTGAGGTGTTAAACTGAAACAGGTTTAAGTCAGTTAAATGCAGTGTTGTGTTGTAGTTTATCCGTAAAATATTTAACTTTCAACCAAAATATTAAAGCCAAGGAACACAAAGTGTTTCAAGCTTTCATGCTCAGGCAATACGCCCCCCAGAAATTTGACAGTATATTAATATAATATACTGCATAAGCTTTGTTATCCAGCACTCATGGGGGGATGGGATTTGCAGGTTAATTGAACACGACATATGAAGCTTATTGCTCCGTCCCCACCCGCTACTGATAGATCCAGATCCTGGCAGCCTGAGGCAAGCTGAGGAGGAAGGAGGTGCCTGCTTAGGTAGTGACACCTGTCAGAAGCCAGCAACAGCCAGCTGACCAGGTAGGGGTCAGGTGTGCACACCTCAAGATGCAGTGATACTGTGGCTGGGAGCAGTGCTGCTTGACAAAGATTTCCAGTTAACACAGTGCCAGATAAAGCTTTAACTGTACTTAAAATCCTGGTTGTTGATATCCCTTTTAACTCCCTAAAGTAACTACTGTCATCATTATTCTAACAATTCACAATGATACATTGTGGCAGAAATAAGTTACTGAACAGGCATACAGAAGTCATAACAACCAACCAAATATATACACTATTTGTTTTTCACAGCAATTAACCTCTTGTGATTTGCTTCTCTCCCCAAAATATTCCTTTACATATGAATCAATTAATGCCAGTTTCAACTTTGCACTGTCAATCTCTCTCTCTCCTGCAAGCCAGAAATACATAAGAAAGGAAAATATACACCTCCAATGCGATGGCTATCCGTACACTCTTATACATGATTTGCTGTGCTACCCTTTTTAAGATTTTATAAAATATCATATACTGTGACCAGGATCAAGTCTTCACTTTACAACTCATTTCAAAATATCTCAAAATTTACCTTTTTTTTTTTTTTAAAAAAAGTTTTAACTCTGGGATACAACTAGTGGTCCTAATTTTTTATTTTTTTACATCTCCAAGAAATCTTCATGACCAGTCCCTGATTTTGTACTCAACGAAGCAACAGTGGCAGATTTCAAGTGGTAATGCATCAGTAAATATTGCAAGGGAGCCAGTCAAGTTCTCTCTTCTGGTCTAAAGTCTGAGGAGCTGGAATAAGAACTCATAAGACTGATTAAAATGTTCCAAGAGTGTAATGCAGCATTTAATTTGAAGTTGCTGCTTTTTTACTACATTGCTGTTCATCTAAGCACAGTTACAGCAGAACAGTTATACAGGTCAGTTCAGCATTAATATATATTACTTTACTAAAAAATAAGAGATTTAAAAATTACTCTTAATTTTAATAAAGATCTTAAAATTTAATTTTACCAATTTTTTTAAGTAAATAGTTTTACTCTTATTAAATCTTTAGATAGTTTCTCCCAAAACCCTGTAAAACCGTCAGCATTTATAAATTACATCAGTGATTCCCAAACTGTAGCACATCAGACATCTCTGTGGACTATCCTGGATAAATTGTGTAATGACAACATTTATTTATTATTTTATGTATTGCACTTTTATAATAGGCTATTCAGATGAAGCTTTAAAACTCTGTGGGAATTTGTTATATAAAATATGGCAGTCAATTTATTTCGAAGATGTAAAAACGAGAACACAGATACGCAGAGACACTGACGTACAGAGCCCTCACCTCCAACCACCATCCATAGCAAGTTCAATTGCCCTGCAGTTGTCTAGTTTAACTGAGCTCAAAGCTGAATGGCTTTCTTCTTCCCCAATAGTATGCATCACACAAGAACTATATCTGTGCATAACAGTGAAATATGGACAGATGGCTAAAGAGTGTTCAGAAGAAAAATACATCAGTGATGAGAGGTGTAAGGATATGCAGACAACTGGTAGATATGGACGAGGGTACACAATAAGAAAAGCTTAGGAACCTCTCAACTACATTATTACATACAACCTGTTTACATAGTACACATTGCCTACAGAACAAGAACCTGATTTTTACATCGGCTACATCTACACTACAGAGTTCTTCCAAAAGAGCTTCTTTTGAAAGAGTGTGTCCACACACAAAAAAGGGGATTAAGAGAGTGATCTGCTCTTTCAAAAGAGGGCATCCACACAGTCCCAACTCTTTCGAAAGAACAGGCCAGGGATCAAAAATGAAGACTGTTCTTTCAAAAGAAGGGCCTGGCAGAGCATCTACACACTTTTTCTTTCAAAAGAAGCTTTTGAAAGGGGGCACCCTTCATAAAAGAGTGATTTCGAAAGGAGCACCACATTCTTTCGATTTGCTTCTGACAGAATGCTTTGTGTGTGTAGATGCTCCATGGGCTCTTTCAGAAGAGCCCTGTTCTTTCGAAAAATCTTTCAAAAGAACTTGCTAGTGTAGATGCAGCCATTGTGATTAAGCAGCATGGCTTTTTTTTTTTTTGAAAAAAAAAATAGCATTGTCGTCTCCAACTGAAAATAAAAATACCACTGGTTATGATTACTCTTCGTAGCTTACTTACTTGCTTTTTCTTGAGCTTAAGGATCTGCTGTTCCACTTTTGCAATTTCGCGATCTACACGATCCATGCTTTGTATCAACTCTTCCTTTGACAGTTTTGAAGGTGATGCATTCTGGTCCTCTCCACAAGGCTGACCAGCGATTGGAGAAGATGGCCCTTCATGCTTCCCTCCAAAAGCTGGTTCCTTAAATAAAAAAGGAATAATTTTATCATGTTTCTTACATAATGTTTAGACCAATAAATTAGTTACATACAACCTCCAAATGTAGTCTCAATTCTTTATATATTAACTTGTCCAAGTATAAATTAAAATAAAATTAACCAGAACTTTCAGCCACCTACACTACAATCCATATTGAATCACTAACACTGGTACTCCTGAAGTTCAATTTAAGTTTCTAAGGCCATGTCTACACTAGAGAGTTTTGGAGACAAAACTCGTGGCGCATCTACACACAAAATGCATTTTGTCTGCAGAAACTATGGACAAAAATGCCATGTAGATGCTCAAGGGGGCCCTCTTGCTGACAGAGCCAATCAAAAGATCAATCTGCTTTTACACTCGTCCCTCATTTAATGAGCACTTTACTTATGAGTACTCGCTAAAACAAGGAAGATATATATGCCTATCTTTATTCAGTATGGGTGCATCTACACTAGCAAGTACATTCGAAATCCAGATTGGAAGAGCGAATTCTTTCGAAAGAACCCGCAGAACATCTACACGCATGGACGTCTTTCAAAATTAACTCTGAAGGAACTCCCCCATTCTTTCAAAGTCGGTCCTCCCTTCCCGGAATGGGAAGAGCACACTCCTTAAAAAGATTATTTCAGAAGAAAGAAAGTGTAGCTGCTCCGCGGCCCGCTCTTTTGAAAAAGGCAATCCTCCATGGCCACAATCAATGGCAGGCAGCGGCACCACTCCCAGCACAAGCAGAGCTCTATAGCTCCAGCGTCTGGCTCTGTTTCAAGACGCAGGCTCCCAGAAACCCTCAGGCAAGAAGCTGAGAGCATGCAGTCAGCAGGGAGCCCATGCTGCTGCTGCACAGCTGGCTCCCTGCAACGATGCGCCAGCCAGCTGAATGCCCTCCTTGGCACCATGGCCAGTGCCTCTGACATCCACCCATCCTTGGGGTCCCCCAAAGAAATTGGGGACCCCTCCCAGGAGGGGAGCCACCCCTCAAGAGCTGAGCCCCCTCCTGAACCAACGCTGAGGTGCAGGACCTCCTTGCCCTCTGAGCAGATGAGGAGGTCCTGCATCAGACGGGGGTCCAGCATAGGAACACACCAGCGTTCCAGCTCCTCACCACGGGCCTCACTGGCTGGGGTCACCCCACCCGGATCCCAGACCAGGTGAGGTCCAAGGTGAAGGAGCTGTGCCAGGGATACTGCAGGGCCCAGAACATGGCTGAGCGGTCGAGGCAACGTCCACCAGCTGCCCCTACTATAAAGACCTGGACCACCTCCTTGGGCCCAAGAAGGCGGGACCCCTGGCCGTGCTGCTGGACACAACGGTCCTGGCGTTGGAGCAGGTGCCC
This sequence comes from Carettochelys insculpta, assembly GCF_033958435.1. Classification (NCBI taxonomy): domain Eukaryota; kingdom Metazoa; phylum Chordata; order Testudines; family Carettochelyidae; genus Carettochelys; species Carettochelys insculpta. Next base: position 3,832,095 of record NC_134155.1, read on the forward strand.
GAGACAGGGACAGAAGGGGAGGACCGTCCTGGACCCACACCCAGCACCAGGTGCCCATGGAGGCTGGACACCAACAGCGATGATGAGGGCTCAAGCACGGGGGCCCTCGTCATCGACATACCATCCAGGCCGTCCAGCTGGGCCCCATCCACCCATACTTTGCCCGACTTCCTGGGGAGACCGACAGGTAGGTGGCCCGCACACCAGCCACCCTGGGACTCAGGAGGGGGAATCTGGTCCTGCCCAGGGTTGCCGCAGACCCCCCGCCACATGCCCATCACCCCGGGGCCAGTGGACTCCAGACAGCCGTGTTCCCTGGGCCTGGATGGGGGGCCGACAAGCGGCATTCAGCACTACATGGGCGGGACAGCACCACAGGCCAACTGGCTGTGGAGGGACCGGGGGGGAGGGGCAGCATGGGGCAGCCCTTGGCACCGACGCAGGGAACCTCAGGACATGGGCATCATAGGACACCCAGTGGTGGGGGCACAAGGTTCAGTACTTGAGATTCATGGCCCCCTTGCTCTCCCCTTTTGTCTCCACAGCTCCTGTAGCCAGCAGCCGGACCAGCGTGCTGAGGGAGTGGCAGGACATGGAGTGGCAGGCCTGGGACCGGGTGACAGCCAACCTTGACACCTTGTCCCAGGCTATGGCCAGCTGCCGGGCACCAACTGCTGCCCCATCGCCATCCACTCTCACAGCCACCCCTACCACCCCCACCCCACCATTCCCCGTCCACCCTGCTCCCAGCAAACAGGTTTCTACATAGTAGTCAATAGCAAAATGCTCACCAGAGAAATGGCTTGACTTGAAAATTCTATTTTCAGCCACTGTCTTTAAAATAGTCATCTAATGAATTTTCTAAACACATTAAGGCACACCTTCTATATTACAATAAAAGCTATGTTTACCTTCTTAATATCTGCAGATCGCAATCCCTCCTGTAGAGGATGTACTAAAGGCAAGACAGCAGCAGCATTAACACGCTGAAAATGGGAATCTGAAACTTGTTCAAGACGCGGTCGCTTAGACTCCAGTGAATCATGATCAGCCTGCGACGGTCCTGGATGAAATTGCTGCTCATAACCAGTTCTCCTTTCTTGAGGCCTAAAGAAAAAAAAAAAAAAAAAAAGATTGTAAAAGCAATAAATTTATTTAAAAACTTACAGAGTATACTATTTAATTGCTGCATTCCATTTCCATCAGGAAGAGAGCGTCACTTAACTCTTCCTAAATGTTGAGGATGGCGAAAGTTTAAGTGGCATATTATAGAACGGCTTTTTAAAATCAATTTTCACTGAAGTTAGTTTTGATCTCACAAAGGTATCATTTAAATGCCCATTACACCACAGGGAGGCCACAAAATTTATGCCATTACCACAAATATATCAGAAAAACAGGTTTGGTTAAAAAAGAGCACCAAAGAGACTTCACATCAGTAAGTTTAGTATTGCATTCCACAGAATTACACAAAAAGCACAGTAGTTCAATTAATTCTTATGAAGCCATTTTAATTACATATAAAAGGTATCTAAATTAGTAATTGAAGTTATTTGGAACTTGGTCTGCATCACACTTTCAAGTACTTGTCAGCAAGGCTCTGTCATATATGTTGGGACTGGAAAGCCGTTTGGTGACTCCTGCTCATTTTTTTCATAGCAAAATAGCCACATCACTAGCTTCTTTGCAGTGAATTACACAGGATGTCAATAAGATCTCATAGACTTCAACACCTTAGAAGACTTCATTAGAAGAGATGACAGTAGCATCCTGTATTTTGCCAAAATTGATGAATGAGCTTTTCACAAACTGAGTACTTTTTTTGTCCTATTACCAACTGTAGGTTATCAAGCATTCAGATACTTAAGATGGCAAAAACCAAATCTAGTTGTCTTTTTTGTAAAATGCAAGATGAAAACAAGTTAATCTCAGTCCCACTATCTAGGAGTTATTTCTGGGCATATTCCAAATTACCATCCAGAAATGGGGAGCTATTAGTTCATTTTACACATTAAGTATCACCTGAGAAATTATCAGTGCACATGACTTCTCATCCACGATCACAGTGAGCCACGAACACCACTTCATTTGAAATACCATAAATGCAAGGAAGAAATTGTACACATTCACCTCATTGCAAGAAGTATCATACCTCTGTGAGTTAGCAACTGCTATACTAGGGCCAGACAAAATACGTCCCACCAAGCCACTGAATCCAGTCTGCAGGATCCTCAGCCAGCTCCCTGCCTGGTGCTCAGAAAAGCTGACTGCAGGATTCTGAATGCTATGAGCCCAGGGAAGAGGCTATCTGGCCAATAGGAACTTCCTGTGTACAGGGCAGTCAGCATGTTAAGTACCCTTTTCCAGGAGTTCACAGCATTCAGTTCAGAGCAATACATAAGGCCCTTGCAGCTGCTCTGAGTAGGTGCAGGGCGACAGAAGGCAGAGACCCTGGCTAAGGAACCTGCTAAGCTACTGGCCAGGATCCACACAGATAAGGGTCTCCCAACCAGAGCTTTCCTCTTGCATCCTAGTCCCTCCCTCCCCTCCCCAGCCTTCTGCCTCCATTCTTGCATGCCTACCACTGTAACCGAAACCTTCTGCACCCCCTCATCCACCCTTATTCCAGGTCACAGCCCCTCTCAGACCTTGCATTCCAAGTCCCCTTCCTTCCCCTGCACAACCCAAATCCCTGTACCCCCTTCTGCACTCCTGCCCCGGGTCACAACCCACTCCCATACCCTGAAATCTTTCCTATACCCCTCCTCCAGCTCAGAATCCTCTCTTGCACCCTCCTGGATCCAGCATCCCCTACTGCACCCGAGTCCCCAACTGCCTCCTTCACCCAAACTCCTTCTCAGATCCCACACCCTCTCCAGCACCGCACTCTCTTACCACAAACCTCCGTCTTCACCTAACCTCCATCCCAGACCCCACAACTTCTCCATTAATATAATGGAGGAGTATGGCCCTTGACCACTTACCAAATTCTTGGAGTGGCCTCCCATCAAAAATTATTGCCCACCCTGTGATATATGAACAAATGAGCAAAACAATCACAATACTTAACTTTCCCCTACAAAATTGGGCACTCTGAGTATCTAAAATGTATTCAGATGATTAAAATTTCACTCAGATCTGTGGCTGAATTAATCTTTATAATTATTTTCAAGTCTGGTATTCAAATCACACTCTCTCTTACTTGTATATCCAATTAAATACAATTGTTTAATAAATGTTAATGATTATTTAAGCTGCCATTTACCAAGATGTTGACTCTGAATTTTACACATTTAAGTATTTTATATTTTTATGACAAATAAAACAACTTAACTAGCTCTGCTGCTTCTGAATTACCTAGACAAACAAATACCCTCTGCTGAATATTGAAGTGTATGAATTTTATCCCAGTGAAATCTAGGAAACATGATGGATAATATTCATACTGTGATGATTTTTTAATTTTGCTGTATAACTTGACATCTCACCTGTATCTCAAAGCAACAAACATTGCATACTTATAGCCAAAATATTTCTGAAGAAAGAGTTTGTGATGGGCACAAGGGTTCTCAACTGCTTGCTAAGAAAGTTTGTGAGAGAGGTCGGGGGCAAGTGAAGCACAGGTGTCACTTCCTATTCCGGAAACAAACATGTTATTTAAGCCAATTAGATTGGAAAGTTTTGCAACAGGTTTTTAAATAAGACGATTCTAAAATAGTCAGATACCACAACCAACTAATACTGTAAGTTAATGGAGAACGCTGGGTTTATATAAAGCTAAGCTCTTAAGCAAAAACTGCAGAAGCAGAGATTTTATTTATGAATATATATAGTCTAGTTCAACTCACAACAGATTTCTCTTTTATCTAAAAGATAAACTGTATGCTCTTACCTGTCAGAGCCTGGATGAAATTCTGAAAGCAAGGAAGGCCGGCGACGAAGTTGCTGCTGTTGCTGTAAGAGTTGGGTTGCCTGACTGACTTCCAGATGAGAAGAACGATAATCAGGAACTGCAAACTCCTAAATGAAAAACAGCCCTGATATTTAAGCAAGAATGAAAACTCAAAAGGTACAACATTGACAATGAAGGAATCATGGTTTCTGAATAATTCTTGCAAACCAAGGCAACAGTTAAGACTTGAAAAGGAGGTTTCTTTTATAAACTCTTTTTGGATCTCCAAAAAAAACACATTAAAAAAGTAAAGTCACAAAATCTACTATTCACAGTTGTAACAAACTGCAAAGTAATTTGCAGACCAACAGAGAGAGGTGGTCTGGAGTAGGGACAATGTAAAGAAAGGAACTAGGCTGAAATTTGCACACTCATTCCCAGTGAATATATTCAGGCCTGGCTGGGGGAAAATGATTGCATAGTCACATTAGCAGACATGTAGGGGGGCTAAATTAGACCCATCTGAGATCCAGGGATTCGATGTGATCAGTCCTGGACACATGCCAGAAAAGCTTTAACAACTAAAATTTGACACAGGATTTAAATGACTTGTTTATGGCTGGGTCTACACTTGCCCCCCAACTTCAAAGGGGACATGTGAATCAGAGGGATGGGAGATTACTAATGAGTTGAGGTGAATACACAGCACTTCATAAGGCTAATTCTCCCCTGAGGCAACTTCGAAGCTTCAAACTTCAAAGTGCTGGTATGTGTGTAGCCGCGGGCACTTTACAGTGCCCGCACTACTTCAAAGTCCCTTTACTCCTGAGGTTTATCGTGAGCACAAAACGCTATCCACTGAAATATCAGACCACAACATACAAGTGGCTTTAAAATGTCTAGTTATCACACCAGACCCTTTGGCAGCCACCGAAGTTTGGGTTTTCAAATAGATTTTAAAAAACAAAGCTAGGGATGTAAGTTTTAATGTTTTAGCAACTGTAAATGTTTTCTAGTAGACACACATCACTAGACATTCTTAAGCAAATTCAATGACAACACCATGAAAGATGCAACGAAATAGCATTTCAATTTACCTTAAAGAAACCAAGTCACAAATGACATCACAGACTTTTTTTTGTTTGCCTCAAGGGTACCAGTTTCCCACATTTACAGCTCAAGATATAGTGGAATATGTCATTACATTCAAAATGGTACTGCACAGGCAAAGATGTGACTCATGGAATTTACAATTAAAGGGAGGTCTAGGGAAGGGGTGACCAAACTTTTTATGTTGGGCCCCACCTCTCATCCCTGAAATTAGCAGGGCTCCCCAGCCTGAGAGAACACCACAGGAGGGGGTATGGGGGGGGGGGGGCGTGGAGAGAGGTCTGTTCTTAGGAAAAGAGCGCTGGGAGGGTTCCACAGGACCCCAGGAGGGTATACAGAGTACTTAACAGATGCCCCCAAAAAGGGGGAGGGACACATGGCGGGATAATGAAGGAGGAAGGGGAACTCAGGGGCAGCCAGAGAGACTCCAGGGGCTCACCTGCATCACCACCTCCACCTTGTAAGTGGTGCTCTTACTGTTCTACTATCCGTGGTGCTGTAGAACTCGGAAGTGTTGATCCCAGTCTGTGCTGTGTGTGGGCAGGATGATGATGAATTCCCCTCCCCAACTCAGCCTCATTCACACAGCACCAGCATCTTGGGGGGCAGCAGTCATGGATGCCAGTACACTGTGGGGACCGGACAGACCGTATTACCTAGCCAGGAGCTTGCTGGTTGCCCCCCATCATCTGATGCAGGGCCTCCCAGCAATGCCTCCACACATTCCGATTGGCCCAGATGGTGCTGGGGCGGGTGGTGCCCCATTCCTATTGGTCACTGTGCTCCCTCAGCAACAGTGGAGACTGCAGGTGAGGGCAGGAGGAGAACCAACAACAGCTGTGGGGGGAGGCTGTGGGAGCCAGCATAGGGTCACAAGGTAGGCAGCTACTGGGGCACGGAGGATGGACAGACAGACAACTGATTATGCCCCCACCCCGAGGGAGGAACATCCCCCACTTTGCACACCCCTAGTCTAGGAGACATTAATCTAAGCAACAAAATTTACTCTATGTCTTTTTATCTACTTCCATTATGTTGAAAATACAATGAACATTAACTCTTAACAGCAAAAGAATACTCAGCTACTCAACCAGCTCATTAGCCAGGAGATTTATCCCGCTCGCCACCACTAACTAAATGCCAGATCTTCAATTCTTCCTTATGACCCTTTGCATCCTCTAATGGTACAACATGGACCCAAAGTTACATAAAGACAGCAGCTCAGGATTTCCCTAGTGCAGTATTTCTCAAAGCATGATACATGTACAACCAGGAATGCATCAAAGGATTAAGGAGTAAAATTAAAAAATAAATTACTAAAAATCAGAAGATGAGCACTGGGACAGCACTGGGAGAAGGTGTACACCAATAAGGCCAAAATCCTGAAGGAGGTACACAAATGTTTTAAGTTTGGGAAAAACTGCCCTAGTGTAAGGGAATCCCGGCATAGCCAGCCTTACACCTGTTCTTCCTAGCCAACCCGTCAGAGAGGGCAATTCTAGGGAAAGCTGGGGGCGAGCGAGAGTGAGGGCAAGGCCAGAGTGTAATCCATGTGGGCAATTCTCGTCAGCAGAACAGCACTTTGGAGACATTTATTCATGGACACAAGCTAGAGTCACTCCAAGTTGAAGAACTTGCTCCAACAGCCAGTTTGTCCCCTATTATTCCTTGATGATTGGGAGGAGGAGGGAGAAGTATTGTAAACCTGTATTACCCCCCATGCACATCCAGGCATACCAAGTACTGCTCTGGCACGTCTAGGGACTATATGTTCTTTGAGGGGAGGAAGAGAGACAGACAGGCTCTACGGTTAACTCTTATAGAGAGCTTCTGAGCCCCACATACAGAGATTCACTCCCTTCCTGTGGCTGACCTCCTGTGGCACTTGTAGGAATTGTTCTGGTCACAGCATTGTGTGTGTCACTTTATAAAATAAGAAAATATTATATTTGTCAAAGATTATACAAGTAATCTTTTCACAATTTTGGAAAACTAGGGTTTTCATTGACAGAAATTCAGTCTCTCTTCTAAACTGGCTACACCTAGCCTAGTAAAATTAAACATTACCACCTTAAAAGTAAGAGTAAAGAAAAAAATAACGGTCCATGAGTTAGTCAGGAAATCCATATTCCAAATGGGACAAAACCAACCATGAAAAACAGAAAAACTACATTAATTTCACAATATGATACTGTATTTACAAAACATTCAAATCTTCTTGAATTTATGCCAAGAGAGTAAAGCTAACAAACCAAAAGGTATTTGCAGTTTCTAAAATCTAAAGTTTTCAGAAGCTTTTGACCAACTACTTAGCAAACCAAAACTGGCAGCAGCTTTGCTCAGTGTTAAAATGTTTCCTCTGTCACTCCACTCTGGTTTACACATTTACATTTGAGTTTTCAATATTAAAAATAAGACCAGAGGAAGTGAGAATCAAAAAAGCTTTATTTTGAGAGAGAAGATTTTCTAGTTGCCAAAAATATATTCCTACTCACTTCACACACTAAGACAAACTACTGAAACAGATATTTTTCTTGAGGGTATTCCCAAAAATGAAAAGTAGCAGCAGCACATAACTGACAACTCACTTAGCACGCCTGCACAGTTTTAATGTTTTGGTTAACTACTACTACTACTACCACCATCATAACAACCTTACCACCCTGGGCTGGGATCTCACCATATCGCACAAACTATAGCACTACAGGAAGTGAGGATAAACTTAAACCCCTCTGAATCTATATCTCACTATGGAGTTAAGGAACAACAGAATGCTGGAAGAGTCACTTTTTAGATAAAGCATCAAAACAGAGCCAGTAACATTTAAAACTATACTCTGCATTTTGGTTAATTAGAGGTATTAACCTTGTTACACTAGCCAAACTCTAATAAAGCATAACTATACAAGCTTCCCTCACCTGTTTTAATTATGTACAGAACACTTATGAAAAAAAATGAAATTTCAACCATTGGGTTAGGATTAAGTAGGTAAAAATATACATTTGGTATGAGCAAAGTACCTGAATTGTAGATTCAGAATGTAACCTGCATAGTGTCTTGTGCCTTACCTGTTGATGTCGAGCACTAGGGAAGGTGTACTGGACAGAGTGAGTAGGGTAACGACTCTGTTCTGTGCTGAATGCTCCTTGGTTCGGAGGGTAGCCCGAACTTGACATTATCAGAGAAGTAGTCTTCACAAAGCTGTGAGATTACCACCAGCAAGCAATCATGTTTCTAGGAAACCGCCTAAAGGAAAAAAAGAACACGGATAAGCAATAAAGTACCAGATGTACTTCCAACACATTATAGCCATAGTCACCTAAGCAAAACAACCATTACCAGTAAAAGCTTCCCCACGCACCTGATCCATTTATTCAATAAGTTGCTCTAGTCTGATTCCTGTTAGTTGTTTTTAAATAGGCTCAAAAACAGAGGGGTCAGCACTAGTTACAAAATGGTTAGAGAATTATAGAGTCAAAGTACATCATTTTAAGTCACCAATTTAATTTAGAAAACTTTGCTTTATAACAGATCCACTTATGAAAGATACTAAAGTAGGTGTAAATATAATAGCTTATATAATAACTCAACAATATAGTGATAATTACCTTAGATTAGGTGTACTGAGCTAAAAATTCACATTTCTTTGTTTAAAACAGTTTTTTTAAAATGGATACTACTACCTCATCAAGTGAATCCATTATGTCACCAGTTCCACTAAACCATCAGGGCCTGTCTACACTTGCAGTTGATGACAAAACATTTGTTGTTCACGAGTGCTTAAAAAAACCTCCGAATGACAATTTTGCCATAGCAGGTGAAATGTGAATGCTGCTTTAAGCTGCTCGTAGGGACTGGAAGTATCTTGTCAGCATTTTCACAAGTTGACTTTTAGTGTCAGGGCTGTGTTGACATCACCTTGTCACTAAAAGCTGCTTAGTGTAGACCAATTTTTCTGTTAATCTTTTCTATGTGCAGAATAAGTGTTTTATGTACACTAAGGCTTGTGTAAATGTGCATTCACCAGTAGAAACAAAAAACCTAGCTATGGCCATTCTGCTAATCAGCTGAATGACACTGAATCTCTTCTGAGCAGCCACACAAGCATACAGGGAACACTGGTGTCAACAATGAAGAAGTTCTTACCATTGAATGGCAGTTCAGAAGCCTAGGTTGGTAGGCAGGCAGGCATGCATACCAGCCAACATTAGAAATGATAGCCTGAGATTGCTGACGAGGCTGCATTTACCCTGCCCTCCACTGTAGACTACAGGGATGTGAATTGCCAAGCGCTCCTAAGTGTTGTACTCTTACTGCCCTCTGTAGGCACTGCTGCCACCAAAATGTAAAAAGACGCCCAGCTGGCACAGAACCCATCCAAGACCAAGACAATGCCTGTTAAAGAAGCTCTGTTTTTATTGTTTTTAAGCGTTAGTTCTTCAAACAGCCTCCACTACCAAGAACCTGTCTGAATATAATATAACAATCAGCCAGAAGTCTGGATATCCAGTACCAGTGAGAATTTCCAAAACAGCTATGGTAACACAAAAAAAAGCCCTACCCACTTTCATCTGCCCGTAGAGAGAAGGATGTGCCCCCATCCAAGTGGGAACAAATATGAACATGGTGATGCATGCACTTGTGATTTCTATACTCTGTTATGATCACTTGCACTCGAGAAGGAAAGCACAAGAGTTGAAAAAACTCCAGCAGATAGAAACTCAGCAGCCAATCTGCTTAACAACATAAATTGCCATAAATAACTAATCTCAGTACTCTTGTATGGTCTCTACGGTCTTGTTATTTAAATACAAAACATACATATGCCAGCCTTTTTTCCTTTGTACCACACTATTGCCCAGCAATGCATCTAATATGTCATTTCAGCCTGTTTAAAAGTATGTTTCATGCCATGTGTATCTTTAGTCTTGCGCAATATTACAGAAGTGTTATAGATGAGTATTTAGAAACAGAGAAAGTAATTGTGCCTTTATATGTTACTTTAATCCTCACATGTGAGGGCACAGTTGAGCTATAAATCTTTGAATTCTCATCCATTTCCTGATTTATGGATCTTTAAATGGGTCTTAGTATAGGATTCACAGGATACTTTCTGGGCCAAATCTGGCTCAGAATTTGAATTTTTGAAAACAAACTTCTATACAACCTAAAACAATTTTTTAAATCCAAAACAGTTTGAAAAAGCTAGGCAGACACTATACAATAGCTGTGGCAACTCAAGCATTGCATCATGGTAAGTGCACATGAAGAAATCTGATAAAGTACAAGTGAAACTTGACCACAAACTACGTTATCAAAGGGAAGTAAATACGCTCCTTTCAGAATCTCCGCTAAGTGAAATCATGGTGTAACAAATAGCAGAAGTGGGGGGAAAATTAATTTGATTTCTGGTTTTCAGCAACTATTAAAATATATATATTTAATTTGACTATATTTATTTAAGGCAACAGGAAAAGAAAGAGGAAATAAACAGCAAAATTGTGTGTGAAAACTTACAGACAGCACATCTTAGGCAGGTCTGCTCTAGACCTGAAAGTCAATTTTAAATATACAAATCCAGCTATAACCACTGCATAGTTGGAATTGACATATCTAAGATCAAGTTATCAGGCCAAACTCTCCCCTCCACCTCCCTTACTCCTTGTGAGAATGAAGAGTACCAGGGTCAACTGTCCAGCTCTGATGGTTCGATTTAGCACGTCTCCACAAGGCCTGACCAGGTCGATCTTCAAAGTATAGACATACCCCTTATCTGTACTAGCTGACTAACGGCATGCAAAGATGAAAGTTTTATTAGGGGAAACGGAATCTGAGGACTTTTGTACACTGGTTTGGGTCCTTACCTCCCCCTCCCCCCGTCCCTTCCTTACTTCTACCTCCTGCGGAAAAAAAAATTGTTTCCAAAAAACCCTAAGGAGTTCACACACCTAAGCAGGATAATTCGATATACGAGGGCTTCTCCCTCAGAATAATTACTCCAACTGTACAAATGACTTACGCAGAGTCCCTCTCTTTCAAGCTCAAAAAGGAATGTGAACATAACAGGTATCATTGGCTCATCTGAAGGCTCCATTTCAGAAGGCTGTAGCTATGTGAATGTGATTTTTATGACATTATTTATTCAGACATTAGAACACCAAATAAGTAACATCAAGAAAACCTGCAGAGTAGACATAGCCTGAATCTCAGGTTGAGAGTGGTAGAAATGGTGGTGGGAAGGAGAAAAGACGCATGACTATCCTCTCTAAGTCCCCAATGTTTTTCAGACTCCTGCATAAGATTAGCAACTTTAATAACTTCACATTGTACACGTGAAAATGCTCAGTCATTTGTTTTTTCCAGTGACTTCCTCATTGTGGCATGCCAACTTTCAAGTCCTCAAGCTGTAGAGCTATTTATTAATATTTTCAAAAATGGGAGTGAGGGAAGAGGCTAGGGGAAAAAGAGCGAGAGATTGCAGAAATAGCGTTAGAAGGGGTAATTCACGTCAAAATGATCTGAAATGTGGAGAATGGAGACAAGGTCTACCCCATAAACTCTGGTCCACACAATTTACATAATCATACAACCACTGAAGTCTGTACACCACCAGACCATGTGTGTACTAGACTGATTGCATCAACGATGCACATGCTCAGTAGGAGTACCTGCGTAGATTAAAGCACAGTGTAGGATGTGTAGGTTATCCCAGTGTGCCATGTATGACCACCTGACACAATGCCATTCAGGATATGTTCAGTGCTTTGTGATATAGCAGGGATTCAACCAGGGAGTTTGAGGAGCTAGGTATCAAATCCAAACATGCAATTTTTTCCATTCTGTAACATCTTCCACATTCCATAATTTTCTTGCTTTTTTAAAAAACTCACAAGCCCACATGATACTTTTCATCCTCTGCCCTGACAGAAGCATGGTACCCACAGAGCTCAGCGATATCACGAATATTGTTAATACTGGTCACTCGATTATTCTGTATCTGTAGACCTGCAGAAACTATTGCAACAAATGGTATCACAATGAGAATATCCTCGAGTTTGTTGATGAACACAGTGGAAAAAAAAATCCCAACTTACTGATGACATTAATGATGCAGCTGTAGATGGTGATCACTAATTCTAGTGCTGAGAAACACGCATTTACAGGTGGGAGAACATTGTAATGCAAGTTTGGGCCCACCAACAGTGCCTGCAGAAAGTCACTTTCCTGGATTTGCATACTGAGCTCTCCCCAGCACTCCACAGCAGGGATAGCAAAACAACACTTAGACTAACAGTGGAGAAATGAGTGGTAATGACAGTCTGGAAGCTTGAGAAGCCACATTGCTACAGGTCAGCATAAAATCATTTTGGAGCTGAAAAATTCACACTGGAGGTAACGGTCATGCAAGAGTGTAGTGTCATTAATTGCCTCCAGCTATGCCAAGCTAGATGGATCTGCAATTATGAAGTTCTGAACTGCAGAGGAGATATAGATGGAAGAGAAAACAGTAAAAAAATTAGTTTAAAAATATCAAAGCTGGTGCAACTTCCCCAAACCAAGACATATAATATCACACTTGGACTACAGCTTTGTAATACAACTCCTAAAACTCCAGACTGATGATAGTACAATTACAAACTAGAACTCATCTTTAACCAGTCTCAATCCCTTCACACATGGTATTTAGAGTCATGCAGTTATCAGCCCCTCAGTCACTGGTTTCCTGCCTCATTATCAATGGAGTCGTAAGATGGGTATTCAAGAAAAATAGCAATGAAGGCTGTGTCTCCACTAGCATCCCCCTTTTGAAAGGGGGATGTTAATGAGACACTCTGCGATATGCTAATGAGGCACGGCAATGAATGTGCAGCACCTCATTTGGATAATGGCAGCTGCGGCACATTGAAAGTGCTGCTTTCGATCGCACGTGGCTCGTCTACACAGGGTCCTTTCTAAAGGAATACGCACACTTCAAAATCCCCTTATTCGTATAACCAAACAGGCAGCATCCTCTTTGGTTTCTTGATAGAGGATGTAGTGTGTGGCAAAGGTATACATTGAAGACCACATTACAGCCTCACCAACGTCCAGCACAGAAACATTGGAGAGAAAGGCTGCCAAGGAGGGCTCCACCATGGTCAAGTGAGCCCTAACAAGTTGTGGCAGCGGAGTGGCTGCCACTTGACAACACATCTGAATGCAGGAGGTGATCCACGTAGAGATTCACTGTGCCAATACCAGAAATCCCTTCATCCGTTCAGCACAGGCGACATATAACTAAGGATTTGCAGAACGGCTTTGTTTTGTCCATACAGAACGCAAGGACCCTGAGCACATCCAAGGTGTGAAGCTACCACTACTTAGCTATAGCATAAGGCTTCGGGAAAAGACCAGGAAGAAGATATCCTGATTCATATAGAAGCTCAAACCACCTTAGGCAGGAAGGGGTCATAGCTGTACCTCGTCCTTACAAAAGACCATTTATGGGGGCTCTGAAGTCAAGATCCCCAACTCAGAGACCCTGCCAGCAGATGTAATAGTCATGAGGAATCCCACCCTCAAGGACAAGTGCAGGAGGGAACACATGGCCATTGGTCTGAAAATTGGCCTGATAAGCCTGAAGAGGACCAGATTAATGTCCCATTGTGACACTGACATATGGAGGAGGGGTGTATACGTATAGGAAAAGCCACTCAAAGACATGGAGGAATCTCACCATCTTGTCATGGGAAAACAGAACATTTCGGATATCTGTCTATTAGGTTAGAGTGTCAAAGACATGGACCAAGACTGTTACTGCCCTGTCTAGAGGATGCCTGGAGGGGGCATATACTGATGCTGGTCACTGATCCCAATCCCTGGGACACGGAGGAGTGTCAGGAACAATCCTCCAGAAAGTGTCAGCCACTATGGGGTGCATGGTGCTGGTGACAGTGGCCAGCCATCTTGTAAACTGGCTTGGGAGCAGGTACAGGACCGATACCAATTGGTCAAAACATGGCACTGCCATTCTGAGCAGGGCTATTAGCCCCTGGGCTGCTCACAGACATGCTCTACTTGCAAGTCAGGAATTGTGGTAAATGGTGCTTGGCCTGGAGGAAATACTGGTGCCATTCATCCTGGGAGACATGTACCTCAGAAGACCTGTGCTGAGATCCTGGGGAGTCTTGTCTAGTGCTCTTGTTGGTCTTATGCCTCACCATGGATCGGGAAAGGCTCTGTAACTCTTGCTGCATGGAGGTGAGGCCTTCAACATCCCACTGGAAAGGGAGCATCCATGCAGAGACTGAGGAGGTGACATGGGTATCTTTCCCTTGTGGTGTGGTCCCACAATCACCAGTGAGAGCCGCTTCTGTCATAGACATCATCTGAAGCTGTTCGTTCCCCAGCCTGATCTCAGAGTGATGCCGAACAGCAGACTGCACTCAAATGGGGTCTGAGATGCCTGCTGAGCGAGGGCAGGAGAGTCCTTCAGCATCAACATTCTAGACCTGTCCTCCTTCGGTCTGAGAGACTTGCCCTTGCCTTGCCAAGGCTTACATCCAGCCAGTGAGTGGTGCTTGGGCACTGTACACCAAAGTGCTGATGTTCATGCCAAGTGCAACAGAACAAAGGCTGACTCCATAAGGAGAGCCTTGAGACAAATGTCCCTCTCACTCTTGGTACAAGGTTTGAAGGACTTGAAAATGTGGCATTTACCACTTCTGTGAGCCTGCCCTAAGCACTGCAAACAGTCACAGTGGCAACAACTTACTGGCATGGGCAGATTACAAATGTGCTTTAACGAGACATGTCCTGGTCTGAGGCTAAGTCCCTATGGGACCTATACTAACTACTAAGAAGAGTAAACGGATTAACAGTAGACCTATTTCCAGGAAAAATCAAAATCCAGCTAGGGAAATGAAAAACCTGATAATGCTGAGCAGGTTCCAAGCACTATCACTTGTGGCAAGAAGGAACTGAGGATGGAAGGGCTGGAGGTGCCTTTTCAGTGTGGCATGTGCATGCTACTCCAGGGAGCACCTGAAATGGCTCCCCTATGGATACTGCTAAGGAAAAATCTTCCAGAATCAGAATACGTGGCAAGCGCACATACACGCACCCACACACGTGCATTGAACAGACATGAGCAACCACTAAGAACAGTTAGGGCTTCCACAGACCACTGTTTCAGACAACTAAGTGTTGAACAAGAAACTTCCCTGCTAAGTATTGCAAAATTGCACATTAAATTAGATCTCTTAGCTACAGAAACATTAGCATAAGAGGCCAACTCCAAAACACAGCACACTCTTTGCTTTAACTCAGGAAGCAATCAGAAGGCAGGTTTCCAAGCCCACACTGGTTTATACCGTACTTTACATACAAAAAATGCATGATATACTCCACTTGTAGCTTCCAGATGCTTCAGTGTGAATTCTGTTGGATACAACCACAGAAAATTGAGGATTCTTTTCAAAGTATATATAACTCAAACTGCACTTTAAAAAATATGTAAGCGATTTGATTAATATCAGCATAATTAAGTCATATATTTCTATAGTACAACTGATAAAACACTTGTTAAATAAAATGTATTCTATAAAAACCTTAAGATTATTTTCATAAATGCTGTGGATCATTTATTTCTTCATTCTTGAAATCTCAGAACTGACATGTTAGTGTCCATGACATTCAGACATATGGTATCATTGAATTAATATAAAATACTAATTAAAATAAAAATATAGCATGTTATTAAGAACTACTTGTTTTTTATTCTAATTCCATACATTTGTACTGCCTTCTCCATTTTCTCTGACAAGAAACCTAAAAAATATGAACTTTGAGAACTTAAGGCTTAAATAGTTGCACATAACATGCTTTTTGAAGAAGGGTATGATCACAAGAACTGCCATTTCTATCATTAAGTTTCGAACTATGAGGCACATAATGCCCTATAATAAATAAATTAAAATCAATCACAAAAGGTATTCATACTTTTCCACACACACTTCCAATGAGAGTTTTAATTTGAAAACAGAAAAATATTACATTTGTTCTGCTCCCCCTAAATATTTTACCTATATGCAGCAATCCTCCAAGGTACATTAGGGGTTGTGCTCCACGCAGACCTTGCATACCTTGAATTTTGCGTAAGTCAGGGGAGGCTTTGGGGGGATGGGTTGGGGGTGCAGTTGAGCCAGAGAGTGCAGGGGGTTGGACCCAGGCAGCAGGGAGTTGAGCATGGCCAGGGGGTTGGAGCCAGGGCCATGGGAGTAGTGGGTACAGGGGTTGGAGATAGAGCCCTACATGCATGTGCACTGGGGGTTGGGAGCTGCGGGTGCAGGTTGATGTTGGAGCCCCACATGCCAGGGGATGTGAGCTGGGGCCACGGGGGGTTGGAGAGGAGCTGACGGGGGTGAACCAGGGTAGGGTGAGTTAGTGACTCATGCTGCTGACAGCTGGAGTCCAATGTGTGCTGCGGGTGGGTGAGCTGGAGTCAGAGGGAGGTTGAGCAGGGTGGAGGTGGGGGGTCTGAATGGGAGTGGGAGTGGGTTGACCTGGCAGGGGGGTTAGAACCCCTGCATTTGCTGCTGGCGGCTGACAGCTGGAGCCCCACACGTGGGGGCGGGGGTGTGTGGGTGTGAGAGAGCTGGTGCCCTGGGGAGGTGGTTGAGCCAGGCGGGGGGTGGGGTTTGAACAGGGATGCAACGGAGCAGAGTGCTTGAACAGGGGCGGGGTATGTGCTGGAGCCCCATGCACACTGAGCCAGATGCGGGGCGGGGGGGTGAGCTGGGGCCGCACGGGGGTTGGAGGGGTTAGGTCTAGGTCCACAAGGGTTGGGGCCCGGGTGTGTGGGGGGTGAGGGGTTGGGGCATGGGGGGTTGGAACCAGGTCTGCAGGGGTTGGAGGGGAGCCCCAGGCATGCGGCTGGAGACCCCCACTGGGGGAGGTGAGCCGGTGTGGTTGTCAAGCAGCACCACTCTGGGAAAAAGGGGAAAGGGGCGGGCAAGCTAGGTGAGCTAAAGGCCTTCCCCTTACCTTCCCAGAGTGGTGTCTAGCACTACTCTGGGAAGGGGCTCAGCCTGCCTAGCTGCCTGCAGCTGTGGGAAGCTAGGCAGGCTGACAGTCAGCAGCTTCACGTTAAAGCAAATTTCATGCAACGTGAAACCACGTAAAGTGAGGGATTACCGTATGAAATCGGGAAGAGGGGTGTCAGCCACATGAAAGCAGCGTTGTGTACTCTGGATTCGCATACTCCGAGATCTTACTCTGTGCCACAGCACAGTGTCGTGGAGACACCCACGCTCGAAGCACTGGCATCAACTAGACGTAGTGATCACTAGGCATAACAACCTCAAAAACGTCCTTCTGACACGCAGCTATCATGGTGCTGACTGTGATACAGATCACTCACTAGTTTGCTCCAAGCTCAAGCTGAGACCCAAGAAGCTGTACTGCTCTAAACCTGCTGGAAGGCCCCGCATTGACAACAGAAATATGGCAAACTCGGAGAAAGCTGAAAAGTTCAGAGAGACCCTCCAGGAAAATCTGCGCAGCGGCCCAGGGGGCGCCGATGTGACATCCAAATGGCAACATCTGAGGGATACAGTTCACAACACGGCCTTGTCGGTGTTTGGAAGAAGAGCTAGAAACACGAACGACTGGTTCGAAGCTAACTCCGATGAGATGATTCCAGTCATTGAGAAGAAGCGCGCCGCACTCCTGGAGTACAAACGCTCACCGAGCCAGAGTACCCAGCAAGCACTTAGAGCGGCCAGAAGAACAGTACAGCAGACAGCCAGGCGCTGTGCCAACAACTACTGGCTCCAGCTATGCAGCAGCATCCAGACCAGTGCTGACTCTGGTAGTCTCAGGGGAATGTACGAGGGCACCAAGAAGGCATTAGGACCCACCCAGAACAAGATGGCACCTCTGAAATCCAAATCTGGTGAAGTCATCGCTAACAAAGTCAAACAGATGGAGCGCTGGGTCGAGCACTACTCCGAGCTGTACTCACGCGAGAACGTTGTGGTTGACGCAGCCCTCAAGCTCCTACCAGTAATGGACGAACTGGATCAGGAACCGACTGTGGATGAACTGAAGAGAGCCATTGACAGCATTGCAGCAGGAAAGGCCCCTGGCCAGGATGGTATACCACGAGAGGTAATCAAGTGTGCCGCGGACACTCTCCTGGAACCCCTACATGAGCTACTGTGCCTGTGCTGGAAAGAGGGTGAGGTTCCACAGAATATGCGCGATGCTAACATTGTATAAGAACGAAGGAGACAGAAGTGACTGCAACAACTACCGTGGAATCTCCCTCCTAAGCGTCACTGGTAAACTGTTTGCTCGTGTCATCCTCGGCAGACTCCAGAAAATTGCTGAGAGCGTGTACCCCAAATCGCAGTGTGGATTCCGCGCAGAGAGGTCTACCATTGACATGGTCTTCTCTCTAAGGCAGCTGCAGGAGAAATGCAGGGAGCAGAGGAAGCCACTCTACATAGCCTTCATTGACCTGACCAAGGCCTTTGACTTGGTCAGCAGGGATGGTCTGTTCAAACTGCTCCACAAGATAGGCTGTCCTCCATGGTTACTCAAGATGATCTAGGTCATTCCACGAAGACATGAGAGGAATCGTCCAATATGACGGCGCATTATCGGATGCTTTCAGAATCAGGAGCAGTGTCAAACAAGGATGCGTGCTCGCTCCGACATTGTTCGGGATCTTTTTCGCACTCCTTCTGAAGCATGCCTTTGGATCTGCAACAGAGGGCATCTTGCTGCACACAAAATCTGATGGGAAACTGTTTAATCTTGCAAGGCTGAAAGCTAAGTCTAAGGTGCGGGAAGTCCTCATCAGAGACATGCTGTTCGCAGACGATGCTGCTGTAGTGTCTCACACAGAAGACCAGCTTCAAAAACTGCTGGATCGGTTCTCCAAAGCGTGCAAGGACTTTGGGCTTACCATCAGTCTAAAGACGACAAACGTGCTCCATCAGGATGTTGCTGAATCCCCATCAATCAGCATTGACAACTATACATCAGAGCTCGTCCACGAGTTTGTTTACCTTGGGTCCACCATCACTGACACCCTGTCGTTGGACACTGAGCTAAATAGGAGGATCGGAAAAGCAGCCACAACTCTGTCCAGACTCAGCAAGAGAGTGTGGAATAACAACAAGCTGTACACTCACACCAAAATGCAAGTCTACAGAGCCTGCATTCTCAGCACCCTCCTTTACGGCAGTGAGACTTGGACCCTGTATGCCCGCCAGGAAAAGAGGCTGAACGTCTTCCACTTGCGCTGCCTCAGGCGCATCCTTGGAATATCATGGAAGGACAGAGTGACCAACATCGCCGTCCTCGAGCAAGCTGGAATCCCAACCATGCACACCCTTCTCAGGCAGCGTCGGCTCCGCTGGCTTGGCCACGTCCACAGGATGAATGATGGAAGGATTCCAAAAGACACCCTGTATGGTAAGCTAGCCTTTGGCAAAAGACCTCCCGGACGCCCCCAGTTGCGTTACAAAGATGTCTGCAAGAGAGACCTCAGAGAGGCAGACATCGAGCTGGACAACTGGGAAGAACTAGCAGACAACCACGGCAGATGGAGGCAGGTGTTACACAAGGGCCTTCAGAAGGGCGAGATGAGGATCAGACAGCCAGAGGAGAAGCGAGCGCACAGGAGGCACAATAAGGACTTGCCAGACACCCACCACATCTGCAAGAGACGCAGCGAGGACTGTCACTCTCGTGTGGGTCTTCACAGTCACAGTAGATGCTGTAAATGAAGCCCTCAATTGAAATTATAAAGGGCGCGATCCATAGTCTATGCAGACTGAAGGATGCCTACTGAGATCTTACTGTACACAAATGGATCAACAAAATTGTGTGTCTAACCAATATCTGTACAAATAAACTGACATGATTTCATACTACAAGCACACAATGTTTCCACAATGCCAAAATGTAGTTCCACTTGTTTTTGAAAAGTTAGAAAGCAATTTTCAGTGTCAAATCTAGAAAAGCAGCATGGCTCCACAGTATTTTTTCTCCACTATACTTTTCATTTTACATTTATTTTTCCTCTACTATCATGTCTAAGCTTCACTCCCAAAGGATTCTACAGTAAGACCTTGTCTGTATGGGAAAATTGACTATTATAGTTATTTTCAGATAAACCATGTAAGAGTTTTCTGAGTGGACACTACTCCAGAAGAAGAATCACTTCATCCCAGAATAACTGGGCCACAATTACACCAGAACAGAGTATCCACATGGGGAACTATTATGGAATAGCTATTCCAGTCAATTTCCCCAGGGAAACAAGACCTAAGTTAAATAAGTCATTTAATTACAAGAACTTCACTTATAGAGAGATTCTTTCCCTCCAAATATGAGGATCCTATTTATTATTAACACAGACAGATGTATTTGTAACAGAGCAGTACATACAATTATAGTTTTCCTCTCCTGCCACAAATCTTGCCTGGTCTTATCTTGTGACTGACATTTGAAAAAACAGTAATCAGTCTCTGATTTCGGGATGCAAAGGGTAACATCACTCATCCTTTTGGTGCTAGCAAGTGCTGTTCTTGCACAACAGTACTTGATCTGTAACACCACCTGACAAAGCAACCTTCTCTTGAACTACTTGGAAAATATTTTTATAGCTTAGAAATGATACCATGATTTCTATTTTTTAAACTACAGAAACCTGACCTGGACTCTGCCCTGTATAATTAAAAATAACTAGAAATTTTATCAATGACCTCGAAGATCTCCCCACCTATTCAAATATACTCCTCCTCCTCCTACTCCCTGCAAATCTGTTTCTAGAAAAACTGAGAAAAACAACACGAGCTCTTAGAGATTTCACTGAAGGTTTCCTGATGTGGATTTTCACGGACCAAGAACTAGAAAGTACCAGGCAAAGTGTTCTGACTTCAAGCCATAGGAGAACTCCCAATGAAGCCAGTAGAACTTTAGTCCACAAATTGTAAAAGCACACTATGCAACTCTGCTCCTTTGGAAGTCTCTTCCATTTATCTTAATTCATTCAAAATAATAGCATCTCTTATTTTCTGACCCTTTTCCTTTAATGTAACACTTAATATTTAGAACGTGGCTCCCTCCAGAATACTTTTAAAACACTAATTAATCCTTTACAATATACCTGTGAAGGATTAAGTGGTAAACTTATTTTATAGAAAAGGAAAAATGGAGAGATCA
This sequence comes from Carettochelys insculpta, assembly GCF_033958435.1. NCBI lineage: Eukaryota > Metazoa > Chordata > Testudines > Carettochelyidae > Carettochelys > Carettochelys insculpta. Next base: position 3,853,315 of record NC_134155.1, read on the forward strand.
AGTGACTTGGCCAAAAAGACACTAATCACTGGGGAAAAAGAGACAAGATTATAATTGGTTTCAGTGGCCATGCTTTTACTACAAATCCATCTGTTTATTGGACATGACAGCTATTTTCTCATAAATAATAAAAGGCACACACACATCCCAAGCAAACTGATGACTCCATGCAGAATCCCTAATGTAAAGAAGTATAGTAGTTATGGGATCCAGATTCCTTTCTTACAATCTTGGATAATTATATCAAGAAAAGTTGCTATCCAACTGTGAAATAAAACTCAAGTTTACAAAAAATCTCCCAAAACTTCAGCTGGGTAAGAAAAAAAAATGAACAAGTCTTTTCTCCCATCCCCCAATTACAGCTTTAACTATGGAATTTTTTTTTCCCTACAGCTTAATGTAGCTTGCAGATGTAGCCAGCAGGAAAAATTAACTTAAATCAACAAACATGCATTTGTATCTCATCAAAATGTTATCAGAAGCATGGAAGGTCATCTTGCAACATTTCAATCATGGGTTGCTCTTCACAAGAATCTCTTCTTTAAGAGGACTGTGGTTTAATAATAGCTTCAAAGGCCAAAGAGCTCACAAGAGAAATGGAGAGATCATGTATTTGTATTCCATACTATAGCAGTTTTGCTGTACTCCCAAATATCCAAAGTACTAACTACAGATTGTCTAATTCACATTGTAGGTGATGAACAAACAAGGTAAACTAATATAGCCAGGGATAGTAATGACAAAAGCAAAACTATTTCAGAACAGCCGAATACAGGTGGTCACATATCCATTAGATCTGGAACATCAGCATGACTTCTCCAGCTACACTAAGATTTCAAAATATAAACATATGAAAATTCTGATTTATGAATGAGAAAACTCTGAACATAGACTACAATATGGTCTCTCTCAAACCCATTTTATTAAAAATAATTCTGAAATATTAGTCAGGCTTAATGTCTATTCAAGCATGATTAAGAACAAATTTTTGTTGCAATTCTGAAAGATGAACATTGGTTGCAGGTTTGCCAATTGGACCAATTTTACAGGATTTTAAAAACCGATAATGTATCACATAAGTAATTTCTGAAAAGTAACTACTAAATTTAAAAGTAATGTTGCACCAAAGCAACAGTTGCTGACTTCATAGGGTGCAATCTACAAAAGCAGTTATCCAGCTAAGTTCTATATTAATCACCAGGCAGTAATTTAAGATGTTAAATAAAAAGTTGTTTATGTGAACAGAAATGCAAGGCTAGGGTTAAATGAAGCTATGATGCATTAAATGGAAAACCACATGAAAAGGAATTAGGCCATGTAATGTTTGAAACAATCTGTTCCTAAGGAAAGGACAGGCTTTAGTAATATCTCGTAAGTACTATCTAACAAACCATCCTCTCACCTTGTGGGGTGGGCGGGGAGAGAAAAAAAAAAAGCATGCTGTTTGTAGAAGAGTATGTACCTCAAACAAAAGCTAATATGTATGGAATCAGACCATTCGCTAGTAAACGAGGTAAATTTTAGTTTCTAGTTTCTCATTTGCCATCATCAGAGATAGTGAGAGGGGGGAAAACTCTCATCCCTCTTCAATTACAGGTGTGGCTAACAAAGAACTGGCACTCATATACGCGAAAGGAACTCCCATTCAGCCCTTGTTGGCCAACGAAAGTCACCACAACAGGAAACCATGAGATCTGGGACATACGCCAATTACTTATTAGGCGTGATGGAGTGTAAACATTTTCTTGATTAAAGTGCGGTTAAATTAGTGGTAGCTAATAAGATAGGTAAAACCAAAGAGAGGATAATTCAACATCTGTAGTTAGGTGTTATGGATTTAAAACTTCATTTGAATGTTCACAAGATAACTATGCAATATTATACAGATTTCATTCTGAAGTCATTTCATGCATCTCCTAGTTTCTTCACCACCACATCTCCTCCTCCATTAGGTCAAACAAGAGAAAACCATATAAAACCATGAAAGTTAGCCCCCTATGAACTGAAAACTAGAAGCCACGCATGAAAAATTTACAAGCTAGAAAATAATAATCCAAATTGCATGATTTCGAAGTTCACAAAACCTTATATTTAAATATGCTGAACTTCGCATGCTTCATTTGGCTTTAGCAGCATTGTGTCACATGCTCTAATCTCAAACCTCAAATAAGAAATATACAGAAATATACTATACAATCATTCTTCCTGTATAAGGCACAGTCTGCTTCCTCAAAGCTTGATCAAGAGAGTTTTGATACCTACCAAAAGTAATTACATAGAAGATATTTTTAGCTAGAGGTGGCCAGTCATCAGAGAAATAACCTTTAAATAAATGGGACATGTAGGAACTTCACTGTGTGGTCACAGTTCTCCAACCTGCATTCTCCTACCACATCCCATTCCTCCTCCCCCATCCCACCCCCACGGATGTCAAAAGTACTAGGTTCTAAAGACAACTTGAATTTGACTTGAGACAAATTATGACATAATAATAAACTAAACGTTTCAGATAAAAACAGAAACTAAGAAGCAATCACTGCACTCAGAAGACCCAACATTGCCCAAAATGCTAACCCAGAGGATCAAACGATTACCGTTTTTTGAGAAGCCCGTCAATTAACACTTGGAAGATACCAAAAACTGTTTAATAAATACTACTGATGTAAATTCTAATTCAGGACATGGAAGAACAGTTCATACAACGTGAAACTAAGTTTTTCTATTACGAGCTGCCTGGAAATATACTGAACGCTATGAAAATTTTAAAGTATAACCACCAATTGAAGTTATTCCTGTTAGACATACAAATTTTTGCCAAACAATGTTTCAAACCATATACTGTTGTGCAGGAGATTTGCTTTTTTAAAATGTAACAAACACTTAGAGCAGATTCTTATTAGGGACTAATTTAAAGGACTGCGTAACACATACAGTTAATAGACTTAAAACAGTCCTTTGAAAATCTAATTTATCCCAACAAAATGAAACAAATTAAGGGTTAAGATAGCTACTCCATCCTGAAGTCACTTCAAAATTTGGCTACAAGTAATGTATTAGAGTACACTAGAACCATTCCAATCATTAATTCACACTGGTATAAATTATGAGTAAGATAGCGGTCCCCAAGAACTGCCTCTGTTAGTTTACTGGATTAGGTGAAACTGTGTAGCTCAATGTTTCCCAAAGTGTAGTCCACAGCTCAGTATCAGCCCTTGGAAAAAAAAATGCCAGTCCTTAGAAAATATACAAATTGTTGCTGTGTCCTATTACTAGTGTAAACAAATAATAAACAGTGAAAAATTCATTCATTTTTCATATGAGTTTATATTTTGGGCCAAAAAACGTACTGAAAAAAACGTGGGTCCCAACTATATAAAGTCTGGGAAACCCTCGTGTAGCTCAAATTTCATTTAGATTTCTTGTAAAATTATAGCCCTTTCTTAGCACAATGAATAATGTGTAGATCATATGCAGTATAGGTTTGTCTACACGGGCACAAATCTTTGAAATAGCCATGCTAATGGCCATTTTGAAGATTACTAATGAAGCGCTGAATTGAATATTCAGCACCTCATTAGCATTAGGACGCTTCCGGCCGCAGTGCTTCGAATGCGCCACTTTTGAAAGTGTGCGGCTCCATGAGGGTCCTTTTCAAAAGGACCCCGCACCTTCTGAAATCCCCTTATTCCAATCAGTGATTGGGATAAGAGGATTTCGAAAGGTGTGGGGTCCTTTCGAAAAGGATCCCCATGAAGCCGCGCCGAGCCACACGCTTTCAAAGCACCGCGGCCGGAAGCGTCCTAATGCTAATGAGGTGCTGAATATTCAATTCAGTGCCTCATTAGTAATCTTCAAAATCTGGCTATTTCGAAGATATGTGCCCTTGTAGACACAGCCTATAAGTATGGGATTAACATTTTGGTATTTTTAAAATACTATTAAAGTCCACAATTAACAAGTACAGAAACCACAGAACCTTTACCACTAATAGACACAGATAATTGTTCTGTCAAGCAATACCCAAGCACCCACCTTACATGCCTTTGAGTATCAAGCACACAGTGCTTCAGAGTGAACAGAAGCACATGAAAATACAAGTTCAAATGGACTCGAGACAAATTCAGTCTTACACTCCAGATTGATATGCAATTTAACACTTGGAAGCAATACCAATATTGTTGTCTAAGACTCCATACCAGTTGAAAAGTGGCATACCAGATAAAAGGATTATTTCTTTTTATCATGTTCAGTATGGAGATTGGAGCACGTGCTACGTAACAGAAAACATGAACCTTTACACACAGAACCCTTTTGAGAGGCTCAGACCACAGATTCCAGGTAATGCCACAAGTCAGTAGTTATATATGTCAGGATGAGGGACAGGTACATTTTTATTTGGGGGTGGGGAGGGTAGCTCAATGGTTTGAGCGTTGGCCTGCGAAACCCAGGGATGTGAGCTCAATCCTTGAGGAAGTTATTTAGGGGCCTGGGGCAAACACACTTAAAAAAAAAATCTGTCAGGGATGGTGATAGGTCCCACTGTGAGGGCAGGGGACTAGACTCCACGACCTCTCAAGGTCCCTTCCAGTTCTATAAGATACTTGTATCTCCATGTATTATTCAACAGAATACTCTGGATACAAGTTAAAACCACATTCAACATTTGTTAGTCAGCTGCCTTGAAACAAGGATTCTCTCAAAAATGGTTTGCAAAACATTTTTGCCCTTCATGACCGCTTCAGTAAAGTCTCTATGGGTGATCTGCTGATAACTTACCAAAGCAATTTTTCCACAGTATCTCACCACCTGTTTCCCTACAGCCAAAAAAAGGCTATTTTCCACTTTCCCTGGTGATAAGCGCACACAGCAGGAGTGGGGAGCTCTCAGCTCATGGTCCAGATTTGGCCCAGAGCTTGTTTGGATCCAGACCCTGAGGGTCGGGGCCTCCTCCATAGAATCCAATCAGCAACAGGAGGAGGGTTTGGAGAGCTGAGCCTCACGGTCCAGATCAGGAAAGCCATGCTTCACATCTAGACCATGGGCTCTATTGGGGGGTCAGGAAGCAGCAAGTGGCTCCAGGTTCCACTACCACCTGCTGCAATTCTCCCAGCCAGGGGGAAAGAGGTTGTGGGAGGAGCGGTGGCCTGGGCAGCCTGCCTGGAGACCTCCTACTGCTGCTCTGATTTGGCCGGAATTCCTGCCAAATCAGAGCAGCAGAGGATGGTGCCTGGGAGCAGGGGGGAGAGGAGTAGAGCCACATGCATCCAGGGGTGCTGCAAAGGTAAATGCACCACTGTCACTGAGGCCTGCTCCCCGCAGATAGCTCCTGCACCCCCTCCCACCCAGAACTCCACTCCCACCAACTTCCTGCATCCTCTCTCCCAGAACTCACATCCCAAATCCTCCACACCTTCCTATCTTGACTGTCATCCCATTTTCTCCTACACCCCTTCCCGCCCAGACTCCCCCTCCATATGCTGCTTCTGCTTCCTCCATCCCAGTCTCCTCTGTTCCAGACCACACTCCCTAAACCCTTCCCTGCATTTTTCCTCTCACCTAGACCCATCCCCCTATCCTACTCCTGCACCCTCCCTCCCAGACACCACCCCACCTCAATTCCCGGCCCACTCCTGCACCCTCCCTCACGCCCAGACCTCCACTCTCCAACAACTCAGTTGAGCACCACATCAGTGAAGTGTGGTGTTGGGCTTTTTGCTTAGTTTTTGCTTCTCAGGTCTGCCTGATTTGTCTATTGGTCACAATGGTCCCCAACCCAAAAAAGGTTCCTCACCCCGACAGTGTCACTTCAAGATGACTGCTGAAAGGATTACCTAAATTCACTTCCCCTGAAGTACAATTAGCAAAAGGAAACAAGAGAATGATTTTAAGAAAGCATTTTCTAGATCTTATTTTCAGCCTTACATCTCCCAGTCAGCCAAAGCACCAGGACTGTTAAGTCCCACCAGCAATGACTAAATTGTATTTGTCTGGGCTGAGTTTTTGATTGTTTTGAGCTCTTGCACAATAGGATTTTTATAGAGGCTGACTAACACACCTTCATACAAATAAGATCTCTATTTTGAAATAACTTTTGAAGTCATGAATGGGGGGAAAACATAGACCAACATATCCCACAAGCATTAAGAAACAAACACACTGCATATCAAATCAGTCTAGGACTAATCAGGCAGCATGGTTTAAGTGTTTTGGATATGTGGTGATAAGAAATACAAGTTTCTTCTAGTATTCTATGAGACCTTTAGCTCCAAGATAAATTGGAATTTTGTTCATGTAGACTAATATTCCAAGGTGAAGTTCCAAGGGATCCAAGTGATTTCAAGCATGTAGTGATTTATCAGTGAGAATGGGGGGGAAAAAAAAAAAGGAAGGCAAAATAGTGAAGAATTTGCTACCATACACAGTATAATTGCTAGACAGAGAAGCAGTAAGAGAGAGTTTCAGTTTAAGTGGGAAATATATTGAGCACATTCCAGATTATCTGCATAATTTAAAAATAGACCAAACTAAATATTTACAGACAGCAATGGTGCATAGGTCAGAATTTTCATCCGGATCATCTACAGTGGAAGGACTATGTAGCACATGAAGTTAATTTATTCATTCTTCACTTATCACGTTGGTTTGGATTTGAGTCAAGTTCACAAACGAGTATAAGACTGTCAGACTAGCATTCAGGAAACATTTTATAACATGAACAAACCACTATAAAAGTCGTATTCTTGCTTATAACTGTATTATAATGCATGCAAATACAATGCAGCACAATTGGTTTCCAATTTACAATGATCATTACAATTTTTTTTAAAGTTAGTCAATGAATAGTTTGGTTGCTTAAGGAAACACACAATGAAGAAGCAAACTTAAGGGGAGTAAAAAAATGTAAGTGAAAGATAAGCTATATATACTGAACACAAAAACGGCCAAGAACTTTTAAAGAAAATTAGACCCACACTGAACTGAAGAGATACAACTAATATTATATATACACAGGAAAAGTTAATGCAAGAAATCAATAAAAACACATTTGTGGATGACAATATACTGCTATAAGTAACAACTAAAACAACTATAATGGAAAGATTGAGAGGGTGGTTTGTTTGTTTGTTTTAAATTCGTGCAATTGACAGCAGTTTGTGTGGAGTCCAGTCTCCTTGTTTGTAAAAGTCTCACCCACACCAACTAGGAAAATAAACACTTTTAGTAGATAAGATGTAATTATAAGGCCACAGCAACAGGTGAAGAGAAAGTGAAGAAAGATTCAGAGGCAGGCATAGCTATTATAAATCGCATTTTTTAAAGTTTATTTCTAGATGACGCTGTCCATTTAAATCAAAAGATCAGAATGAATGGAATTTTAAATTAGAATTCTGTAAGAAGCAGAAAGACTGATATGGATGACAAAATAAGTAACCTGTATGGGTTCTGAAAGCATTTAGAATATATTCATTTCTACCCTGCTAAGACTACGACATTTTGATATTTTTTGCATCAGCAAATCCTTCATCACATATTCAAAGTATAGTTATCTGCCTTGTAGGTTAAAATACATGAGACTCAATAGGAAAAATATTTTCATTATGGCACTGTGTCCACTTCCCAGTGAAAGCAGTAACTCCAACAGCACAAAAACTCCTAAATGTTACTCATTCCTAGGCATAAATAGTATCATTAGTAAGCATTAACCAGCATTATCATACAATACACTTTCAAATACAAAAATTAACAAATCAACTTGTAGATTAATTTATATAAAAAATGTAACCATGCCAAGGAACCTAAGAGAAAGCAATGCCAAGAAAAATTAACAGTGTGGTCACAAAAGTTCCAATTTAAAATATCTGCAAAGAATCCACTTCTCTAAACTTTCCTAGACTTAGTCCCCCATTACAAACTACATTTCAGTAGATTATAAATCCACTTTAAATACTATACACTTTTTCAAAACCTATTCCTGCTTAATTGCAAAACATTGGCTTTTTACCATGCAGTCTAGGGCCAGCAAAAAAAAAAAAAAGATTTGGATATAGTCCTTATGTGAAAAGAAACATACTATTGTGGTATCTTTTTGTATTCAGTTCCTCAACTTATGCTCATCATCAAATCATCACTATAAAAACAGAATACAGCACAGCTTTTCCTCAAACAAGGAAGTCTATAACAAAAAATAAGAAGAAATACATAAATCTAGTATACATATTCAGCAGTCATTACTCATGGACTCTACTGGTTTAAAACAGTGTTTCTCAAACATAAAACAGTTGCATGCCCCTTTCAGGATTTCAGCCTCATCTGCGTATTCTCTCTCCCAGGGCTTATCTTCTGATTTTCAGTAATTTATTTTCTGCCATGTACCCCTTGAAATCCTTTTGCATACCATTGGTAGTATGAGTACCACACTTTGGGAAACGGTTGTTTAAAATGTCATACAAGGTAAATATGTTGACATAAAGCCTAGTATTCCAAGTTAACTCACTATGGATAAGGGAAATATCGACAACCTGGATACACTATTAGTTTTTCCCTAAGGTTACACAACTCTTTGCAAGCATAAAGGAAGAAAGATAGTTAAGAAATCACCTTTTTCCAAGCCTAAAAAGCAAAAACTTTAGGCACTAGTACAGTATATTCAGAACTACATGTCCCTCCATGCATTTAATATTAAGAGTAGATAAAGTGGACAGATGACCAATTAAAACCAACAAAATATACTTTTACAACAATACCAATAATCAGTTGTGAAGCATAGCAGCTGATCAGGCACAGAGTTCTGGACCCTCAAGTTCAGACAATTCGGACTCCGGCAACACCATGCAGAAATTCGGGATGTTTACAGACCCTAACTCCACAAGTCAGCGTCAGTCTCGGCATCAGCAGCTACTCCGCCCCCTACCCTAATGTGGAACATGGGGAGGCAGCTCTGGGGCAGCAGTTGCGCTTCCCCACCTGCAGGACATCTGCAGGCACCCAGTGACCGGAACAACCACACGCTGAGCTCCACGTTCCCGGAGGGTTGAGTTTTCTGCACCCCCGCCCCTCCCAAGGAGAGGCCGATCTCCCGGAGAACAGCGATGCTCTGGAACGTGTCCAGCAACCTCCTGGCAGCAGCCCGCCCTGCTGCACCCCAGGCCTCACCCCCAACACCTACCCCGCTCCCACCCCATGCTGTTCGCAGCTCACCCCCACCACCGCCCTGTGCTCTCTCGAGGCAGCCCCCCTCCCCCTGCACCCCACTCCGCCCGCCCTCCCGCCCTACTCTTCCGCCCGCACCGCGGCGGCGGGGGACGAGGGGTGGGCAGCCAAACATTACATCTCCTCGGTGCCTGGGGAGGGAGGAAGGAAGAGAACGGCCCGGAGCCTCCGCCTCCTTACGGCTGCCACACTAGGCCCCGATGCCCAAAACGGCGACCACACCTCCCCCAGTTGCCCGGCGAAACCCTCCCCCTCTTACCGGCAGCGCGACGCTAGATCTGGGCTGGCGGCCGGCTCTAGCGAGCGTCAACGCTCACGAACTCTCTCACCTCAGCCTCAGCTCCACAGCCGCTGCTGCCGCCGCCATCTTCTCTCCCCTCCCCCCTCGCTCGGGCGGCTCCTCCCCCTTTGCCCGAGTCCTAACAGCTACGTAACAAAATGGCACAGCCAGAGTCGTTTCCCGTTTGCTCCCATGGCGTTGTGGCAGATCACGAACACTAGACCATCTTCTATTCTCTGTCTGCGCCCTACTGACACCGGGCGGTTCCGCCCCCTGGGTAGCGGAGGGAGGGGTGTCACTACTCTGCTGCCAGGACCCTTCGGTCTGTGCAGCGGTAAAGAGCTCCCCCCCCCGGAGGAGGGATTGAGTGGGATGCCCGAGGCATGGCCTTAGGGGAAGTAGCCATTCAGCGGTGAGACCGGGAGGGCAGGGGGCACTGACTCTGGGGGAGCAGAGACGTGACCGTCGGTTGGGATGTCAGCGGGGACGGGGGAGAACATAACAGTAACTCGCTGGGGGGAAGAGAGAAAGGACCTGGGGCAGGTGCCAGTCATTGAGCGTGGTTGGGGACAGTAAGCAGCGAGGAGAAGGTTACAGCGCAACGTTAGCTGGGGGAGGGGTAATCAGTTACTGAATTACGTGTTGCACTAACACGAACTGACCGAGTGTTGTCCTCTCAAAATTTTCAATTCCAACGCCTGATGGTGTGACCTGTGCGTTAAAATGTTAGCCGGGGGGGGCCGGAGGCGACAGATGTTTGCGGTGGTTTCTTTTGCCAAGACCTGGCATACAGCCGCAGAGACCTGCAAAAGATAGATCCTTTTTTTCTTTTTCTTTTTTTTGGAGATGTCGTATTAAACTAATGGGATCCGACCCAAAAAAGACCAGCATCTGTTGAAGTGAGTCTGTGCTCACAAAAGCTCATGCTCAAAACTTTTCTGTTAGTCTATAAGGTGCTACAGGACCCTTCATTGCTGACCCAAAAAAGCTGTCTTTCCACGCACACTTCAAATAAGGTCAAATCAGTACATTTTATAAAAAGTGAAATGTTTGTCAGTGCTGCATAAGTTAGGGAAAGGGGGAATAAACAGAAAAGGCAAATCCAAATACCCCACATGCACAGCGTCAGTGTGGTTAAATAAGAGTGAATACAGCAAAGGGCATAAATTTGCTTTACATGTTTACCGTGCAACCAACATATATTTTTCAAATCCCTCTTACAAGGCTGTTACGATGTGAAGATCTGAATGACAATGTATTCCAATGAAAGGAGACAGCAAAATTCTTCCACACAATTTAGAAGTATCATAAAATGAATCCTATATTAAGGGAGTCTGCTGAAAGGGAATGAGATTTGGCAAGTCTGCAACATATTTTATACTGTGTGAATGTTTCATATATGCTGCATAAATTATGGGGCAGAGGGAAAGAGGAAAGAAACAGAAATAGTCCTGGGAAGTTTAAATTTCTGAGAGACTCCCATTTTCTAATTAATTTATGCAATTTTTTCTCAAGCATTTCCTTCTTGTGATGAAGGGTTTTTAAAAATGTCTTTGTGGGATGATTAAAATGTTACAGTTTTTAATTTTAAATAACCCTTTTTTCAAGTTACCCAATGCAAATAAATTATTACATTAGTGGATATAACTTGTCATGTGTTAGGAAATGAAATACACTTTTTCCATGCTCATTTGGGCCCACTGAGTCAGACGAAACCTGTTTCAATGTTTGTGGAGGTGTGATGGTCCAGAGAATTACTGAAAACATTTACTTGGTGGTTGACATGTTAGCAGATTGGTGTATTGATTATTTTATTAATTGTTTTATTAAAATGCATATATATATATTGCAGTAGTTGGACCCCTTCTGTTATAGGTCTGTATGAGTGTGAGGTGAGACAGTTCCTGCCCTAGAGAGTTTATACTCTCTAATTCTAAAACTGAAAATACTTACACATGATGTTAATTTTCTGGACCATGAATCGTTCTATTGATTTCAATAGGTTCACTATGGAAAGTTAAATGTGTCCAAATCTTTACAGTGTCAAATCCTGAATAGATAAGATAAACACTAAAAGCAAAATAACCTACAGGTAAGATGTTAAATATACATATATTTTTATTTTTGTACTTCTTAATTTTAATTTTTCCAAACTGCTGCCCTTATCCTGTTCTACAGCCCTATGGCCAAGTGATTCAGACATTACCTTTGCTGACTACTTTTCCACCAAGCACACCCCCGGGAAAAAAATTCATAATATATTTTGTTTTCTAATTTTCATTTATATTTTTTCCTGTTCTCCCGTTCCCTCCATCTCCCTCCCATACTAATTTCAACCTCTAATCAGTAACCAAGCCTTCTATTTCTTGCTGTGATAGTTATGATATAATTGTGTTTGGAATCTGTGAAGGCATGCTCTTCTTTGTCTATTGCTCCTCCAGGTCTTAGTGATTTAGAAGATTACAACAAATCTTCCATTAACAAATTTCTGATCTCAAGTCCTAAATTTTTTATTATTAGTATTATTGTTATTTGTATTAGTTATTAGTATTTTATTATTAGTATTATTGTTATTATCATTAAAGTGCCAATTTCATGTATTTGATGCTGCCCAAGACACAAAATAACAAAGACAGTCCTTGGATTAAAAAGTTTACAGTGTAAGGCCATAATCCTGCAACTGGATCAATGTGAGCAGATCCCAGATTTCAGTGGAGTTTATCCAGTTGGTCCAGACTGCACAATCTCATCTGGGCTTCCAAATCAACTTTGATAACAATTTTTGGACTTCTGTGCTTTATATATTGAGTCCGTTCTGGTCAGGCTATAGATCGGAAGAAGTGGGTCTGTCCCACAAAAGCTCATCACCTAATAAAATATTTTGTTAGTCTTTAAAGTACTACATGACTGCTTTGTTTTGATAGACTACAGACTAACAACGCTACATCTCTGTTACTATTCAAGAGGGAAGAAAGTAGTGTGTAAGTTCTCTGGACCCTGTCTGTGCTTTCTGTGAGGCTGGGTATGTCCCCTAGCACATTCTTGGAGCTACAGCAATACAGTTATTATGAACATTGTTAATTAATTTCTTGTGCACAAACCAAAATACATGCATTGGTAGAGAAGATTTTAAAGGGTCTGTTGACTACTGCACATGTGCGTACGGGGCCATTTGCAGCCTCGGTATGGTCTTTTTTGAGGTCCCTGTGGGAGTTTGTGGGAGCTGGGGGTGAGTACTGGTCGGGCTGAGGCCCTTTTTTCTGGCACGAATCCTTTTGTGGGGCTCATTTTCACTTCCCCAAATGGGACATGTGGTGGGACAGTTCTGGACCACTGTAGCAGGACAGTGAACCCTGCGTGTTGTCGCACTCTGGTTTCACACTGCGAGCCGGCCTTTCTCAGGGAAAAGCGCACACGCTGCACGGAACCTTTCTTCCCTTCGTCACAGTGTCTGCTCGGACCGACCCGGTCCCTTCCGGTTTTGGTCGCCATGGTGCTGGCGCCGCTGGGTTCTCTCGTAGGGGCGCTGCTTGCGCTGCTGTGGCTGGGCTCGTGCTGGCTGCGACGACGTGCCGCGGGTTGGGCACACCGATCCCTGTGTGCGGTGGGACCCGCGCGGCCCTATGATGTGCGCGCCCTGGTGGTGACGGCGCACCCTGATGACGAAGCGATGTTCTTTGCTCCCACAATCCTCAGCCTGGTCAGGTTTCAGGCCCAGCTCTGGCTGCTGTGCGCCTCTGCAGGTGAGGACGAGGGAGTTTGGGGGTGAAGGGGAGAAAGAGTAACGTATATGTTGGGGAGGTACCTCTAGCCAACAGCGACCTTATGAGGGAAGTATCAGCACACTGCCCCCCGTGATACCTCGTGATGTGACATCATCATGCCACAATGTCATTCCCTGTGTATGGCCACATCAGCCAATCAGGCTTTTGCGATGCAGCCAGCAGCATCATGACGGCATCACCCCACTTCATGATAGTATGATGTAACTGTTGCATCATAGCCAGGGTTGCCAGTTTGGGTTGGACATATTTCTTAAAGTTTCATACCAGGATATAATATCTAATTAAAAATCAATCTGCAGTTCCTGGAGCCTCCTGTACTATTCTGGGAGGCTGGCAACCCTAGTTTGCCACTTCATGACTTCAGTACACTGCAACATCACACTGTTACAACTTCACAATGTTGTGTGCGGTTAGGTAGTATATGGGCATTGCATTGTGAAGTCATTGCCCCATCGTAATATGTTATAGCATGGCTTGCAGAATATCAGCACAAAACACAACATTGCATCCTTGTGCTTGACGCAATATGATAGTTTTGTATTAAAACATCAGCATTGTGTTCAGTTTATAGTGCACCAGTCTAACTGACCCTTCAGACTACTTTTGCAGGACTGTAGTTTGACATCACCCTTACTTGAAAGCAGTCTAGAACACGTTTCATTTACGGTAAAGTGGGTGGTGGTATCTCTCAGGGGACGGTTGAAAGGCTAATTATTAAATTTGTGTGAGGGGGCAACATCCAGAGGACCATTCCCCAAATCTTGTGCTTAGGTACTGTGACAGATATCAGTGGTTAGGAATCATTGCTCAGAAATATTATAAAACTGTATCTGATATAGCAAATTCTATGCCACTTATACCTCCCAAAACACTCTACAATTAAACAAACAGTGGAAAGAAATGAAAAGAAAAACATTTAGTTGTTTTAAGCACAAAATATGACTGTTTATAAAATGTTATGGTGTATGCGTAGCTACACACACACACAAAACAGGGTTCCTGCCCCAAGGAACTTATAATGTAAATTAACAATCCAGTATCTTTTTGTCATGAATTTCCTTATTAGAAATTATATAGCATCAAACACACATCTGAATAATTTTTTGATGAGAGATGGGGCCCTCTGTATGTTTCAAGGCTCCAGGTAGCTTACTCTTAATTGTTCTGTTCCCAGTTTTCAGTGCTTCATGTCATAACAACCTCTCTGGGTGAGAAGACCTGGCCAGAGTATTTGGAGTCAGTTGGTGTTACTTTTAAAGTTTATCACCCATCCAGAGCTGAATGTGAAGCTTTTAGTGTGTTGCTTGCTGGTTCCAATCATGACACACCAAAATTGGACCTCATATTACTTTCTCACAGCTGTACAGAGAGGTTTGCAGTGCACAATGCGCGAAGCTATTTCAATTTAGAGCATTTCTTATGTACAGGTATACCCCGTCATTACAGTACATGCCTTTTTCAAAAAAGTAAATCTTTTTTATCAATTTCTTTACAATTATTGGCAATAGTCTTGTTACACAGATTTCAAACCTATTAAATAGTATCTTTTGTGCTACTTCAGATTGATCACTCATGTGTTTTGTAAGGGATCTGCCCTTGGAAGGGGGTGGACTCAAAGATCTTTTTAATTTCTTCTTAGGATTCTGTGATTCAGATGGTTAGTCTTTCATTTGTGTGATTAGACTGGTTAGATACCGAGTGTTAAGGTTCCCATTATTTTCTTTGGTGAAATTTTAAAGAGGAACAAAATGGCTACTAGGAAAACATCACATTTGCAATTTTCAGATCACAACCAAAAATACCACTTGAATGCACCAGAATTAGAGCATAGTGAGCAAATTGTTGTCTGCCACATAGTCCAGGATGAATAATTGGTGGCAATAACATCATAATAGCTGTCTTTAATAGCTGCTTCCCTGTTGTAAGAGCTCTCGGGATGAGGTTCAGGAACACTAGCCACTCAGTGTTTTTCAGTAGCAATGGCTGCTCAGTAATGCTTTTTTGCATTTATATAATGCCACTCACCCTAATGTAGTTCACAAATTGTGAGTAATATTATGTTCTCAGCATTGTATGAATCTCATTCCACAACATCACTGAAAGTTGTGTGTGTTTAATCCAAAGACAGAAATTGGCTCTGTATACATAAATTGTCACTGAAGTGAAGCCACCTCTGCAGCGGAGGTCAGCAACCCATGAACACATGGCACATTGCATAACAGCAAAGTAATTTTTGGCTGAGGAAAAGCCTCATTCTTTCTTATAGTATCTTGGAATCATCAAGGTCCAAGAATAAGACACAGAGACTCTACATATAAAAGACACAGACACAACAAACTGTACAGAACTACTTTAGTCTACTGAAAGGGTGTAGGGTTGAGTTGATCCTGCTGGTATCTGAGCCTTTGGCTCCAGAAAAGCTGTGGCGTTCCAACCTGATGTTTAGCTCAGTAAGCCATACCTTCTGTGGATGCTCAGTATCAGAGTCTCCTGAAGACACACACTTCTGGGCTGCAGTAAATTTTATCGTGATAAGAAATTTTTTCCTTATGAGGTTAATGTTTCACTCTGTGAATCATATAAAGCCCATTTTGACAGTTTAGATTGCAGTACTTCACCAGCTGAGTGCTAGATTCTGATGACTCACCCCTGACTAATAAAAAGTTTAGGGTAATCCGGACTAGCTGATTACAAACTGGATTCACACATTGAAAATCTGCAATACCTTTTCATTTTATTGCTTGGAAATTACAATTGGTTGGCAATAGCCATGTTGCACAGGGCAACAGTCCTAAGGCCATTTGAGCTCTCACCTGCACTTTTCATGATTCATGTTAACAAACAGACCAGATAATATGGGGACAGGATGAGAAGAAAATAATTAAATCAAGAAGCAGCCTGTGTCCTAATTCAATGAATTCTGCTTCCCTGCTAGCCTTGGTCCCACTGTTTCTATTGTAAGGTTTCCAGAATGCTGTTTTCTAAATGTGGTTTTAGCATTTCTTAGCATTCCTTTCTTGGTTCTGTGAATGCTTTTCAATTGTGCTGTTAGCTCCTGCATGAACATTACTTAATACATTTGTTTAAGAAGCAGTGCAGACCTCTAAGGAATTAGTTTCTCATCACAGATATTGTGATAAGAAATCTCATACTTTTCTAATATATTTTGACAGTGTTTCATTATTGAAGTATTCTAGATTTATGTAAATATTCACATTTATGACAACACTGGAAACTTAAACCCTCTAATTGTTCAATTGTAAGCATTAAGGTGGCATGTTTGTTATACTCTGATCTACTAAAGTCTGAGGATCTAATCTTGTGCTGATGTACATTAATGTAGATCTGTTGAAGTCAGTGCAACTAGACTGATCTGAGGCAACAGAGAGTCTGAACTACCACTTCTAGGCTGCTTCTACACTTGTCCCCTCCTGTCTGACTAATTGGGAGTAAGGGAATGTCGAAATGGGGTGCTTATTTCAAAGCTGCTCCCATCTACGCTGCCAGTCTGCACTTCGAAATTCGTTTGGCAGCTATTAAGCTAACAAGGCACTGAATATGCATGTCAGCATCTCATTAGCCTGCTTCAAACTGCATCACTACCATGTCCCCTCTGACAGGAAGGGGCAAGTGTGGAAGCAGACCTAATAGTGAGGGGGGAGTTCAGATTTTAACATCAGTTGTATTGTAGACACCTGAAACTAAAAATCTCATTTAATGGAAGCCACCTAACTACTGTCAAATAATAACAGCCTTTGTTCCTCTTTCATTGGAAAGGTGATTTCCCCTATGTCTGTAAAAAGGTCTAGAGTACTAGATTTAACAGCATGAGACGTCAGCGGTATCCATACAGGTAACGTGAGAACACAGATGTTCATTTATGTACTTGATATAATTTTATTAGTTTACGAGGGTAGCACTCACTGCAACAAAATATTGAGGCCAGTAGCTTAACAGACATAAGAAAGGGCTTAGACAGTTATTGTATGGATAATAAGATTATTCACTGTAACACTACAAGAATAAAAATATAAGCGTGCTCTAAACTCTCATGTTTCAGGACACAAATCAGCCACTTATAAATGTGGGGGGGCTGGATTTCATAAGAATAGATTATTTCATAATGATCCATTATGGTTTTCTTGCATCTTCTGCTGAAGCACCTGATACTGGAGTTGATGGGGCTATTGACTGGATTTTGGTGGCGAATTCCTGTGTTCCAGCCAAGAGAACTCATTAATTGTAAAGAGCCAAACTCTGCTCTCCGGGATGCATGTGCAACTCCATTTGAAGTCAAAGCAAGAGGGTGGGTGTATTTGGTCTTGAAAATTTACACTGGGCCAAAGGGTTTTTCCTGAGTATAAGTCAGGGGTGAACAAATCATGGCTCATGAGCCACTTGTGGCTCTTTTACCCTTAAAGTGTGAGTTTTAAGCCTTCTCAACCCCACCCCCATCTCCATCTACCAGACTGCATGCAGAAGAGAGTTTGTAACTTCTGCCTTGTAATGGAGTGTAGATTATAGCATTTGATCTACGCATTGTACCTGTTCCTCAATGGGGAACCCTAATGCTAAGTATTTTGAGCTCTTACATGTGGTATCTCCATTTGGTTGATGCCTTGAGGATTTAAGTTTTGTAAGAGGGAAATGTTTGCTCCATGATAAATTTAACTAAGGTAGATGGTGTTGCTGTATTTTTTATTCTCAGGAAATTATTACAATCAAGGTGAGATTCGTAAGAATGAACTTGTACAGAGTTGTGCTGTTTTGGGGATCCCTCCATCCAACGTAACAGTTATTGACCACAGGTAACCATTTTGTACTCATAACAGACTCCAGTTATCTGTAAACAGGAAATATCAGGTAATGCACCTGAACTTGGAAATTTAGTGAAAGATTAGCTAGTGTCCCATGTTGTGACCTTCATTATCTGTCAAATGGAAGTACAGTGAAACATTTGTTACCATTTTAGTACTGTGTAAGGAAATCTAGAACATTTGGACATGAATGCCAATATAGCTTGATGTTCAGATCATGTCAGTTAAGGACTGTCAACCAAGCAACCAAAAACATGACAAGTTTCTATGCTAGTTTGTTTCTAGATCCGTGAGTCTAGGCAGTTTGGCTACATATTTTTCCCCTTGAATTACACTACTCAGACTATTTTAGATGACCCCTCACACCAAGCAATCTGTGAGCAACTCTGCACTAGAAATACGACTGTGTCAGGGGACTAGATACAGCATTAAGATACAGCTGTTCTCTGCCTTGATTACAATGTAATTAGAACTAGTAGTGTAAATAGACCTTTAACTCATCTCCATTATCAAGCTAAAGTTAAAATCAGTCTAGGACTTGGAGTTGTGTTGTGACAGGGCCTCTGGAGATTTATGGCATCTATAATTCTTTAAAAGAATTCCTATCTATGCCGTTCAAATGAACCTTGGTGGCAAAAACTGCGATTAAACAGAATTTGTGTTACCACAATTTCATCCATAGTATGGGCAGGACACTAGAGAATGTTTGTGCTGACAAACATGGGCTAACTTCTCAGCTGATGTATACTGCTGAGACTTCATTGATTTAATTTACTCTTAAGGTGGTTTACAACAGTCGAGCACAGCTATCCCCACATTGTAGCATCATGTTCTAATGTGGTTTGATCTTGTCTATGTATCTGAAACCAAGCTGTAGAGACTGGGCTATAGCAGCATCCCTTAATGTATTTATTATGATTTGTGGTATTAAAATCAGAACATCATCTTCTGATAACATAATACCCTGACACTATGGATTAGATGTCTGCACAAGATCCTTAGGTCATATGTGCACTTGCAGCTGCTGTCAGAGCATGCATGTAGGCACAATATGCCAATGAGAGCTATCTCCCAGTGATATAATAAAAGCAGCTCAACAAGCAGTGGTAGCTGTGTCCATGGGGTAAGTGTTTCTGTCCAACATAGTGCTCTGCAATGAGCACTTCGTTGGCGAAACTTACGTTGCTCAGAGGGATTCTTTGTTCACACCCCTGAGTGACAAAAGTTTGGCCAGCAGAAGTGCTAGTGTAGATATGGCCTTATTCTGTTTAGTACTGTGTGGACATGAGAGTAGATTGTGAAACTCACTGTATTGTATGATTACTTTCAAAACGTTCTTCTGGACAGGCAGTAGAACCTGTTGAATGATCTCTCTTGATTTTTAGTAAGGCTTTTGACACAGTCCCACGTGACAGTCTCATAAGCAAACTCGGGTAATGCAATATAAATGAACTTGATGTAAGGTGGCTGCACAATGGGTTGAAACACCATACTTAGAGTAAAATTTACTGTCAGGCTGGGAGGGCGAATCTAATGGAGTCCCACAGGAGTCAGTCCTGGGTCTGGTACTACTCAATATTTTAATAACTGGGATAATTATGCAGCGAGTATTGCTTATATAATTTGTAGATAACACCAAGTTGAGAGGGAGATAGCAAGCACTTTGGGAGAGAGGATTAAAATAAAAAATAATCTTGATAAATTGGAGAATTGGTCTGAATTCAACAAGGTGAACGTCAATAAAGATAACTTCAAAGTACTACACTTAATGTGCAATTATAAAACTGGGAATAACTGGCACTGTGATAGTACTGCTGAAGAGGGTCTGGGGAGTCTGGTGGACAACAAATTGAATAGGAGTTAACCATGTGTTGCAGTTGCAAAAAAAGCTAATATAGTTCTCGGTTGTATTAACAGTGGGGATGTAAGAGTTTAACGAGTTAACCAATATGCATGATGCTTATCGGGTTTTGTTAATGGTTAAACTCTACCCAGGGTCCTGGCTGTCACCCTGCACCCAGTGTCTCAGCAGCCATCCTGTGCCTGGCATCTCAGCTGCACTCCACATGCCTCGGGTCCCTTCAGGCTTAACTGCCATTCAGGACTTTGCTGCTGCTGTTCTTGGAACTCTGCTGCCACCTGACATCCCAGTGCACTGGCCATCGCAGCTGCTGCCTGTCATCCTGGTGCTCCAGGGTCCCTCGAGATTGCTGTCCCAAAGCCCAGCATCCGTCCTGGTAGCCAGTATGTTTGACACGGGGCTAGCAGCTGGGATGCTGAGCATTCTGGGATCCTTGGGAGCAGGTGGCCAAGATACCCAGATGTGGGGGGAGCAGCAGAGCCCCACATAAAATGTGCAACATCCCCATACCATTAGTTCCTCAGGAAAGTGTTTAAGCATGTAATCAATAGAATTTTAATCGTTTACCTGATTATTGTTTCTACATGTTATTTACACCCTTAATTAAAGTATGCAAGTCATGGGAGATAATTATCCCACTCTACTGCACGCTGATAAGACCTCAGCTGGAGTATTCTGTCCAGGTCTGGCCCTTCACCGTAAGAAAGCTTAGGGCAAATTGGAGAGTATTCAGAAGAGAGCAGCATAATGGTAAAAGGCTTAGAAAACCTGGGCCTGTTTAGTCTTGAGAAAAGAAGATTTGGGTGGGAGGGGAGGAACAGGACAGCTTGATAAAAGTCTTCAAATATGGAATGGGCTGTTATAAAGAGGAAGGAGATCAATTGTTCTTCATGTTTGCTGAAGATTGGAGATATAGTTACTTTCAGAAAGGGAGACTTAGTCTAGATATTAGGAAGAACTTCTAACAATAAAGGTTATGAAGCTCTGGAACCAATTTCCAAGGGAGGTTGTGGAGTTCCCCTCACTATGACGTTTTTAAGTGGAGGTTGTACAAGGACCTGTCAGGGATAGTCAAGGTTTACTTGGTCCTGCTGCAGCGCATTGTATTGGACTAGATATCCTCCCTAAATCCTTTCCAGTTTCGCATTTCTGTTGTTTTTTGTTTTCTCTAGAGTTAAGTCTCCAGAGTCAGCAGTCCAGGGTTTTTCCTGAATTCCCTGGCCTTTGAGGATTTAAGTCTAACTTTCAGTTTTAGTTCGGCAGAGTTTTTTGGGTCAGATGAGATAAGTATCTCTCGGGAGTTCCCCTTTTGCGTGAATGAAGGGCCTGCTCCCCTTCCCTTCTGTTGATCTGATTTTGAGTTACTCTGTTTAGCAGTACTTCTGTATTGCAACAGTCTGTACTGTGGAGGAAACGGCAAGTCACTGTGGTTGGCAAAGTATGAAGGAACAGACAATATCCTGTAATTGAAGCAAGTGTCTCTTGAACTTACAAAAAGGATGCTCAAAATGCAGAAGTGGCAGTCCAGCTGGCCTGGTGCCCTTTCCAGTGCAATGTACAATTGGTTTGTATGTGATGCAAGCTTCCTGACCCTGCACATGCATTGTCAGCAATATATACAACCCAGACATTGTTTTATACAAGCAATACCTTGGTTTCCTTAGTAAACAAAATATAGACCTATGCTGGCCTCACACAGAGATACTGCAGCAGCTGCTGCACCTTCTAAGGACTGTCCTCCTCTTCCTCATTAAGGACAAGCCCTGACCACTTGTGAGGATCTTGTCATGGCTACAGGACGGTCACACCTGCACCCCCCACCCCTCAGGTCCGCAGGCGGATCTGGAGGCACCTACCTATATTTATATCAAGAAGAACCTTGATAACCACTCCCTGTTACAATGTAAGTTAAAATGAGTGATGTGTGATTTTCACAGTGGAGACCTTTTCTGAAAGGCACGGAGGAAGATATTAACTTGAATGTGTGGTAAAAAGTTAGGATCTTGTCTGTAAAGACCAAACTTCATCATCAGGTACGCACAAATAGCATCACTTTTTGCCAATAAGGTAAAGGGCCAGTTTGTGAAGTTTCTGCTAAATTCTTACAGGATATCAGATCCCTTTTTATGAGCTAAATGCTGAGTGCTCCTGAGCACCTGTAACTCACATTGAGTTAGAAACTTAGTGAGGACTGAGTTTAGGGCTTGAGGATTCTGTTTTGAATACTGCTGGTACACAAGCACATCAGAGTTCCCTAGTACACTGAGTTTAGTTCCAAGCTATGTATTCCCCATTTCTCTGAAACAAAGTGGTTAGAGGAGCAGGACTGTTCTTTAGACAGTTTATGATTTATAGGGAAGCTGTACTGTCTTGCTGTTAGAATGGGGCGCTGAGAATACGGACTTCTGTGTCTTATTCCAGTTGCTCTGCCAATAATGATTCACTGTGTGAGGTTGGGCAAACTAATAGCCTTCCCATGCCTCAGTTTCCAGTTCTCTAAAACAGGGGTTATAGTTAAAGTATTTACCAGTTTGGTCTGAGACAAGTCTTAATGAATTAATCTATTCAGTTCTTCGTGAGCCTCTGATAGAAGTCTCTGTAGCAGTATAAAGCATTATTTGTTATTGTTTCTGTCACTATTGCCATTAAGTTCCTAGAAATTCAATAGCTACAAAGCAGGTGAAATTTTTTTCAAAGTTGCTCCTCTTTGTCAGTTTGTCAATGGGTAAATTCTGAGCCCTTCTGTATTTTGTATTTTCTTCATAATTCTGCAGAATTGTGAAGAGCTCGTGCTTGACTCCAGGACCAGGGCAGACATACTGGCCAATGTGTATTCCTTACATGCATGCTTTATGTTACCCAACCTGCAAACTAGTATTTTGGAAAGGAAAACACAAAGGACTGTGAGTCCTGGATCTGCTCCAGCCATTGTAGCATGGAGCTGAGTCATGCTACTTCCTCTTTCCTTTCATAATCTCAAATTGAGTTAGTAGCGTTTTCAATATACAAAAGGAAAGCCTATTTGAAGTGTAAAGTTGATTGACATACTCAGTGCTGGAGTTGCATACAAAACCATACGCGACGCTATGTTTTTGGATACTCACAAAAAAACCTACTCATTACTCAAACGGGCCCAACTTTTCATTAGGGAACTCTTTGATATTAAGGAGTCCTTTAAAGTAGCCCCAGGATTAAGGACAGTGTTTGTCTCACGTTTTAAAAACATCTCTGTTATGCAACTGCTTTTTGGATGGGCACTTAAGGCAAATACAGTATATAATTCCTTAGTTAAAAATAGCCTAAATCCAGTGTACAAATAGTGATTCTAATTGTAGGCCACATTGCGACATAAAGGGTCTCCTTGCTGGGGAATCACGTTTATGTAGCAGCATGCCCAGGAGAGGGAATGGCCAACAGACTGCCTGTTCAAGATAAGCCATCATTGGGGCTGTTAATTATGTCAGGGTTACCTAGATCAGATTTTCATTGACTTGACAAACGCATTTGACATGGTCAACAGAAATGGGCTCTGGAAAGTGCTTGGGCAAATTGGCTGTCCTGAAAAATTTATCAACTTTGTTCAGTCTTTTCATGATGACATGCTTGGTCACATCCTTAACAATGGAGAGACATCAGCACCTTTTGAAATATTGAACAGTATAAAGTTTTTTAAGGGCTGCGCGTTGGGCATACCTATTCAGTTATGAACAGACACCAGTATTTTAGATTGTCAGAAGCCTCAGATTTGCACTAAAGTGGTTAGTACAACTATCTGTGACCTTCTGATTGCTGATGACTGTGCATTGTTGGCTCATACAGTGAAGGATGAACAGGAGCTTTTTGATCGCTTTGTTACTTCTGCTAACCACTTTGAACTCACAGTGAGCCTCAAGAAGATAAGTTATGCCTCAGCCTGTTTGGAAAGAGCTCAGCATTCCAGTGATTATTGCTGCTGGTACAGTCCTTAAGATTGTTGACAAATTCTGCTACCAATGAAGTATAGGAGGGAGAGAGCTCAATGGTTTGAGTGTTGGCCTGCTAAACCCAAGGTTGTGAGTTCAGTCCTTGAGGAGGGGCATTGAGGGAGCTGGGACAAATAGATTTAAAAAAAAACCTGTCAGGGATGGTGATAGGCCCTGCTGTGAGTGCAGGGATTGGACTCACTGACCTCTGAGGGTCCTTTCCAGTTCTATGAGATAGGTATATCTCTATTTATTTACTGTCCTCTAGTATGAACGTGGATCATGATGTATCTGCTCAAATAGCTAAAGCCTTTGGAAGATGACCAAACACCTATGGAGTGACCCTGGTATTTAACTCCATACCAAGGTAGCAGTTTATCAATCAGTTGTCCTGAACTTCCTGCTGTATGGCTTGAAGTCATGAAAAATATGTCACTGCCATGTTTTTAAACTCAGTAGTTCCATATGTGCTGTCTGAGGAAGTTTGCTCATGTGAATCGGTGGGACAAAATTCCTAACTCGGAGGTTCATAAGTTGTGTGGTGTCAAGGGCGTGGAAGCAATGCTTATGAACAAACAGTTTGGCTGGATTGGTCATGTGATGAGGATGGATGATACATGGATACTAAAAATGGTCTTTTATGGTCAGCTTGCTCATGGAAAGTTCTCTGTTGGTGGTCGGTATAAGTGCTATAAAGACATTTTAAAGGTCAACATGAAGTCATGCAGTGTATCTCCCAATGATCTGGAAACTCTAGTTCAGGACAGACTGTCCTGGCAGCAAACCACCATACAAGCTCTTAATTGCTTTGAGAGTCAGCATATCCAGGCACTACAGGAGAAGCGTAGGTTCCGAAAAGAATGTACAAAGCCAACGGTTGGCAGTTTTTTAATCTGACATCTGTAATTGGCTCTGCAATCAAGGATTAGTTTAGTTGTCCACCAACAGTGTCATAGAATATGAGATCCATCGATCAACAGCTCACTCCAAAAAGACACTACAGGAGTAAGTCAACCTAAGATACACAACTCCAGCTATGAGCATAGCGTAGGTGTAGTCAACATGCATTAGGTTGAATTTCTGTGGTGTCCTGACTGCAGGACGTCAACAGGGGAAACTGTCCTGTCGACTTCCCTTATTTCTCGGGACCCAGTTGAGTATCGGGGTTGATGGGAGCATCATCAGCGATTGATTTAGAAGATCCTTATTAGACTTGTTAAATCAAATCCTGGGAGGTCAATCTCCAGGTAAGTGAAGACAAGCCCTCTGTTGTGCTGGATAGTGCAGGCCAGGCAGAGAATTCAGAGAGGCAGATCTTCAGTGATTGTAAATTTTCCTAACTCCAACAATTTTCACCAGCTGAGAATCAGCCTTAGATGGCATAAAGATGGCTTAAAGCTGTCTTTGCCCCATATCTGAATCAAACTTCACTTCCTGAGCTGCACAAGGCTTAGACTATAGGAAGTCACTATCTTGAAATAACTTTGCTAGCGTCTACACAATGCAACCACTGTTTCGAAATAATTTCTAAACAGCGGTTGGCTTGTTTCGAAATAGGTAAAGAGCAGTAGTGCCTATTTCAAAATACGTGTCAGTGTGGTAGCCATGGTAGTCTGTATCCACAAAAACAAGAAGTCCTGTGGTACCTTATAGACTAACAGCTTTTTTGGAGCATCTGATGATGTGGGTCTTCGCCCACAAAAGCTTATGCTCTAATAAATATGTTGGTCCATAAGGTGCCACAGGACTTCTTGTTATTTTGAAATAGGGGCTGTTAAGACAGGGACTAGAGCCTAATTTGAAATTTAAAAACTCAAACTTGGAGCCCTTATTCCTCAAAAAAAACCCAAAAACTCTTTAAAGTGAACAAAGGGCAACTATAAATAACTCAATGTTTATGATTTTAAAGCTAGTCTCATGATTCTGAGAGCCTGACTCCTTAATTTTTTAACCCTTGAGTTTGACAGTGACTGTTCAGTGGCCTGTGTGAATGAATGTGTCAGACTAGTTCTCACTAAAATATGTGCACATCAGAGAACCTAGCACCACAGTGGGTCCTTTTTCTGGTTATTGAGGCAGACCCAGTAAAGTTTAAAGGATCAGTGAAGATGGACTTGACCCTGGCTCTTTCAAGGCCAAGTTCAGTCACACAATCACTGAAATTTCTCCCCAGTATAGACCAGGATCAGTCTGAGATGTAGAAAGGTTTTTCAAAATAAAAATATGTTTTCAGGAGACACGGCAATGCTTTTGTGGTCTACCTCTTTTTTGGAATGGATAGAATAAAATGACTGCAGTAACAGTGGGAATAGAGAAACCTTTTGTGCAAAAATTCCTTGAGCAATCTTCCTTGTTCTATCACTGACTAGAGTGGCATCGCTCACCCCATCTATATGTGGTGTCTGTTATCCAGAGAGATGGAGGTGTTCTTCTTTCCAAAACCAGTTATCAGGTCACAAGCCATTACAGCAACGAAGGGTTCTGTGGCACCTTATAGACTAACAGAAAAGTTCTGAGCATGAGCTTTCGTGAGCACAGACTCACTTCATCAGATGCTGGTCTTGGAAATCTGCAGGGCCAGGTATAAATAAGCCAGAGCAAGGGTGGGGATAACAAGGTTAGCTCAGTCGGTAAGGGTGAGGCTTACTACCAGCAGTTGATCTGGAGGTGTGAACACCAAGGGAGGGGAGGCTGCTTTTGTATTTAGCCAGCCATTCGCAGTCTTTGTTTAAGCCAGAGCTGAGGGCATCAAATTTGCAGATGAATTGTAGCTCAGAAATTTCTCTTTGGAGTCTGGTCCTGAAGTTTTTTTTGCTGTAGGATAGCTACTTTTAACTCTGCTACTGTGTGGCCTGGGAGATTGAAGCCATTACAGAGGTCTCAGAAATGGGAGCATATCAGATACTAAATTATTCCTGGCAATGGGAGCCAGAACAGGCAACAGGATGGGAGAGAAAATTACAGGTCTGTTGACTGAGGTTATTTTGGTGTAGCAAGAAGCTTCCTTTGAGCACTTCCTGAGGATCCAGGTCTGTCAGGTGCTGAGCACCCTCTAATCCTGTTGAAGTCTGAGTGCAAATTTTGAGTGCTCAGTACCAGGCAAGAGATGCACAGTAGCTTGCAACATCATGTTCTTAGTTTACAGTATTAAGGTGTATCTTGTTAAGATAAAAAAGCAGTCAAGTATCACTTTAAAGACTAACAAAATAATTTATTAGGTGAGCTTTCGTGGGACAGACCCACTTCTTCAGACCATAGCCAGACCAGAACAGACTCAATATTTAAGGCACAGAGAACCAAAACAGTAATGAAGGTGCACAGATCAGAAGAAAAATGATCAAGGTGAGCAAATTAGAGAGTAGAGGGTGGAAGGGGGAGGCAGGGAGGTCGAGAATTAGATTAAGCTAAGTATGCAAACGAGCTCCTATAGTGACTCAGAAAATTCCCATCCCGGTTCAAACCACATGTTAATGTGTTGAATTTGAATATAAAAGACAGTTCGGCAGTCTCTCTTTCAAGATTGGTGTGAAAATTTTTCTTCAGTAACATGCAAACTTTTAAGTCATTAACAGAATGGCCCACTCCAGTAAAATGCCGGCTAACAGGTTTGTCGGTCTAGAGTGTTTTTATGTCTGTTTTGTGCCCATTAACTCTTTGTCCAAGGGAGTTTGAAGTCTGTCCAATATACAAAGCATCCGGGCATTTTTGGCACATGATGGTATATATGATGTTAGTTGAGGAACATATTCTCATGGACAGACTTTTTATGTCTGTTTTGTGCCCATTAACTCTTTTTCTAAGGGAGTTTGAAGTCTGTTCAATATACGAAGCATCTGGGGATTGTTGGCACATGATAGCATATATGATGTTAGTTGATGTTAGTCTTGAAAGTGCTACTTGCCTGCTTTTTTGTTTTGATAGCATATAGACTAGCATGGCTCCCTCTCTGATACTGGTTAAGATAGAATTCCCAGAATTTGGAGCTACTGCGTATCTTGGACATTGAATTTCTCTGAGACTAGAAGTTGGAATATGAGTTATTCTATTATGAACCAACCTGATTTTTTTCTCTTATGCTTCTCTTTTCTATCTTATCACAAATACAGCAGGGAGTGGAGGATGGTATGTGCATGATTGACTATTAGAGCCTCTGCTATGCTCAGAAAAGCTTTTAGATGTGAACTCTGCAATGTAGATATTGTAAGACTGCACTCCCCTGCTTTGAGGCACTGAACAGAGATGTTAATGTGGTGATGTGAGCTGGGATGGCCTTGTAATCGGTTTGTTCACAAGTAAATCTCAGTCAATCCTTATGAGCTGGTGTTAATCACAGGCATGTCCTTCACCTTCCAGCCCACACCTCTAAACCTTGTTGCAGACTGCAGCAGCACCAGTTAAATGCATTATAGATCAGTCCCTGTCTTTGAATTCAAGGCCTTTCTGTTTTAGGTCAGCCTGACAGGTAAACCAGTCTGAGGAATGTAATGGAAACCAGGAATATATTATCAGGTAGCCCAGTCACATTTATTAATTGTGATTTCCTAAAGTAACTGCAAAGTATTTCTTGGGAGGAGAATTCTCATTTAGAAACGCAAAACACCTCTGAAGCTGTTTCCCACTTTAATCTTTT
The DNA here is from genome assembly GCF_033958435.1 of Carettochelys insculpta. NCBI lineage: Eukaryota > Metazoa > Chordata > Testudines > Carettochelyidae > Carettochelys > Carettochelys insculpta. Next base: position 3,881,860 of record NC_134155.1, read on the forward strand.
TATGTGTACTCTTATTTATTACTAAATTACTGATGAAGGTGGAGTAGATCCAGGATCTATGTTAGCCCTTAGTACAAAAAATATATTGAATTAGAGTGTTATATTTCAAAGCTTTAAGTAAAGGTCAACATCTAACTTTGGTGCAATACCTGTTATTTCAACAAAGCTAAAGATTTCCCCAAAGAATCATAAAAACACCAGCAGCACAAACCTTAATTTTGTGATAAATGTGGAATTCATTGGCCACATAACTGCAGCTAGCAATAAAGAAGGCTAAAGACCTAACCTGTCAGGCATAATTTTATAGTTAGGATGAGAAAAGGCATCTTTTGATGCTCATGAACTGTAACAGTTTAGGAACATTCCCTCAAATAACTTACCTGTAAATGTAGGTCCTGAGATTACAACAATATGTGCCTCATCTCAAGGTATATGGAAGGAGTTACCATGTAATTGGTCTAATATGAATAACTAGTTAAATTCCCATTAATGCAAGGCACATCTGCCCAGGCTCTGGCTGACTGCCAGTGTGCAGTGTCAGATGTAAACAGGAGACGTTTTCTAGGCTGCTTTCACCTTCTGTTGAGGGTTAGCAAAAAAGAAGTCCAAATCTTCTCCTTTTTCAAAGGACAAGTTGTTGGCTTCTGGCAAAATAAATACCAGGCCACTCTTTGTAGCAGTTTTCCTAACTTTATGTGGACAGTTGTGCTGGCCAGAAGATAAAATCGACTGATACAGTTTTTAATAAGCTTGGCCCAAACTTGCACTGGAAAGAAAATGCTAGCTGGGACTTGTGTAAACTAAAAGACATTTCACTAAGTACAAATGCTTGTACTTCAAATAACACTGTCTGCTTCCAAGTTTCCATGGAAATTCCATTTCTTACTTATTATTTACTATTCCTCTCCCATCCAAAAAGGGTTCCAATTTGACGGTGCGGCAAATTTGCCCAGGCAGCTCACAAGGTTCCGCCAGGTTTGATATCAGGCCAGTGAGAGGCTTAAACTCATTTTTCATATATTGGTTCATTGTTGTTGGATCTGTTGTTGTTTTATTTTGGCCTAGCAAGGTAAACACACTTTAGTGGACTTCCTCCTATCTCATTTCTAACAAGCTCCTCGTATGTGAAGATGTGGTGGAAGGAAGCAACTCTGTAGGATCATGGGGAAAAGATGTTCTTAGATAGAGAGTGAGTGAGATTTGTGATGAAGAGAAGAATCTAAAAAGTGCCCAAAGGATGAGTTTATGGAACTGGAAATGTGAACCTTTAGATTAGGATTTGAAACTGTTTATCGCAAAGTAGTGCGTTTAAAGAATGTGTCAGACACTACCAATTTAGCTTCAGTGTGTTTATCTGATTTGCCTTGCTTTAATGTGAGATACCTGATAAACAAGTTCCACACACACACACACACAGAGTATAAATATGATTATTTACTGTGCATTAACAGGATCTGCCTAAGAGATGAACAATAAAGCATACCGGTGGAAAAGAATGGGGTGAAATCCTGGCCCCACTGAAGTCTAGCATCATCATTTGACTTCAGTGAACTGGAATTTCATGCCAGCTCTTTCCTTGTTCCTTCCCAAACCTCAGGCTTTCTTACTGGGAGAGTTTGTGATATTTTGGGGATGGTAGAAAGGGTCTCCTGAATTTCCCTTGCCATTTCCTTTTTTCTGACCCCTCAATCTGGTCAGGGAAGACTGGCCATTGCTCTCTCTTCAGTTTTACCAACTTGGTACCTAAGCTGGCCTAAGGAATTACTGGAGACCCTTTTCCCTTACAGTCTAGTTTGTCATTTTCAACATATTAAGGGAGTAGGCGCTGACAGTACTCTATACCTAGCAGGATCAGCTCTGGATATTGATTGGACACATTTCTAGACTACACTTCTAACCAATGGTGTGCTCTCCAGGAGCTCACTTCAGTTTGTGCTATCTTTCAGCTTCAGAGTGGCCAGCCCGACTCTGCACTATTATAATCAATAGGATTTTGGGGACGTATAATTGCATCAGTTCCAATGGCTGCATATTTCAGGGTGGGGGGGAAGGGATAAAGTGATTTCCGTATCCTTTATTTACCTCAGAATAGTGATGAGAAACTTCTTTAATATTTGTAAATATTTTCTTTGATTGATAAGGCTTTTTCTTTGATAAGGCTTAGCAATCCTCAGCTGAACGGTGCTGTAGAAATTCAGCGTATTATGAAGTAAGCAACAGCCTGGTGTGAAACTGTTCCATAATAACCCCAGTTCTGAGTACAGTTCTGTTTCACCTTTATTTAAAAACAGCCTTCATTAAGCAAGTAATTTGTTCAGACTTCATGTGATTGCTTCAGACAGAATTCACTACAGTGTGGTAAATCTCTTGAAATTTGTATTCAGTTTTGTTTTGGGGAGGCATTGTGATAATGCCTGGTAACAGAGAGAGAGCCGTGTTAGTCTACGTGCTATCAAAACAAAAAAGGAGTTCAGCAGCACTTTAAAGACTAACAAAAGAATTTATTAGGTGGTGAGCTTTCGTGGGATAGACCCACTTCTTCAGACCACAGCCAGACCAGCACAGACCATAATGCATGTTTTTCTTTAAAAAAATAACAACAAACACACACCTGATTTGTCTGCATCATTAAAGGATCTAGACAAAGAGTTTCAAAAACCGATGTGTAAAGTTACAGCAGTTGCTGATGTCACTGGCAGCATTTTGAAAGTAAGACCATTAGGTGCCTAACTCCAGTCTCCTAGATTTGAAAATCTTGGTCCTATTGGTAGTTGTTTTTTATAAAAGCTCTTCTGGGGGGCAGGAAACTGCCCTTTGCCCTCCAGAAAAATTACTTTCCAGTGCAACGGCTTTGTTGTAGTAAGTTTTGTTTAACCATTTTTTCATAAGTTTGATGTTTTCCCCAGAATAGAAACCTGCCCCCTTTGACTTCACTGGGTGGAGCTCTTGTGAGCTAATCCCTTTTCTCAGCTTTCCAGCATCATTAATTTCCTTGCTTTTTTCACAGTAGAGAGGGGGCTGTGGCAAAAGGGATAGCTTCCCTTTCACCCTTTCAGTGTTAAAGAACGCGTCTCCCAGGTCACCCCGAGAGCAATAAGTTCTCATTTGTCAATTGGGGCTTTTCGAAACATGGGAGAATCTTGCTTCAGATTGTAAATAGAACTCATCAGCCCCACTTCTGTAGAGTCACAGCAGGGTTTGATATCGAGCGAGTAAGCTAACCAAAGAGGCCCAAGTAGTTGACTAAATGCAGGGGGAAGTGGAGGGGAGTTTATAAAAGACAAAGGGAGTTTGTAGAAACCCAGTTGAAACAAATGCAAGCAACCACGTTTTTTACTTGTCTGACTTAGCTTGTTTATGCTCAAGATTATTTTAGAAAAATAAAAACTACTAAATACTGAAACAAAATATGAGATAATCAATACAGAAAGTTGAAATGGAAAAATCTGCTAGGCAATCTAGGCCATATCCCCAACCCAAGCCAGCGTACGATTAGTAGTAATTGAGTTGAATCAAGGTAGTCAGCCCTTGTAAGGCAAAATTAAGAAGACCTAACAAATGTGCTTTAGAAATCTGATAAAGTTGACCTTTGCCTTCTGGACAGAGGGCATAGGGCAGGGAAGTCTGCTCACCTCCTGTTTTTAAGGTAGCTATAGAAATCACACATAGAGATCCCCTTATTGTTTATTGTGGTAATGGTTGCACAAGTATTCTGTGCTTCAAAGACATATAGGATGCAGGTCCAAGCTCTGGTAACCATTCTCTGTTTTCAGCTATCTGTGATACCAACAAATGAACTTCCCAGAATGTAGTAGAAACAGCAACCTTGTTTTGTTAACTAACCAACTTGCCCTTGACTTTGATTTTGTTGATTTTCAATAAACTAGTCAGGGTTTTGACTGCTCTCCTCCTCCACTGGAAAAGCCACAGCAGACATTTTTGATGGTGCCAATAAGTTGCCCACCTAGAAAATGTGAAGGCAGCAAAGTGAGAGTGAGAAATTTTATTTAAAAAAAATGAAGTTTTAAATTACATGTGAACGCCACAGTGAAAATCGCCCTTGCTTGGTACCATAACACATCAGTAACACCAAATGTTCCAGTCCAAACTTGTGGCATGGTCTAGTGCTCAGAGAAGTGGGGCCATGAGTAAGGATTCCCGTGCTCTGTTCCTAGCTCTGTCGTTGATTTGCTGAGTGACCTTGGGCAAGCCACTTATAACTTCTGCCCGTCTATTTTTATTTGTGAACTGTAACTCATGTTTACTTGTCTGCCTTGGAGGGAGTGCTGTGTGTGTGGCTTAATTAATGTTTGTTAAGTATTTTGAAAAGTGTTCTTATTCCTTTAATAGTAGCCACAGATAGGCCAAGCCACCTCCTTTTCCATCTCAGCCTATGTCGTGGAAGTAATCTGAGTGTAAAGCATGTATGTTCATAAGTGGTAAGTAATAAATCCCAGGGAAAGGTATTCCTGTGGCATATATTCTGTGGTGTACCTCTTAAATGCCATTTCTACCACTGCACTTCATGAGGACATTCACTTACAAAACCAGAACTGCTTTGGGAAGCAAAATTTACGGCTATATCTACACTAGCCCCCTCCTTTTGGAAGGAGCATGATAATGAGCAAGTTGGGAGGATGTTAGTGAGGTGCTTCCATGAATGAGTGAGTGCCTCGGTAGCATAATGGCAGCTGCGCACAATTTGAAAGCACAGCCGCCAAATCGTGCGCCGCCTGTGTAGACAGGGGCCTTTTGAAAATGCCTTCTTCCTAAAACCAAATAGGAGGGTGGCACTTTCAAAGCGTGTGTGGCTGCCATTATGCTAATGAGGCACTGCATATTCATGGCAGTGCCTCATTAGCATCTTCCCAACTTGTTCATTACCATGCCCGTTCCAAAAGGAGGGGGCTAGTGTAGGTGCGGCCTTCATGTTTTCTTAGCTGTTGATGGTGGTAATAATTCGTTTTGAGTTGGATGATTTCATATGGAATTATTATGGCCAAAGGTTCATGTGCTCCTCTGTACTCTCTTTGACGTTGATTAAAATGCACTGATAGCCCAGAGCTGAAAATGCTTGTGGTTTTTTGGAGCAATTGGTGTTCTACTTTTTCTGCGAAGGTAATTGCTTTTATTGCATCTGCCTTTCCCTATCAGGGCAGCCTGATACCACTGTTTTCTAGCAGCAGGGTGTTATATGGAATAACCGGATCCCTTCCCCTCAGAGATATACACAGATCACCTCTGTCATATATCAAACCGCAATGAGTTTGCAATGCCACATCTGTCTCCTAAAGTGGCTCTTGCTTTTCCGGTTACTAGTACATTACACTGCTGCTACCTCACAAAAAAGATGGTACCAAATATAATCATGCCTGTAGAATGGCTCCACAGCATGTTTTTCCTAAGAACATTACTGAAAAAGTCCAGGGGGGTGATTAGAAATCCAGCAGTAATTCAAATCAATAACAGTAAAATCTTTACATAAACCCATTATTCCTAGGAGCCAGATTCCTTTCAAGACTCTCATCTGTATTTAGATCTTTCTGGGGACATTCAAGGTCTCTGTATTGTTTTCTCTGTCCACTTGGTCCTGGGGGTGCAGGTATTGTGCCCCATTTCTTCCTGTTTTGGACAGGAAATGAGGAAGAAGACTGTATCCAAATGAAGCCACGAGGGGAATTTAGTAAAGCAAAGCAGAGATAGATGCCCTTGTGGAAATTTGGTCAGGAAGTGCTAATTTAAAATACCACCTCTTGCAGAGAGACATCTAATGGTCAGGACTTCTGCTTTATCCTCATCACAGAAGTACCCCACTTTTAAGTAGAGTTTAGAATATTTTCTGGAATCCTTCATTCTACTTGGCCTCTTTGCTTCCTCCACCACTACTCTCTCCAATGCACTTTGTTGTGGCAATACTAGCTCTGTCAGGTGGGCATGGATAGTGGACCCATTTATCAGCACGGGGTTCTTCGCTGGAAGGCAAGGTAAGGTGTTCCTCACGCTAAGCTGAACACACTGGCTCCTCCGTGGTCCTAGTGCACCATCTGTACTGTACCTAAAATTATCCTCAAGCTCTTGAGAATCTACTCCTTTCTCTTTCATCCAGCATATTCTAAATATTACTGAACTTGTTTATCTCCATCCAGCCCTGTAGAAGTTCACAATTAGCCCAATTAAAAGAGCTAATTGGGAAGCACAAAAATTGCACGAGACAGACAGTCATCAGACTAAAGTTGTTTTCAGCAATTATACCCAAGAGTCTCCTTTTAAACATGACTAACTGTAACGACCTGTTCATTTTCCCAGTTATGTTGTGAAACAACAAAGCATGTTTTGCCAGTAATCCCCAGGACAAACACAAGAAGTGACAGCTGCAGAATATGAAAAGTGCTTCCCTTCCACACTTGGAAGGTTTGCTATGCTGGCAGTGTATGCGGCAGTGTTCTGCAAACATCTCTGCTAGAGACTCAGCTTAGCATATACCTGGAGTCACAGCACACATACCTTGCAGTTGGGATGATTCAGCAGAGAAGATCAAATGGTTACAGTCAGCACGGCCTTTTCTTAAGAGAATAGCATTTATAGCAAGTGATTGCAATACATTATCAGAAGAAGAAAGAGTAAACAAAACATTCCCTATGCTGGGATTCAGCCTGGCCCTATAAGCCCCTTGGCCTGGAAAATTTACCCAGTGTGTGTAGGGGGAAATGGCATAGATACATATCTTTCTTTTCAGAAGCCACTCTTGTTATTGTCCTAGCCCAGTGCTTGTGCAAAGAGTTTTAGTCAGCTCCTTGTTTCCCGGGAACCATGTGGTTTCCTTGCATCTACTCAGATGTTTTACTAAAGCCCCATTACATTGTGCAGTGAGCAACTGCAAAGTCCAAGGCTCTAGCACAGGCTGGGGGCACAGCCCAGTTGCATCCACACTGTGTGACTAATTTATGTGGTCCCTGTGCCATGGAGCCACCATGTTGTAAGCAGAGCTGACTTTTTGCAATGTGTAGTTTAACCCCCCCACCACTTCAGTCCGCTGAGGTGCCTCAATTGCCATGTTGCTCATGGATGAAAACTCTTACACAATCAGGACCTTGCTTCTAGTTAATGTGTTCATTTGTTTGTTGTGAAAAATTGTAAAGATCACCTCTATGCTGCCACATAGACTCTGGGAGTCTAGACGTATACTATTTCTCTGCTCACAGGCCTTCATTATTAATATTGTATTCTTCATGACATTGAAACAAATCTCTGTTGTAGTGCCTATTTGTCTTTGTATAACTTTTCTAGATATGAGAGAATCATTAGATATTTTACTGTTTATAGAATAACCTTGGGAGAAGAGCCTTGGAAGTGAAGCTCCCATTAGACCAGTAAATAGCTAAAGATTACCTGTTTCCAAGTACAAGGCATGATGTTGAAGACAGTAGAGCTGCTTTAAATCATACAACGCTGTGTGGCCAAGTGCCAGAAATATCGTTCTGACGTTCTTCAGTTTATTTTCAGAATTCCTATTAAAAACAAACAAAGCATTTCTAGAACTGATCAGAGTCGCCCTGAGGGGTGGGTTGGGGGCACACTGCAATAGTCTCAGGTAACCCTGTCCTCCCTCCTAGCTGAGGAAAGGTACAGGGAGGGGCCTACTCTATGCTGCTGCAGGTCGTTGATCTAAGTTACGCAACTTCTGCTATTGGAATAATGTAGTAGAAGTCAATACAGTTAGAGCTACTTACTGTGGGGTCTTCACTGTGGTAAATCAACAGCTGACATTCTTCCATAGACATGATAAATCTGTCCCTGCTGGATCAGTCACTGTCTGTTGACCCAGTGGGTTCTGTAGACATGCCCCAAATGAGTTCCAGAAGGAGGTTGTCCTCAACCCAAGGCCCTTTGTGGGGGGAGTGAGGGGTAGGTTATGGGGGGAATTCCTTAGAGCTTCCCATCCCCCTAAAAATTGCAATCAGAGACATTTCCAGTTCTTTTATTTCAAGAGACAATGTCAGGCTAAAAGTGACATGTTTACCATGGTTTACTGTCTACAGTTCAGTCATCTTGGATAATAAAATTAGATGAGGCATGTACATTTTCAGGTTCTCATGCAGCAGTACAGATTTACTGTTTTGTCTAGAGCCATTGCAGAGACTCATTTCTTTGGGATTTAGTAGCAATGTTCCCATTGATTTTTACTTTTGTAAAACCTACCTCTTGACCTAAATTGGGCCTCACTGTTCTTGTAGTTAGCTCTCTTTGAGCTGGAGATTTTTGCAAAAAAGTGTCATAGATCTGCATTCCTTTCCATGGGAGCACCTCCTTGTCCAGTTGAAGTCAGTGGGAGTTTTGCCATTGACTTCAATGAGATGAATACTTAGCATTGTAGCAGTCAACTAGAAGAAAGAAAGTCTTACCTTTAGAAATGCGGGTGTAGACTTGGGACAGTGATGGTACAGAAGACGTTACACAAAATCTATTTTCTCATAGTGACCTTCCTGTTCAAATTGTCTGTGTTTACATGCAAGTCAAAAGCTGGTTTGTCTGACTGCCAGCACTGCAGACTCAGTCCGGGATCTGAAAATCCAGCTGTGTCTTTCTGACCCTGACATCCTTACCAGGAATAAAGGTTCCACAGCTGGGATTTGGCTAACATCATTGATGATGTGTGAGCCAGAATTGAGTCCAGCTTGTTCTTCCTCTGAAAGACAATAGGAATAAAACTTTTTTGTGTCAATAAAATAAGCAGATACAACTCAAAGCCCCACAAGGGAGCAGAAAGGGTTGAGTACGGCGGGGTCCTTTTTCTAGAGTCACTTTTCAGATCCTAGCCAATATTCATAACGGTGCTTTGGAGAACTAGGCCATTATTTCTTCAGGAGTCTTTATGTGGCCTGTGTACGTAAAATCATGGAACCCTGCTATAGCCAGAATTATGTCTTTATTTAAACAGGGGCATGGTGTCTCGATTTCCCATTCATCAGTTTCAAGTTAATAGATTAGAACTGATACCAATTGTTGGGTTTTAACTGGTCTCTTTCAAGCCAGTACTCTTTTAATATCTTTTCTCTTGAGGAGTATCATTCGAATACAAGAACAGCCACAGTAGGTCAGGCCAATGGTCCATTTAGCCTCATATCCTGTCCCCAGATACTGCCCAGTGCCAGGTGCTTCAGAGAAAATGAACAGAACGGAAGAATTCTTGAGCAATCCATCCTCTGTCACCCAGTCCCAGCTTCTGGCGATCAGAGGATTATGCTTTCCAATGTGCAGTACTTAACATGTATCAGCTTTGGCTTTTATCTGCCATCTTCTTGTCCAGTCATCCAGTTTTGTGAGGTTCCCTCTATAATTCCTTGCAGTCAGCTTTGGACATACAGTAAACCTTGAAATGCACGATTTCACGTTGCTCTTAACTGGTATTAACGTGAGTTATGTGAAACTCAAAATCTCGCTCCCCTCAGCCCCACTCACCACCGGCGCACAGCTTCAGCTCACCTCCCACCCCCACGCTTGGCTCTGGCTCACCACCCCTCATGTGCGGCTCCGGCTCAACACCCACCCTAGCCCTAGTTCAGCCCCCCTGCTGGTTCACCACCCAAGCACAGCTCCATCTCATGACCCCCACTCGCTGCTCCAGCTCAATCCTCCCTCCACCCTGGTTCAAATCCTCCATGTGCAACTCTGGCTCAACCCCCCTCTCTGCATATCTACAGCTCAACCCTCCCCCCACCCTGGTTCCAACCCCCCGCGTGTGGCTCTGGCTCACCACCCCCATGCGCAGCCCCAGTTCAACACACACATATACCCTGCAGCCCGACTTACCACCCAAGCATGGCTTCAGCTCACCACCCCTGCGTGTGGCTCTAGCTCAACCTCCTTCTGCCCCCGCCCTGGCTCAAATCCCCCACACCCAGCTCTGGCTCAGCTCCACCCCCTGCAGTTCTAACCCCTCCAGGTTTAACCCTCCTGCCCCCCTTCCACGGTCCCAACCCACCGCCAGACTTAACTCTCCCTGACTGCCCCCTCAACCCCAGGACTTACCTTCCAAAGGAGCTCCAGGTGCTTCTGCTGCTTCCCTGGCTGCAGAACATGTGTTCTGCTGTGGAAAAAAGCTGTCTGCTGACTTATGCGAAATTCCAGTTACGCGAACGTGTGTGGTACCGCAACCCTCACGTAAATTGAGGCACTACTGTAATTATCATGTGTAAGTTTTTGTGTCATCTGTAAATTTTGCTACCTCAGCGTTCACCTGCTCTTCCAAATGTTTTCTGATTATGTTGACCAACACAGATCTCATTTCAGATCCTTGTGGGGCTCCATTTTTAACCATGGAAAACTGACCATTTAATTCTTACCTTTTCTGTTTCTTCTTTTAACCAGTTACCGACCCATCTTATCCCATGACTGCTTACTTTGCGTAAGCACCTTTGCTGTGGGGATGGAAAGCTCAGTGGTTTGAGAATGGGCCTTTGTAAACCCAGTGTTGTGAGTTCAATCCTAGAGGGGGTCCTATGAAGGTTCTGGGGCAGATTAGATTTAAAAAAAAAATGTCAGGGATGGTGATAGGTCCTGCTGTGAGTGTAGGGGACTGGACTCAATGACCTCTTGTGCTCTATGAGGTATGATCTAATCAAAGTCTTTCTGTAAGTCCAAGTGCACTAAATCAGGGGTCTGCAACCTGCAGCTCTTAACGTACTTCTTTGTGGCTCCTGACGCTATAATTGCAAAGTGAAAAAGAAACAAACCTTCCTGATTACTTTTGATAAATGGTGAACGTCTAAAGCCCAAAAATGAACAACTCATATCCAAATAGCAAACAATATGTGATCTTGAAACATTAGATGACTCCCCCTAGCGTCCTCCAGAGAATGAAGGTTTGGGTGTGAAAGTCAGGAAGACAGTGATACAAACATACATGTAAAGTGTGAGGAAATAGAATATGTAAAAAGTTTGTAAACATCCTGCGATAAACATGTATCACATTACAAATCATTGTGTGTGCGCTGTTCTTAAAATAGGGGTTGAAAAAAGTAAGGTTTGAGGTTATTTATTAAGGACAGTCATGTATTCACATGCACTATGGCTCTTGAATTGTTGAATTTTTTTACCAAATTGGGGGAAAAATGGCTCTTCTTGCTATTTTGGTTGCTGAACCCTGCACTAGATCAGCTGGATCACCCTTATCCAATTGGGTTGTTGATACTCTCAAAGAATTCTAGTGGATTGGTGACGCATGAGTTCTCCTTAAAAACATGTTGACTCTTCTCCAACATAGAATCATTCAATCATATGATGGTAAAAGACCTTGAGATGTCATTTAGTCCAACCCTTTGCACCAGTGGCAGGACTAAATGTTGCCTAAAACAGGGGCAGGCAACCTTAATCCTGCAGGTCACACACAACCTGGCAGAGTAATCCATTGGCGGGCCACAAGACATTTTGCTGATATTGACCATATGCAGGCATGGTCCCCCAGAGTTCCCAGTGGCCACAGTTCCGTGCTAATGGGAGCTGCAGGAAATGGCATGCCACTGGAATGTGCTGACTGCCACTTCCTGCAACTCCCATTGACTGGGAATGCTGAACTGTGGCCTCTGGGAGCTATGGGGGACCATGCCTGTGGGTGGTCAACATAAACAAATGTTTTGCAGCCTGCCAGTAAATTAACCTTATCAGTCATAGGTAGCCCAGGATTGGAGACGATCTTTGACAGTTTATCTAAACTCCTCTTAAAAATCTCTCATGATGGAGATTCCACAACCACCGTAGGCGATTTATTCCAGTGCTTAACCACCTTGAGCATTGGGAAATTTTTCCTATTGTCCAATGTAAACTGTCTGTGCTGTAATGTAAGCCCATCTCTTCTTGCGCTATCCTCAGATGTTAAGGAGAATAGTTTTTCTCCCTTCTCCTTGTAACAGCTTTTTATGTACTTGAAAACTGGTATCATGTCCCCTCTCAGGATGAATCTATACTTACCAGTGCAGTCGGTCTTCTGGAGTTTGATTTTGTTGCATGTGTTCAAATGCAGCAAAATCGATCTCTCTGGGCTCAGCCATCAACCAGATACTCCGTGCTATTGCATGGAGTAAGGGACATTGGCTCAAGCCTAAGAGCCCCAGTCTGCACAGGGTAAGAAAGTCAATTCTAAAACGTCGATTCTAGCTATCATGTTCATGTGCATGTCTGATAATTCTGTTATTTGCTGTATGTGCTACCAGTTTGCCTGGTACTGAAGTTGGGCGTACTGGCTTGTAATTGCCATGGTACCTGCTGACACCTTTTTTTGAATTCTGGATTTCATTAGTTATCCTCAGCTTGCGGTACAAAGCCTGATTTAACAATAGGTTACATACTACAGTTAGCAGTTCTGCAGTTCAGATTTGAGTTCTTTCAGAATTCTTGGATGAATATCAGCTGGTGTTTGTGATTCATTTCTGTTTATTTTTTCAATTTGTTCCATAACTTCCTCAATTTATACTTAGTCTGGGACAGTTCTTCAGCTTTGTCATGTATGGCGCAGATGTGGGAATCTCCCTCACATCTTCTTCAGTGAAGATGGATTCAAAGAATTCATTTAGATATTTTACAGTGGCCTTGTCTTCCTTGAGCACATCCGTCACCCAGTAGCGCCACTGATTGTTTGGTAGGCTTCCTGGTTCTTACGTGCCTAAACAAATTTTTGCTGATAATGCCTGTATCTTTAGCTAGTTGCTCTGCAAATTCTTTTTTGGTTAGCCAAATTATATTTTTACACTTGGCTTGCCAGAGTTTGTGATCTTTTGTTTTCCTCAGTAGATTTAACATCCAGTTTTTTTCCCTCACCAAATAATGGGCTGTCTAGTGTATGCATTGCTGGTGGATATCGTAGTCAGGGAAAGGCAATGCCTTCCTAAAATGCCTCGTCTGGCACTACCCATGCTCTGCTGCAGCCCCCACTGGCTACCTGGAGCTTTGAAGCTGAGGAGGCCACAGCTGTGCCATCTGCCTGCTTTCTGGATCTCCAAGGTCAGGGGAAGCTGCAGCCATGTTACCCACTGGCTTCCCAGAGCTCCGGGACCACACTATCCTGGGCTGGGGGCCAGCGGTCTTATTGTCAGTGGGGAGGGGGCTGGGCAGAAGCCTGTGGCCACAGTGAGGGGCAGAGCATCAGGTGGGAAGGGTGCAGCTGGGAGTGTTTGCCACCCTAAGTTCTGAGGTCACCCACCACTCACGGTGTATATTCTTGTTTTATAAAGCACAAGCACCCAGATTTTGCTTAGAAGTGGTTTCTATTAGTAATTTGCCGGGGGTCCCAGGGTAGCACCTGACTTTCATGAAACAGAGTAGGTTGCTCTCATCCTTATCTTGGATATGGGATGGTGGCTGGCAGAATCTGCAGTCCCAGCATACTGTGTGTACATAAGGTCACCTGTTTGTTTTGAAAATCATGGCTGAAGGCTTCAGTAGGGAACCTCCTGACTCAAATTTGATACGTATGTTGCACTCCACAGCACAGGGCTTTTTTTGTAGAGCTACATAAGGGTTATCCATGTGAATAGTTTCCTCCTTTCTGTCCCTTAACGAAAATCTGTCTCAGCAAGTGATTGAAAGTCTGCCTGGCTGCTTGTATCAGTAAATGCACTAATGTAGGGTGTTCCTAGCATCCTTCAGAATCAACACATGCCTCAGAATCTCAGTTCCCAAAGTGCCCCAATCTTTTACTACAATGGGCGTTCACCTTGTTTCATGCTGCTGTGTGAGCCAAGGCCTTGTAAAGTGAGACTAAGCACCTTGTAAAGTGAGACTTCTCATCTGTATTCTCTTTTCTGAGTTTTGACACAACACATCCATTGTTTGTGCATTCTTTCACCATCCCAGCGCTCCCCCAGCCATCCCAGCACATGAAATGCTGTTCAGCAGGGAATTTAATCCATTGCAAGTGAACACTTTAATTCAGCCATTGGAACAAACGCAGTCAGCTCTCATGTTGTGTGTTCGTGCCAGATAGCTGTGATTACAAAACTTGGGAACTAAAATGGTCCTTTCTGCAGTTCTTTGACTGAACTATGTTGAAAAAGTGAAGTTCAGTTGTTCTTTCCCTTTGAATCAACGAAGATTTTATGTTTGCAGAGACAGGGTAACGTTACCAAATGGGTAGAGCACAGAGTTGAGAACCAGAAAGCTTGGATTCTCTTCCCAGCTCTGCCAAGCTGTTTGACCGTGGACAGCTTCTCTGTGCTCCAGTTTCCCCTCTGATAGTTCCTGTCTTTTGGGGTGTTGTGAAGATTAATTTTGTACAGTTTTTATATTAACTCGAAGGTTCGAACTTGTTACTTAAATACCATCTATTGTCGCTAAGGTTTTTTCCGTTATCCTTAAAGGGTTAATTTCTTTCTGTAAAGAATAAAATTTGATTTAGGTTGGAAATGGCAGTAGGGAAGGCAAAGAATTTGGTTCTGCAGGAAACTAGGTCAGCAGGTTTTTATTATCGTGCTTGACAGCCAATATGGTTTTCATTTAGGAATGAACTCAGCTGACATTGTGTATGGCCAATTTCCTCTTCCCAGAAGCCAATCCTCAAACATCACTCTGTATCTTATGGCTTTCACAGATTGAATGCAAGGAAGTATTTAGCCATAGGAGCTCAAGCACTACTGAGTTTTTAAGACCATTTTTAGAGCTGTTTGTCACAAGTGATGCAGGAGTTCAGACATCTCTACTGTGTCTGGAGAGAGGATGAGTAAGACTTGAATCTCTCTGCTCACAAAAAAATGTTTGAAGATTGCCCGCCTTGGGTTGTATTCTTTCCCCGGCATATCTGCTGATGATATTTCATATATCCCATGTGATTTATTGCATTTGTTTGGACAGGGCATATTCTGATCTCTGTCACGCCAATGTAATTTTTGAGGAACTCCATTACTGTCACTGGAATTACACCAGCATTATGTAGTACAGCCTCGTTGTTATGAACTGCATTTGGCCCAGGCGCATTCTGCAATACTTTTCTAGCAGCAATGCTGTGTACAGACTTGAATTGCACAGTGTGTCGCAGGGCAGGTCTACACTAGACCTTAACGTCCGTCCTAGATTCGCAGTTCCAGCTACTGCAATTGTGTAGCTGGAGTCGACCTGTCTACAATCGACTTATCTGGCTGTCCTGACTGAGGGAGGTTGACAGGAGAAACTCTCCCGCCAACCTCCTTTACTCCTCATGAGAATGAGTAGTACAGGGAGTTGACCCCAATAGTTCAGTTTTGTGTGTCCCCATGAGGTTTGCAAAATCGAACCCTGGAAGATGGACCCTGACCAGGTCGATCTCCCAGTAAATGAAGATGTAGCCTGAGCATCTTCTAGCTATCCCCATTTATTTATAGCTTTCTTGAGCATCAGACCCTAGTTAACTGCAAACTCTGAAGTGCATTCCCTGAAAGTACACATCTGTGGTTTTTGTATCTGTTTACTCAAATAAGACCAAATTCTGACAGACATACACATTTTAGAACTGGGCTCACTTTCGTCACAGAGGCCGTGTCTACACTAGCCAAAACCTTTGAAAGGGCCATGCAAATGGCCATTTTTAAGTTTACTAATGAAGCACTGAAATACATATTCAGCACCTCATTAGCATGTGGGCGGCCACGGCACTTCGAAATTGACGCAGCTCGCAGCCGCGCAGCTCGTCCAGAGGGGGCTCCTTTTCTAAAGGACTCCGGCTACTTCGAAGTCCCTTTATTCCCATGAGCAGATAGGAATAAGGGGACTTCGAAGTAGGCGGGGTCCTTTCGAAAAGGAGCCCGGTCTGGACGAGCCGCGTGGCGGCAAGATGTGTCAATTTGGAAGTGCTGCGGCCGCCCGCATGCTAATGAAGCGCTGAATATGTATTTCAGCGCTTCATTAGTAAACTTTGAAATGGCCATTTTGAAGTTTTGGCTAGTATAGACATAGCCCTGTTCTCTTAACTCTACTAAATAAGAGTTATTGAGAATCCCTGTGTCTCTGACTTTTAAACAATCCACTTTGGTCATCCGGTAGAGCTGGTGGAAGTTAGAACATATTAAATGTTTAGGAAATTCCAAGCATTAGGATTTAAGTCTGAATAGTTATTTCTGAATTTATGCTCTTGTTGTTTTGCTGCCTTAAATATGGTTTAATGGCTTTTCAGCGTAATAAAAACATCTAATTCTTTATTGTACCAGTCTTTATTCAGATCTGGCATTAAGACACCCAGACATTTTTGCAAACCAAGTTTGGCTTTTAAAGCTGAACAAGGAAAATACAGGCAGTACTGAGAAGAACAGACAGCATTGGCTTGCCAGCAGTTCTTGGAAATAATGGTGTTTCACAACCATCCCCTACAGATGGTTGTACGTTTAGGGAGGGGAAAATGCTTTTGACTTAGCCAGGCAGAATAATGAAAATGCAGACTCTAGTGTAAATGTTTATTGTGGTGATAATGCAAATGTCATTCTTGGATTTAAATGAGAATATGAACTGCTTCGTAATGATGACAACTTAGAAGCAGCAGTGCTAGTGAATATGGCTCAGAAAGAATCACAAAAGCTCTCCCCTGAGCACACTTTTAATGTGTTACTGGGTTGCAGATCTCAGTCATTCCATGCCTTTCAGCGTTTAAAGGGTTTCAGAGAGGAAGCCGTGCTAGTCTAAACACTATCAAAACAAAAAGCAGTCAAGTAGCACTTTAAAGACTAGCAAAATAGTTTAGAGCTTTCGTGGGACAGAGCCACTTCTTCAGACCATAGCCAGACCGGAACAGTCTGTTCTGGTCTGGCTATGGTCTGAAGAAGTGGGTCTGTCCCACGAAAGCTCTAAACTATTTTGCTAGTCTTTAAAGTGCTACTTGACTGCTTTTTGTTTTTAAAGGGTTTCACTGTTTCAGCTGAAACAAACATGATCATGTTAAACTGGAATGGAGAAAGTTGGACTTTGCTAATAAACATTGCGCTCTTATGTTCAGCTGACATCTGTAACTGAGAACTAAAAACATAACAACTTCTGTCAGACACAGGCTTAGACACACACGTGGGCAAACACCAACACCCACATACAATGAAGAGCTCAAGCTGAGGCAGCATTTTGGAAAGTTCTGTGTACTCCGTCAAAACAGAAGGCATTTATATGAGAATCTCCTTAACTTACTCCGAAGAGATGAAGCCTCTTTCTTTCATGAAGTTCATAAATGATGACATAAAATGACTAGAATTTTGCTGACAGATTTGGGGTTTTATTAATTGTTCCTCAAACTGGAATAAGGGTCTTACTGAACCTTTAACTTTCCTCACGGATCTTTAAGTGCAGAAACTAGAAGTGGAGATCTCCCAAATATCCCACTCTGAATCTGCTCTTGCTCAGCCCATGGAAAGTTGTCTCCTACTGCTCTTGAGGGTGGACCTCTTGTTACTCTCTGCATAATCTCCATGAATTTAATAGGCGATGTTTCTTTTTGCTTATTGATCCCTCTCACCAGTTAAAGTACGCTCTTGGCTGGCTCTTCGTTCAGTCCTCCTTAGCTTAGAGGTATTTGCTGGCTGCGACGTGGGAGCCTCAGCATAGAGTTTTAAAAGCCATGGAAAATGTTGAGGATTCTCAGGTCTTTAACGAGGATGCTGAGATGTCTTGTGGAACAGCACCCCGGGAACCAGCCTTGTGTTGGATTCCTTTCTCTGTACGGTTGAGAACTGGGTTCTTAACAGAGGCTCACTGGCTCTCATGTTTCAATGCAGTTTTGTCAAATTATAGCATTATAAATATGTGTAATAAAATCTTACATTTGTATGAAGACTTGAAGGAATCCAAAAGGCTCGGTAAATTGCATGCATACAAGAGTCACTGTTTCCTGTGTGACAGCCTCTGGGATGGAACACGGTAACTGTTTTAATAGCAGACAGAGTAATTGCTATTCATCTCAGGAAAAAGAAAAAAAAACTTCTTCTGTCGTGTTTCTGTGTTCCTTCAAATGAATACACTTTTCAGTTGCCAGCCTGAAATGGAGAACAACACTGCATCTATGTCAACAAAAGAACAGATGCTTGCAGCAGTCTGCTGGATACACAGATGTCAAATAATGCCAGTGACCAAAATAAGCCTTTTGTCCCCATGTGGGAGCTCTGCCGCATAAATGATGCAGCCTGTAAGTGTAGGTAGGTTATGATGTTCTCTCCCATGGCTAGGGTTAAGGGCCATGCTAGCTAACTGCTGAGTATTCACTTATTGGAGCGAACATTTGGGCATAGCACTACCACTGTTTTTCAGGGAACAGGATTGTTGTTTGTTAATTTGGGGGTGCTTGGTGCGTTTCTCTTTGTTTTGTAACTATATTTACTGTGGAAAGTGACTGTTTAATGATGACCGTGTGATTAGATATGGCACGACAAGGATCCCTGATTTCCCTTCACGTGGAATAAAATAAACTCAGTTTCGCTTCTTTTGTAGATAATACTCCTCCTGGTCATTTTACCCAGTGACGGGAACCATCCCCAGTTTGTCACAGCTATGTAGAGGGCAGATGAGTGTTGCTCTTTTTGTCTGGTGAAGTAGTCCAATACATCAGGTAGCTGATCGTTGTCTTCTTCCCAAAACTATCTGCCTGTGGCAGACATGGTGGAAGGAATCTGCTGGTCTGGAAAGAGAATTTATTGCTGGTGAAAGGTGCCAGATCAACAGCCCTGGATATTGAGGGTAGAAATCAAGTACATAAAACAACCTTCTTCCCCCTGCCCCACATACACATACACCAGTGTGCCACATATACCAGTGTGCCTCACCTGTGCTATTGTGATTACAGTCTTTGCTGCCCATATGAAGCCCAGTTGGAATGTGGGCTCCTGCAGTAGGAACTGAACAGAGACTCAACAGCTCATTCCCCATACCATCAAGTGCTTTCAGTCACTACCCATCTGGGCAGGATCCTCATCAGTGACCTAGAAATGAAAGGCTCAATATTGGTAATACTTAATTAGTCTTAATGGTAATGTGCTTTATGAGTATTTAGTGGAAAGCAATTGAATTTTTGGATCCTGATCTCCATCTCGTTTCACCCCTGTGCATTGGGACACAAGAGGCTCGGTGGAGCAATCTCATGACAAGAGAGAGACCTCAGACTCCCCGCACACAACCGTCATACAGTTTCTACTGCACTTCAAGCACTCTGCAGCTGCAGAGTACTAGGGAAGGATCTACCCCAAAGAAATTCAGTATGTCCCTGCAGGAGCATTTTCTGGAGGGATGGCCCACCCGCAGAAGAACATGATCTCTCTGCTTTGGAAACTGTTAATCCTATTGGTACTCACACCACCATTCCATACAGGGCTTGCTGCCGCCTTAACAGAGTTCACAAGCTCTCTTGCCTTCCTCTTGCTGGGCAGTTTCAAGACTTGCTTTATTACCTGTGTAACCAACACTCAAACTTGGCAAGTGAACTTTGAATGACTTGAGAGGCTTCCAAGTCCTGCCATTGGACTTCTGTTGTTTACAGCTACAGTAACTAGCACCTGACATTTATTCCAAGCTGCTGCTCTGATTGCTGAGATGCAGTGCCCATTAGCAACTGGGGCCTTCAGATAACACAAGCATTTGACCTTTCTATTCTTAGCCCATTAACATTTAGAAGGGCAGCTCTCTTCATTCAGCCACACTGTGTTTCCTCCTACCCCCTCACCCGGTATTGCCCAGGGTTGGCCTGATAAGGTTACTCCTGTGTTATATTAGCATAGGAACAGAGTTGCAAATGCTGGCAATGCCATCTCAAGGTTAAATGCTGAATCCAGACAAGCTAGTTCACGAGCTTTGTTTCAGTGGTGGAAAGGTAACGAGCAGTGACTTCCATAGCGCTGTTTATGCAACCTGCTATCTAATGCCCGACTTGCTGCTTATGAACTGTTGTGTAGACATTTAGACTTCTGCAAGAAATTTCACTTAGTCCTGAATGCTCCATTAAAAAACTACAGTATTATACAAAATGAATGTATAACACAGATGAAAAGCTGGCTAGGTGATAGATCTCCAAAAGTAATTTATAAATGGCGAATCATCATCCAAGTGCGGGGGGGGGAAGCTTCTTGATGACATGGGGTTTTTGCTCCAGTGCTATTCGACATCACTATCAATGGTCCACAGGAAAATATAAAAGCAGTAGTAGTAAAATGTGCGGATGGATGGCATGGTAAATCATTGACAATGATAGATCAGTTACATAAACTGACACTGGGTCACTTGGTAAGATGAGCTGATTGACATAGCATGCATTCTGCTATTGCCAAATGCCAGGTCACTAATCTAGGAACACAGAAGGTAGGTCACAGTAACAAAATATGAGATTGGACCCTGGTTTGAAATGAAATGTGAAAGGAATTAGGATTAGCTGTAGATGACAGGCTGAATGTGAGCTCTGAGAACAGTGCTGTAGTGGAGAGTGTGAATGTGTATAAGCAAGGAAATAACAAGTAGGAGTATGGAGGTAGTATTGCCACCATATATTGCAATCTTGAGAAAAGTGTGTCCTCTTCTGGTGTTGAAAGGGATGTTGGAAAAACTGTGAGGTCAGAAAAGAGCTATAGGAATGTTTCCCAATCTGGAAAATATGCTCCTAGTGAGAGGCATAAGACGAGCTATACTGGCTCAGACCAAAGGCCCCTCTAGCCCAGTATCCTGTCTTCTGACAGTGGCCAATGCCAGGAGCCCAAAGTGAATGAACAGAGCAGGTAATCATCACGTCACATACCTACATTTGCATCACGATTGAAGAGGTGGCTGAAGTGTTCCTGCCACTGGCTGTTGAGGCCATATTTAGTCTTGACAAGCGATGTTCCATCTGCTGATCGTAGGAGAGAGACACCATGTTTTGACGGTCCATAAACTGTCCTAACAATGTTAAAGAACTTATGGGTGGTGTTAGAGTTGACATAAGCCTGTATTTCCTTTGCTTTGCTTCTCCACCAGTGGTTTTTAAGGACTCTGGTTCCTTATTTGAGGATGCTCATGTCTTGCTCACAGCGCTACTGTGAATACATCCCAGAATTATGCCTTTTTTTTTTTTTTTGGCAAAAGTGTCACGTTGTTCACTCTGTAGGCCATGCTGTGCAGGAGGTCAATTTAGATGGTCCCATCTGCCATTAAAAATCTGTGAAAATGATGATGACAATTACCAACCTCCAGGAGGATTAATTAATTGGTCTTACTCTACATCTGTGGTGTCCAGTCAGCTCTGAAGCAGTAGCCACTGGTGGCTACTGCTGTAGCAAACTAGTCACATTATTCTGAAAATATTCAGACAGTAGTTAGTTGAATATGCCTGTAAGGAAGTCACTTCACTGGAGTCACAGACAGTCATTAGTCATTTGAGGAGTCTAATTGAAAGAGACAAGTTGTAGGAATTGAAGCATAATATGCAACTTTTTCCCCCGTGTTCTGCAGATTCTGATTTATTGTGTGTTTTTTTTAAGTGTTCCATGAGGCAAATTCTTCATAAGTAGCTCAAAGCAAAAATAAAATTTCTGATTTCTGTAATAGGATATTAGATGTCTGGGCAAGTCTTCAACTTCAGTGGTATTTTGGTTTACACCAAGCTAATTTTTATCCTGAGCTGTAAATGTCTGATCCTCTATCCATGATTAAAATACCCAAGGCACAGATATAAGAAGCAAGAAAAATGCTATGGTGCTCATGTTTGGTAGAATTTTCACCAGTTTTTATGGCTGTATTTGAAACAAATCCCAATATAGAGACATTTACTGAACCAATAATTTCTTAAATTTCAGGTGAATAGAAATTTAATAGAAAAGGGAGTAGAGAAATTTACTGTTAAAGACATGTAATCTAGGTTATTTAGGTTTAGAAATATTCTGCATTCACAGAGGTTCACATGGGAAAGTTTAACTGTAACAGTTGCAAAGATAGTAACAGAGAGAAAACTGTGCTAGTCTATATACTATCAAAACAAAAGAGCAGTCCATTAGCACTTTAAAGACTAACAAAATAATTTATAAGTTGATGAGCTTTCATGGACCAGTCCCACTTCTTCAGATCATAGCCATACCAGAACAGACTCAATATATAAAGCACAGAGGTCCAAAAATTGTTGTCAAGGTTGACAGATCAGAAAAGTTGTTATCAAGGTTGGCAGATCAGGAGAGCTGCTGGGCGGGGGTGGGGTGGTGGTGTTAAGAGTTCGATAAAACATCAAAGTACGTAAAAGAGTGCTTATAACAGGTCAGGTAATTGCTATCCCTGTTCAAACCATGTGTTAATGTGTCAAATTTGAATAAGAATTTTACTTCTGAGCATTTCCTCTGTAGACGGTTGTTAAAGTCCCTTTTCAGTAGAACACAGACTCTCAGGTCTTTAACAGAATGGCCCACTCCTTTAAAATGCTGGCTGACAGGTTTGTGTATTTGGAGATTTTTTTATGTCTATTCTATGTCCATTCATTCTTTGTCAAAGAGTGTTTGCAGTCTGTCCTATATACATGGTGTGTGGGCATTGTTGGCACATGATGGCATATATGATGTTAGTTGAGGAACAGGAGAATGTTCTTGTGATTCTGTAGTTAACGTGGTTGGGTCCAGTGGTGGTATCTCCAGAATAGATATGTGGACAAAGTTGGCAATGGGGCCTGTTGCAAGGAAGAGTTCCAGGATTAATATTATTGTGGTATGGCCCGTGTTGCTAATGAGAATCCTCATAAGGTTGGGAGGTTGTCTACAGGAAAGAACAGGCCTGTCACCTAGGGCCTTCTGAAGTGTGGCATCATGATTTAGGATAGGTTGTAGGTCTTTAATGATGCATTGCAGTGGTTTGAGTTGGGGGCTGTAGGTAATGACAAGTGGTGTTCTGTTCTTGGCTTTTTTGGGCCTATCTTGGAGTAGCTGGTTTCTGGGTATTTGTAGACATGTTTGTGTTTGGGTGATAGCCTTGTCTAGCGACACCATCCACAGGGGATGGATCATTTGATAATTGCCCGGTCTGTTAATTCCCTCTGAAGTATTTAGCACTGGTGACTGTTGGAAGACAGGACACTGGGCTGACTGATCTGACCCATCTGGCTGTTCTTATGTTCGTGATTGCATACTGAGACTGGGACTTAGAACTTCTGGGACCTTTTCTTGTGTCTGCGGGTGACTCTGTGTGTGCTCATAAGTCAGTGCTGTAAAGATGCAACGTAAACTGAGCTACTGCACTCCAAGGGCAGTTAGCCACTCCCCTCATGGAGGTGGTTTAGCTAGAGCTCTCTCCTAGCACACCTGCTGTGGCGTCATTGCTTGCTGCTTTAAAGAGCTTTAAACTTTTAAGTGTAGACAAAGCCTTAGTTGTGCTAGCATGGGTACACCTATTTGTGCTGCAGTCACATCTTGAACTGCAGTGTAGACATACTTTGGCTGGAAATCCTGGCTGGGCTGAAGCCAGTGGAAATTTTGCCATTTAGTTCAATAATGCCAGGATTTCACCCTTTGTTTCTCAATACTACAATTTCCCAATCTGAAAAATGGGGTTACTGCCTCCCATATCTCAGAGGAGGCTAGGGCAGCTGCCTTACTGAATGTTTGTACAGCACTTTGAGATCCTGAGAGGACAGATCCCCTCCAAGTGCCAAGGATTATTATTATTAAAGTGTTTGTTTCTTTTCTCCCATTCAGTGAGGACAATGGAGCAATATATGCAAAGGTCAAGGTGGTGTAGGTCAATATTTTTAACTTCTGATGTAACAGAGTTGATAGAAACTTTTAACCAAACTCCATACTTCTTTTGTTGTCTGATTGGTTTGCTTTTCGTTCTGGTCTTTTGCCTCATTCCCTGTCAGCATTCCCATTTTGATTCAGAGATTTGCCTAACATGTTAATTGTATTAACACACAGGGGATGGCTGAATGGGACAGCTGTGTTGACAGTCTGTCCTGCCTCAGGGCATTATAGGCTCTCTGTGAGATCTGAACGCGCTCCAGTGCTTTAGCAATGAACTGAAATGAACTTTGTCTGTTTTGGACAGCAAAGGAAGTTACCGAGTTTAGAAATGTGGCAATCTGTTTGTGAGATCCTGTAAAGGACATGTAAACTGCAACACCAAATAAGGGTGTGCGAGTCCACAAGTTACTGATTGAAGTTCATAGTGCAGTACTGAGAACAAGAAAAGGGACCAGGTCAGCTTGAAATCAAGTTAATTTTAAAAGTGATGTCAGATCCTATACCTGCCCATGATGCCTGCACCCAATTGTGTGGTTTTACAACAGTATTTTTCTATTTATTTAAATGTGTTTTCTCCCCCATTATGCTGTGTGAAAGGTATGCACATCTACACACCTGACAAGGGAAACTAACTTGTTATTATTAAATATTTGCATTGGGGTTTACAGCCCCAGTTAATGATGAAATGTGCTGGGCATGAATATAATAAAAAGGGAATCCCTGCCCTATCTTTTACAATCTAAGTTAAGGGTACCAGTGAAACTGACTATATAGAATGTACTGGTAAAGTTACTAATTAAACAAACAGTATAATTTTTTCTTAATCTCATTAAGCTGTTGGAATTATAGGAATGCAAATATTTTCAGAGAGAAATGTGATTTTTAGCTACATAATTATTACCTAGCTCCTTGGCAAATATCATCCGTAATATTTAGCAGGTCTGTTTCACACAGCATGAAGTTTCAGTCCAGTGGGTCAAAATTCTACATTTAGTCTAGTCATTTCAATGAATAAAAATGCCTCCACTTACATACACAAATATAATAAACTCTCCCAAATCTGATTGGATCCTCTAGAAAAGCACTCATTACCCTCTCCTGCTCCCCACAAAAAATCTAGAATAAATGATCAAAACAAAAAGCAGTCAAGTTTTTGTTTTTGTTTTGATAGTGTATAGACTAGCACGGCTTACTCTCTGTTACTAGAATAAATGGTGTCTTGAAAGAAAACATGGTTAGCAGATTCAGGCTCTAAGTCAAGGTCTGTGCTGAAATTGCCCTACCTAATGCTATATTCTTTATACTTCAGACTATCTCAGGTGCTGTTGTCTCACACATGGAGAAAGAGAATCTCTAAAGAGAACAGGACCCAATCCACATAAGGCTTAGTAGGTGAAAACATGCATTGTAAATTGCACCTCTGGAAGCAAAGCAGAAGCCATTATGGATCCTAGAGCTCTGATGCAGTGTACACAGAACCCTGCATGCTAACCACGGAATTTCAGGGTGTTTCCCTGGCCAAACACAATGATCCAACCTCAAGGTGATAGTGGTATGGTTGACTTGTAAAAGTCCACATCTAAAAGAAGAGGGGAGATATATATAACTTCCCTGCCTTAGCGGTGCTATATAGTTTAATGGGTGTTTGGACAGTACTTTTAGAGCAAGGGTAAAAAGGGCGATAGAAGGGCAAACTAGTAGTAGTAGTATCTTGTCTAGTGGGATGTCATCTTATCCTCCTGTTCCCAGATATCTGAATAACTGAGGACTGTGTGTCCCTAGCAGATTTTGCTTGCATTAGGAAAATCTGCTTTTGCCTCTAGCTGGTTATTTCTTGCTGCCATTTTTAAGTGGATTATTTTTTCTGGCTTTTTTAAAGCTCTTGTTTTTTTTCACCCTTGAAAGATAAAGCCATGAAAGGAAAAACAATTTCCTACTCCTGCTCAGGTCCCTGCAGTGCTGCTAAAGGGCAGCTTTGCCTCAAGTGAAGTGTCTTTGACCTCATGCAGCATTTCCTTTTCCTGGCCCCTAACTGAGCTGAGGGTCTGTGAAACCCCAGCCTGAATGAGTTAATCCATTTGAACCCTTTGGCAATTCTGGCTTGTCCCAGACATAATGCTGGCTCCTGATTGACTGCCAGAACCCTCTCTCTCACCCCATCACATGACTAGAGTAAACAGCCTTTAAAAATCCTTGCCAATCAAAGTGGGAGTCTTTATAGTGGGCCAGAGTTCAACAACTACACCACAGTCCGTGCAGCAATCAGATGCTTCCCTTCTGGAGCAGCAAACAGCAACCAGGGTTACTATAGGTCACTGGAGCTGTTACTATAGCAAAGCTATTACATAACACTGCCATTAAGTCAGATGGCTTTATTAGTAAGAGTCCGTTCCATTTTACTCTTTTAATTCATTATTGCTGAATTAGCTCTTGGCTGTTACGAACAGAAGTTATGAACGTTGGATCCAATCAGGTTCCACTGAAAATCACTGGCCCAGCTCCCAGCCAATAGTAGGGGTCTTTCCAGTCAATGGCAGGGCCAAACCAACCCTTACTCATGTATGTCAGGCTGTGATTGGGTTGCTTGGATTAATAAGGGTGTCAGTGAAGGTTGCAGGATCATGGGGTAGGGATTTAATTTCTTTCACATGCAAATAACTCTGGAGCAGGGGGTGAAATGTCTGACTGGCTTGGGATCACAGCATCTTGTTTTCTGATCTTTAGTATATTATCATTTTAACAAGTAACATTCCCCTTTGAGTCTCTGAGGAGTAGCTGTGTGAGTCTGTAGCTTCACAAATGATAAGCAGTCCTGTGGCACCTTAGAAACTAACAAATTTATGAGGTCATGAGCTTTTGTGAGTAAAGCCCGCGTCTTCAGATTAAATGGATTCCTGACTCTGTGTGGCTCAGGAGTTAGTGTTCCCTGGATGGGGACAGTATGGAGCAGGGATGCTAAAATGTTGTGGCCTTCTGGCTGTCTGGCACATGGCCAGTGCCCCTGCATGGGCTACATCTGATATACGTATATATTTACATAAAGGTTGACATCAAAAGTAAATGCCTTTGACCTGAATGTTTTCTGGTGCTTTTTCTTCCTAGATAGGTGAATCAAAATTGCTGATGGCTATATTTTATCATCAGTTGGTCAGGTTAATACAGCAATCTCAGAGTGTGATTTTAAGACACAATAGGCCATCTCTGGGACCGGAGTGGCTGTTCTTTAGGGCCTCTGCAGGTAGATACCAATCCTGACTTTCAGAGGGTTGACAAACTCCCCTGGCCCTTAATCGTGCAGGATAAGATCACTGATGGCGAGCTGTGTAACACAGTATATTTGTTATTGAGAGAGCAGACAAAACCAGCCGGAAGATCTTGGTGAAATGCTTAGTACATTTGAGTGGCACAGGTGGGATGTTGTATTTTGGTCATTTCCTTCAGTACGATTTTGCTGGCTGCAATGAGAGACTTCCTGTGCTTTCCCCTGGAGTTTGTCCCCCTTCTTCTGTGGAATACTGAACATATAATGCTGTGTGTCAGAATCCTCCTCACATATTTAAGCAGGGACTTTGTGTGCCAACCAGGGGATAAAGTATGACATAGAGACTTAGAACACACTGCATTCCTATTCCACCTGACAAGTGACCCTGCTCACTTTGGCTATTGGTTGAAACCTCCTGCCTGGTTCGCTGAAACTCACTGCCACCAAAACCATGTTGTTTTAATTCTTTAAGGCTTTTGCAGGACAAAAGGTTGGAGATGATAAGAGCAATGTGTACACCTGATGTCTGCTCAGCTGGGTCTAGGTTTTGGGTTGCCCTCCAGCTCTGCCCTAAATTATTATTTTGCTTTTAAAATATAACAGTGCTAACATCAGGCACTCACTGGGGCAGGGATTGCCATTTTGTTCTGTGTTTGTACAGCACAGAGCACAATGGGTTCCTGGACGCTGTGATAATACAAATAATAATAATCAGTGATTGATTATGTAGTCTGTTCTTGGATGGATTCAGAATCACTCACCTGTGTCTCATACACCCAGTAATGCTAGGAACTAATGAGACTTGTCCTCTAGCTCAAATAGTAAGATAGGACCCATAATTTTGGGGCCTTATGGTCTGAGTTCTGTCCCCGCGGTTTTGGGGTAATTGAGAGTGCTTGTGTGTAAGCAGCAAAGTGATCTATATAGCATTTACTAGACCTACATTTTTAAAATCAGCTGTTAATTAGGTTCTTTCTCGGTTTAGGATCAACTCTAAATGGCCTGAAATACATAGTATTTTTCATTTGTTTCTTGGCATGATATGGCGAAATTCATCCTAGGAGCCCACACAGGTCCCTGTGTTGTACCATTTGAGTTCTGTATCAAATACTTTAATGGCACATGGACCTTGTGTAATTCTCCTGTATTGGAAGTAACTCTCACACGTACGTGTATGTTCAATTAAATCATGTCCACATGTCCCAAGATGTGTGTTTTAGATACTTGCTCTATAAAACAAATGGATGAATACATGTGCTCACTTACTGTGGTTTTGATGTGCTGAATACATCTGAGTAACACTTCCTGCCAGTAACTAGTTATAGGCAGAATTATATAGGGTGTGGCATTCCCTCTGTGTTTCATGGCAGGTGTGTTATTGGGGATTACGATTATTACAATAAATAGGAAACGTCCTAATAGTGATTACAGCAGAGTGTGTGTGGAATCCCGTTAGTTTAACTGTTAACATTTTGGGAGCAGCAAGACCATGTGACAGACCTATTACACTCCACATCTCAAATATTACATTGACCCAAGGAAGGTATTAAACTTGGATGCTGTTGAGTGTTCCTTTGTGCAGCAGTGTTTCTTTAAGATGTTAGACAGCTGAGTATTTAAAGACATTTCTTGAATTAGAAGTCTGCAGGTGAGATCATTGAACGATGCTAATGGATCTGGCATTTGTCAGTGACATCAGGCATTTTGGTGAGTGACCAGAGTTGTACTTTCCCAGCAAGCACACAAACCAAGACAGTGTTAGTAATCATTACAGCTTTTGTTTTCCAGGTGTTACCAGTGCTGATTGTACAGGGCAGGAATCATAAGGATGTCCTTTACTTTACATCTTTCGGAGAGGTGACTTAGAAAATCTACGTCTTATTAACAGGCTATGTTATGATCTACTGAAGCATTGGGGAACCTTTTTTGGGTGGGGGGTCATTGACCCACAGAAAAATCAGTTGGGGGCTACGTGAATGTGAGAAACCAAAAAAAAAAAAAAGCCCTCACCGAAGTTATCCCCATTGAGACACCTCACTCCCCTTGTTGTCCAGCCCCACAGGGGAAGGGCAGGTGTGGGGACCAAGGTTCAGGGCTTCCCCCATTTCACATTAACTCTTCTAGGGGCCCAGTAGATTTTGTGGGAATCCCCAGGACAAAAATGAGGGGTTCAGAGTGCAGAGGGGGTGCTGGGAAGCGGGATGAGTGTGTATGGTCTGGCTGGGAGGGAGGGTGCAGTCATGAGCTGGGAGATTGGAGGTCTGGGCAGGAGGAGGGGTATGTGAGAGTGATGGGGGGCCACTTACCTGTGCAGCTCCCTGGAAACACACATAGCTCCACCCCACATTGCTCCCAGGCACCGCCCCCTGCTCCCATTGGCCTCTTGGAAACGAGGGGAAAAGACTCCAGACCAACAGTTCCCAGTGAGGGGAGTGGCAGCACAGGTGGGGAAAGGGAACAGCAGCATGCAGAGCTGGTTCCTCTGACTACCAGGCAGAGCCTGTGAACCAGATCTGGCCCTGGCTTGTCTGTATACAGCCCGAGAGGGTCCCTCCGCCACCCCCCCATCCACTCTGTCATGCTCCAGCCTGCCATGGGGCTCCAGGGTTGGAACACCAGCATGGGCTCCCTCCCCACTGCAGTGGAGGAGGTCTGAGCCCGGAGCCTCGCAGGCCAGATCCAGGGAAGCCGCAGACTGGAGATTCCCCACCCAGATATACTGGCTCACACACTCCAGCAGGCTGGAGGACAAAGGCTTTTCCTAATTCAGCATGGCAGCGTTAACTCTCATGGGGCCAGAAGTTGCTTTACTAAATACTGTTGCTGTTTTCAATGACCTTGGGGAGTCAGACTGAGCCAATGTTTCCTTGAATGTTGCCTGGGGTGGCCCCAGCCATTTCTGTCAACTATAAACTTTTGTAAAACGAAAGTGAAGCTTCCAGTCCTTCAGCATACAGCAGGCCTGGCTTCCTGTGTGTGCAGTTGTATCCGCAACAGTAAGCTAAACAGGAACCTGGTGTAAAAGGTGCCAGGGGACTCTCTGGGCCAAATTCGGTGATGACATACTTGGTAATATAATCTGGCCAAAAAATGGCTGTTTGTGGTAAAGTAACATAGCTGGCCCTGATTTGGCACTCAGGACGGTAACGGGGGAAATGCAGCTGACAAGCGGGTATAACGAGAACTGGGAAAATCTGCTTAATTTTTAATGTATTTTATTCTTTTTCAG
Source organism: Carettochelys insculpta (assembly GCF_033958435.1). Taxonomy (NCBI): domain Eukaryota; kingdom Metazoa; phylum Chordata; order Testudines; family Carettochelyidae; genus Carettochelys; species Carettochelys insculpta. The sequence goes on from NC_134155.1 coordinate 3,912,017, forward strand.
TAACTATACTTGGTTGTCCTGTTGCTGTCTCCAGCAACTGTGCACAGGCCATGGCCACCTTGGTATCTAATATTTTATGTGACCTCCTTTGCCGCTCACTTAATCAACCCAGGGCAAGTTTTGGCTGGACTAAAGCTAGTACCTCTGATGATGGAAGGTCAGACTGAATTAAACAGAGCCCCTCCTTTTCTCTGGCAGCTGAATTCCAAATCTGTGCATGACACAGAAGTACTTGGCCTTCCATTAGTTATGCAATAAATTAACCAGTAATGCCTTCCAGATTACTGCGCTGTTCTGTCCAGGTTTTTATATTACTACACGCCACCCTATATAACCACCTCCCACGCTGGTATTAAGCAACATGACTAACATCTGTCACTTGTTTGGTCTCTCATTATCATCCCAGTCAGAGAAGCATGTACGGTGGGTTGCTCTTAGCTTGGATTATTTTTTTAATAATATAACACACACGTGCATATGTTGCTATATGTTTGTACTAGGGACACCAGCTGAAAGAAATGCATCTGGTACTCGAGACATGAAGTGATACAGTTGCAAAGGTCTGAAATTCCTGCAGGAATTAATCCCCCAGCCTTGGGTTGACCCCAGTGTTCCTTGTAAAATGAATGCTTGTGTGGCTGTTCAGGAGAGATTCTGATGCCACTCAGGCGATTTAGCAGATTGCACACAGCTAGGTTTTGTTTCTACTAGTGGTGCACATGCACAGAAAATTTATTCTGCACATGGATGGAAAAGGCTAGTGGGAACATTGGTCAACCCCTGAGAGAGCTGTGTCTCCTGCACAGAGAAGCTTTACCCTTTTGGTAGAAAGTTCCCTTGTGCCAAACAAGCACAGTTGTTGACCACAGTCTTCATTCTAGCACTTTACGCAGTTTTATGGCTGGGGGGGACCAGACCACAGTGCACCTGGAAGAGACGGCGTGTGACCTTGATCTTTATTTGTTATTCTGTGGGATGTCAGCATAGGATAGATCTGGTTGTCTCATTCTAGCCACATGGCTGAGGAGATGTGCTTCTCAAATCCAGCAATAACACTACTTCCAGCAGGTCTTTCCTCCAAAGATCTCAAAGTGTGCTGTATAGGTACACAGATATTGTGATTTCTGTTTTACAGATGTGGAAAGTGAGGCACAAAGCATTGTGACTAAAACCAGTGACTAAATCAGGACAGAACCAGTTCCTTGGACAGTCACCTGCTCTCAGTGGTAGATCAACCTGCCTCCTCTCCCACTATGGACTTGTCTACACTTAAAATGTTACTGTGGTAAAGTGATGCTGCTGTTGAGGTGCGGTGTAGACACTACCTACAGTGATGAGAGGGATTCTCCCTTTGGGGTGGGTATTCCACCTCACAAAGAGACTGTAACTAGTAAACAGAAGACTTCTTCCGTTGACCTTGTGCTCACTACGTGAGGATTAGGTTGGCTTACCTACCCCACTTAGGAGGAGGGAGTGTGGATTTTCACACCCCTGAAGCCGTGTCTACACGTGCACGCTACTTCAAAGTAGCGGCACTAACTTTGAAATAGCGCCCGTCACGGCTACACGCGTCGGGCGCTATTTCGAAGTTAACTTCGACGTTAGGCGGCGAGACGTCGAAGTCGCTAACCCCATGAGGGGATAGGAATAGTGCCCTACTTCGACGTTCAACGTCGAAGTAGGGACCGTGTAGTCGTTGCGCGTCCCGCAACTTCGAAATAGCGGGGTCCGCCATGGCGGCCATCAGCTGAGGGGTTGAGAGATGCTCTCTCTCCAGCCCCTGCGGGGCTCTGTGGTCACCGTGGGCAGCAGCCCTTAGCCCAGGGTTTCTGGCTGCTGCTGCGGCAGCTGGGGATCTATGCTGCAGGCACAGGGTCTGCAACCAGTTGTCGGCTCTGTGGATCTCGTGTTGTTTAGTGCAACTGTGTCTGGGAGGGGCCCTTTAAGGGAGCGGCTTGCTGTTGAGTCCACCCTGTGACCCTGTCTGCAGCTGTGCCTGGCACCCTTATTTCGATGTGTGCTACTTTGGCGTGTAGACGTTCCCTCGCAACGCCTATTTCGATGTGGTGCTGTGCAACGTCGATGTTGAACGTCGACGTTGCCAGCCCTGGAGTACGTGTAGATGTTATTCATCGAAATAGCCTATTTCGATGTTGCTACATCGAATTAGCTATTTTGATGTTGGCTTCACGTGTAGAGATAGCCTGAGTGACACAGATATGATGACCTAATTTTTCAGTACAGCACTATCTCCAGATCTGCAGAAGTGGGTCTGCCCCCACAAAAGCTCATTACCTAATAAATTATTTCATTAGTCTTTAAAGTGCTACATGACTGCTTGTTTGTTTGGTTAGGATACAGACGAACATGGCTACCTCTCGGTTACTAATTTTTATGGGTAGATGAGGCCTAATTTTGAATATATTACTTTTCCAAGAGAGCATTCACAATCTTGATCTTTGTGCCAACCACCACCATTTTATTCTGTTCAACAGCAATGCGTATGAACTTGTTCCTGCAGAGCTTTGTGCTGTAATTTATCAATGTGGCTCTAAGGCACAGACGTCAAATACTAGATTTCAAATTATGATAAGCAATTGTGTCATCTCTGTGAATAGACATAAAACGCTGCTGAGAAATCGTCAATAATTCATTTTAAAAATTAGACAAGTACAAAGGCGCTTGGAGAACTTCCTACATGACTAATGAGCCGGTGTTTTCTTACAACCTTGTTAAATTTAACCTGCAGCCCTCTTATTTCTCAAACAGAAACTTATGACCATGCCCAAGACAAAAATGTATTAAAGATCTAGCTCACCATCAGCTTTCAGTAATTTTGTGGTAGGTACATGGAATGCTGACTGACACAGCTGCAGTGGTATTTTACACAGATCAGGGACAAGAGCACAGAGCTTAAATGGACTTCAGATGTATCAGTCAATAATTTCCAGGTACTGCTGTCCTCTCTCTTCACACATGAGCATTGGCCAATATAGTCACATTATTCAGGTTGGTATTGACCTATGTACAGATTAAACCTCTCTCATCTGGCATTCTCTCATCCGACATCATCCATAATCCGGCATGATTCTATTTAGCTGGATGACCATTTATCATGGTTGTGGCTAAGTTTCCCATGGTCCCATTAAAGTTTGTTTCCAGCCTCCAGTCCTGGCTTTCAGTGTTCTGTGCTGTTATTTAGCTGTCGTTTACCCCTACATGTCTTCTAAGAGCCCAGTAAACAGTGGAACTGTCGATAATGCGGCTGTACAATATTGACCTCCCATGATCTGGCAGATTCTTTCATTCAGCATTGTTCAGATCCCTGGGGTGTCGGACTAGAGAGGTTCAACCTGTAGTAGTCACCAAGGCTTGAAAAATTAACAATTGCAGTGCGTTTAATGTACACCCATAGGTATAGGTCATGGAAGTTAGAGATGGTAGAGAACTTCATGAGGTTGTTCCCTATGGTATTGTTCGTGGTTTGTCATGTTTTATTTGAAAACGTTTCAAGCATTGGGGTTTCAACCCCTTCCCTTGAGAGCTTCTTCCACAGCTGGGCCAGATCCTGAAGCCCTTGCTCAATTCTTAGATATATCCAACTGGAAATCACTTGAAATAAAGATTTCAGGATTGGCCCCTCAGTAGGTGGCTTGTCATTGGATAGTTATTACCAACCCGCTGGTTTATTCCTTACGGTAAGGGTGCTGCTGTTTTTTGGCTTAAATTCCGTCAGTAATTTCTCCAGGCCTCCTCAGACATTTTTCTGTGCTCACTCCAGCTAGGTGCTAAGCGATGGGTGTCAACCTTTCCAACAGCCGTGCTGTTCCTGTTCTCCTGTGTAATGTGACCATGCAAGTGTGCAGGATTTGCAGTCCTTCTGAGTGGCCCCCCTTTTTGCTTGAGTCAGATGTGCATGCACTCTAGCTGTGTGTGTAGCTGGGTTCCTTCCTGGCTGTAATTGTCAGATGTGGGGTATGATATTCACATGTACCTGCTCAAATAGGTGTGTACATGTTCTACCTTAAGCTGTATGGTTGGCCTGTCTCCATTCATCTCAGTACAATCTAGACAGTAATTCTGCATTTCGCTCCTCAGGGGATGACATGATGATTCCTGTTCATTCAGACTTTCCAATAAATTGACAGTGTGATCTAAAGGTTGCTGGTTGCCTGTGGCCAATCATACTACGTCTTCACTAATTTTGTGCTAGCATCATTTTATTTTGTGGAATCCTTTGCTTTCTGCCGGTAAGTCAATTGCAGATACACAGTTCTAGCTACGGCAGTTGTGTAACTAGAATCAACTTATCAGCAGTCGACTTACCTGGCCGTCTTCCCAGATGGAGGTCAACGGGAGAAAATCTCCCTTCAACCTCCTTTACTCTTCATGAGATTGAGAAGTATAGGCGTCGACTGCCAACTCCAGATAGTTCGATTTCTCACCTCTCTACCAGGCACATGAAATTGAACTCCAGAAGATCGATCCCAAGCAGGCTGATCTTCTGCGTAGTCTCAACATACCCTCAGTCAACCCAATGTTCAGTAACTTCTTTATCCTACCTTTTTACAAAGGGTGTCCTTTATTCAGCAAACACACTGCAGTCATTGTTCTCAGCTGGGAAGTGCTGCACAGCAGTTTACCAACCTCTGTGCTATTTTAACGTAACATCATTCTTCAGAGGAAAAGAAATCCAGCAAAAGTTGTTTCCTGGTCACTAGCCTGGCATTGATTAGAGTCATGCTGGGGGACAAAGAGCCAGAAAGGACATCAGGCTCAAGAGGCAAATCCTTTCATTTTTATACATTTGGAGTTCAGTGGAATGAAATGTCAGATTAGTATCTGGAACGTTTTACTCTGAGGTTTGATATGTTTTGTGGGGCAAGGAGAGTAGTTTTTGCAAGAATCCCCTTTCTACCCCATCTCATCCCACTTTCCTGCCACTACTTGTAAAAAGTCCCACAGGTCTGAGAAGGCCTCCTACCAGACCCCCCATTCCTAGCCCATCTTAAGGCACTGAAACCTGGGCATTGCATGTTCTCAGTAACCTTAGGGAGTGACAGACCCCAGGCTATCATAACACATGTCCCACGTGGGCAGCCATTTGCTCTTTATTAAGCCACGTGGACTTCACACAGACTAGCTGTTTAGTTTAGCTTAATCTTTGAAGTGATCATAGGACCCTGGCTTGTGATCAGAGCAAATTCTGTAGATGACTCTGAAAAAAGATAAACATACAGTACATCGGATGCAGCTCTGGTAGACACCGAACATGAGAAAACCAGTCAGGAAATGAACAGGATGTCATAGAAGAAAGGTAGAGAGAAGCCCTGTATAGCAAGTGAAGCTTTTAAAGTTTCCCTCCAGGACATAAAGATGTCCCTCCAACCTGGCTGCTCTTCTCAAATCTGCCTTCAGTATGAAGTTGGTTAACACATAAAAGTTATCTTACAAAAACTAACCCCTCTGGTAAGGACAGGGCTGCTGGCGTCATGGTCAAGGTTAGTGATGCACTGATATAGAGGTCAGATGGTTAGAACCTTGAAGCAACACTAAACAAGGCACAACACCCGGCAGACAGATGCAAGCAAGAGAACAGGATGTAGCATATGAGGCTTCCCTTCTCGGTTTCCCCACAGGGATGCTTTTAGTTTCTTTGGTTGGGAATATGTGGCTGTGTATGAGTACACAGGTCCAGCTCACTGGGCACAGTCTACCCCAAAGAAAGGAATTGCATTTTGATGTGTTTTTCTGTAGCCCCTGGTGACTCTCAAGACCCCTGCATGCTGCAGCCATGACTAAGTACTGTATTGTCTACCACTCAGTTGTACTGCACCATTGCAGAGCCAATGCAAGAACAGGGAGAGTACCGCCAGGATGTAATTATTCCATGGGACACATGGAGCGGACAAGCACAAGAGGGAGAGCATTAGAAAACAACAAAGGATCTCATCCTCCCATTGGAGTCAGTGGTGAAGCCCATGATAGATAAATGGAGGAACGGACCAGGGTAGGCAATAGGCCGGAGGAGCACACCCCTTCCTGCAGCTCCGCTTTGCCAGGACTGGTGATTGGCAGCCAACAGGAGCTTCAAGCAGCTGTACCTGTGGAAGTGTAAGTACATACAATGCCAGCAGCCCACCACGGGCTAACCCTGGTGAACTGTGTCTGGCCTGCTAGCCAGTTATTGCCCACTGAGGGACTTAACTGTAGGGTTTTCAGAAGCCCTCAGAGTTGGCCTGACTGTTCCTGCTAAGGTCCGTACGCACATTTAGGCCAACATTGGATGCATTTGGAAATCCCACCGTCTGGGTACACCTGTGCTGCAGAAAAACACCTATGGCGGTGAATCTCCTTGGGCAAATGCAACAGAGTTAAATGTAGGAGTGTAGGCATTCCTGCTTGGGCTGGGACCCAGACTCTGAGATCCACACCCCTTGCCAGGTTTCAGAACCTGGGGATCAGACAGGGCAGTAATGTCTACACTAGTGATGGGCAACCCAGGCTAGCGAGTGGGCCACATGAGTGGCTCTCCTTCACCTCAGTGGGCCACAAGATTGTCATAACCATATCCCACTGTCATAACCTGGGATAGGACAGTTTGCACCTAGAATTTGCAGGGTGTGCCAGTTGAACAGAAACAGCACTTTGATTGCATGCAGAGGGAGGAGCGGCTGGCTCTCACAGCCAGTATTGTGTGCGGTCAGTCACACCTCACTTCCCGGGCCCTTTTTTGCATGCATGTCACTTTTGTTAACACTAGTAGGAAAACACTGTCTGGGAGGCAACCAGCAGAATCTGGGAACCCTGTGCGTGGGGCAGGGCAAACAAAATTCTCGTGTGCCACACATAGAACCCTGATGGGCTGCATGTGTCCCTCAGGCCACACGCTGCCCACCGCTGGTCTCCCCTGTTGTTTTTAGCCCCATAGCGTAAGCCCCACGCGGGTAACCCAGGCTCTGAGATTGCTGCCGATTTATTTTGTGTTCTCAGTCCAGGACTAAATTCACTTGACAGAGCAGCAGCAAAACCCCGATTCACTGAGAAACTTCCCCAGGCTGGGGCAAAATCTTCCGATTGCATGAGGCAAGCCTTGCCCCATGATGCAGTTTGTGTTCATGCCCTCAGTCACTGAGGCCCCCAAGCTCTTCACAGTCCTTTGGATTCAGTGTCCATGATTTGGAATGCCTGTAAATGTCACTTCTTGGCCAGAAGCCTTTGGCTGAAGTCAGGCAGCTTGGCTGAGGCCGCCCCCGCCCCCCAGCCCGTACAGTGTTTGGATCCAGAAGCCCTTTCCAACAAGTGACTTATATCTTGATCCCTCATGGTGATTGGCACTATCAACAAGGAGCTCTCCCAGGCAAAGGACAGACAAGGCTGGGGATGGGAGTGTCTCCTGGGATAGGCTCCAGTGGCTCCAGGGAATGTGCTAATTTTCGCTCCATTACATCCTTTTATCTGAGCCTTGTGACCTTGAGCTGGGAGACAGTATCAGCTACAGTCAGAAAGCTAGAATTAACCATTTAAATGCCAAATGGCTCTGATCACCAGCCTTGAAGTTATTCAGAAATAATCAGGTACGACTTGTTTTTATCATTCAAAAGGTCACTGTGCTTCAGATTTGGTTAGGATTGATTTTTAAGGTATTAATATGACTATGTTTTCATGTATATTGAATAGAATGGTAATCTGGTAGTGGTTTAACCAAAGTCCATAATTATGTTTGCTTATTTGTATTGTGGCAACGACAAAAATTTACATGTGCTAGGTGTTGTTTAAACACTTAGGAAAGGAGCTGGGCAGCCCCAGAGCCAGATGATGATCTTGGGGTCTGGTGCCAGCTCTTTGTGGATTTGGATGAGTTACTAAATGTCTGCATCACAGAATGATCCCTCTGTATCTAACCTGTTAGTCCTCATCCTCAAAGGAAACCTGCCCAATGCTTTCGAAGGACTAGCCTGAGAGCTTACATTTATCACTCTGCTAGACATTAAAAGTTATGGACTGAGCAGACACACTGGATTTATGGCTTATTACAGTGATTCTCAATCTTTCCAGTCTACGGTACACCCTTCAGAAGTTTGATTTGTCTTGCATATGCCCAAGTTTGAAAATTCCCTCACTTAAAAACTGTTTGTGTACAAAATCAGACATAGAAATACAAAAAGCATCTCGGAGTTCTGTGCTGTATTTAGCTCTAATCTGCCCCAAATGTCTTCTAAGAGCCCAGTAAGCAGTGCAAGTGTTGTGGATGTGCCAGATGGTATTGACCTCCTGTGGTCTGGCAAATTCTCTGGTTTGGCACCAGTTGGGTCCCAAGGATGCTGCTTCAAACTGTAATTATAAAATGAATTTATTGGAATATAAATATTATACCATGTGTAGAGCAGCGTAAACAAGTCATTCTATGAGACTATAGTCATACTGACTTTGCTAATGCTCTTTATGTAGCCTGTTGTAAAACTTGGCAAATATCTAGCTGACTTGATGTACCCCCAGAAGATCTCTTCATACCCACACAAGTAATTTAAGGTTGAGAACCACTGGCTTTATTACACAGTCTGTTGCCCTCTTAACCCTCTCTTTTGTCCTGTGACTGGATAATTGTTAATGAGACACTTCACCTTGCATGGTCCCTTACAGTATATGCTAACTGCTTATGCTGAAGGATCTCTTGCACTTTGCATTTTGCTGTGAGCTGGGAGTACCTTCCCCAGACCTCGAGAAGAGCTCTGTCTGGGTCCACAGCTTCTTGGTACACCTTGTTGTCTCTTTGGCTATGTCTACACCTGCACTTGCTTGACAAAACTTTTGCCTTTCATGGGGGGCTTAAAAAAACCCCCTGCGAACAACAAAGTTTGGCCACAGTAAATGAAAATGTGAACGCTGCTTCGTGGCAGGAGTGCTCTGCTGACAACAAAATGAAACCTCCCCCCCCCCGTTGGGGACAAAAGTGCCAACAGAATTCACACAAGCTTGGTTTTAGCGACAAGGGCACAGCCTCCTTACTAAAAGCTGCGTAGAGTAGACATACCCTTTAATGGCTGCGTCAGTTTCTCCATCTGCAAAATGAGGTTACCGGTTTGTGGGCTGTGAGGATTAATGAATCACAAAGTGTACGTGTGCTTTGCTCTCTTTGATGCCTAGCAGGTGATAAGATGCAGGAAAAAAGTTCCTCTTAGCTGCTGGGCACGAATGGCTCTCTTCTTGGGGCCCTGATGAATAGAAGTTAGCTGCTTGCAAAATGTGATCACTTTAATCAATTCAGGATGTGTGGGGTTAATTTCTGCATGCTTTCAGATTGCTTTATTTTCAGGGATTCTGAACCATTGCCTCCAGCTGTTGGTTTTCATTGAACTTGGGTGACCTTTATCTGTCCAAATGAGTTAAAACCTGCTCCACTGCCCAGAGCTTCCAGAGAAAGCTCGGTAAAACCAAGCGCAGCTGCTGGGATACTAAGAGCCTTTTAAACATTGTCATTTCCAGGTGCCATGTTTCCTTTCTGCTCTCTCGTGGGTTGGCGCTCACCCTGGTATTTTCATGGGACATTTTTCTCTGTCTCCACTCGCTACCTCAGGTTTTAGAGAATTGCCCCTAAGAAAGCTGGGTGAGCGAAGGAGGAACAAACTGTGGGCAGCAAAAAATCCCTCTTAGCCTAATACACAATGTGGATGTTAATATGCTAAGCATGGCCGATAATCAAACGCACCATTCAAGTTACTGAAACAGTACAAGACTTAGTCTTTAGTCTTGTTCGTGGCATATGCTGCTTGGGTTAGTTTAGTTAACTAGGGTTACTATACAAAAAAAGAGGACCCCCCCCCCAAGAGGGAGGGTATCTGTATCAGTATCTACCAACGCATGTTGTATTACTGTGTTATAGTATACATACAATGTGAGTAGGTCGATACTGGTACAGATACGCTCCTTCTTGGGGGTGTCCTCTTTTTTGGAAGGTTAAATATGATAACCCTATGTTAACCATGTGAAGCCATGTTCCATTTTGATCCAAGCAATTTCTTGTGATGCGGTGGGATCTGTAGTAGGCCATCTGCCTAGAACACACCATCGGACATTGGCAATACCAGGAGGGTTGAGCTTGAGTGCTAATGAGAAGTGCAGTTGGGAAAGTAATGCAAATACTTCCCACATGGATTTTCGTATGTTCTAATGGATGGCCTACCTAATTCTCCACAACTGAGGGATACTGTTTACTCATTGATATATTTGCTTTCCACAACAGCTCTCTGTATAACTTTTCATGAGTGATGTACCCAAACATTTGGATGCTGATATCAAAACTGTATTGTTAAATGTATTCACCTAAATTTGAGCTATTGCTGATGATGTACTTTATGGATCTTATGACTTTTAAAACAAACTTTATATTTTTGGATAATCTAAGCACCATACCTAGAAGTACAGACACTCTTTTCTTACCCTGTGTATTACACAATTTTTAACCCTAGCTTTAGTTATAGAATCATAGAATGCTGGAACTGAAAGGGACCGGAAGAGGTCATCAAGACTAGTTCACTGCCCTCAGAGCAGGACCAGATCTAACTTGCTTTTAAATATATCTAGTGATGGAGCTTCTACACCCTCCCTGGGCATTTATTCCAGTGTTTAAACACCCTGACAGTTCGGACGTTTTTCCTAAAGTCCAACCTGAACCTCCCTTGCCGCAATTTGAGTCCATTTTTTCTTGTTCTATCCTCAGAGGTCAAAGAGAACCACTTTTCTCCCTCCTCTTTGTAATGCTCTTTTAGGTACTTGAAAGCTGTTATGCCCCTCTCGGTCTTCTCTTTTCCGAACTAAACATACCCAGTTCTTTCAGTCTTGCTCATAGGTCACGTTCTCTAAACCTTTAATGATTTTTGTTGCCCTTCTCTGGATCTTCTCCAATTTCTCCACAGCTTTCTTGAAATGCGGTGCCCAGAACCGGACACAGTGCTCCAGTTGAGGCTGAATCAGTACATTTTTTGAAATCTGGGAGCCAACTTCTTCAATACAGACGAGGCTCTGAAGTGTCCAATTTTGTGCAGATCAGGTGGAAGCCCTCAGGCTTCTGGCAAGTTGCTGAGGCATTTGCCACCCATGCCAAAGTCTAGGCTTCACCCTTCTGATGAAACTCGAGTGCCTCATGTACAAAAGTCTTGTCCTCACTAGGACGAATTAGCAATCACTGGAAATTTTTGCCAACACCAGCACAGCGCCAGCAACAGGGGCAAGGAAGAGAACACTCATATAGAAAAGGCTACCATTGCTGCTGATACTTTTAAGACCACATTACTTAAATGAGTTCTGAACAGGGCTAAGCAGCACCATGGTGAAAATGCTGATAGCCAGGCTGTTAAAAAGTATGAGTGCTGCTTGTTACTACCAGTGGTAACAGCAATGGGAAAATTGTACCCAAAGTCCCGTAACGTAGACACAGTCTAAGAGCTTGACCTGGAAATGTGCTGAGCTATGTGCTGAGGAGACACTTTCCCACTGCTCTGGTGCAGATGTTATCATCCCCGTTGTCCTGGGAACCAGCAAAGAGACAAGTGCACTGGGAAATGGAGCTTCTACACTCAGCAGCCAACAGCTGGGACCATTCTGAGTCCAAACCATTGTGTCAGCGCAAAACAGTTATGCATTCACTTGGCTGCTGAGCTGCCTCAAGGCAATAATCAAACTGTTACTGGACAGGAAGGGAGAAAGAAGGGTTTAACATGGGGGTATGCAAAGTGGGGGATGGGCCCCTTTGGGAGGGCACATGACATTTCATAAGTGGGGGTGCAGCACAATCGGCTGCTGGGTCTCGGGCTCATCCATCTCATTAAAAATGTCGATGTGTTCCTGTTTTCATGTCTGTGTATTCACATTTCTGTACCGACTAATAAAGTTGTTACATTCTACAGACTGATTTTCTTACACAGGCTGAAAAGGGTTTTGTTTGTTTGTTTGTTTTTTAATATGAACATAACTGACATTTCTGCGGGTTTGGCTTACATTAGGGCTGGGTCTGCAAGTGCCCCTTCCTTTTGAAAGGGGCGTGTTAATCAGCAGGTTCAAAATATGCTAATGAGGCACTACAGTGAATATGCAGCACCTCATTAGCATGATGGCAGCCGTGGCGATTCGAAAGTGTGGCTTTTCGAAGTGCACACCGCCCATGGAGACGGGACTTTCTGAAAGGACCCCTCCAGTTTTCAAAAGCCCTTCTTCCTAACACCAGATAGGAAGAAGGGCTTTCAAAAACTGGGGGGGGGTCCTTTCGGAAGGTCCCATCTCCATGGGCAGCGCACAATTTGAAAAGCCACACTTCCAAATCGCCGCGGCTGCCATTATGCTAATGAGGCGCTGCATATTCATTGCAGCGCCTCATTAACATATTTTGAACCCGCTCATTAACATGCCCCTTTCGAAAGGAAGGGGCACGTATAGACCCAGCCTAGATGTGTTGGGGGGGGGGACCTGCTAATTATAGAGACAAAAAGTGGGGCTTGACCTATAAAAGTTTGCTCACCCCTGGTTTAACAGAACCTCGAGAGTCTTTAGCAGCCTTAGGGTATGTTATTCCTAATGATAAATTATTCTATGTCTTATTAAACTAGTGACCACTAACAGTGTGCTTGACATCTGACTGTACATAATTACTGGGGATCATGTTCTGCTCAGTTACATCACAGTGAACATAGACTAATTCTGTTGGCTACAGAGGAAAGACTGCTGAATTATGGCAATGTTATTGAGACCGGGGCGTGCGTAGGATCTGTCCCAACTAGCTGACAATCTAAAATATACCAATGGAGCGGTTACATCTGCACAGTGGTGACTGTTGAGGGGTTTCTGGGGTGGCAGCAACCACATGCGCATGCCCTGTCCCCCTGTCCCTGGTTCACCCCTTACCCCTGCTCTGCCCTGGCCCACTGCTTCTGGTGAGTCAGGGACAGTCCCACCCCTCCCCGTGAGTGGTGCAGCCTTAGGGCGGTGTGAGCTTCCTTATTTGTGCTGATTTTGGGCCATACCACTCCAGGGGAGGGACAGGCCCACCCCCATGTGAATGCCTGGGGGGTGGCTGGGAGATGCTGGGTATGCTTGTGGCCCCCTGTGCACCTGCCACCCATTGCCTCTGCATCTGCATTGGATCTAAAGCACACTAAGGTGGTAGGGTCATTCCTGTGTAACAGCGGAATTTGCTCCATTACTTTTAATATTTAATTTAATCAGTACATTTTATTGGAAAGAATTTCAGGGTAGATTGTGCTTTAAGGAGGGGTTTGGCTAAAGAGAGGATGGCTGTTTCTTTTCTGTGCAAAGGATCAGAACTTAGATGGGATGGAGCAGAAGGCAGGAGTCACTGACCAAATAGACATCGACCAAAGAAAATAAGCGGTGATGGGAAAATCTTGTTTAAAAACAATAAAAATTCAAACCTGAAAAAAGTGGGAAAAATGTTGACTGAACTGTTGTGCTTCCTTTCCAGCCCTAACAATGTATGTGTCATTTGTTAGACCTTGGAGAACTTGGCAGTGCTTACTTTGGATTGTTTTCTGTGCTTGATACAGCTATCTTGGTTCCAGTCTTGGAGAACATGAGATCTGTCCTTGAGCATGCTATGGATACAGTGGGAGCTGTGAAGTGACTGATTGTGTTTTTCATTTCCAGGGACCTTCCTGACAATCCAGCTGTCAAATGGGACACATGTCTCCTCTCTGACTTTGTGCTAAAGCACATAGAAACCAACAACATCAATCTGGTAATGTGCAGCTTCCTACTGCAAAGGGATTTTGCCCATAACATTCTATGCTATCACTGTTCTGGACTGTTTGTTTGTTCCCCCTTTGAAAGGTTGTTTTTTTGTAGATTTTTACTTTAAATTTCACTGTTGAAGGCTGGTTGAGGCAGGCAGGGAGGGTAAAGGAGCCTCCACCAGTCTACCCTGTTCTGAATCAGGTATATTGTGACCCTTACCCACTGCTGTAACGCAGCTCTGTGAGGTACCTTTGGCCGTTTCTACACATGCCACTTTCGAAGTAGCATGCTAATAAACGGCCCAAAATATGCTAATGAGGCATGGATGCAAATTCCCTGTGCCTCATTAGCATAAGGTCACGTGATTTGGAGTCCATGTGCGCAAAGCGGGCAGAGGGAGCACCACATGTGCAGCTCTGAGGAGCTGCATTTGAAGGCTCCAAGAGTCAAATGCAGCTCCAGAGCCTGGAATCACCACCCTGCCATGTCCCGTTTGCCGTATCTGGCAAGTGACAAATGTATGGGACGCTGTGGCACTAGTGGATGCTTGTTTACATCTTAAAACCACCAGTTTGTCACAGTTGGTAGTCTCCGTCTGTGAGAAGCCCAGGACTGCCAGGGTCAGGTTTTGAGATATGTTGGCAGAATTCTGCTTTGGGACTCAGGGCTGGAATACCAGGGAGATTGACGGTCGGTACTTAAGTACGCTGGGAGGTCTGCCATGGAGCCCAGAACTGAGAACAAGATTGAAGGACTACATAGTGAAGAAACATGCACAGAACCCCTCTGTACTAAACCTCACTCTGGTCTGGCATGACTTTTGATTTTCCAGGCCAAACTCACAACATTTTACTAACAAACCCTGTGGCAATAAGCAAGAAAGCAGAGACTGAATCAGAGTCATTTTGAGTCCTGGAATACAGAAACTGAAAGCTCTTTAAGAAGAGACAGGTCATGCTTCCAACTTTATATTGATTCTGAGGCTAATTATCCATGAAATTCATGGCTGTGCATGGGGAAATCGGATGCCAGTGTACTTCAACCCTGTGAACAGTCAGGAGGTTTAATGTGATCTGAAAGCTATTAACACAAGAAGACTTCCATCGCATGTTCTTGACTCTCACAGGCAACAGGGCAAACCCTTTGGAGTCCCAGTAGAAATCTTGAATCCACTTAGACTTCTGAATAACAAGGCAGGTTGGAGCTCTGTCTGGGAGGGAATCAAAGGCAAGTTTTATGTCGTGTGGAGCACTTAGGAGGCTTGCGCCTGGCAGTTACATTGCGTGAGTTCAAAAATCATATGTGTTGTTTTCGAGGCATGAAACGTGAACATTGCAAATTCATGTGGCCATGGTAATGATGAAAGCAATGGACCCTGACTATGCAGGTCCATAGATTTTGGGACCTACTGCATCCCTCTAGCTGTACATTGTCGAAGGAGTTCACTGAACTGCCCTGGGCTTGGCCTGTGTAAATAGGACGAGTCAGATGCATTTCCCAGATAGAGATGAATCTTTGTTGGTGTCATGGAGGGCCACCTTGGCAACTTCTGAGGAACTTGTGAGGAGCTGGTAGCATCAGATTTGTACACAGATGTATATAATTTTAAACCTCCAGAAAAATGCCCAGGGCCCAGATAGTCGCTGATTCATGTAACTTCCCTACATCAGGAGTAGAAATGGAGTTTGGCAAGAATTAAAATGAGCAGCTGATTAGTTCAGTCAAGCCCCCCACAGCTTGGGTGTCTTCTGCTTTGTAATAGTCTGTGGTGTGGGCTACAGGTAGCTCTTGGCTGCACTTGGGTAAAGCTCTGCTGTCTAGACACTAGGGCCCTCGTGAGAGGCTACTCATAAGGGGTCTCCCATGCCAGCCTGGGGAAGGGCCAGATTAATCCCTCTCTGCCTGATTTCTGCCCCTGCCCTTACCACGCACCATGCTGCCCCACCACAGCCTGCTGCTTCTGATGAGTGCAGGTGTGGTCCTGCTGTGCCTTCCCGCCATTCCACGGTAGCAGCATGGCCTTAGGTCAGAGGTGGCTAACCTTTTCTAATCGGGAGCCACATGACAATTTTTTACATATTCTGCGGGCCAAACACAAAATAGCCCCAAACCTGCCCTCCCCCACTCTGAGGCTTAACCCTTCACAGCCCCAGACCATCCCCCCGCTCCCAGGCTTAACCCCTCACAGCCCCAAACCCAGAATTAACTTACCTTACACAGGATCTCCGCGTGCTGCCGCCCCTGCTGCTCCTTCACCAGCATACCGTCTCCTCCTCACTGCAATTGCATGGCTCCCTCCAGCCCTCCTACTCCCTTCCCCCAGATACAGTGCAGCAGGAGCAGCTGCCTTCCCTGCCACGCTGAAATAATGGGACTCAGTTTAATTGGTTGAATGGCTAGATCCCTGCTGCTGGCCATTACATCAATTAAATTGAGTTCTGCTCTTTCAGCAGGGCAGGGCAGGGCAGGGAGCTAGAGGAGGAGTGAGCAGCGGCAGCTGCAAATGGCTCCTTAGGGAGCCACATGCGGCTTGGAGCCACCCAGCCGGCTTTCAAAATGATGCCACTGCCAGCTCTGTGGGCCAGATGAAAAGGCTCCACAGGCTGGATTCTGGCCTGCAGGCCATGCGTTGGCCACCCCTGTCCTAGAGCAACATGAGCTAGAGCAACTTCATTCTGCTCACAGGCCGAGGAACTCCAGGTCACTGGAAGTGGCCCAGTGCTGCTGGAGGAAGAGGCAGGGTGGGGCCAGTCCTGCCTCTCCCCCAGAGCACCACAGTGAGTGTGAGGAG
This sequence comes from Carettochelys insculpta, assembly GCF_033958435.1. Lineage (NCBI taxonomy): Eukaryota > Metazoa > Chordata > Testudines > Carettochelyidae > Carettochelys > Carettochelys insculpta. The sequence continues at coordinate 3,928,551 of NC_134155.1, forward strand.
AGAGTGGCATGGGGGGCGGGGGGACCACACGATCCCTTGTGCATCACCACACATCATTCCTGGCCCTGGCCTTGATGGGCGAAAAGCACTAGATGTTTCAGTCACATTGGCTCAGCTGACTTACTTTAGCATGACTACAAAGCCTGGCTGAGTCACAGGCAAACATGGCTTCACAATAGCTAACAAAGCTGAGCTAATGTGAGTAAAATATACACATCCTTTTTGCCCATCAGGACAGACATCAGGCCTTCCCCCAGCTCTTGCCCATAACTATTACTAAGCAATGATATCGTGAATTTACAGCATTCCTCTGGTATTTGCCCATGAGGAGGCATGCTACAGTTCCAGCATGTCTGAAAGGAGGGTTTGTGGCAGAGGGGATCACACCATGTTCTTTATGTTTCTGTTCTATTACATAGTTATTCATTTTCCCCAATTGCCTAGGAAGTCAGACAGTAACTCAATCTCTTGAGAGCTACAGAGATGTTTCATCCTAGCTCTGTGTTAAACAGTGGAGACAGAAATTAGAGGTCAGTGTACTCAGAGCCAAAACTAATTTACAAACTTTGGAAATGATTTCCTGCCTGCTGGATTTATAAGCAGAAGCCAGTACTGGAGGGAGAATCAGCCAAAGTTAGGCTGGCTTGATCCCAGCTAGAAAGTATCTAGTGTATGTAGCACAAGTACATATACAGGTATTGTGTGGCCCTCACACAGCCTCTAGATGATGGGTGGGATCTCAGGCAGTAGTGTTATTCCAGGCGTGGTGAAATCAGACAAGAGATGAGGAGCAGCCAGCATTCAGATTTTGTGGGGTTCAGAGGTACCAGAATCTCATGAGTTGCTCTTGCCATTTGGGACTGGCGGAAATCTCACAACTTCAACTGCTGAAGAAAGATTCCCATCATCCTGGGCCACATCCAAACCAGCCAGGGCCCTTCTAGTTTTGGAATTCAATCTGGATACAAACTCTGGAGACTGGGTTACGATCTGGGGTTTTAAATCAGAATCCCCCCAGCTTGTGGAATTGAAGAGGTCAGGTTTGATATTCTGGTGTAGAGAGGACTTTATGGGGCTTTGCCTGACACTGGGAATGTCATGCAGAATGTAGTCTGCTGTGCACCTCTGCCAAGAATCCCTGCAACCCCTGCTTCCTCCCACCTGTCCTTGTGCTCAAGTTTTATCAGGTGTGTTTGAGGCAGACGAGAGAATGACAGGTCCTGTGGGCTTTCCTGAAGAGCTGGCGCTCACTCAGACATCTGCAGCTCCAGTCCAGCCCCTGCTGTGATGCAGACTGTGGTTTGACTTTGGACCAATAGTCCATTATTTTAAATTACAGCTTCTCTTGTTTAACAGCATGTGGGAGGGGGCCAAAGTGCTCTGCAAATCCAGCTGGATAGTTTCCAAAAACCTGCCCTACGAAAGACCAAAAAGGTGGCTACATAGGGTGTAATTTCTCTTGAACTTTCCAGGCCTGTAAAACTTACATGTGGAGGAAATGGGGCTATAAAAGCAGGTTGCTCCTACAGTGTTTTCTTGGATGGCCCACGTCCTAGAAAAGAGCAGAGAATCTGCTCCCAGAAAGGAAAATATTCCTCCCGTTGGTCTCCTTCAGCAGAGGTGAGCTGCATTTTCAAATATTAGACGGCACCAGCAACAGTCAGGAGACCCAGAGCTTTTAGTGCTTTTCTTCCCCAGTGTGCATGATTTGCAGAGGAAGTTCAGGCTCTCGAGCCCCTTAGCTCTTCTGCTGGTAATTGAACAGATTTCCTTTGTGCTCCCCGACCTCTCCGGAAGGGATTTCTGGTTCCTTATTTATGCTGGCTACATTGTTCGCTTCCGTCAGTGAAAGTTCCATCTCCTAGATACCAAGGTCATCCAGCAAAAAGAAAACACATCCGCACCACTGCAACAGCTCCCTGTACAGAACAGATGTGGAGAAGGAAACCCCCAAAGATCCCACCAAACAAATTATTTCCATGTCAAGAATATTTCCTATCCCAGAAGTACTCAGGTTTATGTTCCAGCCCTGAGAGAATTAAGATGTCCTTTCCTATCCTGATCGTTTGCTTTCATCATCAGCTGGTTCGGGTTTTGTTTTTAAATCAAAGACACTAAGTTACTGATGCACTGCATGGAAGGAGCAAAAGTTCCTCTGTGAAAATTATCTCCAGCCTGTGCGAAACTGGAAAGTCGTATTATAAAACAAGTTAATCCCAGGGGCCAGAGAAGTGCACTTAGATATGATTAACAAATTCTTTCAGATTGCTAGCAGTAATGAACACAGCAACCATGCTTTATGATATCAGTAACCCAGTGATAGACCAAAGCACTATATACTGGACAGGTGAGATGTCATGGCCCATCAGAGGCTTTGCTACACGTCAGAAAGCCTGGCAACACTTTAAAGTGGAAGTGTGACCACAGTGCTGGGAGAGAGCTCTTTGTAACCTATCCTTTAAATCCACTTTGGTACCAAATGACTGGAAGACGGCCAATATAACGCCAATATTTAAAAAAGGCTCTAGAGGAGACCCTGGCAATTATAGACCGATAAGTTTAACATCAGTACGAGGCAAATTAGTAGAAACACTAGTAAAGAATAAAATTGCAAGGCACGTAGAAGAGCACGAATTGTTGGGCAAAAGTCAGCATGGTTTCTGCAGAGGGAAGTCGTGTCTAACTAATCTATTAGAATTCTTTGAAGGGGTTAATAAACATGCGGACAAGGGGCACCCAGTGGACATAATATACCTAGATTTCCAGAAAGCCTTTGACACGGTCCCACACCAAAGGCTTTTATGTAAATTAGGTGGTCATGGGATAGGAGGAAAGATCCTTTCATGGATCGGGAATTGGTTAAAAGACAGAAAACAAAGGGTGGGAATAAATGGTAAATTTTCACAATGGAGGAGGGTAACTAGTGGTGTTCCCCAGGGGTCAGTCCTGGGACCGATCCTGTTCAATTTGTTCATCAATGATCTAGAAAATGAGGTAAGCAGTGAGGTGGCAAAGTTTGCAGATGACACCAAGTTGTTCAGGACAGTCAAAACCAAAACAGATTGTGAAGAACTACAAAAAGATCTCATCAAACTGAGTGATTGGGCATCAAAATGGCAAATGAAATTTAATGTGGGTAAGTGTAAGGTAATGCATGTTGGAAAAAATAACCCAAATTACACGTACTACATGATGGGGTCAAATTTAGCTACGACAGATCAGGAAAGGGATCTTGGAGTTATAGTGGATAGTTCTCTGAAGACATCCACGCAGTGTGCAGCGGCAGTTAGTAAGGCAAATAGGATGTTAGGAATTATTAAAAAAGGGATCGATAATAAGACAAAAGATATCATACTTCCCCTATATAAAACTATGGTACGCCCACATCTTGAGTAGTGCGTGCAGATGTGGTCTCCTCACCTCAAAAAAGATATATTGGCATTAGAAAAGGTTCAGAAAAGGGCGACTAAGATGATTAGGGGCTTGGAACGGGTCCCATATGGGGAGAGGCTAGAGAGACTGGGACTTTTCAGTTTGGAAAAGAGGCGATTGAGGGGCGATATGATAGAGGTATATAAAATCATGAATGGTGTGGAGAAAGTGACTATAGAAAAATTATTTACCTTTTCCCATAATACAAGAACTAGGGGACACCAAATGAAATTGATGGGTAGTAGGTTCAAAACTAATAAAAGGAAATTTTTCTTCACACAGCGCACAGTCAACCTGTGGAACTCCTTGCCCGAGGAGGCTGTGAAGGCCAGGACTCTATTAGGGTTTAAAAAAGAGCTTGATAAATTTTTGCAGGTTAGGTCCATAAATGGCTATTAGCCAGGGATAAAGTATGGTGCCCTAGCCTTCAGAACAAGGGCAGGAGATGGATGGCAGGAGATAAATCACTTGATCATTGTCTTCTGTTCTCCTTCTCTGGGGCACCTGGCATTGGCCACCGTCGGCAGATGGGATGCTGGGCTGGATGGACCTTTGGTCTGACCCAGTATGGCCATTCTTATGTAACCTCCTTCACAAGGGGAATCGCTCCCAACACCAGGAGCCTGTTTACCCTGGCACTTTACAGTGCTGTAACTTGCTGCGCTGAAGGGGTGTTTTTTCACACCCCTGAGCCAGAAAGTTGCAGCACAGTAAAGTGGCAGTAGAGATTTAGCCCTCAGCAGAGCATCAGCAGCGAAAGACGTGAGACCTGTGGATAGAGAGCCAACATTGGGTCTGTCCCACGAAAGCTCATCACCTAACAAATTAGTTTGTTAGCTTTTAAAGTGTTACTGTACTGCCTTTTTGTTTTGATAGTATATAGACTAGCACGGCTATCTCTCTGTTAGTAATCACCCATGTTATGCAGCTTAAATATGCACTCTGTTTCTGCTACAAGACAGGTCACTGGAAGAGTAAAATGGATAATTGCACACACAGGGCATTCAGATGCAAATATCCTGGGCATGAGTTAAACAGCCTCATTTGCAAATCAGTCCCATGCAGTCTGCCTAGCCCATCCAGATACCATCCGAACTTAAGCTATTTGTTACTTTAATTATAGGTGATATGTTCTTATCTTGCTCTCCCATCACCACAGTATCTGAGCACCTTCCTGTAGTGGGTAAAGTGACATGACAAACTGCATTCATGGGTGACTTGACTTATTCTCTCCTCCTCAACCCACAGGAAGATGTGTATAGTGAGGTGTGTTGTTTTTTTTATTTTTAAATGTATCTGCTGCTCTGTGTATCTGTGAATATGTCCCATCTTAGGGCCAGATTCTCTTACTTATGTGGAATAGCACCGTGCTACTCCCCATACAATCACTGGAACCAATGATGGCATATGGAATGTGTAACACTGTGTAAAGGTAAATGTAGATGGTTAGTTCTGGGTAAAAACAGCCTCTTCTCTCTGGGGTGGAGACCACCATGTGAATTCCTTGCACTGCGCTACTGGCTCCCTGCCTGAGAGTCTGATTGTGGGACAGACCATAGGAACTGAAATCTGTGTGGGTCAGGCAAGCTCAGTCTGGCCCAGAAGCAGGCCTTTCGTGGGAAGAGCTTCTCCAAAAAATGCCAAAGTGCAGAAAAAGGGGTGGTGCTGAATGATGCTGATTTACTCGGTGTGAAAGAGAGATCTAGGAAAACTATCTGGCAAAAACCGCCAGGCCTCCCCCCAAACACCTTTTGAATAGTCAAATAATAATTTCCCTGCACTGGGGAGAGGGGGCCTGAGGGCAGGGGACTGGAGGACCTCATTGCACCAAATGACAGCAGCTGAGCAAAATTAAAAGAGGAATGGAAGAGATTCATGGAGGGCGGGACGGGGCTGCTTTTCCAAAAGGCTTGTCCATTGCCTGTGTTTTCTAGAGATTTTCTTACTCCATCTTTGAGTGGTGTTCACAAAGCACCCTCTGTGTCCAAAAGGGATGCCATGGCCGCTCTTCCTGTTGGGTGGGTGGAGCAGCGGGTTACCAAACAGGTGGGGAGTGTTTGATCTTCCCTCCAGCTTTTATCTAGTGGTTAGGGTGTTGCCTGTGAAACTGATTTGGAGACAGCCGAAGTTGTGAGTCAGCGAGCCAGTGGTTTCCTCCCTCTTCTTAAGCGACAGGACAGGCTAGGCAAGGAAGGAGACACAAGGGTGGAGTCCATTTCTTTGCAGCCCACAGGCTATACTACCTTTGAATAATGAAATAAAAGCTTCTCCATACAGATAAATAATAATCTGTTGTAATATAGCCTGATTTAGAGCTGGCCTTAGTCAAACACAGAACACTGCTAGCTGGTTGGTTAAAATAACTTATTCCAGTAATAGGCTGTTTTTTCATAGTGTGTTCCAGAGACATTCTCATTGCAGGCAGAAAAGGGACTTGGGCGAGTGTGATGTTCCTGCCTGAGAGTAATGTCATAAGACGGGGCACATTGAATCAGACCAAAGGTCCATCTAGCCCAGTGTCCTGTCTGCTGACAGCAGCCAATGCCGGATGTCCCAGAAGGAATGAGAGAACAGGGAATCATCAAGTGTTCCCACCTGTAACCCATTCCCAGCTACTCACAAACAGAGGACACCATTTCTACCCATCCTGGCTAACAGCCATTGGCGGACCTATTCTCTGTGAAGTTATCGCAGGCCTGGCTATGCCCAGTCTTGTCCTGCAGTTCATACACACCCAGTAATCTGTCATGTCCGGAAAGGGATTTGTACAGTAGATGCTCCTGCATCCAGTGGCCATGAGTCTGCCAGAATAACTGTGCAATCTGAACACAACCAGTCACATGTATCATGATATTCAGGTGACATTTCTCATCTTTCTCTCACCTGTTTACTTCTCTCAGCACCATGGTGATGATGATGGTGGTGATGTACAATTTGTGTTTCCATAGCACCCTCAGAGCCCTAGTCATGGGCCAGGATTCCAGTCTGGCAGGTGATTTACACACACAGAACTTGGTGAAGACTTTGGGCTGGGCCAGCACTGAGTTACACAAATGCCCAACCCCCTAGAATTTAGTTGTGACCTTTTACAGCACTCTCTGCTCCACTACTAAATAACTGTGTGCTGTGGGGTTTGTTTTTTTTTTTGCAGGTGATAACCTTTGATGTGGGAGGAGTGAGCGGCCACGCTAACCACATTGCCCTTTATGCTGCTCTAAGGTACCGTGTGTCATGGCTATTTGAAACAAAGTGCATGGGGTGACTGTGTGTAAAGAATTAATAGCTAGTGCCTACAACTGTACAGACTTCACCTAAACACCTCGACCCCGGCTGGCAGCACCCTCTGCTAGTCCAGTTGTGGGAACTCCCCCAAACGCTGCAAATCCACTTGTGACCTTTGCATGCTCATCTCTTCTACTCCTGTGCTCTCCCCTGTATTTCTCCACCAGTGCCCCTCAATGTGGGCCAAGCCCCTACTCTGCTGAGCCCGTTCTGGGCCTTTTGGTAGCTACGCTGGCTGACTCCTAGCTTTGTGTTACGAATGCACTCTCACCAAAGTGTGATGCACAGTTGTGTCCCGAATGCACTGAAGGATTTAGAAGAATGTCTGAAGGGAGAAAGTCTGGTTCCTGAACTCCACCCCTGCTGTCTAGCAGGCCTGCATCTCTTTCATATGTGTCTCCTCTCCAAACACAGAGTTACTTGCTGCTCTCGTTCATTGATGCAGCAGCTCCACAGCTATTGGGGGGTTAAATTTTATTTTTAGTGTCTTTGTTTCCTTTGACAGCCTGTCTCACAGAGGAACTAGAGCATGCCCCCATCACTCATGCTTTCTGTGCCCTGGTGAGTTCTCACATGTACAGCTTTTAGACAGAGCTGCAGAGCATGTGTGGTGACCTTTCACATGCACTGATGCTCCTGCCTGCTGTGCCCTCATATATCATTGGGGGGGAAAAGCAACAAAGGGACTGAATTAACCCTCTCCCCTCCCTTTCTCTGTATCAGCTGGTACACGACTGAGACTTCGATTGGACTAACATAAAACCATAGAAAACTAGGGCTGGAAGAGACCTCCAGAGGTCATCTAGTCCAACCCTCTCTTCAAAGCAGGACCAACCCCAAGTAAATCGTTCCAGCCAGGAAGTTAGCCTTTCAAATTCTGTCCTGTAAATTGGGGTGCTGTTCCAATGAATTAAATGATTTTGCACCCTGTTTGACAGGCACTCCTATGGGAGATCTGCCACCCACCCTCAGAATGCAGGAGTGGAGTGGGGTGCATGACGAGCCCCAGGATTCTCTCATGTACCACTCTCCTGACATGCTGCTTTTGTGGCTGGTCCAGCTGCTGCTATTTCATATGTGTCCAAGCCCCAGATTTGTGAAGAGCTATAAAATTCCAGGGCTTGTGGCAAGGATTTGTTTTTGGCAAGAAATAAAAAGCATAAGTTAGCATTTTGCATGAAACCCTTGTGTGGGGACTCTGAATGCAGCCCCGAAACGAACAGAAAAGAAACTTTTATACAAAATTATTTTCACATGACAAAGAATGACACAATAGACCTTGTCCCTATAATGCATCCTACCTCATCACCTTCCAGAGCCAATACGTTGGGATTCTTTGGGAGGAAGTCCAGGAAGAGGCCTCTCTTCTCCCAGCACACTCAAAGGCCACATGTCCCTGGAGCCCTCTTTCTGGCCAAGAGAGGCCAGATGGTGCACCGTGTCTCTGCTAAGAGAGGCGGCTCCAGAGATGCACTGGGTTCCTCCCATTTGCAGTGTTCTCAGCCCCAATGGCCGAGTGTGTGGGGCTTGGTGTACACTAGGCAGGTAAGTCAATTGCAGATATGTAATTTTAGCTGCGGCAGTTGTGCAGCTAGAATGGACTTATCTGCAGTTGACTTACGTGACCCTCCTCACTGAGGCAGTTTGAGAGTTTCTCTTGTAGATACCCTTACTCCTCGTTGTAGCAGAGAGCACAGGGATCGAATGCTGACCCCGATAAGTCGATTTAATGCGTTCCCTCCAGCTGCGTGAAATCGTACCCTGGAAGATCAACCCTGAGCTGTTTGCTCTTCTGGGTAATGTAGACATGACCTAAGCTACCTACCTTATCCCAGTTTTTGCCTTTTAAATATGTGAGCATATCAGGGTCTGCTTCTCCAAAGTGTTTGATCAACAGTCCTGGAAGCTAACTCTTCCCACAGAACAAGCTTGGTTTGGAGAACAGCAGCACAAATTATCCTGTCCTGCCCCTTGCTCCAGCCTAAACTGTGTAGTCTACAGAACGTGAGGTTAAATCTTCATGGCCTATTCAGTCAGGGGAGACTGCCAAGAATGCAGCCTGTTGTAGGGACCGGGGTGACATCTGTGGCTGATCTGAGACTGATCAGACTCATTTTAGACCAATCAGATGGTACTGATTACCTTCATTTTATAGCAAGATTCGTCAGTTTGTGTTCTGTGGCCAACTGGTGGCCACAGAGCACCTGCTGATGGTCCATGAAGAACCTCCTACTCACATTACAATGGTTATTCCTGGTTTCCAGTTGAGAGAGATGAGCAGTGGAATGGAGTGATGAAATGAGGAGCAAAAGGAGAGAATATGACTGATAACTGTATTGCACTGAAGCCAGCTCACAATACACCTGTGCTGTCCTCACATTCCACCTCATCCTCCTGAGCTGTTCCTGCTTTGGGAGCATGGATGGGAGGTGACCCAATCCATCTTGAACGAGAGGGGAGGTGACCACAAGAGCGTGTTCTGATAACATGAGCTTGTTTAGTTTGTAAGCTGTTCATTGTGTGGGCTGTTATGCTGTTGTACAGTGCCTAGCTCAATGGGTTCTTGGTTATTCCCTATGCACTACCAGAATGAATATGATTACTGACAAGGTGCATGCAGTGGGCAAGTATGAAAACTCATATTTTAGATGACGCTTAGAAGCATTTTTGTTTTAGAAAGATGGGGTTTCACACTGATGTCATGGGTGGTGTCAAGACCATTTAGGTTTTCATGAGCCACAGGGTATTTCCATTTTAAACAGACCCTCCTGCCTAGTGAATGTGTGTTTTGTTTGCCTACGATCAAATGGAACGTTCTGTTCTGGGGTTTGCATACCCGCTTCCTCCAGCGAAATCCATCTCTTCCCATTTAGAAGATGAAAGAATAATCCTTTCTCTGCTTAGGGCAAAGCAAACTGAGTGGAAAATAGGAGCTGCTATATTTAACTACTGTGCATTATGTTGTTATAGCAACTGCATCCATAAAACTTATATCGACAATGCTGCGTAAAAACCTACATCAGGGTGTCATTAGGTGAGCAATTCTTGTCAATTCCTTTCGGAAGAATGATCTAACTCCTCCAATTTGCTTCAGAATGGCTGTAAACTCAGCAGTGGATTCTAAATGAAGCCATGTAGAGATGGTATTTGGGAGCTTAGTGTTTTTTGTCATTTATGATCTGATAATGATGCTCTTTTAGGGTCATTGATGCTTCGTTGTGGTTAAGTGCCCTGGCTTGGATCTTTAATATGCTGCGCATGGATGCCCCAGGAAAGTTGATGTGTGTTTTGGACATGTGTACATTTCCTGTCCCATCCACGTTGCACAGCAGTCTGTGACATACTTGGGTATGAGGTTTAATGAAGTGCAACTTCAAATAGGTATATAAAAGTAAAGACAAAGTCCATTAACCAGGCAAAGCCATCAGGCCTTGCTCTGACAAAACTCCCTTGGAGGTTGAAGATTGCCGAGTTGCTTTACGACTTTGGAATCTAAGCTTATGATGGATTTGTGCAGTCTGATCTTAGAGACGTGATGGGCAAGTAGCAGGTGCTTTTACAGATGATTAGGTGTGTGGCACCCACTGCTCCCTTTGTACGGGACGTCTTTCCACACTAGAGAGAGTTTGAGCCATAGTCTGATCTTACACTGGTTTTATACAATTGTGCCCCATTCATTTCAATGGCATTACTCCTGATTTACCCCATGTAAATGCAAAGGTAAGGCAGCCCTGTGGTTTCCCATGTCACCTCCTCCCTTTTTCCTGGAAGCCCCTTCGCTCCATCCTGGAGAAGGGTTTCCTGGGATGATTCAGTCTGAGTTGTTTAGTATCTAGTGCCAATCTCCAGTGATGAGACTTCCAAAGGAAAAACAGCTAAGGCCTGAGCATTTCCTTCTGGTGCTGCGACCTCATGTTTCAGTCCCTCCTGGCAGAGTTAAGGTTCTGTACTGCACGTTTCAGTGTTTTCTCTTGACCAGTTTTACTAGTCCTAGTATTCCAAGTGACCAGGAGGGAATCGAGGAGGTCAGACAGAAAGCACCAAATTTTTCAGTCCTTAGCACAGCTGTTTACTTGATAACAGTGACTGTGCCTAAGCAACAATCAACTATGCCTTTGGGACTGGCCTCCCCCAGATCATTACGGTTTTAGGCATTTGTTTGTATAGCTGATTAAAGCTACAGCCTTCCACTTCACCCCTGCACAATGCAGAGGCAAAAGTGTGAGCAATAAAGCTGCTCTGTCATTTGTGAAGTGGAAGATCCCTGGGTCAGCCCTTCTTCAGACTGGGGAGGCCTATCCTTGGTTGCTAAAACATGAACGAGCGCAGTTTGCATGAATGTCTGTGGCTGTGTTTTGCCTACACAGGGGCGCTGGGAACATGCAGCTGGCCAGAGCAGTTAGGGCCCGGATTGTAAACATTCAACATCTGGCCAATCTCTTGCTGTGTGTAACATCTTTGGGACTCCTAGGAGGTTAGCTGCTCTTCCTGCTCCACATCTAGTTCATTAGATTAATTGGACAACTTAGGGGACCGGAACCTGAATGGAGCCCCAGCTGTGTCATAAAAACCTGCATTTCGTGCTATCCCCTCCCACACAAGGTATGTCCCAGTGTGCCTGAGCAGATAGCCCAGGGAATACCATGTAAGGTTTTATCTTTCTCAGAGTGTGACCCTCTTGGAGTGCAGTCATGGATTCCATGAATGGATTCCTTGCTGAGCAGAGCTCTCTACCCACCCAGACATTAACTCTGCCCCCATCTCAGCAAAATTCCCTTCTCTCCGGTTTCCCTGTGGGCCAAACCCTAAGATCCTCATTTGCTTTTTATTCACTCATTATTGGCTTTAGTGGAACTTGGGATCAGGGCTGTGCAGGACCTGGCTCGTGCACTTCACTGGGAGGTTTGCCTGTGTGTTGACCTCTGGATTAGTCCAAAGATATTAGTCCAAAGACCTTTGCTTAAACACTGAGGTCCTAATGTTACAAACTGCTGAGCACCTATAATGTGCTGAGGACCCTCGGTTCCCGTTGATTGAAGAGCTGAGACTGCAGGTCCCTTAGGAATCTTCTGATGTGGAGCAGTTTCCTGGGTTTTCTGCAGGATTTCAGAGACTCTGTGTGTCCTTTGTGCAGGGATCCTCCTTCCTCGCCCCTCTCCCTCCCCCGAAGGGGATTTAGAGTTCCTGTCTTGGAGCTTCCCTCTAAGTGAGATGATAAAGCAGCACAAGCAGGGATCCTGTGGCCTGTAAATGGTGCTCGGTGACTAAGTTTCAGAACCACCCGCTTTGCTGGGCAAAGCACCAGCCTGAGTTTCAGCACCGCCCATCTGCTGCAGCATTGCTGCGAAATACTCCTAATAAAAGTCTCTGAGGAGACAAGCCGAGGGAGCCCATTTATATCCTTTCCTGCCATGACCTCATGCCAGACTCGTACATTTCACCCAAACCGCGGCATGGCCAATCTGTAAAACAGCATTCCCCAAATGGCAGCAGCGTAGAGCTGCAACCTCTCCCCCACTTGGAAGTGTTCCCAGGAGAGAGCTGCAGGAGTGGTCTGGGCAGGAGCTGGAAGATTGATTTGGGGGAGGAATATTTGTTAGCAAACATGGCTTGAGTGGGAGGTAGAGCTTTACCTCACCCTCGCTCGCCTTCTCTGCAAGCACAGTTTATTCCCATCTATAGTCCTAAGAGGTAGGAACTGATGAGTCTGTTGATTTTTGGAGGCATTACAACCATGTGTACTTCACAGTAACGTTGCACTGGGCTGTGCTCAGCTGGGGCTGTACCATTGGCTCAGGATGGAAGTAGTCTTCCAGGTCAGAGCAGAGGGACCCAAGCCAGAGCAGGGACGGGATGCATTACTCCAGGCCCAGCAGAGGGGGAGTTGCAGTACCCCAGGCCAGAGGGTGGGGAGCAGTACCCCAGGTCAGAGCGGGGGGGCAGGGTGAGCAGTACCCCAGGTCGGAGCAGGGGGGAGCGGTACCCCAGGGCAGGTGGGGAGCAGTACCCCAGGTCGGAGGGGTGGGAGCGGTACCCCAGGTCGGAGCAGGGGGAAGCGGTACCCCAGGGCAGGTGGGGAGCAGTACCCCAGGTCGGAGCAGCGGGGGAGCGGTACCCCAGGTCGGAGGGGTGGGAGCAGTACCCCAGGTCGGAGCAGGGGGGAGCGGTACCCCAGGGCAGGTGGGGAGCGGTACCCCAGGTCGGAGGGGTGGGAGCGGTACCCCAGGTCAGAGCAGGGGGGGAGCGGTACCCAGGTCGGGGGGGGGAGCAGTACCGCAGGGAGGAGCGGTACCCAAGTCGGGGGGGGGGAGCGGTACCCCAGGTCGGAGCGAGGGGGGGAGCGGTACCCAGGTCGGAGCGAGGGGGGGAACGGTACCCCAGGTCGGAGGGGTGGGAGCAGTACCCCAGGTCGGAGCAGGGGGGGGGAGCGGTACCCAGGTCGGGGGGGGAGCAGTACCGCAGGGAGGAGCGGTACCCAAGTTGGGGGGGGAGCGGTACCCCAGGTCGGAGCGAGGGGGGGAGCGGTACCCCAGGTTGGAGCAGGGGGGAGCGGTACCCAGGTCGGAGCGAGGGGGGGAGCGGTACCCCAGGTTGGAGCAGGGGGGAGCGGTACCCAGGTCGGAGCGAGGGGGGGAGCGGTACCCAGGTCGGAGCGAGGGGGGGGAGCGGTACCCCAGGTTGGAGCAGGGGGGAGCGGTACCCAGGTCGGAGCGAGGGGGGGAGCGGTACCCCAGGTTGGAGCAGGGGGGAGCGGTACCCAGGTCGGAGCGAGGGGGGGAGCGGTACCCCAGGTTGGAGCGAGGGGGGGAGCGGTACGTGGGGGGGAGCGGTACCCCAGGTCGGAGCGAGGGGGGGAGCGGTACCCAGATCGGAGCAGGGGGGAGCGGTACCCAGGTCGGAGCGAGCGGGGGAGCGGTACCCCAGGTTGGAGCGAGGGGGGGAGCGGTACGTGGGGGGGAGCGGTACCCCAGGTCGGAGCGAGGGGGGGAGCGGTAGCCCAGGTTGGAGCAGGGGGGAGCGGTACCCAGGTCGGAGCGAGCGGGGGAGCGGTACCCCAGGTTGGAGCGAGGGGGGCAGCGGTACGTGGGGGGGAGCGGTACCCAGGTCGGAGCGAGGGGGGGAGCGGTACCCCAGGTTGGAGCAGGGGGGAGCGGTACCCAGGTCGGAGCGAGGGCGGGCATTGCAGTCGCAGCACTGAAGCTCTTCTATGTTCACCAAAACAGAAGTTGAATGGCCAGTGGTGCTTTTTCCTCTGGACCCTCTGTGAGCACAACTGCCCACCCCTCATGCGGCTCCTATCGTGCACCTCCCTTCCCTGCAGGCCCAGGCAGTCTGCTCCTGATGAGTGATGATGACAATCACTGGTACACTCCTAGGACAGCTCTTTTCTTTGTTCCCTTGAGTGTCCCTGTCAGTGCCTGTCACCCCAGTGGCAGGATTCTGACTAGTGGGACTTGAACTGGCTGAAATAGTACAAGGGCTGTTTCCTACACTGGCTGCCCTATGGATCTAGCCTGTGGAGGAGGAGAGAGCATTGCTGGAAGAATCTGCTCAGTTAGGGTGCTGGCCTCCTGACCGCTGCTCTTGAGAACTGCCATGTCCTGCCTTTCTCTGCCTTGACTTCTGTTTTGAATTGCTTTGTGTATTCATCACTCAGCACTTCCTATTTTGTCTATGCCCGGGTGGTTAATCCCTTTCCTTGAAACTAACCAGTAGCCAGGGATAATTGCGGTTTGAAAATGACTAGGGGCACATTGCAGTTTCCATACAATATACGTTTTGCCCAGGTTGATTTACACAGGCACTGCACCAGCCAGAGATGATAACAATCTCTTTACATATTACACAGAGTTAAATAATCGTTGTCCTTTTTCCTCCAAATGGTCCGTTTTCTATTTTGTTTTTCTTCTCAGCGAGAACAAGCCGAGCTATATAACTACTCCTGCTGCCATCTGCTGGAAAGCTGCAGCTCCAGCCGTCAGCAGGCTGGACCAAAGCCAGTGGAGATGTAAATGATGGTGTGGGCATAGCTGTTGAGTTAAACATGGGGGAAGGGCAGAGTCATAGAAGATGAAACAAGAACGTTGTCGGGGAAGGAGGCTAACCACCCTCCCACCCCTTCAGCATGTGACATCCACTCAGACTTACTGAGATCAATTACTCCACTCTCTACATCTCCACTGAACTTGGGCCCCATCTGCTCTCTTTTCTAAAGGGCTTTTCCCTTTTACCAGGTCCTTCTGGGTTGGGATTGAGGCCCCCTGCGGGGGGCAGCGTCAGAGAACTTGCCGTGACATAGCCCCTGCTGCCCCTGCTCAGTGGATAACCGGAAGCGGCAGTGCTCTCTTATCAAAATGGAGTCACTAAACCCGCAGAGTCAGACACTGAGTGAAGGACAGCAGCTCACTCCCCTGGCCAAGGCCAGAACCAGGAACTGGTCACAGTCTGCTTCGAACACACTGGAAACAGAAGTGTGTTCAAACGCATGTGGTTGTGGGCAACATGGCATGATCAGGTTAAATTTGTAGAGCCCCATCAGCATGGACTGGGGAAGCCTGCCTAGCACTTCCTGAGCAAGTCCTCTGTTCAACATGGATTCTTAAAGGGTGCTACGCTGAACCCAGCCCCGGGCCCATAGCGACCACGGACAACTGGTATCTGGTGGCTTCTCACAGAGTTTCCTATATTGGAGCACAAGGTCGTTGAAAGCCAGACACACCCTACCCCACCAGCCATTCAGCAGTGAGGCCCAGGAATGTAATGTTGGCTTAGGAGCAAGATCATTTGTGGGGAACCAAACGTGCTATCTTTGAGGGTCGGGGAGCTAGAGCATCCAGCCTCTGCTCCAGACTGCTTATTGTAGGGGGGTGTGTGTGTGTGTGTGTGTGTGTGTGTGTGTGTGAGATTTAGCCCTCAGTGCTGATACACACTTAAAGAAGGATTTGAGACGACTCACTCTATGTTCACCAGGATGTCTCTTCCAACCCACAGGTACCTGCACTCAGAGAGGAAGTTACCTGAAGGTATGTCACACGTTGAAATAAAGCATGAGTGACACTGCAGACATCACCACTCTACTGATTTGCATGCTGTGTCCAGGTCCCCATTGAACTAATCCACCTCTTTGCAATGCAAATGAAGTCTGCAGCTGATCTCTTGTTCTTTCATGCTGTTTCCTGAGCTCAGTGCTCCTGTTCAGTCCTTTCTGGGCCAGGGCATTAGCATCACTCAGGCTGGCTTCCTCCAGGATCTGAGTTAGGCTTAGTGGCACCCTCTTCTCCCCAGGTGTCTGAATTGTGGACCCCAGCATTGCTTCTTGGCCTCGCTCTGTGTGCATGTGGCTGATGTTTCTAGGCCTCTGCCTCATTGTCCAGTTCTTTTGTCTGGTTTTAAATACAGTATTAGGCCCAGACATTAAGAGACAAGGGATTGAGCAATGCAGACAGATGGAGACCTCAGTAATGTCACTGCTTTAAAACCAAATTTAAACACAGTCCTAGCTGTATTATTTTGAGTCAGATTCCCTCACCAACATGGCCAACATGAGACGCATGTATTAAAACTGTGCTAGGGATGCTAATTGGGGGAATGGTCCGGCACGCTGATTGGCAACCAGGGTCTGAGGTCCCTACCCATGCAATGGGACAGCAATATACTCCCTAGCCATCATCCTGACAATGGTTTTACCCCTGGAGCAGATCCTCAGCCCTTATTCCTCCCCACCCCCAACTCCTCCCATTGATCTGTTCTGGCAGGGAACTCAGGAAATCAACTCTGCCCCAGGGCACAGAGGTCCCCACCCAGCATCCAGAAATCATCTGCACTTTGCTACCCTTTGTCCAATCTGAGATCCTTGGGGTGGTGGGTTTTGGGTGTGTCATAGAGTGGTTTTGCTTCCCTGAAAGTTAAAGTATGACGAAGCAAGCGTGGGCCCAGAACCCAGAATCTCCTACTCTTTGGTCCCGACTCTGCCACTCTGCGGCCATGGTCAGGTCATGTCCCCTAGCTGTGCTTCAAGTGTCCCCTCTGTGAAGAGGAATGTTCACACTGCCCTCTCCCCGTGTTGTCCATATGATGTTTTAAATGGGCAAAGAGCTGTGTGTGCTGAGTACTGCACAGAAATTGGGTCTGAAAGGAGCAGCAGAGGAAACTGCAAAGGACTGGGAGCAATGAAAAGCAAGTGCCTGGGTGTTACTGCCGGGCAGTGAGGATGCAGATATATCAGACCATATCTATGCTGAAGGGACTTGAGCAGGCTTATGCAGTTTGACCAGCCTGGGTTTAAGGACAGCTTAGCCCTGCCCTCTGCAGCCAGACAGCCCATGTCTACGAACGGTTCAGATAACCAATGTAAAACCAGCATTGCTGGTGCCTCAGTTTCTCCAGCAGCACCAGTGGGCCCCTGGAGATAGGCATGAGGCTGGCTGCTCTGATTACATCACATCATACGTGACCTACAATGCCAAAGGAGCAGGGAGCTCCCATGTTCCGGCTTCCAATAAGCCTTTCCAAATATAGTCCAGTCTCACTGAAATTCCTGGTATTTAGAATTTGATCTGGCAGGCGTGCCACGCCATGCATCAGAAGGGCTTAATTAAATGAGAATGAAGTCAGGGCCTGCCTCAGCCGTCTGGAGGACAGCTGAAAAGTACACTCAGCCCACGGACGTGGCCTGTTCCCTTGCCAGGACCTGAGAGCTATGTCAGCCATTGAACATGTATAAGCCCATGGGATCAAAGAGGCCACAGAAAATCATTCTGCAAATGCAGAAGCTAGTCTTTCACTGTGTCCCAGAGCTAGGAGGGCACAGGGGGGAGGGTTGGTACGCAAATGAATACCCTGAGCATCCTGCTTTGATTCATAATCCTTATGAAGTGTAGCCACAGTAGGCTGCTTTTAAACTGAAGCTGAGGCCTCCTTATCATCTCTGAGCAAGTACCTGATTCTGGAGCTGAGGGCAGCTGGTACATACATATCCATGGCAATGGCACATCCATCTCTCGGAGTCTAGCTATCACCAGCTCCTGGCCAGAGGAGCCAGTGTTCTAACGTATAGCAGGACCAGCACAAGCCCCCAGTCTGAAATGCTAAGAGCCTGCTTCATTCCAGGCACGTCTCGCACACAGCTGTTGAAATACAAAGCCCTGTTGACTGGGCTTCAGCAGCTGATGCCCGGGCTAGAGAGGTCAACGCCACCATTCCCAATTGGCAAAGCAGGTGATAGACTGTCTTAAAACTATCTTGGGGTCACAGTCAGAACTGTCTCCTCTCTGGGTCTTTGCTTGAGGGGTTGCAGGAGCAGGCCAATGTGTAGTCCCCTTTGGACATTCCTGTCCTCTTACTGTGGCTGGCAGGAAGGGCTTCGAGTCTGAGCCCTTCCCATCTGGAGCTGGACTGCACGTTCCCCACCTGCTTCATTTCACCGCCTTTTCTCATCCAAAGGTTCTCTGCTGGAGGAGCCTTGTGACCCTGGCTGTATTGCTAATGCAAATGGCTCCTTTACAGAAGGTTTACATTGCACTTGCCTGGGCACTTCCTGCTCTGGGCACGGAGCATGTCAGCCTGTTGGGCAGTCAGCTGCACTAAATTCACTTGCAATGGTTTTTGTGTTTCTGTAGCAGGTAGTGAGCCGTCCCAGCTGCAGGGGCTTGGCAAGCAAAGGGCCATGTGTTTGCAGATGAAGTAATACACCTTAGAAAAATAGGGAAGGAGTAGGCCAGTGGTTCCCAACCTGGGGTCTGTATACCCCTGGGAGGTGGTCCTGGGAGGGTGTTGCAGAGGGGCCGTGAAAAAAATAAAAAATGATCATAGGAAATAGAATCGACTTTGATGGGGATCTGCAAATAGTTGGGGGGGCACAATTGGGAGTCCACGCTAGTGAGAAGGTCGGGAACCACTGGGGTAGGCATCTTCCTGCAGCGAGCACCTAGGGTTCACAATTCCTCAGCATTTAACCCTAGGCCATCTTTCTTTCCGACTTTGTGCCTGTGTGCCCTGGAGGCTCTGCCAAGTCTCGTAAACAGCAATCCAGGCAAGGAAAAGGCCCTTCACACTATGTTTGCTCTTTCCACCCCCACTGGAGAGGACAGAGAGGCAAACAGGTGGTGGAGCAAAATGTGAAACGCCAAGGCCAGGGAATCCATTTCAGTGGCTCCCCTCTGCCATGCCATACAGCCAAGCATGCCAGTTACACAGCAAGCACGTTGCCACACTGGAGGGTCTCCTGGGTAAAACAGCAAGTTCGCCGTCCACACCCCAACTGAGTGAACACAAACTGGGTCTGGCAGGCGAAGCTTGCCGGGGTCTCCTTAGCTGTGATTACAGAATGAGGGGGCATTGCTGGTTTGCGCACACAAGGTGGATGTGCCTGCAGATTTTGTGGGGCACTGAAAGAGGTTTGACAATCCCTAGAGTTAAAGAACGTAAAATAATTCACTTGCTTTGGGGTAAATGAAAGCCACTTTCCACACCAGCAGGTCACTTCAAGCAATAGGACAATCCCCTCTCGGGGTGGGAGTCACCTTGGCAGCATTGAGCTACATACGCTCAGCGGTCGAAAAAACATACGCACCTGCCATGCTGATGGCAGCAACCTGGGAGAGGAGCCAGCAGTTAAACTTTGGTCTGAACTGCAGTTTGGGATCTAGTGTCAGGTCCAGGACCAAAGTCTGAACCCCTGCACCCCATTCTCCCCCATGCTTCACCTGTACCACAGAGGGTCTTTTGTGCAAGGGGAGTGGTACAAAGTGCACCTGGCACACAGGTTCCAGGGCTCTGGTGTCCAATACTTCCAGGTGGACTAGTTGCAAGCAGCCTGGTAGGACATCAGGGCCCTCTGCCTCAGCCGCCTCCTGCAGGGTAGGAACAATCGCTTTTAACAGGCTGGTGCTGCCACTCGACAGGCCCAGATCAGGTACATGGTACAGCTCCGATATGATGCATCTGTTGAAAAGCAGGGTTCGGAGCTTACTGCCATCTGCTAAATGGGAGCACTAGTAAATTGTATCTGGTGGTTGCGTTCTTCCATCTACAATTTTCATTGGAGAGTGCCATCTGCTGGGCACATCTCTTAATGACCTGGCTACTTTGCTAATGTCAGTATTAACAATCCCAATAATCTAGACAATATTTACTCTACCTTATCTGTTACCCTGCAGACTAATAGCAGACTTCCTCCGGGTGTGAGCCTGCAGCAGCATTCAAACTGAGGTGACGCTTCTGGGAAAATTCCAGATCACACACCTGGTGTTGCTGTCTATTCCAGAACTATTGGGGCTGGATGGAAACCTACTGTTGCCCTCTGGCCCCGCCCCTTTGAGCTGCAGAAAGTAAAGCTGAAAGCTAGCTCTGCTCTGTCAAACCTGTTGCTAACTAACCCCTCTGAAACAATCCAGCTGTAAACCTTTCCCAAAAGAAGGCTGGGAGAGGTTATTGCTGATCTTGCTAGATTGCACTGGCCAAACTTTGGTCATAAACTGATCAGAAAATCATCTAGTAACTGGGGAATAATAAAAAGTGGGAGCAATAATTATGATGTTTGCACGTGGAAGTAAAAAGGAAATAGAGAAGGCACAGAGGCAGCACCCCAAGCCCCAGCTACGTGGTGGTCCCAAAATGACAAATGCACATTCCCTGTGGACTTTTAAGGGGAAGGCATCTTTTCGTTCTCTGCTGTGGGATAGGTAAGACCTTGGCTAACTTCTTCCCAAGATCTCAGCATAGTGTCCCCTTTGAGAACCACCAAGCTGGTGCCACGTGAGGACACAATGACAGCAGAGAAGCACCTCAGTCCCCAAATGCAGCAATATTAGATGTGATCTTAGGTTCTCCTGGGGTTAAAATGATCCAGACTTGTAACAGCTCAGTCCTCCCTTTGCACCATCCCTTCAGAGTTCCATTCAGATTGCAGGGGCCTGCTGCCATGCATCTGACTGCAGATCCTACTGTGTCTAAAGCAGCAGGGGTGGGCACCCATGTATGGTGAGTGACCGTCCTCCTACTCAGTGTCTGCAGCAGACCGTGGCCCCCTGGGGTTCCACCTGCAGCCTCGCTTTCAGCTTCCATCCCCCATGCACCTCTCATGCACTGGGACACTGAAGCCCTGCACTTACCTGCTCCTCCCCATCCCTCCCAGCACTTTCAGAGTGCTATGAATTGCCTGATTTGCGCTCCATCCTCTCCCCTGCCCTAGAGCTGGAACACCATGAATCAGCTGTTTGCGTTATTCCAGCTCTGTGAGGAAGGGAGAAGAGCAGGGATGGAGCATGAATCGGGTGATCCACAGCCTCTTCAAAAGTGCAGAGAGGAAGGAGTAGACATAGGAAGCATGGAGCTCTGGTGCCTCCATGTGTGAGAGCCACATGGTGGGAGGGGAAAGCCAGGGGGGTCCACTGGCCTCAGGTGGAGCCCCAGTGGGCTGCATAGGGACTGTAGGTTGCACACCACTGCTATACAGTGTTCCTGTATGTCACTCTCAAAGTAATGCCTAAAACAGAGCATAACAACTTCAGCTCCTGGAGTGTCAGGAAACCTCACTTCTACGGAGCTACGTTTCTTTAATGGGACCTCAGCTGGGCTCAGCACTCAATGAAATTTACCAAGAAAGAAATTTACCAATTAACTTTTGACTTCAAAGAAATGAACCACAGTTCTTTACATTCCTTTCAGCTCCTGCCTGACAAACAGCCAGGTGATGGGTTAATATGTAATCACCTGTTCATGTTTAATATCTCATGCAATGGCTCTTAAATCCTGAACACATTTGTGTCTGTAGCAAAGCACGTTGAAAATTAGGACAGTTTGTCCTTTCAAAGGAACCAAGGGCTATTTGTTCAACTATCTTCAAATGATAACACTGTTGGCATTCCCATACATTTCAGTGGGAACAGGGCTGGGCCCAAATAAGGTCAGAAATAACCGAGGTTGTAATAAAAAACGTCCACCCTTTAGACCCAGGTTTCTTTCATGGGAATCCATGTTTGTTCTCAGCAGAATGGCTCAGAGGCAAACAAAATTGATTACAAATTCACATGGCACAAAAGTAGGTTCTGATATCATTTGGACTCTGGTGGGCTGTCACAATGGAGGCTGGGGCTTTCCCTACCCTAGTGATACTCTGAGTTTGTAATCACCCTTGTCTTGCATTCTTTCTCCTGTTGCTCTGCTCAGGGTGCCAGGTCCTTACGCTCAAGTCAGTAAACCTCCTCCGGAAGTACATCTCCATCCTGGATGTGCCCATTAGCTGCCTCTGGTCCCAGGATGTTCTCTTTATACTAACAAAGGAGGACTCCGCACAAGCCAAGGTAAGCAGCATTGTTCCCACCTAGACTGTTTGAGTGTTTCAGAATCATGGTGAGGGTTTCAAGCGAAAGTGCTTGTGCATGTAGAGCTTAAAAACACACCTACTGCACATGGAGCGTAACTGCCACCTTTCAAACAGTCTGCTATGTGAAGCATCAGTGGATTTGCTTTTAGGACTACTTACTTGTCAAAGCTATATATGCTATTCAGAAAGTGCAGTTGGGCAGCTTTGCAGCGCTTAGACTTTGTTGGGCAGAGTGCACTCTTATATTAGATACAGTGATGTGAATTGTAGAAACTCCAGTTCCCAAACTGCAGTATTCTGTCTTGATCCGCTCCCTGCACTGCATGACTAGTTATGGCCATCAGGGTCCTAGCAAGGTGCCCCATCTTTTGGGCAAGCATTGGGTTACTTTGCTTTGTGAAATCTCTGTGTGGTTCTGCTGAAGAAACCTGCAATCACCATCTGATTAGAGCTCCCTATGCAGTATAGCAAAGTAAACATTGCAGGACAAACAGCAGTGCTAATCTACAAGTAAGGGCACAGCAGGGCTGTACTTGTGAGGGTAGTAACTGAAAGTTCCAAGTACAAAAATCCTCTGATAATTCAAGCCAGAGTGGCACCAGTGGTTACTTGTGCTACTAGAACCTTGAGTCTGGTCTTCCTACTGGCAGTTACCTTCCAACTAGCATGTCAGAAATGCATGAAATGGGCTTCAAGTACCAAGTTCCACTCCTACGCAACCGCTTGAAAACAGTTTCTTCCCCCCCCAAGATTTCAGTATAGCAGTGTTTGCCATTGCTGCTAAACTCTGTCTGTGCTGGTCTTTTGGTGAGTTGCTGAAGACAGGTTGCACTGTAAATCTAACAGTGAACTTTACAAAAAGACCAGAAGAGCTGTCTTCTGAATGGGGCTGGACGGTCTAATGCTTTTTCAAACATTTTTTATCTTTCTAGAGAGCCATGAAGTGCCATCGCAGCCAGCTTCTCTGGTTCCGCCACATCTATGTGCTGTTCTCACGCTTCATGGTGATCAATTCACTTTGCCATCTGTAAAGGGAAAGAGAAGCGTGCACACTTCCAGGGGCATTGAGAGACCAGAGATGGGAGCCAAAGAAAAGAGAGGCTCTGCCTGACCATGCACTACTGAAAGATCTTGCTTCCTTACTGTCTGAAGAAGAGGACAGAATTCCATCTTTGTGTGTCTTGCAGTCCTTCAGATAGCAGAAGCATACTGTATTTACATCCTTCTAGGTGTCCTGACAGCCTGGGGGGTGCCTGAGTTCACACAATGACTGAACTTTCCCATAGTAATATCTTAAATGGTCTTAGATCACCAGCAAAGCAGGCAGCTCTGAGTCTAATTAGTAGTGAGATAGAATTTTGGAGGTATTTACGATACATCGTGTACTGCATATGCTTTTACACTGGGTTTCCCCAAGGAGACCAGACCCTGATCACCACTTAGTGATTGTCTTTTTAGCCTTTTTTCCTCTGCAGTAAAGACCAAGCCCCAAGAGTGATTTGTCCTAAGATACAGACTGTCCACTGGGGTTTGAACCAGGGTCCTCACAGCCCTCAGGCTGAAGTATTGAACTCTGTAGGACTGCCTGCCAATCAGTCAGCCACTTGCTGAGGGAGGGCTGGCTTCTTGACTTTAAAATGTCAAAACTTCAGAAATAAAATACTAAAAGTGATGCAGAGTAATATAACTGCACTGAACTCTTACTGCTCTTTCCATGTCAAGCCTCCCAGCCACCTGGCGGGGTGAGCTTTACTCTGACGGACAGTACCTAGTGAAACACTAATGTTTATTCTTGCTTCCAAAGTCTGTGAGATCTGCTGAACCTAAGCTGGTTTTCACCAGGATGTGCCAGGAGTAAGAAGGAAGTTACAAGTGAGAAAACTGCCAGCTAGTTCTTTGACATCATAAATATGTAGACCTAGAAATTCCAGATGTGTCATTTGAAAAGCTGTTACCATCCTCTTAGCTGATGGGGAAGTGTTCAGTTCTGGATTCTCCATCCCACAGATTCAGCAGGTAAGTGACACAGAAGCCAATTTTCAAATAATTTATTTGTAATTAAGTCTACACGGAGATCTTGGTAAAAACAGGAATCTGAAAGGAAGACTGTTACACTGCAGCAAAGTAAATATGCAGCATTTACTAGTGCTTTGCACTCATCATCGAGTTATCGCTCACAGAATCTGCGGAGATAGGTATGTAAATATTATGAACCACAGTAAAAATGGGATAAGCAGCTTGCCCAAGGATACAGAGTAAGTCATTACTCAGGTGGGAGCAGAGCCCACATTCCTGGCTCCTACATCCCTTACTAAAAATCACAACATTGACCCAAACATTGCTATTAAATTGATACTAGGGAAGAGCTATGCTCTCAGTACTTAAGAATGTAGCCCATGAGCCAGGCTATCCTTATTCAGCAGAGCACGTAAGCCCACACATTAATACGTATGTAAGAACTTTGCTCAACTGGAGCTTGTTACGTCAGTACTGTATAGCTCTAACCCATAATAACTTCCGTGAGGTCAATGGAGAGACCAGCATAATACAGCAAAATTTTCCCTTGGGTAGGGAGATTCGTGTAAACCGGATAATAACAAGTGGGAAATGTCTGCACTAGACAAAGAGTGGTGGAATCTTGCAAAACTGTAAGATCCTTGTTCTGACTCTGACTAACATGATATGCACTCTGCTGTAGAGAGGGTCAAAGAGTCAGCATATGGCAGAGGCAAAATCCCAGCTTTTGGCAAAGTTAGGAAACTGGTGTGGTCTGACAACTGAATATAAAAAGAAAGGGTGGGGGAAACAGGCAGCACAGAAAGAGCTCAAAAAGCAAAAAAGAGATATACTTTCGTAGCGCTTGGGAAGAGAGCTGGGACTAAGATTACAGGATGGCCTGCGTACTGCAGCGCACTGAGGCTGTGTCACGGTTTCGACATGCTACTGATGGTCTTATGCTCCTTCACTGCCTTCTCCCACTCTTTGCCATTGATCTCCTCAATGGTGATACTGTGCACGGTGCCCTCATCCAGGCAGTGGGGAGCGATTCCTGAAGAAAAAGATAAAATACAAACACTTCCTTGGAAGCCAAGGTGAGCTATTCCCTCAGTTTCTTGGACAGCACATCTGAGAAGGTGGCAGTGGTGTTGCTACAGCTGCAGCAGGTATGAAACCTTATATGGCCAGTGGCTGACCCATGGGTCTCAATTTAGCTTTACACACTAAGGAGATGCTGTTTAAAGTTTCAGCTTTGGATGCCCAGTACAGTATTTGGGTAGGAAGCTGTATGATACGTAATTATTGTGCTGTGCTCTTGGTCATCATGGTCATACACATGCAGCTGTGGGTGGATGTGTGTTGCCATGTGTCTGCCTGGTCTCTTCCCTGTTCTGCTTACTTACCATAACCATCTGGGTTAGAACGAGGAGTGTAAAAGCTCTGCACCCCACAGGTCTTACAGAATGTATGCTGGGCACGGTGGGTGTTGAAGGTGTATGTTGTTAGATTATCAGCACCCTACACAAAAAAATACAAGATGGTTTGTCAAGTACCCAGAAATTGATGTTTTTTTTATCATTTATGTCCACCAGCTTGTAATTACAGCATGTAAAACTGCAGGCACATAACAGCAGTCTAATTAAGTTGAATCTCAGAAGCCACCCTCCATATCTTTGTGAGTTAAACTGCTTACTTGTTACTCCATTCCATATATTAATCTCCTTTCTTTACCTTCTGTGCTTCACCTTCTCATGCATCTTTCCCCTCAAACTAACAATTGTCATGGCTGTACTTTGTGACCACTGAAATGCAGTCTATGAACTCTATTACATGAGGTCTACAACACAGTGCTTGGGTTTTTTAAAAATGCTCCAAAGTAAACATAATTGGGGATATTCCTCCCAGAAGCAATGGAAAAATTGTGTTTATCTGAGATCATCCAGCTATAACAGAAAATCAAATAAAATCGGACCAACAGCTGAAAAAAAATCTAAATGTTACAGTCCTCGGAAAACTTGGAATCCAAGAGCCTAACCTGGAATATGCCCTTGTAACAATTAAAATTTGAAAACGCTAAGCCTATAATCAACATTTAAAAATCAAGTGGCAGGGTCTAACACTGATCTGAAATGGAGGCAGAATGCTTTAGGGCAATGCACTTGGTCCTAATCCAGGGCCTGCTAAGTCAAGACTCATAGGGTTTGTCTACACTACCTCCCTAAAGGGACTTCAAAGTACCGGTGGGTGAGCCGCGGCTACACGCAAACCGGCACTTCGAAGTTTAAAACTTCAGAGGTGCCACTGGGAGGAATTTGCATAATGAAGTGCTGCATATGCACCACAGCACTTCATTGATAAACTCCCGACACCCTCCTTACCATTCTCCCTTCGAAGCAGGGAGGTGGTGTAGACACAGCCATACTGACTGATGGGCTTGGCTCAAGTCCTTAGTCCATTAAGGCTACATTTACACTAGCCCAGATCTTCAAAATGGCCACGCAAATGGCCATTTCGAAGATTACTAATGAGGCACTGAAATACATATTCAGCGCCACATTAGCATGTCGGCAGCCGCAGCTCTTCTAAACTGCTGCTTTTTGCTGCTGCGCGGCTCATCCAGACAGGGCTCCTTTTCGAAAGGACCCCGCCAGCTTTGAAATCCCCTTATTCCTATTTGCTTATAGGAATAAGGGGATTTCAGAGTTGCAGGGGTCCTTTCGAAAAGGAGTCCCGTCTGGACGAGCCGTGTCAATTTTGAAGTGCTGGGGCTGCCGACATTCTAATGAGGCACTGAATATGTATTTCAGTGCTTCATTAGTAAACTTCAGAATGGCCATTTGCATGGCCATTTCAAAGTTTTGGTCTAGTGTAGTCTAAGAGTGAGTGTGTGACAGTAACACTCTTTGTTGTCATTAGGGTAACATACACATTTCCCTGGTGATGCTGCCACTCGTGGGTTACACTGGCACCTCTGCCTCACCTTCTGAGGAGCTGTAGTCACTTTTTGGACATGGAACTTTCTGTTCTGAGACATGCTAACAAACACAGCCAGGCTCCTAGGTGCCAAATGGACTTTTCATATCTCCAGGCACATCTCTCCAGACAGACAAGTAAAATTATGATAGTCACCCAGATCTTTCAGAATCAAATACTTTAAGAGGTACCCACATATTCTGTACTCTATACCCTAACCTACCTTCAGCAGCTTGAAGCGTGAAGCTGGGACGATGAAGTGTCTGTTCTGTTTCTTTATGCAAATACTGCAGCTATATGAGGGAAAACAAAACAAAACAGAAAAAAAAAACACATAACTCTGCTATAGGCTGCATAATTGTGGTATAACAGTTGAATTTAGCATAGAGCTTTCACCAAAATAGATTGAAAACTAAAATTTCCTTCACCTGGCTGTCATCAAGGTGAATATTAGAGAGACAAGATATTAAACAGAAGTTGGTCCAATAACAGATGTGACCTCATCTATGTTGTCTCTCTGATATCCCGGGACCAACATGTCTACATTGCAAACATCAAGGTGGATGAGAGGAGCAGACCAACCACACCCATGGTGTACGTATTTGCGTGTGCATGCATTCTGTCTCAAGACTTACATTTCCTTGTACTATGGAAAGTAACTTATCTATCCTGCCAGCTATAGAACAGTCTTCTCTCCACAGTACAACTCTCTAGATAGATCAATGCTGAACTGTGGCCCTGAGGAATCCATATAATCTTTCAGACTTGAGTTTCCGAACTTAATCCAATTGTTACCAAGAGTAATTACTTTGCAAATAAGGGAAAGAGAAAAAAGATTTATAGTGACTTCTGGGCTAGACAGAACTAATTCTGAGTCTGTGAAAAGACCATATTGAAATTAGACAATTTTATAGGGTTTGAATATGTATTCGTTGCCACAAACGAATATGTATTCGTTGTAATATGTTCTCTATTTGGCATTCTCTTATCAAGAAACGATCAAAGCCCATGTCCTTGCTGTTGTAAAGCATTTTGATGAAGGATAAAATAGAGGTCTTGAGCATTTCTGGTCATTAAAACCTTACAATTTTTGTATAAGCACAGGTGTGAATTAGGGATGTAAAATCCTGGTTAATTGGTTAACCAGTTAAATGGTAGGTCAAGACACTCTGACCTGAATTTTCACGTGCATGAAGGACATTTAGTAATTTCCCTATATACTGCTGATCTAAAATCAAGTTGTAGTCAATGAAATTTCTCTTCTGGACTTCAGTGTACTATGTAATAGTGCCATAGTTAGTATTCCACAATGTTTAAAATCTGGGAAGTTCTTTTAGTTTTTGGACTGTGTACTGGTTCTGGCCTACAAGAGGCAGATCCCGTCTTCAACAGTCTTGTTTCAGTTGCATGAAATCACACACCCAGGAGTAATTTCAGTAGGGAACCTAGTAACTCCAACACTGCTACGGTCTCCCAGTTCTCTCAGCTCTTGCTCAACCCTGTTTATGTCCCTGGCTACTGCAGCTTTTGCCACAGCCTCATGCTTTCAACCAAGGCATAAGGAAAGCATGAAGTTACCACTGTACTGCCCAGACAGTGGAAAGGCCCAGTGCCTTCCTTTCTCTGGTATGCAGCACATTGTGCACTCAGAGAACCAGCACCTGAAATCAGTCGTACCAACCTACTGGTGGAGCTGAACGTCGCTGGGGATGGACCCTACAGAAACTAGGTAAGACATCTGCACTGCTCCTATCCCAACTTCCAGTGGATTTCAGCTTGGTATGCACCATCTTTGGGTGGGGAGTACAAGGGAAGAGCAAAGTCTTTGGTTATTCAGATGGGGGAGAATAAATACATAATACATACATGAATACACTCACTTGCAGTCAAAAACGTGCAGATCTGTTGCTGCCCAAACCTCAAAGCGGATCGCACCACAGTGACAGCCTCCTGCGTGCTTCACTAGACCTCTGTATTCACTGCACGGAGAAAAGGTGCACGTGCAAAAAGAGGGTTTGTGATCAGACATTTCTTGGGCAAGGAAGCACAGAGATTTTGTCGTGTCACAGTGAGCTGTACTAGAGTCATTATCCACTCAAGCTCACTTAGCAATGGGGGCCAACCTCAAGCTGATCCACCTTTCTGCAAACACATGTCCAAATTCTAACCTCAGTAATAGTTGTGTAAATCTAATCCATAGACCAGTCAAATTATATCCATGACATCAATTTTCCCATGTTCCAGCCATTTCTGCTGCAGGCCAAGGGTCTTTCTAGATAGAAAGCTTCACTAACTGGCTTCCATTTCAAAAGCTGGAAACAGAGGCAATAAGGAGTATTTAATTAGTTTAAAACATTTGAATACTTTTTTCAAGTATTTCAGCTGCACTCACAGATTCAAGGATCTACTGCTTTGTGCATTTCTCTCACTTCCACTAGACTTTGCCATGGTAACCTTTCTAAATCAACAGGTGCATGCACTGACCATTTGTTCAAAATTATTAACAAAATAACAAATATGTTACAGATGTTCAGATGGAACAGTGGGGACGAATGTTAAGATGGAACAGAAGGATTAGAACATGAGCTTGGTAGATGTGTCACTGTTGTGCGGACAACAGAAGCACAGAATAAGAGATTTTTTTCTTCCTTTTGATGTAAGGTCCCTGGAACAAGAGAAGATGAAGAGCAAAAGCCCACAAATTCCACATGAAGAAAATAAACTCTGTGGCTTCAAGAAGCCAATATTTATCACAGTAAAATGCTGACAGGAGGAATATTACATTGCAGAATAATATGGGCATGCTTCAAGTACAGCAGAAGTGACTCTTAGGGGTTAGAGATTCTGGGCTGACAAATTGCAGATATGCAAAAGAAAGCCTTTTTGAAGATAATTAGTGTGTCTGACTTAATCCCACACTGTACACTCATCCCTCCTTAAACAAGTACTTACGAGTACTCGCTAAAAGGAGGGACACACATACTTACCTTTGTTCACTAGATGAGTGAACTCCCCCTGCTAATATGAGCCTTACCCTGCTCCCTATGGCTCCAACCCACCGCAGACCCAAGCTGCCACAGCCTGAACCCCCTGCCAGCACCACACAATCAACCTGCTGCAGCCTGACCCCCCCGCCAACTCCATGCCCCAACCTGCCACAGCCTGACGCCCCCCGCCACCAACTCCATGCCCCAACTTGCCACAGCCTGAAGCCCCTGCCAGCACCACACAACCAACCTGCTCCATCCTCACCCACCTGCCAACTCTGTGGCTGCAACCCACCACAGCCTGACCCCCCCTCGCCGACTCCATGCCCCAACCCACCGCAGCCTGAACCCCCTGCCAGCCCTGCACAACCAACCTGCCACAGCCTGATCCCCGCCCCCCCCGCCAACTCCATGGCCCCAACCTGCCACAGCCTGAACCTCCTGCCAGGCCTTCAAACACACCCTGCCGCACCCTGACCCCCCGCTGGCCCCACAGATCCAACCTGCCGCAGCCTGAACATCCCCTCTCCCCCCCGCCCGCCCATCTGCCCCATGGACCCAATCTGCCACCAGGTTTTAACCCTCCCTCCCACTCATAGCCCCAAACTGCCCCCAGCCTTTAACCCTCCCCAACCCCCCACAACCTCAGGTTCACTTACCTTTCAAAAGCGGTGCCACATGCTGCCATTTCTTTGCCGAGTTAGGAGCACTAGGAACCAGAGACTTTTATGTGTATTTTAATGGAAATTTAGCATCTCTCTTACAAGTTTTCGCCTACAAGCAGAACGTTGGGAAACAGTTGTGCTTGTAGAACATACTTGGCGCTTAAATCCGAATCCCAAGCAGAGATATTTGTACAGGCAGAGCTCCTGTATGTCCAGCCATTACCACATACGATGTGTGCAGTCAGCTTCCCACATCATTACCATAATCAGTTCCTAGATAGTAAATGGATAAGCATTTTAGAAACAATTAGAGCAATCTACATGTAAAACCCCAAGATAACACCAGGTGATGCCAACAGACCTGGGTTTCCAGCACCAGGGCTAGAACTGGTGAGAATAGGGTCTAAAGCCCTGCACTCTACTACAGAAGCTAGAGGCCAGCTGTCTTTTTGCTGAGGCTGTAGAGCAGGGACTTCACTCAGCCCAGATGAGGTCTCAATGCCTCTGGGTACCACATGCTTCCCCGGGCTGAGGAAGCGCGTCCTGAGCTTCTGAGACCTTCCAGCAGTTCTTCCCAGCCAATGCACCAGTTGTGATACTGACAGACCCAGGTTGCTGGCGTCACAACTGGTGCATTGGCTGGGAAGAACTGCTGGAAGGTCTCAGGAGCTCAGGACGCGCTTCCTCAGCCTGGGGAAGCATGTAGTACCCAGAGGCAGAGACCTCATCTGGGGTAAGTGAAGTCTCTGCTTTACAGCCTTGGTTGAGAGCCAGTTAGCCTTCATCTCACGTGGTAGAATGCAGGCCTTTAGACCCTATGCTCACACATTCTATCCCTGGTTCGGGCAACCTGGGTCTATCAGTATTACAACTGCATTTGCATTGTCATTAAGCACCAAAAGAAAGGGGGCTATGTGACTCCTGCACAATCCACTGTTTTTTGGAAGGTTTAACCTCCATGTCTTGGTTTGCTTATTGAGCAAGAAAGTTTGTTGTGATTGTCCTATGAAGTCTGCATTGTACTCTTCACGTAGATTCACAGAAGTCACTTATGTGGCTAAAGCAATAACTGAAAGAAAAATACTGAATATTCTGTCACCCTCTCTCCCCAAGCCCAGAGAAGCCAAGTTTGTGGATCCCTGACCTTCTGACTAGATTGATTATTAACCTGGTACTTATTAGACTGCATTAATAAAGGTCCACAGGCGAGCACTACCCTGGCTGGAAGCAGCATTCCTAGGGACAGATTATTGATTTACATTAATTAAATTCACATCCTCTGTCTTAACTGCTGAATTGTGGGCTTATACTAAAACACAGAAGCAAAGATGGAATGAAGCAGACTATCGGTGTAAGTCATGAGGGTTACACCCACCTGCACCAAGGGGGAGCAGCCCCTTTCAAAGCCCATGCATGGGTAGATGGGGTGCAGGGGAGAAAAAATTCTTTCCTAACTCCTCATCCCAGCTCAAACAGTCACAGGTCTGCACTCACTGACTCCAGAGGGAGCTGGTCAAAACTATGCAGATGGGCAACACAATGCAAATAAAATCTGCACCACCCCATTGTCGACTGTGGAGAAAGCCTGTGGCCTGAGCGAGTGCAGCCCTGGCTTGGACAGTGATCTGAGGGGGTTTGTCCTTGCGCCAGGAGTGAAGATGCAAAGCAGTCAGGCAGCCCCAAGCAACATGAAAACCTGCAACATGCCCCTTATATCGAACGGCCGCCTGCCACCAGCACCTGGGTGGGGGCAGGGGAGCAGCTTCCTCTCTGCCTGCATTGGAGCGAGATGCCAGGAGCTGCCCTCCCCCAGGAGGAAGAGTGTAGCACCTGGAGACTCCCACACCCCACCTGGTACTCACAAAGTGTCCAGCAGGAGTCTGGTTCCCTCCTCGCAAGTCAGGCTCTGCAGCTCCTGAAACCTGACCCAGCGCTCCCTCTGCGCCCCCAACACGAAGAGGCAGAGCTCTGAGCCAGGCAGCGGTAGCTGCCCAGGCCTCACCTGGGGAGTCACAGGCTTCCTGCCTACACTTCCACAGTGCTCTTTCTTCAAGAGGGAGTGGGAGGCAGCAGTTGGACTGCTCCCCCGGGACTTCCCCACAGAGCTGGCCTTCCTTTTCCCCCTGCTCCTGGCCCAGAGGGGTGCACACACCCTGCCCCCCACTAGCACTTGACTTGCAGCCCGTTCCCTGCTGGGGCTTAGGTGCAAAGGGGCACACTGGAGTGCCTGAGTCCAGAGCCACGTGGATGGGCAGTGTGTGGAGCCAAGTCTGTGGGGTCCAGGAAAGATGGGAAGGAGAACACTGGAGCCTGCCCGTTTGTGACATCGTGAGGAGCAGCAGGTTTGCAGAAATGGCAGTGACCCCCAGAGCCTGCACCCCTCTGCCCGCCTAACCCCCTCACCTGCCTGAGCCCGGGGAGTTTGGGTGGGTGAGGGATGCAGGGCATGGGAGGGGCATGGGACTGAGATGCAGGCTCTGGGAGGGAGTTGGGGTGCAGAAGGCAGTTTGGTGGCAGCCTGGGGGTGAAGGTGAAGGCTCTTGGAGGGGGCAGGGTATAGGGTGTGGGTGTGAGAAGAGTTTGGGGTTGGATATGCAGGACGGAGTGAGGGGGAGAAGGCAAGGGGGGTGTAGCACTTATCTGGGATACCCTCTTCTGGCAGCAGCTCCTAGGCAAGCAGGGCTGGGAGGTCTGTCCACACTGCTGCTTGCTGGCTCCACCCAGACAGCTTCCCATTGGCCTCAGGGCAGGGCCAGCACATGGCACCACCCCCACCCCTGGCCCAGGGATTGCAGGGATGTGTTGGCAGGGGAGCGGCTGGAAGCCACTCGTCTCGCTGCATGGACTATGCCCTGTCTGCCCCAGGCCCCACCTCTTCCCATCCTGCTTCTTTCCCCCAGCTCCCTCTTGCAGGGGTTAGCGAGGACTTGGCACTGGCAGCAGGGGTCAGCATGCCAGCCCACACACACAGTTGCTAGGAGTGGCAGGGGAAAGCAAAGCAATATGGCTCCACTCCCCCAGCTGCCAGCCGTGTTGTGCACTTCCCACCTGGGAGTGCTGGAGTGGTCCTGCCTGTCCCCCAAGTGATGTGGCCAGCAGCCCAAGGAGCAGAGCTGCACTGCTCCACTTCCCACTGCCATGGGAGGGTCTGACCCATGCTGCCAATGCCAGGCCCCCTCTTAGCCCCTCCCACCCCGGCATTGTGGGGCATGTGTTCTCTCCACCCCAATAATGAGAGTCTCCCCTCTGTTTTGGCAGAACTACAATATCGCTATCTTGGAATTAGACTGAAAAAAAAAATCAAAACCCTGGTTTGCTTTTTGAAACCATGCCTCCAGAACATACGTTTTTCATCAAGATCTCTCCAGTATAAGCATATACTGGGCATTATGTGACAAACTTTAATAGGAAGCTCATCTTTCCAGGCCTTTTTAAATTGCCCAGGCCACCAGGAAGGGCCGAGGGATGCACTGGGGTAAGCACGTGGAGCTTGCAGGCAGGGCCTGGGCGGGGGAACCAGCCCTGAACTTTTGATGGAGCCAGGTCCTGGGAAAGAATATTCCTGGTGCTTGAGCATCAAGGGCCCATAGAACCTGCTGCCTATGACAACCCACTCTTTCCC
The DNA here is from genome assembly GCF_033958435.1 of Carettochelys insculpta. Lineage (NCBI taxonomy): Eukaryota > Metazoa > Chordata > Testudines > Carettochelyidae > Carettochelys > Carettochelys insculpta. The sequence goes on from NC_134155.1 coordinate 3,962,835, forward strand.
GAATTCCTCTGCTTCCGTACAGAACAAGCCTAACCTTTCCTATTGCAACCAGCACTTAGATTCTAATGAAACCCCATACAACAGTGCTACAGCTATCCAGACAGCAACCAGATCCCCTAATTCTGTGGTATGAACAAGTGTAGTTGCTCCTTTTACACCAAATGTATAACACATCCTGATTGAGGGCACTCCAAATACCCAGATCTAGCACTTCAATCCTGCCAATTTTTGGCTCCAATCCCTAAAATTTCACGGACTATACAGAGATTGGCCAGGTTTGTGAAGCACTGATGTGCCCGGGCTTGGGCATGTGTGGAAAGTTGATATAATAGCAGCAGGCAGATGCGTTCTCCATGTAGACATTAGAATTTGGAGTGCTGGACTCTGAAACTGGCAGGATCTAATAACATTAAGGTAGCTTCAGTGTTTATTTGATTGTGGAGGGTAGTAACCACGCGGGGTAAAATTATTAGAAAAATTGGTGATTAGGACTGAGCCACATGGGTGAGGGAATAGCTTTGCCAGTTGCTGTCGTAAGGAAAGGAGATTCCAGTTTCCAAAGCCATTAGTAAAACTGGTACCACGGTCACCATCTTTCAGAGGACAAAAGAACAGTAGTGCTTTCACTCAGGCTCTCAGTGCTTCAGATGAAAAAAACAAAATCATATTTCTGAGATGCATGTTTTGAACTGGTCCAACCAGCCAACCATCTTAATTCACTGGAAATCAGAATGAGCTTCCTCCAACTTCCCTATGACCATAACCTTTTAGTACATTAAATATTCACATAGACTGTATTTTAGAGCCATTTCTTCCATAAGCTGAGCTCTGCCTACAGCTCTAGAAACACAGCAAGATTTGACTTGAGCTGTTTTTCACACAGGCAAGGTGGACAAATCCTTCAAAGGAAACATTCTCATGTTTAAAACTATTTTTCTCAAGGGTTATCTGAAACAGTCAGGTATTTGAGATCAGAAAACAGAGTCAGGAACCTTACTCTGCTTTTGATTCTGCACAGATTCACTGTGTGACCTTGGGCAAGTTACAGAGCCCTCATCATGCCAGTTTATTCATCTGTAAAACAGACATAATATATACACATCTTTTAAAGAGTATGGAGAGCCTTGAATGGAAGGTAATATTCAAAATTCAAGTAATTCAACTATTCAAGTATTCAAGTAATAGTATTATTCTATCTTCAGTTTTGCATGATCTAATACTTCTGTGTTTAGGCTAAAGAGTGGAGGGATGTCATGGAAGGACAAGAAATAGGAGACGGGATGTCCCACTTTCACTTCACCACACACTATAAAATCTAAAGTCGATTCATTAGGTAATTGGGTCTGAATTTAGAAGCTGTAGTCCAAAAATCCCCATGTCAGCTCAAGTACAGCCACCTCATTATCTTGACAGTCATTTTTGTAGGAGCAGTGATGTGTTATCAGGAATGCCTATGGATGTTTGAGAGCCAAAGAGGGGAGTTCTCACAGGAAGCTGAGGATGTTTTCAGAGCTCTGTTTATAATCGTTAAGTCCAGTTAATTAGAACACCTTGCTGGACAGAAAGGATGATCTTGTGTTTGAAGCATTGGATTAGGATTCAGAAGGTCTGCATGTTACTCTTAGCTCTGCCAGTGTGTAATCTTCAGTGAAACATGGAGGCAAAAATGTTCAAAAAGGGGCCATTGTTTTTGGGTGCCCAAGATCAGACACCTAGGTCCCATTTTACAGAAGAGCTGAGCATCTTTCATATACAACTACATCATATGGCACTGGGATTGCGGATAAATTACTTTGCGCAGATGAGATATTCTAACATGATATTGTTGAGCACCACAAAAAAGCCTGGAAATAGAAAAGCAGGACTTAGCTGTTGCTAGAGTTTCACTGCTATGCAGATTAAAGCAGCTCCTACAGGCCTTGCTAGCTCTTGGCTATGATTGGAAAGCCTTGTATGTTTGTTTGTTCAGGATAACACCTCTACCAAAAGCTAATGTCCTCACCTGATAGTGATGATACATTGCTAGTTATTTTAGTGAGAGCTGTACATCATTTAAAAGACAGCACTCCCATGGGAGTGGCGTGTCTGCAATATCACCTAATCTTGCAGGACCACACTGACAGTGAAGACCTGCCTGTGCAAAGTGAACCATGAGCGAAGGCGATAGATACACCCCTCCAGATAAGCAAATGTTACAGTGTGTACGGCACTCAGAGCCCCCAGAGGAACCAAATTCCAAGTAGCTTACCTGTGGGGGTAAAGACTCCCACTGCTGGGTTTATGCCATACATACATATAAACTCTCTATCCTGAACCAGCCCTGGCAGTGACCATATTAGGTTTGAGCTGGTTCCCTCCCTCCAGCTTATCCCAGTTCTTCACCTGTCTGTCCCATTACCTGATCCTCCCCCACTCTATCACCAGTGCCAGAGACCTCACCCATTTGACTTCCTTCTACTCCATCCCGGGTACTAGAAACACCTCATATAAACACCTGCTCCTTCCCTACATCCTGGCTCTCTCACCCAATTCTCTCCAGGTTTCATTATCCAGTCACCATCTTTGTATCTGCTGCAGAGTGATAATCATTGTCCATTACCTGACTAATCCTAGAAAAACGGACTCATAACATCTCATGTTTAATGCTGACACACACCCAGCAAGGCAGTGGTGATTCAGTATTACGTATAGCTGGCATTTAATACATGCGTTTAAAACTGGTGACACCAGTGAATCTTGTTCAACACATTTCAACATAAGTAAGAAATTAACCCTACTTGCCTAGTTTAATGGGTTACAATAATTAACACTGATGGGAGCTGCATGCCATCAATATGAGAATTAATCCTGAAATCTGTAAGCTCATATCCCGTTTTAAGTACAGGAATGCTACTTACCCCACCCCAATGCTTACATAGCAATGACACATATTTCCTTTCATTATAAGTATATCTTCATATCCTGAAGAATTCCAAAACTGCATACAAAATGCAAGGATCACTTCACCCACCTCTGGAATACAGGTACCTATGACTGGAAACACGTCAGCTCTTTAATAGCATACCATAATATTGCACTGAAATTTAAGACAGGGCATCAGGGAAATATATATTTTGTCCCTCTCTACCAAGGAATTAAGAGCCAAGTTAGCGCCTTTCCAGAGAACTGTGTGTAAACATAATTCCTGATCGACTGGATTCCATGGTCAGTGTCAATAGAGCTTTGGAGCTCAAGAATAAAATTTAAACCAATACATTTGTTCAAAAAAAGCACTGGAAAATGAAAAGATACTCGTCACAACTTTGCAGTTTTGACCTCTAAATTCTTATGACTAAATAAACCACAAAAATACACGATGCAACAAAACATGAGTGGACGGGAGGGACCATAAGAACTTATCAGCATTTATACTGATTTAACAGAAAAAACGTTGATTGGTAGGCTAAATCTTCCATACTATGCACTGGCTAACAGTGGATGTGTTTCACTTGAGCTGTAACCCCAACTCAGAACTTGAGTTTACAATTTAAGCACTGAAAGATCTTGAAGATTTCATGAAGTGGGAACAGACAGCACCATACACAGCTGAGCTTCCACTCTATACAGGCAAGAGACAACACAGACTGGGCATGTCTGTTTCACTGTAATGGTTTCTCAATCCTGAATATGCTTGTGAAACTGGATCATGATTTCACCACCATCAAAACCGCCTGACCTGAAAGACAGCTTTGAAAAACATGTGACCCTTCAGAATACCCACTGCTTCCTGAAACAGAACATGGCAGAACTAACATAACAACCCCATGGTTCAACTGCTGTTTTTCTGACAGACAGCAAAGCTTGCTGGAGGCATGACTTCCTGTTATTCTCTTTCCTAATATGAAGCTATGTACTGGGTGTTAGTTTATCCCAGCTGAATCATTGTAATTACACTGCACATGACACATTTTAACCCATGCCAGAACTGCTCAGCTTTAGCTACTGATCTGAACCACTCCCAGATCTTCTTTAGTCATAGCAGATTTAATTTTAGTCACATCACATTCCGGGAAGAGAAGTCAGTGTGGCCAAACAGCCCGATGCAACCTATGCAGTTCTGCGGTGTGGTCTAAGAACATAACATAAGAACATAACTTTCATTTCTAATGTGAGATGGGGGGACATGGTCACTGCAGGGTGCAGGACCCAATGCTCCATTTTGTTCCAAGCAAAGTGGGTGCACCAAACTCCCATGAATAGCTATGAACCACGTACGTCCCAAAAAGGTCCTCAAAATAGGTCTTATGTGGGAATATGTGATGTAGCTTTAGGACGTCCTTTGCAGGTGGGCAAATATCAGCCATACTACAATTGTTACCCAAAAGCTCACAAGTAATGATCAAGACTCAGTACACCTTGGTTTAAGGAGCTCCCCAATATCCAAGGAAAGAGTATCCCCAGCAAAGTCAGTTTCAGATCTGATGCAGCATTTGTTTAAACCTGAATAGTGCATAAAGATGTGGTCTCCTCATCTTAAAAAAGGTATCTTGGCATTGGAAAAGGTTTAGAAAAGGGCAACAAATATTATTAGGGGTTTGGAACGGGTGCCATAGGAAGAGAGATTAAAAAGTCTGGAACTTTTCATCTTCAAAAAGAGGAGACTAAGTGAGGACATGAAAGAGGTCTATAAAATCATGACAGGTATGGAGAAAGCAAATAAGGAAAAGTTATTTACTTTTTCACATAGTGTAAGAACTAGGGGTCACCAAATGAAATGAAAAGGTGGAAGCTTTACAATAAACAAAAGGAAGAATTTCTTCCTGCAGTGCAGTCAGTCTGTGAAACTCATTGCCTGAGGATGTTGTGAAGACCAGGACTTTACCATGGTTCAGAAAAACACTAGATAAATTCACAAAGGATAGGTCCATCAATACTTATTAGCTAGGATTGGTAGGAATGGTGTCCCTGTCCCTTGTTTGTCAGAGGCTAGAAATGGATGATGTGGGAAGGGAATCACTTGATGATTACCTGTTCTGTTCACTCCCTCTAGGGCATATGGCATTGGCCTCTGTAAAAGACAGGACACGGGGCTACATGGACCTTTGGTTTAACCCAGTATGGTCATTGTCAGGCAGGCCTCAGCTGGCATTATTAGCCTGATGGGAAATACATTGCTTTAAAATCTGAGACAACTGAGGAGAAAAGTGATAATTTTCAGAAAGATGTCCTCAATGCAGAGAAGAGAACAGTCTAGAAAGTCTATTATACATTCACCTCTTATGACGTTCAAAGTTCACTCCCGGGTTAGCTGACCTGTTTCAATGTCAATGGTACAAAGGTGACATTCTGTGCTCCCTTTGCTCTGAATAAGTATGTAATGGTGACTCAGCAGACCGTACCTGTCATGCCGCCTGTGAGTCTGTCTGCAAGGGAATTCGCACCAGAGAAGCAGCACTGAAAGCAGCTGGATACTAGTGGGATAAAGTTAGGAAGTATGGATACCGATTTTCACTTTCACTCTAAAGGTCAGAGTAGAGAAGTAGCCCATAGATAACAAGACACTTGATAGACAAAAGGCATCATATAAATCATGGATTCTAACTGTCTACTCCATATCTGAGAAAGTATGTCTTACTCACAAAAGATCATTACCTAATAAATACATTTGTTATTCTTCAAGGTGCTACAGGACTGCTTGTTCTTTGTGAAGCTACAGACTAACCCAGCTACCTCTCTGAGTTTATAAAGAATGGAAGTCAGTCCCACAGAACCTGCCCACTGGAGTAGAAAAATACTGCCTGAGGCAGAACCTTAATACTTGGGGGAGGACGGCATTTAGGGTGATTCTCTCTCATCTATGGGAATATATTGAGCCAACCTGTCCTGGTTTATAGGGACAAACTGGGCTCCACCACTGGGTCACGACCGGCTCTTATTCAGTGATAAAGAGGTATCATCAGCTTGGAATCAAGTTCATTAACAAAATTAAAAAAAGGTTCAGATCCTAAGCCTCCTCAATTCCCCCTCACAATTTTGGGTGTTTTATAATCATATTGTCCTATTTGTAACAATGTATCTTATACCTGTTGCTCGATAAAAGTTACCATGACACTTTTTGCTTGATCCAATTTGTTTTATAGCCAACAAATTTTTTTCTTAATTACAGCAAGTTGCATCACATCCAAAATATTTTCAACTGCATGTAGTAAACAAAGGGAAAATGGCACAAATATTAACACTGTGGCTGTATCTAGACTAGTCTCCAGCTTGGAAGGGAGCATGGTAATTAGGGAGTTGGGAGATTATTAATGAAGTGCTGCGGTGCATATGCAGCACTTCATAAGGCTAAATCTCCCCCATGGCAACTTCAAAGTGTCAAACTTCAAAGTGCTGTTTTGCATGTAGCCGCAGGTCAGCTATGGGTACGTTGAAGTGCCCATGCTACATTGTAGTCCCTTTACTCCTAGGCTACGTCTACACGTGAAGCCTACATCGAAATAGCTTATTTCGATGTAGCAACATCGAAATAGGCTATTTCGATGAATAACGTCTACACGTCCTCCAGGGCTGGCAATGTCGATGTTCAACTTCGACGTTGCGCGGCACCACATCGAAATAGGCGCTGCGAGGGAACGTCTACACGCCAAAGTAGCACACATCGAAATAAGGGTGCCAGGCACAGCTGCAGACAGGGTCACAGGGCGGACTCAACAGCAAGCCGCTCCCTTAAAGGGCCCCTCCCAGACACAGTTGCACTAAACAACACAAGATCCACAGAGCCGACAACTGGTTGCAGACCCTGTGCATGCAGCATGGATCCCCAGCTGCCGCAGCAGCAGCCAGAAGCCCTGGGCTAAGGGCTGCTGCATACGGTGACCATAGAGCCCCGCAGGGGCTGGAGAGAGAGCATCTTTCAACCCCCCAGCTGATGGCCGCCATGGAGGACCCGGCAATTTCGACGTTGCGGGACGCGGATCGTCTACACGGTCCCTACTTCGACGTTGAACGTCGAAGTAGGGCACTATTCCGATCCCCTCATGAGGTTAGCGACTTCGACGTCTCGCCGCCTAACGTCGAAGTTAACTTCAAAATAGAGCCCAACGCGTGTAGACGCGACGGGCACTATTTCGAAGTTAGTGCCGCTACTTCGAAGTAGCGTGCACGTGTAGACACAGCTCTAGAGGAATAACTGACTTTGCTGGGGATAGTCTTTCCTTGGATATTGGGGAGCTCCTTAAACTAAGGTGTACTGAATCTTGAATCTGTGAGCTTTTTACTTCTTGAGGAGGAAAGGGACTTTGATGTAGTGCGGGCACTTTGAAGTACCCATGGTTGACCTGCAGCTACACGCAAACCTGCGGTTCGAAGTTTGACACTTCAAAGTTGTCACAGGGGAGATTTAGCCCAATGAAGTGCTGCATATGTACTGCAGCACTTCATTAATAATCTCCCACTGCCCTAATTACCATACCCCCTTCAAAGTTGGGCGCTAGTCTAGACACAGCCTGTGCGTTATAAAGTTAGCGATGTTTCTATAAATCTCCTCAGAGCACTGGTACTACAAACTTTTGTAAAAGATTTGTAAAGGCACTTTCTTGTTTATATGCATGGAACTTGGTTAATTGAAGGAAACCCATAATGGACCCAAATAATTGATCATCTTGACTATCAGATATTGATATTATCACCTTCAACATATCGTTTTTTAAAAAATTTCGAGAATGTTGAATGTTAAATACTATTTTATACATACCTTAAAGTCACATAATGGACATACCATATAATATATTTTAAAAAATTTTTTCTATAAACCTAGCTCAAAGTTATATGGGCCAGTATGTATGGGTACAATTATACTAAAAGAGAACTAAGAAATACTTTAAAAATGGTTTAACACAGCTACACTCTGTCTGTAGTACTGGACACCACCTTGTTTAACCCTCTTAAAGGAAACAGTTTAAAATCTGTATAGCTGATGGATCTTAAATGTGGTTAGGCTATAATACTATCCCTAAACCTGAGCACTCAGTTCTGGTATTTGTCCACATTGTCTCCTTTCTCTTCCTTTTCACTTCCTTGTCATCCTTCGCATTTCATTATTCACACATAGCATTTACTGCACTGAGATTTAAAAAAAAAGTAGTCCACTATTATAGTACTGACTCTAGCCACCAGAGAGGCACTCATGTCAATTAGCTGCTGGTATTTTTAACTCTGTGTCATCTAAACCTGTCTGGACATGTTCAAGGCTTCAGCACAGATCTTAAAAAGTGATAGGTCTTATTTCCACTGTAAAATGGAACTATGCCTAGCTAAGTAATTCTCACAAGTGCCCCTATGAGGTATGTAGAAGTGATTATCCTAGGCTGTGTCTAGACTAGCCCCCAACTTTGAAGGGGGCATGGTAATTAGGGTTTTGGGAGGTTACTAATGAAGTGCTGCGGTGCACATTCAGCACTTCATGAGGCTAAATCTCCTGGGTGGCAACTTCAAAGTGTGAAACTTTGAAGTGCTGGCTTGTGTGTAGGAGCAAAGGGACTTTGATGTGGCGCAGGCACTTCGAAGTACTGGTGGCTGACCCATGACTACACACAAGCTGATACTTCGAAGTGTCACACTTCAAAGGTGCCACGGGGAAGATTTTGCTTAATGAAGTGCTGCACATGCACCGCAACACTTCATTAGTAATCTCCCAACACCCTAATTATCATGCCCCCTTTGAAGTTGGGGGCTAGTCTAGATTGCAGCCCTATTGTTACAGAAAGGGAAACTGACACATATGAAGTGTTTCATGAGTCCGGGAGTCACATGGGAACAAATACTGGTTTCCTCATGTGGAAAAATTAATTAGAGAGTAGCCCATCCCTGAAGGAAAAATACTGCATTTACTGTACACAGTCAAATCCTCCAAAAGCTTGCCTACCAATAAACAGCTTGATTTTGCAATGTGCCAATGGAAGGGATCTGCAGTTGCTAAAGCTCTAGTGGGGTTAGGTCATCTATTATTTGTGCTGCAAAATGTACAAATCTACCTGATACTTTTCTTGTGACCGCAGAGCCCTCTTTTACTCAAGTATATTAATTGGCAGTACTCCAAAGCACCTACTTTTGAAACCACTATACAAAGAAGCTGCCTTCCTAAATATGTCCCATGCTTCAGCAAATGTTGTATCTGCCTGTGCAGTCAAATCAGTCACAAGATCTGGATGTTTTCCAGTCTCACATTTCTTTATATATTATTCACTCTCAGCTGGCATTGGTTATATTTACACACGTAAAACTCTCAGAGCAATATATGAAAAAAATGCTTATACTTTGTAGAAAGTTGTTATCTGAAGAATTAAGGACAGACATACCTGACTAATCTGTATGCAGTGTTGTAGGCAGGTTGGTCCCAGGATATTAAAGAGAAAAGGCAGGTAAGGCAGTATTTTATGTTGGACCAAATTCTGGTGAGAGACTGAGACAAACTGTATGAGCTCAGAAGCTTGATTCTCTCCGCAACAAAAATTCAGCTGAGGCGGAAACGCCATCATTCACTAATTCATGAGACTAAATTCTGTTCTCAGCTGTGTACCAGACTTCAGAGGAGTTGTCTGGATTCTCACTGGTGTAACTGAAGTAGAATCTGGAACATCACACATACAACACAGAGTGCACCACATTGGTACTGGGACATGCGTAAACTTTAGGGTGACCATATTTCTCTATGTGAAAACAGGACACCTGGTAAAATTGCTTGGAGTTAAGCAAATTCAATGGCAATCCATCAGAACTGTGCACTACAAACATTCAAAGTAACTACAGAGAGGTAGCCGTGTTAGTCTGTATCTTCACAAAACAAAAAAGCAAGACCATGGATGTTGCTAGACCTAGAGAATCTGGGACCAGAATGGTTCACCCTATACAACATTTCAGGACAATGGTTATTGCTCTAGATAAGTTTCTCTCTGCTTTTCCTGATGTGACTTTTTTTCTAGCTTTTCTTCTCTGCTTATATGTGTATGTGTTTATTTTTCAATTGTATTAGTATTCTGGATGGGTTCATTTCCTTTCATTGTAAACTGGGAGGACGTCTTTGGTCCCAGCAGGAGCAAAACTTGTTATATTACAGAAGATCAAAGCAGTATTAATCTGGGCAAAAAATATCTTAAACGTATAACTATGTATAGCTTATCTTTGAGTGAGAAAAAGTGTCAATTCTAATTTTTTGTTGAGCCACAAGTTCATTTGGGTCCACAGGAAGAACTGGCATTAAACTTAATACTAACGTGACAGATTTTTGGATATAGCAGACCCCTTGTATAACCCTGGTTCAAGGACAGAATGAAGCTCAAGTAGTATTAGCAATAATTCCATGTTAGTTCATATGAGGAAGTTGTTACATGACCTCATCAGAGCTTTCCATTAAAAACCAAGGGACATACTTGTTCGAGTTTTCAACTGCAGCATTTAATCACTATGGTGCTTCATAAGAACCCAATATCAAAATAAATTTTGTCAATATGGTTTAATTTGGGAAGAAAAGTAGTCCAGGAAACAGAAGTTAATGGGATGAGAAAAACGTGAATCATGAGTATGACACATGGGCATGTACAATTACTTATATTCAACTAAGTTCAAAATAATCAAATTTCTTCACTTTTAAAAAGCTTCTGCTGTTCTTGTGCTGCCTGTGTTTTAACAATAGCAACTAACACACACTATTCCGGTACCCAACAGTTACCACTACTGCATTTTACTAGAATTTTCAAAAAAAGGTTCCGCCCTTTCCTAATGAAATTTAGAGTAAGCTCAACAATTGTTACCAACTCTGGAAACACACAAATATAAACAAACAGATGGTACAGCCTTTATCCAAGAAATATTTTCCAGTATTTAGAAAACTGTGACCAAGGAATTAAAGACCATTAAAATGTTTTTGGGGTGGGGGTAAACATGGTCAGGGAACATGTTTCTGACACAAAAGGCCTGATCCAGCACTACCCTGAACTCTGTGTAGTAATATACACTACTGCAGAATGCTTATGTTAGAAATATTAATGGAAAGCAGTAGACTCTGCTCTCTGAAGTCAACAGGCACAAACTTACATATTTTGACACATTAAGGCTATGTCTACCCTTGACCCCTTCTTCAAAGGGGGCATAGTAATCAGGGTGATGGGAGATTAATAATGAAGTGCTGCAATGAACATGTAGCAGTTCATCAGGCAAATTATTGAATGCTTCGAAGTTGCATCAAACTTTGAAGTGTGGCATGCCGCGTAGCTGCAGGCACTTCAAAGTGCCCAAGCTACTTAGAAGTGCCTTTACTCCTCCTGCTGCCAGGCAGAATTTGCCTCAAGAAGTGCCGCATATTCATTACAGCACTTCATTAGTAATCTCCCATCACCCTGATTACCGCGCCCCCTTCAAAGAAGGGGGCAAGTGTAGACATAGCCTAAGATTAGTAAAAGAAATAATCTCCAAAAAGTTACAATTGAAGTAATGGTGATAGACCATCATGCTCAGGGAGACTGGCATGATGGAGACATAGTGTATGGCAGATCACTGAGAAATTAGCTACTCAGTATCCAAAATCAAGGATGGATTGAGAAGGCTGGTGAAAATTCTGTTACGATATCACCAGTACTCAGATATGAATAAATGGACTTAAGTACTCAGAGCATGAGGGTAAAACATTGCCATTCTTAGGGTAGGTCTCTACTGCACACTTGCAGCTGTGCTACTGTAGCACACCTGGGGAAGATGCTCTAAACAAATGGAAGAGAGCTGTCCCATCATCTTAATAATTCCACCTCTGTGAGAAGCAGTAGCAGCTACATCAGTTGGAGTTTTCCCATCAACACAGTACTGTCTACAGGAGAGGGAATGTGAATTAAAAGCTGGTATAACAACATTGCATCATTAAGCAATATGGGTATACTGAATTGTGTACACAAAGCTTCAGAAATATGACGACTCTCCATATCAAGTGTCAGATGGGTAGCCCAGTTAGTCTGTACTGTATCTTCAAAAACAATAAGAAGGCCTGTGGCACCTTATAGACTAACAGGTATTTTGGAGCATAAGCTTTCGTGGGCAAAGACGCACTTGCCCATGAAAGCTTATGCTCCAAAATATGTTAGCCTATAAGGTGCCACAGGACCGCTTGTTGTTTCCATGCCAGCTTTGTGCTGGCAGGACCACACTGGGTGCAAGACAATATATCAAGTCCGAAGCTCCTCGCTACTTATAAGTGCCCGCCGTGATTATGTGCAGAAGCAGAACCAGTTTAATTTAGCACACTGAAAACACAGAAATTCCCCACTCTCATTTGGGTCAAAGGCCACATTGTTTGAGTCAAAGGAACAACCTAAAGCCCGGCTTAAGCAGACCCAGGCCCCTCTACACAGCAAGTGGCTCCAAGATCCGCCTTACTGATGGTTTCACATCCGGCTGTCAGATGGCCTCCCAGGAGAGATTCAAATACTTCCCGGGTGATTAGCAAAGTGCCCACAGGTACCCACAACCAGCAACACACGCATCTACGGCGCTGCACAGCCTCAGACGCGTTGGTGCACATAACAAATTTTATTCTGCCCATGCATGGAAAAAATCAGAGGGAACCTGCCAGCTGAAGGTGAAGCCGGCCAGCACCACAGGCCGTAGTGCGCTTCACCCAGCTGTTGCCAAAGGCACCGGCCCAGGGTGGCACCATATGGCCCCAGCCACATCAGGATGATCGCCCTGGGCTGGGGCAGCTGGCACAAATAGCGGCAAGCCAACAGTGCGGGGGGGGCATGCCTCCTACACACCCATAGCCCTAAGGAGCTGCTGCGGGGAGAGGGAACTGAAGCTGTCGTTACCCCAGCCACTGGCCCTCTGGGCTCTGCCCTCCTCAGAAAACCACCTTGCCGTGAGGGCCGCAAGCACGCCCCTCCCCCAATGTTGCAGTACCGCTCCCCCTACAAAATCTGCTCCTCCGCGGCGGCGAACCTTAGCAACAAGGCTTACCTCATCCCGCACCAATCAGCGACGAGCATCAACCCTTCCTCCCCCTCCAGGTTATTCCAGAGCTTTCTTAACAGCCAGGCCCATCTCCCTCTGTGAACCAATCAATTACCAGTCTTTCTTCCTCTGCACCAATCAAGGCCGACATCGGTCATAACCCCGCCTACCGTCCTTCCGCGCTGAAGAAGCTTCCAGAGCCGTCTGGTAGCCTTCTCACCGTACCCGGAGATCCATCCGCGCCAGAGACACTTCGATTTTTCGAAAGGAGACCTGCAGATTTCTCACGAGAGGGAACAGACTTACCCTTGAGACTCCAGAAAAGGCTCTGTTGAGGCGGGAGATCCGGTGTTTAGCTTTGGTGCAGGTCCATTGCCTGGGACTATTTTTTCTAACGCACTACCACTATCAGTGCGTAATCTGTAGATTGACAGCGTCACCATTCCTATAAATAAGTGCGCGGTGAGGTAAGTCTCGGCAGCGCAGTTTGGCACTAAATGTGGTTTGTGGTGTGTATTATTGAGCGGTGAGTTTTGCGTCTTTTCAGACAAGCGTCCGGACCACGCGAGGTTGACGGTAAGCCGCGGTGGAGAGCTGTGAAGGGGGAGGAAGTTAGGGCTATAAGTGTAGGCAACGCACAGAACCGTGGTGGAGGGGGGGGGGGGTTAGCTCGGTCTGACCTAGCCGTTTGCCTTATGCTTAGTGTGTCTGAGCGGGTTGTCTGAGCGGGTTGTGCGTGAGGGGTATCGGCTTGAGGACAGAGGCTCCGCGCAGCCATCGCTTTTACTTCCAGGAAGTGAAGGCTGCTGACTCACGGTGGGTCATTGTGACTGCGGAGACAACGAGGGTGGCCTCAAAGTCCCGTAGTTGACGAGTCCCTCATAGCAGGATGGGGACGAGCCGTCGTGGGTGCCCTGGGGTGGCTGGCTGAGCGGCCGGCTGGGCTGTCGGGGAATGTAAAAGGGTCGCTTTTCCTCCAGCGAGAACACAGGGGCGTTGATTTCCCTGGGTGGGCAGGAGACGGGCGTTGTTTTAAGCTAGCCACGAAGCTGGTGATGGGGTCGTAGGGATGTGTGCGTTTAACTAAGATACTTAAGTGGTTTTTTAAGAGGTGGGTTTGATTCATTTTTGTGGAGAAATATTAGACGTTTTGCGGCTCTGTATGTGGTGGTCTTTCCTTTGATCCGCCCTATGCTCATCAGTATGGGAAGTTTAAGTTTCTGATCTCTTTGTACAGTTCGACATGCAGATCTTTGTGAAGACCCTGACTGGCAAGACCATCACCTTGGAGGTTGAGCCCAGTGACACCATTGAGAATGTGAAAGCCAAGATCCAGGACAAAGAAGGCATCCCCCCTGACCAGCAGAGGCTGATCTTTGCTGGCAAGCAGCTGGAAGATGGCCGCACCCTGTCTGACTACAACATCCAGAAGGAGTCCACCCTCCATCTTGTGCTGCGTCTGAGAGGTGGTATGCAGATCTTTGTGAAGACCCTGACTGGCAAGACCATCACCCTGGAGGTTGAGCCCAGTGACACCATTGAGAATGTGAAAGCCAAGATCCAGGACAAAGAAGGCATCCCCCCTGACCAGCAGAGGCTGATCTTTGCTGGCAAGCAGCTGGAAGATGGCCGCACCCTGTCTGACTACAACATCCAGAAGGAGTCCACCCTCCATCTTGTGCTGCGTCTGAGAGGTGGTATGCAGATCTTTGTGAAGACCCTGACTGGCAAGACCATCACCCTGGAGGTTGAGCCCAGTGACACCATTGAGAATGTGAAAGCCAAGATCCAGGACAAAGAAGGCATTCCCCCTGACCAGCAGAGGCTGATCTTTGCTGGCAAGCAGCTGGAAGATGGCCGCACCCTGTCTGACTACAACATCCAGAAGGAGTCCACCCTCCATCTTGTGCTGCGTCTGAGAGGTGGCATGCAGATCTTTGTGAAGACCCTGACTGGCAAGACCATCACCCTGGAGGTTGAGCCCAGTGACACCATTGAGAATGTGAAAGCCAAGATCCAGGACAAAGAAGGCATTCCCCCTGACCAGCAGAGGCTGATCTTTGCTGGCAAGCAGCTGGAAGATGGCCGCACCCTGTCTGACTACAACATCCAGAAGGAGTCCACCCTCCATCTTGTGCTGCGTCTGAGAGGTGGCATGCAGATCTTTGTGAAGACCCTGACTGGCAAGACCATCACCCTGGAGGTTGAGCCCAGTGACACCATTGAGAATGTGAAAGCCAAGATCCAGGACAAAGAAGGCATTCCCCCTGACCAGCAGAGGCTGATTTTTGCTGGCAAGCAGCTGGAAGATGGCCGCACTCTGTCTGACTACAACATCCAGAAGGAGTCTACTCTTCACCTTGTGCTGCGTCTGAGAGGTGGCTGTTAGATAGAGCAGACCTTTTTGCTTTACAAGATTGCCAATAGCATTTGTTTTTGCACTGTAGTCTTTCAGTGTCTTAATATTGTGAGTTAAATGCAAGTGTCAGTAACTGCTGAAGTCTGTATGCTAATAAAGAATTTTTGTTGTGCATTATGTGGTCTTCTGTATATAGCACTAACTTTGCACTTCTCAATCCCATATGGAGGTTGGGGAGGGGTGGGGGCTCAACTAAATATGCTGTTGAGCTTGTTTTCCATAAATTAGAATTGTGCAACTTAACATCTAGGGTTAATTTGTCCCATGTTACAGACCATTTATTGATGTGTTTAAAACTAGTTTAACCCTTGTGTTCACAAACTGGTTGCTTTTCGCTATCGACAATTTAATGCCTTGTGCTCCTATGCAGAGATTACGAAGTTTTTTTCACTTCCACTATATAAAAAGACACTGCATTCCCTGGGCTATATCTAGTGCTGTTGCTCACACTTGGTCTTTAAGATGGTTGTCTTGCTGTTTTTTGAGATGGTTTCCTTACTGGGAATGGAAGTGACAGTGTTCTCAATTCAGTTTCTGACTCTAACAATAGCGTTAAACTGGTACACTGGAATTTTAATTAGTGAAGATTATCAAACCACTCTGAGCTGCAGAGCATTAAACATGAAACTTGTCTCTGGATTTGAGCAGAGACTAAATCTTGCAGGCTTTCTAAGTGTAAATGCTGCTAAAAGTTTTAATTGTATTGCATATTAGACTCCAGGGAGGTGTCCAGTAGTGGCTTTAGCTTTAATTAGGTATTGTGGCACAGGATCAGGTCTCTGATTTGACACTGGCAGTAACAGGTGTTCAATTAAAATATAAACTCATCACTCCATATAGACTTAAATGATTTCTGTCCCCATGAGGAAATTTGAGCTCACCTTCCTTAGTAAACAGCTTAAACTAAAAGTTCATTTGTTAATGCCCATCTTTGCATGTCTGCCAAAGTGAAGTTTTTCCCTGTGTCTTAAGTGGGTTCCAGCCAATAAAGCTTATGTCCAAATTGGCCTCCAAGGTGCCAGGGGCTTTATTAAGGCTGTTGCCCAAAGTGTGGCATGGGTACCACTGGTGGTACAGGGACATCATGGGGATGTGATGGGGAAAAATGAAGATCAGCACTGGGAGAAGGTGTAGTGATAAGGCCACAGCCTCAAAAGGGTTAGGTGAGTGGTTCATATTAGCAGAAACACTGCTTTAGTGATTAAGATCAGTTGATTCCTGCTAAAAGGCTTCTGCTTCCTTGGGATAAGTGTAAGCACACAGCTACAAGCAACAGAACATGATTAAAACCTAACATGCTGGAAGCCTAGTAGGATAACTAAACCAGATTAGTAATTAAAGATTTAAATTTAGCTTACATGTTGCTAATCATTAATTTTTAAGCTAATACTTTAAAAAGTTACAGTAACATTCTCACTGCTGCAATCTGGGTTTGGAGTCTGCATTAACAGCTGCAGTTAATGTGTCCCCTCAGTTTTCTTCTGGGTTCTGGAATTTTTCCCTCAGTCTTCTGTGGTTCTCTTGTGCTCTAATACAATAAACTCATTAATGGACTAATGGGGGAAAGAAGGGGTGTCTAATACTAAGTCTGTTAGCTGAATGGTTTACTGTATGAGGTAGTGACATTCCTAGCCCATCAATCACTCCTGTCTTATGCCTCATTGCCCACACACCACCTTCCCAGTCACTGGGAGAGGAGCTGAATGTTGACCTGGCTCCTTCCACTTGCTTCAGCTCTGAACAAAGCACCTGCTAGCTCAAAGCTGCCCAGGAAGAGTAGGGCTGCCCCCAGCTTGCTAGCAGGCAGCAGCCTCAACACCATGGCTGCTGCTCAGTGCTATTGTAGGTAGTGGCAGCTGGGCACTGACATTCTACCTGCATGTGGAACTGCGGGAGGAGAGCTGCTGTACCCTGCTGCAGGCTATCTTCTCTGGCGCCAGCTGCTTTGGCAACTCCTCTAGCCTTGGCAGTGGCAAGTCTGGCATTTGTGGGGTGGGAAGGGCTGGTTGATGGGCCTCTTATTTCCAAAGACTTATATGGGGGCCTGTTAAACCAAGGGTTTGCTGTGTAAACTTTGCATGCATTCCCAGCTAAAGTACCAGTCCTCAGCTGGAGGAAACCAGTGGGGGCACTTTGTGGCTCAGTTTCTTGTACTCTGTGAACCCACTGTTAATCCTTATCTTTTCTGTTAGATGCCAGTTGGTGACACTTGTTTAAAATTTGAGGATGCCTAGCCACCAGCTCTTTTAATAGAGGCTACAAAACATGTATCAGGTGCTTGGATCAACAATTTTGAGATTTTCATCCTTTTCTAGATTCATATACCCTAAACCCAGAAGGGAGCATTGTGGTAATTGGACCCTTTGTATAACATAGCCCAGATAATTGCTCCAAAAGCAATTCCTAGCTCATAACTTGTAGAAAAGCATCCAATCTGGATTTTTTAAAAAACAGCAAGAATATATAACCTGGTAAATTATTCCAATAGAGTAATCTTCATGGTTTAAAATGTATGTCTGTCTTTGCGTTCACCTTCCAGCCACTAGATTTAGGTTTAATACACCCATCCCTTGTTTAACTAATACTTTAAAGTACTTGCTAAAACAAGGGACATGTATACCCATCTATGTTCACTGAGTGAACTTCCCCTGCTAATAGGAGCACACTGTGGGGTGCCTAGCTGGCAAGTGGGGAGACCTACAGCTGGCTCTGCTCCAGCTGCAGGGTCCCTGGCCAGGGAGCAGGGACACCTGCAGCCCCAAACTGCCCCCCAGGCTTAGATTCTCTGCTTCCCCCCGCCCCCAAGCTATAAACAGCCTCAGCCTTAGATACTCCTTGTGCAGCCTCTTCACTGGGGCTGCTAGGCTGGGTGTCTCCCCCAGGCGTCCAGCTTGCAGCAGGTGCAGGTAGTCCATGTCTGACGATGTCTTGAATTTGCACAGGTTTATCAGTTGCAGACTCGTATTGGGCTGAGGAGTCCAAGCTTTGAATGGCATGGGTGTTCACAGTGGGGGGGGCAAGGGAAATGTCTTGACTCTTGGTATGACTGCTGCTGTTGCTTTCTTCCTCTTTGTTTCTTTGCATGTTCTCAGCAGGTAACAGTTGTTAAGATGAATTAATTCCAATGTTAAGCTAAGCACCTAGACATAAGGTAGTTGCTATCTCTAGTGACACCTGCCTGAGGCAGCAGTGTAACGAAGCTATTTAAAGTTTCTTCAACAGCCACATGCAGCATGGAACTGCCTAGCGGGAAACCCTTAACAAATCTTATGGTGACCCATGTTTGGGTCCTGACCCTTAGGCTGGGAATCCCTGCTCTACATACATATGCATACACTACATCCTATTTCTGGTGCCAGATGATCCAGTAATCAGAAAAGTACCTAAACTCAACTGGTTTATCAAGTTACAAGTGCTTGGAACAAATTGGGGATTTTTATGGGAATTTAGTGTTACTCTTAATTTTTTGCTTACAAGCAGAAATTTGGGAACCAATTGAGCTTGTATAGCAAGGGATGAGAGTATCCTTATTTTGCGGATGGGGAAACTGAGGTGTAGAGATGAGATTATTTGTTCCAGGTCACCCAGCAGAGCCAGAATAGAATGTGGGCCTCCCCGGCTCTAGTATAGCTTGCTAGCGAGTAAGTAATGCTGTCTTTGGAACTGCAGACTTGGATGTGAAAGGAGCATTATACACAGAGCTATTCGCTTCTCTAGTTTTATGTAACTTTTGTCCCACAGTTCTGGAGAATGAATCTGCATTCCACTGTTGGTCATAAAAACAGAAATATTTCTCCTGAACTGTTAAAGTTACAAGAGAAACGGCAACATCCTAAATCAAGAGTAAACAGCTTTAAGAGATTAGTTCACTGTCTTCACTGTGTTTCCCTCTGAAGACTCAGCTCAAAGATGGAGAAGGGACAGCTTTTGAAAGGGTTCTCTGAGCTGTGTTCATTCTCATCAGTGTCTAAATACAAAGCAAAATCAGTGCTGTACCTGCTAGGGATTTTTTCCTCTATGGGTAACTAGTAAATCTGGAGGATTGGAAGGAATTAAATTAGTTCATAATTGTTCTTCTGTAATGCCCTTCATCCAGGTATCTTAGAGCATGTACAAATATTAAACTTCATAACCACACTGAGATGTACTATACTAATTATACATGGAGAAACCCTATTTGACTTAAGACATATACACCCATTTTGCACATGTGCAAACTAAGGATATGCCTTCACTAGAGGCTGGTTTTGTTGACACAGCTGGTTTTTTGTTAACAAAACCTGGGGAATGTCCAAATTCTCAAGGCATTCTGTTGACAGTAAGTTGAAAGAATGCAGCACTTTTGTCAACAGTCTCATCCTGCTCCCCTTGAGGCATAATGCCTCTGTGACAAAAAGCCGGTCTAGATGTTCCAGATGCCCTCTGTTGGCCAACAGGTCTTCTAGGACACTGAGCAGCCCTGTCTGCTATTCTTCCAGTTTGTCATTCTGTTGATAGCAGCTGGACAGTCTGGCCACTCAACAGGGGATGGCTCTTGCAATCTTTTGACAGAAGTTTTGTTGGAAAATTGGCTTCCAACAAAAACTTATGTTGACAGATCTCTGTAATCTAGACAGCCTCAGGTATAGAAAGGATCTATGACTTGCAAAAATGTATGTACAGTAAAAGCTCGGTTATCTGATGCCTGTATAACTAGTACATTCAGTTAACTGGCATGCTGGTGGGCTGGCAGCCATGGGATTGGTTACTTGCCCAGAGCCAGCAGAGCAGTACTGAATGCTTGCTCCATGGCTGGAGTGTGGAGAGTGGGTGTGGTTGCCTGCTGCCCAGCTGTGGGGCAGAGTAGGATTGGATGCCAGATCCAGCTTGGATATCTGGCACATTTTATTATAATAAAGGTTTTACTGTAGTGAGACAGGATTAGAATCCAGGAGCATTAAGCTCTCTTCTCCAGCCACTATCAAAGACTCACTTAAATCAAATAGGGTTTCTCCATTGGGCTTGAGGGATTCCACTGAAAGCGTAGAAGAAATGGGAAAACGGGTGCTAATCAGAATAAGCTAAACAAGCAAATTTAACAATTTTCTGAGGATTATAAACGGTTGCTGTGGAAATGATTGTCACAAATGGAATTAAAAAATAAGGTGCAAAATAACAAAAGCTTAATCAGTCAAGATTTTATTTTCATTGCACGAGATGATGAGAGTAGAAAAAATAGATTGTATGCGAGTATCAACATTTCTAAACAGAACGTTCTTAACGTGAACCGTTATGGGTGCCTTATGACCTGTAATACCTAGTGGTATCCATTTGAGTTAATTTTAATACACTCAGCTCTTTTATTACTGTTTTCTCCATGAGTAGTAGTAGTAGGCATCCTTCAGTCTGCATAGACTATGGATCGTGCCCTTTAAAGTTTCAATTGAGGACTTCATTTACAGCGTCTATTGTGACTATAAAGACCCACACAAGAGTGACAATCCTTGCTGCATCTCTTGCAGATGTAGTGGGTGTCTGGCAAGTCCTGTTTTCTCCATGAGTCTCTCGATTTCAGCTTGCAGCACATTGATCTGTGTCTCTGCCTTCCTCTATATTTCACAGCACAGTTGTTTCTCTTGGAAGATGAAGTTTGAGATGGCAAAAGTGAGTGAATAGTCCAGACATCAAGAGCCATTTCTGTCTTTTGGCATTTAGTTTACCAATAGTGGCAAAGGTCAGTGAAAATTCTATTTGAATGCTACAAGAAAACAAGAACAGAAAACATTTCTACAATTGAACTTGCATTTGTAACCTATGGGAATGAAAAATGTAGTGGACAGATTTTGGACGTTCTTGCTAGGTGTTCCATAAGGGAAGCCTGGAAGCATTCTCATTAGACACTACATAAAAATTAGGCCTCAGCAACTTGTTAAATATCAATGGCATTTTTTCCAAATGTGGAAGGGTTAACCATGATCTAGGGGTTCTAGTAGATCACAAGTTAAATATGAGTCAACAGTGTGATGCTGTTGCAAAAAAAGCAAACATCATTCTGGGATGCATTAGCAGGTGTGTTGTGAACAAGACACGAGAAATCATTCTTCCGCTCTACTCTGCGCTGGTTAGGCCTCAGCTGGAATATTGTGTCCAGTTCTGGGCACTCCAATTCAAGAAAGATGTGGAGAAATTAGAGAAGGTCCAGAGAAGAGCAACTAGAATGATAAAAGGTCTGGAGAACATGACTTATGAAGAAAGGCTGAAAGAATTGGGCTTGTTTAGCTTGGAAAAAAGAAGATTGAGGGGGGACATGATAGCGGTTTTCAGATATCTTAAAGGGTGTCATAAGGAGGAGGGAGAAAACTTGTTCTTCTTGGCCTCTGAGGAGAGAACAAGAGGCAATGGACTTAAGCTGCAGCAAGGGAAGTTTAGGTTGGACATTAGGAAAAAGTTCCTAACTGTCAGGGTCATCAAGTACTGGAATAAGTTGCCAAGGGAGGTTGTGGAATCTCCCTCGCTGGAGATATTTAAGAACAGATTAGATAGATGTCTATCAGGGATGGTGTAGATAGTGGTCGGTCCTGCTGTCGGGGCAGGGGACTGGACTCGATGGCCTCTCGAGACCCCTTCCGGTCCTAATGTTCTATGATTCTATGATAATATCCAGGCTACATTTCATTTCAAATACAGGTTGAACCTTTCTCATACAGCACCCTTGGGACCTAACCAATGCCAAACTAGATATTTTACTGAGTCACAGGAGGTCAATAGTGTCTAGCAGCATTACCAACACTTCCATTGTTTACTGTTTTTTTAGAAAATATTTAGGGGTAAATTAGACCTTAATAACAGCTCAGAACACTCTCAAACTTTTTGGTACCAGGGAAAGTTGGCCACACCCATGATAAGTGTACATAACCAAAATCATGCTGGACCAGAGAGTTCTGGACTAGAGCATTTTAACCTATGATTGTATGTTGCTAACAGTAAATAAATTCCTTCCACAGCTTCATTTGGAGAAAATTTTCTTCCCCTCACAAGAACTTTGTTGTGTGGTGCTACTGCTAGAGATTGACTGCTTTATCCCATCACATCAAGTCTGTTTCCGTGAATGGCTAAAGTGGCGTCCTGATATATTGCAGTCTAAAGCCAGTTCAGATTTTTCAGAAGTAAGCTCTGTTGAAATGCAAAAGATTATTGCTGAATTATAACTGCTGTTATTGGGTGGATGAAGTGGTAACTACAACTCTAGTTTGGCTCATATCCTTTATCAGCCACGCAGTTCCTCTTCCTCTCCAGTTTCTACAAACTAGAACTAGGATGACCATGTTCCCCAGGCTAAATATGGGACACCCTTAGGGAGGTATGCCCTGGCCAAAACAGGACAGATGGTCATGTTGAGTCACACAGTGGCTTCCCTGGGGGTGCACCACCCTGCTGGGTGGGGGGTGCTCCCTGGCTGCTGGAGGCAGCTGCAGCTCCCCGCTCTCCCATGCCTTGGAGTGCTGGGAGTGGGCTGCCGCCCCATGGGTGACCTTCCTGTACTGGTGCCGGTCCAGCCCCTGCAAGTAGCGGGGAGCCCGCTGCAGCAGTGGTGGTCAGTTTCCCCACTCCCGTAAGTGACGGGGAACGAGAAGCCAGGTGGCAGCTGTGCTGGTACAATTCGCCCAAGCTGCAGGGACTTGGGACCTAGGGAGCAGCCATGCCCATGCACTCCTGGCTCCTGGTAGCTGTGCAAATACAGGGTAGTTAGTACCTTTGTTAAAATAAAATGGGGTGCCTTCCTGGGGCCCTAAATATGGGACTGTCCCATCCAAAACAGGACGGATGTTCATCCTAAGCAGAATATACTGACTTATTAAAAAAATAAAAAGTGTTTCCACTTGTCCTCTTGCATCCTAGACAGAGCCTCAAGTATATCTTTCCTTCCTCCTGCAATTTTAATTCTTTCACTGCCTCTGAGTCTCATGGCTGGCTTCAAGGGAAATCATGCACCTCGCTTTGAAGGTGGATTTTCTTGTTTAAATTGTTTCCTGATCTGCTCCTGAAGAAGTTGGAGAGAGAGAAGCTTTTTAGTATATACAAACCTCAAAGAAGACCTGAAGTTAATGTGGAGTTGTGAACATCAAAAGAGCAGAAGTCAGGTGAGTTCAGTCAGGGAGGATGTGGCCCATTATCAGTAGCTAATGTGGAGGTGTGAACATCCAGAGCACAGAAACTGCTTTTGTAATTGGCCAACCACTCCCAGTCTCTGTTCAATCCTTGGTTGATGGTGCACTCATGACAACACCCTTCCAGTCTGATGGCTATAGGCGTGGGCATCTAGTAGCATGATTTTCAACTTGATCTCCTTATGGGCACTTGCATTAAGTAGTTGCACACCACTGAGCTGAAGCAAATTAATGTATTAGTCTTCCTAAGTACCTTTTCTCCTGAAAGGAAAGAAGTACTCTGTCTTACATCACCTCATCTCTTAGGCCGTTTCTACACTCACCACTTTCTTTGAAAGTGGCATGGTAATACACGGCCTGAAATATGCTAATGAGGCACGGATGCAAATTCCCTGTGCCTCATTAGCATATGGTCACATGATTTGGAGTCCAGAGGACCATTCTTCCAGATTCCACGACACCATGTAGAAGCGCAGCCCTGGGGCAGCTTTCAGAAGGAAGTCCTTCCGGAGGCCCCTTCTTCCCAAAAGTTTTTGGGAAGAAGGGGCCTCCGGAAGAAGGACTTCCTTCCGGAAGACCCCCCAGGGGCCATGCTTCTAAATGCCATTTTGGAGTCCGGAGGAATGGTCTTCTGGACTCCAAATCACATGACCATATGCTAATGAGGCATGGCAAATTTGCATCCATGCCTCATTAGCATATTTCAGGCCCTGTATTACCATGCCACTTTCAAAGAAAGTGGCCTGTGTAAAAACAGCCTTAGTGTATTAGTGATATACACCACTAACTGGAAAACATTTAGGAGTTAACAGTTCAACCACCCACTATGAGTCAGATGCCTTGAGTTTAGATCCTGACACTAAGTATGTGCAACAGCAACAACTATTGGATGTGTGTGTGTGTGCATATGAAGGAGTTGTGCATGTATTTGGGTTCCACAGCTCAGCACCTCTAAGAGCTAGTAGGAAATGAATCATAGAACTGAACTTACCACATACATGCAGTGCTACTTCTGTTTTGCCGTTTCCATGTCCCTTTAGGACAATACAGTGCTGGGTGCAGCTTAAAAGAAGCCACTGTTCAGCAGAGCAAATGCGGACTCTAACTGAAAAGCACAAAATGAATTTTGTTTAAATTCTCAATTTATCCCATTTCTGTCTGAGAATAAAATTTCTTCCTCCAACCGTGCCTGGGGAAGGGTGCCTACAATTCTACATTAATTTGGTTCCTGGAACATTTAAGAAGCCTCAGACTGGGAGGGACTTCTCATGAATACAAATGAGTAAATAAAACTGCATTTAATTATGGTGAAAGAGACAAGATGGGGCAGGGAATATATTTAATTGGACCATCTTTTTCAGGTCTTCTTTGAGCTTTGTGTATACTTGACAGCTTGTCTCTCTTCAACAGAAGTTAGTCCAATAAAAGATATCACCCACCGTCTCTCTCTAATATCCAGGGACCAACACAGTTATACCACTTTAATTCTGATTGTTCTGCTAATGCTAGGTTTAAATACAGTAATGAGTAAATATTAGGACTTCAGCTCAGTCATCTGCTCAGCAGAAAGCATTAACCTGAGAAAACTACTTATAAGTGGAGCATGGGAGGCTACCAGTGGATGGTGCTAAAGTTTTCTTTGTTAATGATTGTATTTAGGGAAGGACTCTCCAGGAGAATGGGGAAGAGGGAGAGCAAGAGAAACTTGTGAAGTCAATGGTAGAGACAGTCTACCCCAAGCTCCATCCACCTCCAGGCCATATAGGAAATGACAGGTAAGGTGGGTAATCTGTTTTAGTTCCAGGTATAAACTGGGGAATCTTTGCTACATTGTTTGCTATTCATAGAGTCTGAATAATAATGAAGCTAGAAGGACCAGTTCATTGTCTGCAGACAATTCTCTGGCTTTTAAACTCTTAGCCCAGTGCTCTTGGGTTTGTGACCTAAGCAACCTAAAAAAGCTTTAATTTCCCCTTTTGCTTCCACTCTCTTATTTAAAATTTACTGAAAAGAAAAAACATACAACTATTCCCAGGATTATGCAATAAGCTCTGTGTAGGCATCTGCCTGCAGGCAGCGAGTTGCAAGATTTAAGGCAAAATCTAATTCAAACTTCTCCCACCTCCAATCAGCTTTACAGCTGTTTTCTAAAAGTTAGCACACAGTACTTGGTGGGGGGTCCTACATTGACTCCAGCAGAGAGAGTCTCTTATGGCTCACAGCTGCACAGGTGAAATATGTTGATATAATAAGGGGAAAAACCAGGAGCCAAATGCTGCAGAGAGCTGTAATTGTGGCTCACATATAGAAGCAGGAGATCTAAAGTTAGCAGCAAATAGACTAAGCCAGGGCTCTAAGGAGGTGAAATTAGGCACTAAGCTTAGACCATTTTCTTTTTTTCATTGTAACACATCCAGGACTTTCGATGGTTGATGGCTTAAAATCATTTGATAAAACTTGTTCACTTCCAGCTCCTTCTAGTAAACACTTGAGAGAAAAACATGCTCTGCACCCACTCTCATGTATGGTGGCATGCCCCTTGGAAAAGTGTAAGCATGGTTCCTTCTGTGTGAGTGTAGGAATGTGTAGTTGTTTCTGACTGAAAACTGCTCTTGATGCCTTCCCCTCCTTGCTGCGCTGACTGACTAATAGCACTCCTAGATCTGTACTGCTTCACTGTGTATGTATGGTACATTCAGGGCCATTTGAGATGTTAAAGGCAAGAGTGTGGAGCAGTCTTGGAGTGAACTACCCATTTTAATAATCACAGATCTGGCAGTGATATAGAGAAATCCATGAGTACTATATAGTTTTATCTTCTATTATCTCTAAAGATAACTCAGAGCCCTGGTAAGAAAGATCAGCCCAGTGATATGTGGGTGACAGTAATGCCCATAAGAGCCACCTTGTCTGTCTTCTGTCCCGAAGTCTGTTTTTTGGATGTACTGGTACTTTATACAAGTAGCTCTAGGGATGCAAAGCTATGTAAAGGAAAATTAAAGGAATACAGCATGTGTCAGCTCTCTGAAAAACATGCAGAACGAGCCAGACAACTGCATCAGTTCCACAGACATGCTAGATATGAATCCAGAGTTGATAGAAGTTCCATACAGAATATGTGCTGCTTCATTTGCATATGTAAATATTTAATATTCTGGATGTAGAATTTGCTAGCAAAATTTCAAATCACTGGTAAACAGAGGTGGGAAAAGTATGCAAAATTACTCAAGTAAAAGTACAGCTGCTTTCACTTCTGGATACTTAAGTACACTCAAGATTAGGTGTGTACTTTTACTTAAGTAATTTTCCAGAGGAATACTAGTGACTTGTACTTAAGTACACCCCCCAGCAGCTATTGTTTTACTCAAGTAAATTTGGGTACTTTCCCCACCTCTGCTGGTAAACGTATGTGCTCTTTTCAAAACATCAGTTATTGGGGCTTCCAGTCTGGGTAGCCCTCAGAGCATTTGTTCACCAATTTCCTCCTCTACTGGCAGGGTAGCATTCCCATGTTCTGCATATTGTTTGTAAGAAGTGTGCCCGAGTATAGTGGTAATTTTCCTCTCAAAGTTGCTGCAGCCTATATGGAGGAGTTGCATGTGTTGTGCTCTTCCTCATGGAGATATTCTTGATCTGAGGCCTGGCTCCACCATAATTTGGGGCAGGATCTCTCCCCAGACCTACCTGCCATCCTGTGCACTCACCCCACTCGTGCTTTCTCTGGGATGCCTGCTGCCCTCGGACAATTTAAAACATCCTGGGGGGCCCCCACCCACCAACACTGGGCTTGTAGCCAGACTTGGCCAAAATTTCGAAATGGTCATGCTAATGGCCAAATTGGAGGATACTAATGAGGTGCTGAAATGAATATTCAGTGCCTCGTTAGCATGCTGCTGGCCGTTGCACTTTGAAAGTGCCACGGCTTGGCTACACAGGATCCTTTTCAAAAGGACACTGCAAACATTGAAATCCCTTGATTCCTATCAGCTGATGAGGAATAAGGGGATTTCGAAATGTGTGGGGTCCTTTCGAAAAGGACTCTCTATAGCCGAGTCGCGCATGATTGAAATGCAGCACTTTCAAAATGCCATGGCCAGCAGCATGCTAATGAGGCACTGAATATTCATTTCAGCGCCTCATTAGTATCCTCCGATTTGGCCATTAGCATGGCCATTTTTAAATTTTGGCCAAGTGTGGCCACAGGCCTGGCAGTGCAGCGAATCTGGAGTGACTTCTGGCCACTCACTCATCATGGCTGTGGACGTGGCCCTGAGGTGTGTTTGTGTGCATATCCATGTGCTGCTCCCAGGACTCCGCAGTAGTGGCAGCACATGGATAAATGCCACATGAGCCACAGGGACATGCTGGGAGCCACACAGAACGAGCGTCTGGAATCCACTCTAGACTCGTGCTGCTGCTGGTGGTGGCAGGGGTCCTGGGCTGTTTTCAGGCGGGCCAGCAGATGCATGGTTGTAAAACATGGGGGGCAGATGGGGCCAGGGTTGCATATGCAGAAGCAGCAGGTGGGTGGGAGCACACAGAGTGCCTACCTCTCAGGAGCTGCTGCCAGAGGGGTGTGCCCCAGGTAAGTGTGGCACTCTCCATCCACTCCTTCCACAGCCCCTTGCACATCCCACTGCCTCCCAGAGCCTACACATTTTCCCTCAAGCCCCCCAAACTCCCATTCCCTCCCAGAGCCTTCACACTCTCCTATGCCTTCTCCTCCTGCTCCAGAGAGAGCCCACATCCAGCACTCACTGTCATTCCAGAGCCCTAGGCAGCTGTGTGTGTGTGTGTGTTGGGAGAAAAGGTGGCTCCAGGCATTCTGGGCACCATGAACATTTTCTGAAGACTTGCTGCTCCCTGCTAGCTGGTTATGTTGTTCTTGCAATACTTCTTTTCAGGTGCAGTGCTTGGGGAGGATGTGGTCTCCCCTTTGTTTGGGATCATGTATTGGAAAGGTGTGTCCGTCATCTCTGTAAAGCTGGTGGGAGGTTCTCTGAAGAAGTGTTTTCTGACCATGGGTGCGTCTACACTAGCCGGCTACTTCGAAGTAGCCAGCACAACGTCGAAATAGCATGCGTCGCGTCTACATGCGCCATGTGTTATTTCGACGTTGAAATCAACGTTAGACGGTGAGACGTCAAAATCGCTATTCCCATCCGAAGATGGGAATAGCGCCCTACTTCGATATTCAACGTTGAAGTAGGGCGTGTGTAGATGATCTGTGTCTTGCTACTTCGAAATAGTGGGGTCCTCCATGGCGGCCATCAGCTGAGGGGTTGAGAGACGCTCTGTCCAGCCCCTGTGGGGCTCTATGGTCACCACATGCAGCAGCACTTAGCCCAGGGCTTCTGGCTGCTGCTGCTGCAGCTGGGGGTCCATGCTGCATGCACAGGGTCTGCAACCAGTTGTCGGCTCTGTGGATCTTGTGCTGTGCAGGGCAAGTGTGTCTGGGAGGCGCCCTTTAAGGGAGTGGCTTGGGGCTTTGCTGGCTGCTTATTTCGACGAGGACCGCTTATGTGTGTGGACGCTCCACATTTCCTTCCGGGGCGGCTCCTTTCGATGTTCACAGTCACTACTTCAACGTTGAACGTTGATGGCACCAGCCTTGGAGGATGTGTAGACGATATGCATCGAAGTAGCCTATTTCGATGTCCTAACTTCGAAATAGGCTACTTTGACGTAGTGTGCTAGTGTAGATGTAGCCCATGAGTAAGAGTGTGAGAGGAAGGCCAGGCAGGGCAAGGGTTAAAGAGGGCTTGTTGGCCCAATCTGCCCCACCCAGGTTCACCTGCAGCCAGTGTCAGGCCTGGAGGAGTATAAAGGGAGGGGAGCCAGCCCAGTTAAGGGCTGACCAGCCAAGAGGCAGGAGCTGACTCTGAGACATCAGGGTCTGAGCCAGAGCTGCCACCAGAGGGCAGAACCTCAGGACCCTCTCCCAGGCATATAATGGGGAGAGCCCCTCCCCGGGAACCCCTCTCCTGCTAGAGGGAGACTAGATTCTTGGGGCCATGCCCCAGACTTATCCATTAGCCTCTCAGGTGGAGCTGAAGACCCACAACCCGGGCCCTGGCAAGGGGGCCTAGCCACTAGGCCAACCCACCATTAGCGGGAACTGCTCTTACTACGTCTTGGAACTCTTGAATGGACAAAGTTGGCCCTTGAGTCCTTAAAGCTGTTTCCACCTGTCCTGGATGAACTAAACAACAGGCAATGATTTATCTCCTGGGAAAATGGATTACAGTTGCTGTGAACTTTTGTGACATTTCCCCACTGCCATTCCTTTGTATCTCTGTACCTGCTATTGTGCCAGGATGCTGTTGAGTTTATTTTTTAAATCCTTCTCTTCTGCCACTGGGTCATCTCCTAGCCTCAGTATTAAACACAATCTTTGTCTCTTTAGTGGAACATTTCATATACTCCAAACGATGACTTCTAAAATAAAAGTTAATGAGGGACTTGAATCTTATGAATGAAACCACATGTTTTGTGGAAAAAGGAAATGTCACACTGACTGTATCTTCAGATAGTCCTGAAGCAGTAAGATAAAGGCTGTGTTGAATGCAGGGGGGCAGTTTTTTAAACAACTTATATATGGAGGTATACCTATCTCCCAGAATTGGAAGGGACCTTCCAACATCATCGAGTCCAGTCCCCTGCCCTCACGGCTGGTGAAGTCTAAAGATTAGTTGGTCCCAGACATAAAACAATGTATCCTGGTCATGTAGCCTGTGAAAAGGTGCAGAGTGACCCTTATACTATAGGCAGGGATGAGTGCATGGGGGAGATGAATGAGTTATACAATTACACCTGTCTCATGGACTCTGCCTGCTATTCTTGTTTTGATGGAGTACTAGAGTAGATGGAAGAGTATGCCTATATTAGATGTGACAAATCGTCCCTTGTTGGATGAATCATTGTCCACCAGCCCAGCAGGTAGTGAAGATATGCCATGAGCCTTTCATTTTACATCTCTGTTTGCT
Organism: Carettochelys insculpta; assembly: GCF_033958435.1. Classification (NCBI taxonomy): domain Eukaryota; kingdom Metazoa; phylum Chordata; order Testudines; family Carettochelyidae; genus Carettochelys; species Carettochelys insculpta. Next base: position 3,993,356 of record NC_134155.1, read on the forward strand.
AGTGGCTGCTTATTTCCCAGAATGAGTAGGAAATGGCAAAGTGATAGCTGAGCAAATTTTAGATAAGTTCTAAATTGCTTCTTCTGTATGGGCAAATTGACTTTTTTTTTTTTCCTTTTTCAGAGAGGATCTGAGCTATGATTGTTTCTGCTAGGTTTGACTAATAATAGCAGTGGGGATGCAATGGCATGGGTGTCAGCACAGGCTGGCACTGAGTGTAAATGCTTACTGCTTGCTAACTGGAGTTGAATTCTATGCTGCTATTGTGTCTACACTGCTGTTTTTAGCCAGGCTAGCAAGCGGAAAGCTAATGTGAATGTCTGTCTGCTGTAATCACACCTTGGAATGCAGCATGGCTCCACCTTAAGAACCAAATTAATGCCTTCTGTTTAATAATAGCAACAATACATTTGTTCTTCTCTTTTTATCTTCCCACCTCTTAGAGGAAATATCGCATACCACTGTTCTTAATATATAACATTCTTTGTTCTCTTAGAAGCTAGTCCTTATATGGCAAAGCCTGATTCATTTTAGGATGGCAAGAAGGTGGCTTGTGGCTTGTTTAAAAACCTCAGAAAGGGCATTACCCACAAAGATAGTAGTGATGGCTGGTTGGAGCATGTGCTAAAGTGCTCTCTGCAGGAGTTCCTGAGGCTCCTCTTGTTAGGACACAATGAAAGAGCTGTCCAAGGGAGGTAGACTCTGCATAATGGTTGGAGGTTCTCTGAAGTCTCAGTGGAGCTTAGAGATGACAACATGATGGTTGTCTGATGAGCTGTTTATAACTTATAATGCCAGGTGTAGTGGAGTTCTGTGGATTGACACCAGCTGAGGATCTGATTCACAGAACAGCTTTCTGCTGAGGTGGTGAACAGAATACCAGTCCCAAAGTGAAAGGAGCTGAGGCTGAATCCCAAAATGAAGGAAGACAAGGCTTTGTGTTTCATCTCCTACAGAGTAGACAGCAACGAAGGGTCCTGTGGCACCTTATAGACTAACAGAAAAGTTTAGAGCATGAGCTTTCGTGAGTTAACTCACTTCTTCAGATGCTTCACCAGTCTATAAGGTGCTACAGGACCCTTGGTTGCTGCTACAGATCCAGACTAACACAGCTACCCCTCTGATACAGAGTAGACAGTTCTTCTTCGAGTGGTCCCGGTGGGTGCTCCACAGTAGGTGTCGGGCTCGCCCCGGCACCACAGATCAGAAAATTCCTAGCAGTCTCCGTCGGGTTGCGCATGCGCTGATGCGCACTGGTCCTTCACATGCCTTCGGTCACATGTGCAATCCGGTCCCCACCAGTTCCTTCTCAACCGCCAATGGCTGCAGACGGATTCCACTCCGGCTCCAACGCCTGAGAAAGATAAAACTATCTCTTAATTTTGTTAATCTTGTTAATAGTTTGATAGTTTTAGCAATGAAGGGTCCTGTGGCACCTTATAGACTAATAGAAAAGTCTGTGCTCACGAAAGCTCATGCTCAAAACTTTTCTGTTAGTCTATAAGGTGCCACAGGACCCTTCATTGCTGTTACAGATCCAGACTAACACGGCTACCCCTCGGATATTTGATAGTTTTAGTTAGCATTGTTAAAGTTGTTTTTCGTTGAATGTAGATATAGTTAAAAAAAAAAAAACAAAAGGGAGAAAGAGAAGAACGGGAGCGGCCGCCTTAAGTGGTCTGCTATCCTAAAAGCTGCAAACGTTATCTTTTTCCAGGACTGATAACCTGTCAAGTGCCCTATTAACATTCAAAGACTAAACGCCTGGGCCAAGATGTCCTCGCTGGGATTTAAGAAATGTGTGTCATGCCGCGAGGCCATGCCTGCCTCAGATGGGCATAGCGAGTGCATTCGTTAACTCGGGGCGACCCACATTCCACAAAAGTGTCCTCACTGCTCCAAGCTCATGGCCAGAGCCAGAAAGGACAGGGAAATGAGGCTGAAAATGATTTTATTTGATAAGGCCCTCCAACCTGAACCATCAGAGAAGCCCCATAAAGAGGGGCCCTCAGGGTCGCACAAGAGGAAGGCAACTTCCCTAACCTCCTCTGTACAAAAGAAAAGGAAGCTTTCTCCAGCTTGATCTTTGCTGGTAACACCTGTGAGCAGGACGAGCGGAGCACAGGGCTCTGGCCCGCGGGCTGCTCAAAGCGGGATGACCATAGCGCACGCAGCTGCGCCGGGGCTTCCAACCATTAAGCAACTGGCACCGGGGGCGTCGCAGGCACTGGGATCGGCGGCACTAACTCCCACGGCACTGAGCCCTGCGACACTGATGGCACTGGAACAGGGGTACCCGGCACGGGACCCAACGGTGCTGGAGGAAGCTACCCTTGCGGCGCCGTGCACAGGGGCACCGAGCGCAGCACCCACAATGGTGCCGAGATCCCTGGCACGGGATGCGGCTGTGCCTGCTCCGCAGGGATGGGGAAAAGCAAAGGCCAAAACACGGCACCGCAGCCCATCCCCGGAGGCCACCGTGTTACTGTTATCGCCTAGCTCCCCCCCACAAATACATCGGGCAGCAACTCCAATGGCCTGCTTCAGACCTCCATCCCCGTTCCTTCAATCACCATTCCCGTGGCTCAGACAGCCTTCACCAATCTCCAGTAGGGATCCCTATGAATACTATCACAGAGCATCTCCACCGCTATGAGCATCATCACGGAGGTCACGCTTGTCTAGACCCCATGCGTACGTTTTTCGATCATGGTCTAGATCCCCATCACCGGGCCCTTGTCCCTGCTATTATGGCCGTCCCTACCATACTGAACACCGGCACAGGGGGTTCAGGTCCAGGGGTAGATCCCCGCCAACACCCCTTCACTCAGTCTCATTCCATGAGCAGAACACAGCCTCCCCAGGAGGACGTTGGTCCGCAGGCCCTGGACCTCCCTCTGAATCCTCAAAAGGGTAAGCATATGAACAAATGCAGGAATCGGAGGAATTAGGGGAGGTATATCATAGCGATGCCTCTTCGTCCTCCCCAGATGAGGGGACTGTCCCCGGGGATATTTTCCCCCCCGGATGACCTTAGGTAATTCCAAGAACTATTCAAAAGAGTAGCACAAACACAGGACATTCACATAGCGGAGGTGCAGGAGAAACATCATAAACTCCTGAAAAATGTAAGACCCCCGGCTTCATCTAAGATCGCAATCCCACTAGATGAAGCGATTATGGAATCAGCCACCAACATATGGCAGACTCCAGCCACTACCCCTCCCACAAATAAGAGGGCGGCTAAGAAATACTTTGTTCCAGCCAAGGGCATGGAACTCCTGTTTAGCCACCCCCAACCAAATTCCCTGGTAGTCGAATCATCACAGCAGAGATCTAAGACACCCCAATATAAATCAGGAGGGTCAGAAAAAGACGCGAGGAAATTTAGACATCTTCGGTAGGAAGGTCTATTCCTCCTTTACCTTACTACTCAGAATGGCAAACTATGCAGCACAGCTGCAGAACCACAACTTTGACAATTATTCAGACTGGCTTCCCTCATGGATTTCCTTCCAGAGGATAAGAAACCGGTGCTAAAAGCGATCGTCCAAGAGGGCTACGGGGCCTCACGAACAGGAGTCCAGATTGCCCTGGACGTGGCAGAAACGGCAGCAATGCTCCACAGCCACAGCAGTGGTAATGCGTAGGGAATTGTGGCTCCAGATGTCCGGCATTCCCAGAGATCTGCAAGCAAAAATGGTAGACCTTCCATTTGATAAACAGAAGTTATTCGCAGATTCAACTGACTCTGTCCTACACTCCAGCAAGGACTCAAGAACCAATCCTAGGACCCTGGGTATATATACCCCTCTGTACAGGAGGAAAAAGTTTTACCCCCAGCAAAGGCGCTACACTCATCAACCTCTGTTGGTATTGTGTACGCTGAGCTATGACCAAGGGCGCCACCACCAGCAACAACAGTATAGGGCCCCCAGACAACGCCCCCACCTGGGTCGCGCACCCTTGGGGCAAGCCCCGAGACAGCAAGTTTGACGGGTTTGTCGAGGACTGCAATATCAACACCATCCCTTAATGCCAATCCCAGCATATGTTCCATCATTGGCTCAAACCGTTCTACTCTCAACGGCAAAACATCACCCAGACAAATGGGTACTGGAGATTATAGCCACGGGATACACGATCCCCTTCCAATTGCTACCTCCACTGAAACCGCCCATCCAGTCCTTCTTCAAGGACCCCTCCCACGAGACAAGGTTAAAATAGGAGGTAGACCACCTCATGTTCATAGGGGCGGTGGAGAGAGTTCCGGAACAATTCCAAGGGAAAGCGTTCTACTCGCGGTACTTCCTAACAGAGAAGGAGACAGGGGGTTGGAGACCAATCCTGGACCTACAGGCCCTCAACCGGCACCTGCGCAAACAGCGTTTCAGGATGATTACAATTGCCTCCATACTTGCGGCATTGGACGATGGAGACTGGTTTGCAGCCCTCGACTTGCAGGACGCGTATTTTCATATAACTATTCACCCGGCAAACAGATGTTTCCTCTGCTTCACAGTAGGCAGGGGGCACTTCCAATACAGAGTTCTTCCGTTCGGTCTCTCCTCAGCATCCAGAGTGTTCACCAAAACACTGGCGGTAGTATCAGCTTACCTACACAGACAGGGTGTGTTCATTTTTCCATATCTGGACGACTGCTTACTGAAAGGGTCCTCAAAGGCAGAGGTCCTATGCATGATACATGTCACTACAAACACATTTGCCTCGTTGGGCCTAGTTATCAACCTCTCGAAATGAAAGACCAAGCCTACGTAGAATATAGAGTTCATAGGGGCACACATAGACTCTACTACATCAAGAGTATACCTGCCCTAGGCCTGTTTCCGCACCATCAAATCCCTGGTACAAGTGATGATGTACAGCCCCACAGTGCCAATCCTGACATGTCTACAACTGTTGGGGCACATGGCGACCACCACGTTCGTAGTACAGAATGCCAGGCTGCATATGCGGAGCCTGCAGCATTGGCTGGCGAGCGTTTACAAACTGATAGTCCGTACCATCTACAGGGCAGTATCGCCTACAGTGGAGGTGCGCAGGTCACTGGCATGGTGGGCAGATCCCAAGAACTTACTAGTAGGGGTGCTCTTCCACCAACCACAAATCGCGATTTTTCTTACAACAGATGCATCCCACATAGGATGGGGAGCGCACATAGGCAACAAAGTAACTCAGGGGTTATGGTCCCCCACGGAAAAGACATTGCACATAAACATACTAGAGCTCAGAGTAGTGTTCAATGCGTGCAGACGCTTTCGGAAATACCTGCATGGCAAAGTAGTCGGGATAAATACCGACAACACCACCACCATGTTTTATATCAACTGGCAAGCAGGGGCCAAATCCTGTACACTATGCCCGGAGGCAGTCCAGTTGTGGAACTGGTGCATTGCCAACAATATAACGCTAAAAGCCTCATACCTACCCGGTGTCCACAATGTGAGGGCGGACCAGCTAAGCAGGCGATTTGCGCTCACGCACGAGTGGCAGATCCGTGCCGATCTGCTCCAACAAGTTTTTCACAAATGGGGGGTTCCCCAAATCGATCTGTTTGCCACTTACAACAACAAACAATGCCCTCAGTACTGCTCCAGAGCGGGCATAGGACAGGGATCCTTGGGGGATGCCTTCACGGTGCCATGGAAGGGCCCTCTACTCTATGCGTTCCCTCCCACGTCACTCATTCACAAGGTTCTAGCGAAAGCCAAAAGAGAGAGAGCACACATAATACTGATAGTCCCAACCTGGGACCGACAGCAATGGTTTCCTCTGCTTCTGCGCATGTCATGCCGCCTGCCACTCCCCCTACCGGTAGTGCCGGACCTTCTCATGCAGGCTCAGGTGTCCATAGTGCAACCACGCCCTCAAAGACTCCGCCTACAGGCGTGGCTAATCCATGGCTCAGCGCCTGAGAGAGCACATGTTCGGAGGGAGTGAAACATGTCTTGGAGTCCAGTCGAAGGACTTCCACCAGAAGGACTTACGCGCAAAAGTGGAAACGATTCAACTCCTGGTGCTCTTCCAAGCAGTTGGCGCCTCAGGGTGTCCCTATAACTGCAATTCTAGACTACCTGTTGGAGCTAAAACAAGACGGACTCTCCCTATCTTCTCTAAAGGTCCATCTTGCAGCTATATCAGCGTTTCAACATAAAGAGGAAGGACCAACCATATTTGCCCATCCTATGGTCACATGGTTCCTAAAGGGGCTGGTAAACCTGTACCCCCCTCGGAAACCGCTATCGCCGTCATGGAGTTTGGATTTGGTCCTCCACACGCTGTCGGGACCACCCTTTGAATCATTGGCCACGGTACCCCTCCGGCTACTTACCCTAAAAACAACCTTCCTTCTCGCCATCACGTCAGCCCGCAGGGTGAGCGAACTCGCAGCAATAGTGGCAACGCCACCCTGCACAGTATTCTCAAAAGAAGCGGTGATGTTACGATTACACCCGGCTTTCCTTCCAAAGGTTTCCTCAGAGTTCCACATTAACGATCCAATAGTATTATCCTCATTTTATCCTAAGCCTCACAAGTCTAGCAAAGAGGTGCGGCTGCACCTGCTAGACGTAAGGAGGGTGTTGGCCTTTTACATAGACAGAACTAATCCCTTCCGCAAAATGGACAGACTCCTGGTGTCCCTCGCACCCAGGTTGAAAGGGGAAGGCCTATCCTCTCAAAGAATTTCAAATCACATTGTATCCTGCATAAGACTGTGTTACGAGCTGAGTAAGACCCCTCTGCTAGTTCTGCCCAGGGCTCACTCCACCAGAGCGATGGCAGCGTCGACGGCCTTCTTTAAAGGCATCACATTAAAAGACATCTGCAGAGCGGTGACTTGGTCATCTTACGACACCTTTGCCAAGCATTATGCCATGCACCGGGAGTTTGATGAGGATACATGCCTATCAACAGCAGTCCTATCAAGGGCAAGCTGCACATAAGCGGACACCCACCTCCCTAATTGGGGTCACTGCTGTGTAGTCACCTACTGTGGAGCACCCACGGGGACCACTCGAAGAAGAAAGAGAAGCTACTCACCTGTGTAGTAACGATGGTTCTTCGAGATGTATCCCCGTGGGTGCTCCACTACCCGCCCGTCCTCCCCACTTCGGAGCTCTGTTTTCGTGTTTTTCAGAAGCATCCGGGGCGGTTGGTCAAGGAACTGGCGGGGACCGGATCGCGCATGTGACCAAAGGCGCACGAAGGACCGGTGCGCATCGGTGCATGCGCGACCCGACAGAGACTGCTAGGAATTTTCTGATCTGCGGCGCCAGGGCGAGCCCGACACCTACTGTGGAGCACCCACGGGGACACATCTGAAAGAACCATCGTTACTACACAGGTGAGTAACTTCTCTTTCTAAAACCAAAGAGGGGCTTGAGACCCATCCTGGACCTAAGAGGTCTCAAACAGTTCATGAAAAAGATAAAATGTTGTATAATATCACTGGGTCTCATACTTCTGATGCTGGAGTTGTGGGATTGGTTCGCAGCTCTTGATTTACAGGATGCATATTTCAATCTGTCCTCCTCACAGGAGGTTTCTCAGGTTCATGGCAGATGGGAACCATTATCAGTTCACAGTCCTACCTTTCGATCTGTCTACAATTCGAAGGATCTTCACCAAATGCATGGTGGTAGTAGCAGCGCACCTATGCAGGCATAGGGGTGCAGCTGTTCCCATACCTACATGACTGGATAGTGAAGGGTCATTCCAGGGAGCAGGTGATTCAGCATGTACAATTGATCCATCAAACCTTTGTAAGCCTCGGTCTCTTGATCGACGAGGCAAAGTTGGCGTTGGTCCTGTCTCAGTCAATAGAGTTTGCAGGAGCAAGACTGGACACTAGGTGTGCCAGGGCATTCCTGACAGACGACAGGTTCAGGTCCTTGGGGAGCCATCATCTGAGACATCCTGGCAGTTCCCACCTTGATGCCCAGGTGCTGCCTGCATTTTCTGGGTCACATGGCAGCATGCACCTTCATTGTACAGCATGCCAGGGTAAGGATGCACTCTCTACAACTATGGCTGTCATCGGTGTATCGCCCTGTAAGAGACAGTTTAGATTTGGTGGTTACGGTGCTGACATGGACTTTGTTGACCCTGCACTGGTGGTTGAATGAGGGGTTGTTCTCACAGGAGTCCCCTTTCCCCTCAGCAGCCCTCCCTTTGCCTAGGAACTGACGCTTTGGACCAGAGGTGGGGAGTGCACCTGGGTCACCTACAAACCCAGGCTCTTTGGAGTGTGTCGGACCTTCAGCTCCACATAAATATGCGGGAGCTCTCAGGGCCATCAGACAAGCATGTGTAATTTTCAAGGCCAATCTGTTGGGACATTGCATGTCAGTCAGTCAGTCAGTACAGACAACATGACAGCAATGTACTATATCAACAAAGGAGGGGGTGCACAATCCTCTCCCCGTGTCAGGAGGCCATGATGCTCTTGGCCTTCTGCATACAGCACATCATCATGCTGCAGGCTCTTTACCTGCCAGGTGTACACAATTCACTGGCGGACTAACTCAGCAGGTCCTTTACAGATCACGAGTGGTCTCTCCACCCAGAGGTCGTTCATTCTATTTTCCAGAAGCAGGGGTATCCCCAGGTGGACCTGTTCACCTCCCATCTCGATGCAAAATGCAGGACATTTTGCTCCTACTGCAATCAGGGCCCGGGAGCCTATGCAGATGCCATCAGTGCCCCCTGGTCGGGCAGGTTGATATATGCGTTGCCTCTGATTCTGCTAGTTCACAGGGTCTTCCTCAAGATTTGCTCCAAAGGGGCATTGATCATTTTGGGGGCACCGGCATGGGCCTGTCAGAACTGGTACTTGACCCTCCTGCACCTGTCAATCCACAAGCCGATGACGTTGCCGATCTGGCAGGACCTGCTGACACAGCAAGAGGGGAGACTGCAACATCCCACTCTCCAGTCGCTGCAACTCACAGCATGGATGCTCTGAGGCTGAGGGACCAGGAGCTGGCCTGTTCAGATCCTATAAAGGAAGCACTGTTAAATAGTAGAAAATCCTCCATGAGGGTGACTTATTTGGCTAAATGGAAAAGCCTTTTGGTGTGGGTGTCTCACAGAGGGCTATCTCCCTCGTAAGCCTCCATCTCATTGATTTTAGATTAGCTATGAGGTCTGGTACAGGAGGGCTTGTCCCACTCCTCACTTAAGCCATGTCTACACTAGCCCCAAACTTCAAAATGGCCACGCAAATGGCCATTTCGAAGTTTACTAATGAAGCGCTGAAATGCATATTCAGCGTTTCATTAGCATGCGGGCGGCCACGGCACTTCGAAATTGACGCGCCTCGCCGCCGCGCAGCTCGTCCCAAGGGGGCTCCTTTTTGAAAGGACCCCGCCTACTTCGAAGTAGGCGGGGTCCTTTCGAAAAGGAGCCCCATCGGAACGAGCCGCGTGGCGGCGAGGCGCATCAATTTTGAAGTGCTGCGGCTGCCCGCATGCTAATGAAGCGCTGAATATGCATTTCAGTGCTTCATTAGTAAACTTCGAAATGGCCATTTGCGTGGCCATTTCGAAGTTTGGGGCTAGTGTAGACGTAGCCTTAGGGTGCATTTAGCTGCTATCTCAGCCTTTCACCCAGATCATGGAAGGTCTTCTGGGTTTTCAGACCCCATAGTCAGGAGGCTTCTGAAAGGTTTAGAAAGCATCAAGCCTCAGGTTTGGGCACCACTGGTCCCATGGAATCTCAGTTTGGTGTTAGCCAAGTTTATGGGGACCCCCTTTGAATCCCTGGTTACTTGCTCCCTGCTGTTTCTGAGTTACAAAACAGCATTTTTGGTGGCAATTGCCTCAACCAGGAGGGTATCTGAGTTGAGGGCACTTTCAGTGGACCCCTTGTACACAGTGTTTCACAAGGATAAGGTTAAGTTGAGACCTCACCCACGTTTTTACCTAAGATCTCTGCACTTCATGTTAACCAAGACATTTCCCTACCGGTATTTTACCCAAAGCCCCCTGCCTCCCCAAGGGAGCAATGTTTACATACCTTGGATGCTAGAAGGGCACTGGCCTTCTGTATGGATAGGACTAGGCCCGTTAGAAGAACGCAGCAAATGATTGTAGCAGTTGCTGATAGGATGAAGGGCCTTCTGGTCTCCTCCCCGTGGATTTCCTTCTGGATAGTGATATGCTTCAAGGTGGGTTACAAGCTTGCGCAGGTTCCTTCCGCTCTGGTTAGGGCACATTCCACGAGAGCGCTGGCGTCATCTGTGGTGTATTTGGCACAGGTGCCTAACCAGAACATCTATAGGGCAGCCATCTGGTCCTCAATTAATACGTTTACAGTACATTATGCTTTGACGCAGCATGCATGGGAGGACACTGTGGTGGGCAGGGCTGTTCTGCAGTCTGTTCAGGGATCTGACCCCACCGCCTAGGCATTGGCTTGTATTCACCCAACTTGGAATAGACATGAGCAATCACTTGAAGAAGAAAAGAGTTACCTGTTCTGTAACTGGTGTTCTTCGAGATGTGTTGCTTATGTCCATCCCAAAACCCTCTTGCCTTCCCCACTGTGGGAGTAGCCATCAAGAAGGAACAGAGTGGGGGGTGAGAATCGGGCGGTGCACATTTTGGTTGCCATATCGGCACAACTTCAGGGCATGCTGTGCCAACCCAATGGCTACTGGCTAGGATAAAAAGCTTCGGGTGACTGGATGTGTGCTCACATACACCCACCCAACTTGGAATGGACATGAGCAACACATCTAGAAGAACACTAGTTACAGAACAAGTAACTTTGTCTTTTCTATCTCTTAACTGCTTTTACTTTTATTTATTCTACACTGATTGTTATGTTAAAAAGGATCCTGTTAAAGGACTTTCTTTTATGAGAACTTGCTTTGGTTTATACTAATAACCTCTTTGAAACCTGAAACTGAAATCTGTTTTTCACTGTAGTAATACGCAATAACAGGGTGTATTTATGTTCATCAGAAACTGAGGCACCTGCAGGTTCTCTGTATAGGATGAGGTCAAAAGACAGCTGTCCAAGACATGAACCAGTTGTCCATCACTGCGCCCCCAGTATGGTTTCGGTCATGAGAACCTTTAATATTAAAATTTGTTTTGTAAATGACACTTTGTAAATAATGTACAGGTGTGGTAAGACTTGTATGCTGTATCCTTCCACTGTTCAGATAATTCTGGTCTGAAGTATAGTTTTGTTTGAGAATAAAGCTCTCCTCTGTCCTCCAGAGGTTTAGCTGCTTTTTCAGGAGCAGCTGTTGGACTTTCAACTGATTTCCTTCAGTGAAATGAAATACCGAACAGCTAAAGAATTTTTTTTTTCCCCCAGTAAAAAGTGGATTAAAAATGGCAACGGGGCACGGTTTGCTTCTGAATGGGTCACTTGGCACTTTGAAGAATGGGAGCAGTTTAATGATTCCCTTTTTTTTTTTCCTCCCTCCAGGCTGCATCTGTCATCTTGTCTCTTGTTAGCTCTTTTTCCCCAGCTAGAACAGACATAAGGATTTTGTTTTTCAGGGCCAGGACCCAGCCATACATTACTGGGAGCTGATGCACAGAAAGGTTCCCTCTAATCCTTTCCATTCATGTGTGTATTTTTCATCCATGTGCAGAATAAAAATTTTTATATGCACTGAGGCATGTGCGAACGTGCTCTCGTAGTAGAAACACAAGCCTAGCTGTGGGCGCTCTGCTGATCTGCTGGGCAGTATTGGAATCTCTCCTGAGTGGCCACACAAGTGCACAGTTTACAGGGAATGCTGTTGCAGTGTGATACCATCCAGATGGCCCACCAGAATACAACTTGGGACAGTCATTTCCCAGTAGTGAGTCTTAAGAGGCAGCGAGTCCACTGCATGATGCCTTTTTGGGTGAAGCATCCACTTAACATGCCCTCCATTGATTAGTTGTCGGCCCTGACCTGCTAACTGCAAATAGCTAACAGACATTTTCCACCAGGCAGCTGCCTGTGGTGATGGGCTGGTTCTGCTACTCATTCTGGACTATAAAAACAAACTGAAAAGAGCAGGAAGCACAGACCTGCTCCTCTTACCTATTTAAAATAGTTCTAGTTGATGCTGCCACAGTGAAATATAATAGGAATAGTGGACATCACTGAATCTGAGAACCCTTTTCCTTGTCCCCCTTAAGTCATCCTAGAGGTGAGGTTTATCTTCCGTTGTAACTTACTTTGTGTGGTGGTGGTGTTTCAAGGGCTAGGTGCAAAGTACGGTGTATATAAGGCAGAAGAACTGGTCCTGCTTGGCCCCTGCTCTTTGCTTCTGCGCTCTGGGCACTGAGTACAGTGTAAGCGAGTATAAATAACTCTTTCATGAACTTCCTTTTCCATTAGTCTCTAAAGTCTGGCAGAGCAGAGACATGTGACGCAGAGTAACTGCCAGCTGTTCACATGTAGCTATTTGGACTTGCAAAGTGAAAGTGGGGCATATTCATGTGATGTCTTTGTCATAACCATGACCTTGTGAAATTATTTCCCTGTGGGCAAAGGGACAGAGACATGGGGTCTTCATAGTCTGTTAAGTAGTTTTGATGACCGTTCACATAAAAGAATCCATTAGTGTGTTGTTTGCTTCCACCTCCCACCCCTGTTTTAATGGACTAATAGAAAACTACCTCCTCCATAGACTCAAGTTCAAGTGTGAAGTTGTTCACTGATAACATATGTTAGTTCACCAGAAATCTGTTCCTGTCAGACAAATCCTGTAAAGAGCCAAAGCATTGGAATCCAGGGCTCCTAGGTTCTATGCCTGGCTCTGACACTGACTTGTATAACCTTGGGCAAGTCATGTAACCTTTCTGCCTCTTGTAACCCTCTCTGTGAGCTTTATTAATTCATACTCTTATGTTGTCTACGGGTGTATGCGCTTGGTGTTGCAGTGATTGAAAAGATGTATTTGCTATTGTGATATTCAGTGTTTAAATCTGCCCTTTCTTCTTCGAGTGGTCCCCGTGGGTGCTCCACAGTAGGTGTCGGGCTCGCCCCAGCGCCGCAGCTCGGAAATTCTTCAGCAGTCTCCGTCGGGTCACGCATGCACCGATGCGCGTCGGCTCTTCGCGCGCTTACGGTCACGTGCGCGATCCGGTCCCCGCCAGTTCCTTCTCAACCGCCAACGGCTGCAGACGGAATCCTTTCTGGCTCCAACGCCCGAGACAGATAAATTTTATTTTTTCTCGTGTTAATAGTTTTAATAGTTCGTAGCTAGCAGTTCTATAGTTGTTATAGTTTAGTTACCTTGTTAACAGTTCGTTTAAAAGTTAAAGGCTATCTTAAAGAATGCAGCGGCTGCCTCCGGGCAGACCCGCTACTTTTGTTTGTCAAGCCTCCAAAATCCAACGGTTATTAACATCACCGAATAGACTGTTAAGTGTGCTATTAGCACCTAAGGACTCAGAGTTGAGCTTTAACAATGTCATCCCCCGGCTTTAAGAAGTGTGAATCTTGCTGGGAGGCCATGCCCGCTTCGGACGGCCATAGCAGATGCATACGGTGCCTCGGGGAGACACACGTTCCCCAGAAGTGCTCCCATTGTTCCAAGTTGACTAATAGAGCTAGAAAAGATAGGGAAATGAGGTTGAAGATGCTGCTATTTGACAAAGCACTTCAACCTGCCTCATCAGAGACAACCCATGCGGAGGGCTCTTCAGGATTGCACAAGAGGAAGGCTGCCTCTTTGACCTCCTCTGTGCAGAAGAAAAGAAGAGCCTCGCCTACTCGATCCCTGCCCCTTACTTCTGGGAGTGGGACGAGTGTAACAAAGGGCCCGCGCACGCTGGCTTCCTCCACTGGTAAAGCTGCGGCACATGTAACCGCTCAAGGCCCTACAGCTAATGGGGAGACGGCACCGAGAGCCGTGGAGGCACTAGGCAGTCCGGCACCGGCTACTGTGGCACTGATTGAGGCTCCCCCAGAGGCACCGGGATCGACGGCACCGGCGACGATGGCACCGGGAGCAGTGGAAATCAGCATGACACCTGCTATGGTACTAAGCTCACCGATAAGACCACCCGAGAGGGTGAAGGCTAAAACAAAGACCAGGCACCGCAGCCCCTCTCCTGAGGTAATTGCGCTGCCTCTGTCACCACGATCACCACCGGAGATTCGACGGGCAGCAACACCTTCAGCCTGCCACAGACGTCCTTCTCCTTTTCTTCGGAGTCCATCTCAGGGGGCTGCACGCTTCTCTCCATCATCTAGCAGAGACCCCTATGAGTATTCCCACAGAGTCTCTCCCCATATGTCGGTATCATCTCGACAGTCTCGACATTCCATGCACCACCCTTACATCTTTGGATCATGGTCCAGGTCTCCATCTCCGGGCCCCTGTCCCCGTTGCTACGACTGCCATCATTATGCAGGGTGTCAGCATAGGAGGCCCACATCTCACCGTGGATCTCCGTCGACCCCCCCCCCCCTCAGCGCCACAGTGTTCAGCTTCCACCTGGGGGAACCCACAAGTTCCCCAATCAGAGGCTGGGTCGAAAGACATTGAACCCCACCTCGAAATTTCACAAAGGCAATCACACCAATACAGCCAGGATCCAGAGGAATTGGAGGAGAGATACCATAGTGATGCCTCCTCATCCTCGCCAGACAAGGCAGTGGTCCCTGGAGACATTTCTCCCCCAGATGACCTGAAACAGTTCCAGGAGCTGTTCAAAAGAGTAGCTCAATCCCAGGATATTCAAGTGGTGGAGGTGCAGGAGAAACACCACAGACTCCTTAAAAATCTCAGGCCTCCATCCTCTTCTAAAATAGCTATTCTTCTGGACGATGCAATCATGCAGACAGCCACTAATATATGGCAAACTCTGGCATCCGCTCCTCCTACCAACAAAAGAGCAGACAAAAAGTACTTCGTCCCTGCGAAAGGTATGGAATTTCTATTTAGTCATCCACAGCCAAACTCGCTAATGGTGGAATCGTCCCAACACAGGTCCAAATCGTCCCAGTACAAATCTGGGGGATTGGACAAGGACATAAAGAAGCTGGATCTCCTGGGTAGAAAAGCCTGCTCCTCCTCTACTCTGTTGCTCCGCATGGCCAACTATGCTGCTCATTTGTCGAACCACAATTTCGACAACTATTCCAAGCTTACTGCCCTCATGGACTTCCTTCCGGAGGATAAAAGGCCAATTCTTAAGGCAATTGTACCAGAGGGCTATGCGGCTTCTCGAGCGGGCGTCCAGATTGCATTGGATGTGGCGGACACAGCGGCCCGCGCCGTGGCCACTGCAGTGGTAATGCGGAGGGAGTCATGGCTTCACACATCCAGCATTCCAAAGGACTTACAAGTCAAAATTGCAGACCTGACGGAGACTGCTGAAGAATTTCCGAGCTGCGGCGCTGGGGCGAGCCCGACACCTACTGTGGAGCACCCACGGTGTAGGGTGCGAGAAGAGTTTGTAACGGTCTCATGAGAGCAGATCGACCCCTCTGTGAATCCTCAGGAGAATCTAAACAGACCAGTCTGTGCAAGGTGAAAGCTGCAAACTGCCATGGGAACAGCTGCAGAATAAGCCGCGCTTGCCAAGATTTCAAGGCTACACTGGCAGTAGGCCACAAGAGATAGTGATAAGAAATGCATAGGCAATTTTAGGCAATCTTATGTTAATGAGCTCAGCTTTATCAGCTAGTGTTAGGAGGCCTGTTACAGAGCCTCTCCCCGAGCGAAGCTCCGGCGCGTCGGGTTTCCCCCCATGGGTGACTGCGGCGTCTCCGGGGCTCCCGTCGCGGGTGTCACGCGCTTTCAATAAACCAAATATAGCACTCTCCTTCTGGGTGCAGCCTCGTCTCTGGGGAACCCGAGCCTGGTTGGCTACAATTGGCGCAGCGAGCAGGGTTCTCCAGGTACGATGCCTTTTTGGTTGAAAGCGGGGGAGGCAGGGAAGCCAGCGCTGTCCCTGCAGCGCATACCAGGATAGCCCTCGACGGGGCGATGGGGGCTGGTAGCGCGGATGGTGGCCTGTTGGGCAGCCCCAGCGGACTGTCCGGAGTTGCAGGAGGTGGCAGGCATGATGCCAGTACAGCTACCTTCAACCCAGATGACAGCATGGCACCTCAACTCCTTGTCATCTTCCTGACTACCTCGCTGACCTCTGCCACACCTAAGCATCTCCTCAGGAATGCCATCCAGTCTATCGTCTCCACTGCTGGTGCCACGGATTGCTGGATGCGTACCCTGCTGAACTCCTCTACCAGATTGGGAATTGAGTTTGTCCCTCTGAACCTGAATGATTGGTGGGACAAGAGCAACATCTTCTGGTGGGGACCAGTCTGGTTTGATGACAGCAACATCCACTCCTACCTTCGCTGCGGCCCCTGGGGTTCATGCTGCGATAGGGTAAGCCCCTACCTGGATAAGGAATCTGGAAGTTCTGGTTCTGGTTTTGGTTTTGTCATCATACCCTGTAACAGGATGAGGTTTGCTGGAATTTGAGTCCTTGACAACCTTGTCGTCCCGGGTGCTGGGAGGGTGGAACTGAGTGTCTTGCTTGTAATTCCTCGGAGTGGAAGCCATCGCGTGCGAGGAAGCTCCAAGGTTAGGCTGGGCCCTTCTGTCCCGTCCTCCTAGCCAAGCTGGTGTGGGTAGAGGTAACCGGTTTGAACTGTCATGGAACTGGGTGTCTTGCTTGTAATTCCTCGGAGTGGAAGCCATCGCGTGCGAGGAAGCTCCAAGGTTAGGCTGGGCCCTTCTGTCCCGTCCTCCTAGCCAAGCTGGTGGGGGTAGAAGTAACTGGTTTGAACTTTCTGGATTAGACCATAATTCCCATCTGCCTTCCTGTCTAATTGTTCTCTGTCTGAGTGTCAGCAAGGGATGGGGTGGGTCACGGATACCTCTGAGCGTGCACATATGGGCATGGCCCAAGCAGCTACCCCCTTCAAGTGGAAACACTACTTACAGCAGTGCATGCGCTTGGGAGCCCCCACACTTACTGTTCCACACACCCTTCTCCTGGGAACCATTATTTTTAACTTTGCTTTCACTGCTCTCATATGCTGTTGTCAAGTCTGTTCCACAGGTGCACACTGTGTTGTCAGAAGAGCATCAACCACCTCACTTGATTCCTGCTAGCCTCGGCGTTCACAAAGGGGTCGCGGGGAGGAGTGTAGGGTGCGAGAAGAGTTTGTAACGGTCTCATGAGAGCAGATCGACCCCTCTGTGAATCCTCAGGAGAATCTAAACAGACCAGTCTGTGCAAGGTGAAAGCTGCAAACTGCCATGGGAACAGCTGCAGAATAAGCCGCGCTTGCCAAGATTTCAAGGCTACACTGGCAGTAGGCCACAAGAGATAGTGATAAGAAATGCATAGGCAATTTTAGGCAATCTTATGTTAATGAGCTCAGCTTTATCAGCTAGTGTTAGGAGGCCTGTTACAGAGCCTCTCCCCGAGCGAAGCTCCGGCGCGTCGGGTTTCCCCCCATGGGTGACTGCGGCGTCTCCGGGGCTCCCGTCGCGGGTGTCACGCGCTTTCAATAAACCAAATATAGCACTCTCCTTCTGGGTGCAGCCTCGTCTCTGGGGAACCCGAGCCTGGTTGGCTACACACGGGGACACATCTCAAAGAACCATCGTTACTACACAGGTGAGTAACTTCTCTTTTTAAGACCTGTGCCAAAAGTTCCTATTTTCCCTGTTTTCCTTCAGTTTCTTTGAGGCATTGTGTATTTTGCCGTTCTGACTCAGTGGGTGGCAGCGTTTTCCTCTCTCAGCCTAACCTGGGCACTCTTTCCTTTGCTGTGTATAGTGTTTAATGACAGATGATCTGAAAGAAATCTTGCAATGGAGTTCTGTGGATTTGACATGACAAAGCATAAAGGCTATTTCTTGGGAAGCCTGGGAAAATAACCCAGAAGAACCTGGTCTAATTCTTTTTCTGGTCTTGATTCTATGGACATTTACACCAGTGTAAATCAGGAATAATGTTCCTAAAGCCAAAGGAGTTAAGATGATGTGTGTGAGAGAGGAAAACTGAGCCCTGTTTGCATTTCTCTGCCTGCGCCTGATTGCTGACATTTACTGGAATCTGTGGCACAGCTAGTGCTGCTAGGTAGGGACGGAAAGCAGAAACAACTTCACATCATTATAGAATCAGCTATATTTCTCCCCAGGGATTAACACAGGCATCTGAGAAGCTGGCTTGTGAATTAATTCGGAACCATTGAGCAGGTGGATGGCACTATGGCTTCTAACAGGATTTCTGTCAGAGGCAGATTCTAGCCAGACACTACTGTGGAATGATTCTTTAGGCGTGGCTGAGTCCTGGATGCCCCCACACCATCTCATGCCTGCAGTCTCATGCACTGTCAGTAGAAACACAAGCCTAGCTATGGGCACTCTGCTGATCTGCTGGGCAGTATTGGAATCTCTCCTGAGTGGCCGCCCAAGTGAGCAGTTTACAGGGAACGCTGTTGCAGTGTGATACCATCCAGATGGCCCACTAGCTGACTAGTGCATTTCTCCTTTGGACTTTTGTTTGGGCCTCAGGCAGTGTTGGGTAATGAGAGGTCAGAACTTGAGCCCAGGACTCAGAATCTTGCAGGGCAGTGATGAATAGTGACCACTCAAGGTATTGGGTCTAGAGAGTGCTTTAGGCTCACCCAAGATGTGTGTTTATGCAGCTGTGGAGTGCACTGAACGTCATCCTGCACCGACACTGCTGACAATAATGGAGGTTACACGAGAGCCAGAGGCCTTGACTCTGCTGCAGGAGAAGGAGAAAGGCCGCAAGTGAGCAAGAGGGCAGAAACTATGAAGTGACTATGAAGTATACCACTGTTGGTAGCTTTCCACTGGACTCTTCTGGCTACACATCCCACATATTCAGTTGCACTGGTGATTCCTGCCCCAAACCTTCCCTTCATAAGATGTTAACTGATGGAATTTCCCTTCTTGTAGTTGGACTCCCACACCCCACAGATTGGGCAAGATACGGCCCACAAAGAAAAGACTATAATCGTGATCTACCACCGTTATCACTTCAGCTCTGGCTTGGAGAAAGCAATGCAGACCATGTGGGAGAGAGGAGTGGAACAAAATTCCTCATCTGCATTACAGGAAGGAAGCTGAGAATGAAATATGTGCATGTCTTTCTCCTGTGTATTAATTTTATGTTAAGGAAGCTCTTCTCCCCTAAGTTTTGCCAACTCCATCTCATTGATACTTTGCAGCACCCAGAGCTGTTCTGGTCCTGTATTGACCCACAGTGTAGCTACCATGCACTACCTTATCCCTGTGGTGGCATCTGGGATCCCTCTAGATCATATTTTTGGACTGGCAACTAGGGATTGCCCCAGCACCTTGTTCCACATCATGATGTACCCAAGTTAATCCTCCATTAAGAAGAAACATGTAGACGAGATGAGAATTTCTATATGCAGCATCTGCTAACTACAATAAATAATTACTGAGTTGGGGTCTCTGTCTGCAAGGGGTTTTGTCCAGTGCTGCATCCTCCCAGGAGCAATGGGGCATTGAAGTGTGCTGCTGAAAAATGGAACAACAGAGCCCAGCTCTTTAGGACTGGGACCCCTTTGTGATGTCCCTTGGGCTCATAGTGTGCCCCTGATACTATGTCTTTCTTGGTAAGGTTGTGGTTATGCTAGTTCTTGTTTCATTCTGATCTGAGCCTTGCCACAGTGTGGGTATGTGAAGCTCTCTCGAAAAAACTGACTTTCTTAGGAAGTAGGCTGATGGTAAGCATTTCCATGACAACTTCACTCGTCCTTGGGCAGATTTCTGAACCTCCTGACATAACTCGTGAGGAGAACCACCAGCTACCAAATGAGCAGAGATGAAACGTACCCACCTCCCATCTGAGCCTGCTGTGGTTGGAAACCTCAAAACTCTACTCTGCCACAGGAGCATGCAACTTGCAAGTACCCAGACGCTGCCAGTATAACTGCGCTCCTTGGTTCTCTCATACGGGTTTCCTTCATACTGTGAAAGCCATCTAGTCACTTCCTGCTTGAGCGCAGCACTTCACTACTTCTTCCGTTGTTCACTGCGGGGCTAGAGGGTACATAATCAATAGCTGCTCCCTCCAAGCAGCCTGGATTCCTCACAGGCACCAGCCAGGACCTCCGACCAGGAATGGTTTTTCTCACCATAAGCATGCAGTAGGGAGTGCTAAAAGGAGCCCCATTTCCTTTGCAGCGTAAGATTAATCTTATTTCAGGGTAAGAGCTTTTTCAAATCTTCATTTTACCTTTGTGCTCTTCCTAGTGATTGTTTGTTTGCATTTGCCTTTGCACTGATGGGTGATCAGCGTCTGTAAGCTCGGTTGGGACCCATCTATCAAAGGAGCAGCATTTCTTGGGTGGAGCCCCAGCTCAGACTATGTGCGGTGCTTTTCATTTGACTGCAGGTCTTGCTTTGTGCTGTGTAATTCAGAATGGCTTGGTAGCTGATTTGCAGCTGGCTGAGAGGTATCCGGCTTGAATTCGAAGGGAATTGATCAGCTGAGGAACAAAGGATGCCCTCTGGATTCTCCAGGGAGCTGGAAAGGGGATGAATTTCTTATAAGGTCTCTTTTAGGACTCATTTTGCTTTTGCTTTTAAAGAGACCCTGACATGCCTACTGAGCAAATGTGACAGTAAATCTTTAAAGCATGCAGAAGGGATGGAAACTGCAGCTGAGATAGAATTCAGGAACAAGAAGCCACGAAAACAGAACTAGGGCGTGGTATGAGAGCAATAAGCACTTAGCCACTCATCCTCCAGAGAGCTGCCACAGTAAGTGTTTGTGGGGAGGGGATGAAGGCTGCCTGGGGGACTTGATAATAGAATGGGGCCTAAAATGCATGCTTGAAGCCTTATTACATCTTAGATTAAAACAATTACTGCAGACTTGCTTTGCCATGCGCCTTTGGTTTTCACTAGCTGTGAACTGCATGCAAATCGCTTTGTAAACATACACAGCCTAAATCTAAATACGCAACTCTGCATCCTAATCTAAAGCACAGCACTTGTGCTGTCTCTCTCCAGTTCTGCCCTGATGTAGAAGAAGGAGCTTGAGTTTCCAGCCCTGCAGTGTGAGATTCCTGAGGACCTGTTAACTCTTTGCAGATAGTGGCATGTGCATTAGGCACAGTTGATAAAGGAAGTTGTTTAGCTGGAACGGATCATGGGTGTTTCCTTGGCTCGTCTTAGGCTGCACATAAAGCTTCTGTCATATCCGCCGCCTAATGGTTTCTGAGTGCATGTTCAGCAGGAGCTTGCAGGGGTGGGCCTAAGATCTAACCAGATGTTTGTAAATAAATGACAGAAAAAGAATATTGGAGATAATAGACTTTGGTGGGCTGGCCTGGCACTCTGGTGGCTAGTGCTCTGCTCTGGCGGACAGCAAATCTTGCTTCATTCTCCCTGGCTGTGAGCAATAAGGCTGCTCTGTGCTCAGCACATGAGAGGACTAGTTATTTCAATAGCAGCTGTACAATGTGTGTGCATTGCTCATGTTGCTGATGACAGGGTCTGAGCCCCTGTGTATGGAGACAGCAGTAACTGCAGCACACTACAACTTTGAGGAGATGTTACGCCGTATCTCCCCATTTCTTATGTCTGAATAAAGAATTTAAGTAAGTCTAGCACTCTCTCCCAACAAAGGCCTCTTGTTAATAATCATATCTCCTTGGGCCACTTGGTAGGAAGCCTGTACTAGCTATGTTAAGACACGAGTGATAGCGTTTGTGTTCTAAATGTTGATACTCCTTTCTTTCCCTTGTTGCTGAGTCATAAAGGGCTGCATGTCCTAAAGGCCTCCGTGTAGTACATTTTTATCTAAGGACCCCAAATGTCAGTAGTAAGCGAGGTTATCTCACAAATGGGGGACACTGCTCGGCACACCTTGCCGTTTGTACTTACTTTTACAGCTTCTCTTTGGTTATTTCCTTGTCACAAAGGCTTTTATTTTTTTCAAAGCCTTGATCCTCCAGTCTGATGGTTGCAGACAAGCTTATAGACCTGGGCAGAGTCTCCCGGATATTAGCAGGTCTTTGAAAGGATCCACCCACATAGACACAATTGCAGATGCAAGCTCTTGAATGTTAAAAGTGTGGGGCAACAACTACGCTTTCTTCTCCATTTGCACAGCACTGAGTAAATGCTAGGTGTTCAACAAGTAAATAACATTTCACTGTGCAGATAATACTAGTCTGGTGTTTCTTAAACTAGGTTCTGTGGAGCACTGGTGTTCCATGAACAATTTTGCAGGTGTGCTGTATCTGATACTTTTCTGATATCATACACGGATGGTATATTTTCTGTTGTTGAAACTGGGTACAATGTTACTTCATTGCTATGATACCTGATTAAATTACATCCTTCTGTTTTTGCTGTATATATTGCTGTGTTGTGTTTTTTTTTTTAAAGACAATTTTCACAGGTGTTCTGCATAAAAAATATTATTCTTCGAGTGGTCCCTGTGGGTGCTCCACCGTAGGTGTCGGGCTCGCCCCGGCACCGCAGCTCGGAATTTTTCAGCAGTCTCTGTTGGGTCGCGCATGCGCCGATGCGCGTCGGTCCTTCGCGCGCTTACGGTCACGTGCGCGATCTGGTCCCTGCCAGTTCCTTCTCAACCGCCAACGGCTGCAGACGGAATCCTCTCCGGCTCCAACGCCTGAGACAGATAAACTCTATTTACTTGTTGCTATAGTTATAATTATAGTTTTACAGTGCACATAGTTTTAAAGGAAGGGGAGTGGGAGAAAGGGCTCAGTGGCCACCTTCGGGCGGGCCTGCTATTTGAAACCCCTTCAATGTTGCTTATCTAACTGTTAACTGTTCTTGATTGCTGCCTTAATAGGCTGCTAAGTGCCCTGTTACTACTAAGATCTTAAAGACTTAAAACCAAACAATGTCTTCACCGGGTTTTGAAAAGTGTGAAGCGTGCCGGGAGGCCATGCCCGCTTCGGACGGGCACAGTAAATGCATTCGGTGCTTCGGGGAAGCACATGTCCCCCAAAAGTGTCCTCATTGCTCTAAGTTAATAACTAGAGCTCGAAAGGACAGAGAGATGAGGCTCAGACTGTTTCCTTTTGATAAGGCCCTTCAGCCCGCGACATCGGAAAAGCCCCATGAGGAGGGCTCCTCAGTTTCGCACAAGAGGAAGGCAGCTTCTCTAACCTCCTCTGTGCACAAGAAGAGGAAAGCTTCACCAGCTCGATCCCTGCCAGTTACCTCTCTGAGCAGGACGAGCGGAGCATGGGGCCCGGGCCCGCTGGCCTCTTCTGTTGGGAAGGCTGCAGCGCATGTGCCCGTATGGGGGCCTCCGGCTCCTAAGGAAGCGGCACTGAAGGCTGTGCAGGCACCGGAAAGATCAGCACCGGCTGCCGCGGCACCGAGCCTCACGACTCCGATGGCACCGGAGTGAGAACACCGGCATGGAATCCAGCGGTGCCAGACGAGTCTCCCCACTGAGGACAACGGCACTGACCGCGGCACTGGGGGCAATGGAACCCAGCACGGCACTGACTACGGTGCCGAGCCCTCCGGCACCGATCAGACTTCCTGCGGCACCCGAGAGGGGAAAAGCAAAAGCAAAGACCCGGCACTGCAGCCCATCCCCTGAGGTTATTACGCTGCCATTATCACCGCGATCTCCCCCAGAGATTCAATGGGCAACAACTCCATCTGCCTGCCGCAGGCTCCCATCTCCTTTTCTTCAACAGCCATCTCTTGGATATGGGCATTTTTCCCCAACTTCAAGCAGGGATCCCTATGAATACTATCGCAGGGGATCCCCGCCCATGTCAGTATTATCTCAATGGTCACGTCATTCTGCTCATCGTCCCTACGTTTTCAGGTCCTGGTCCAGGTCCCCATCACTGGGACCTTGCCCTTGTTGTTATGGTCATCATCACTATGTGGGGCATCGACACAGAAGTTCTGTGTCTCGACGTAGATCCCTGTCAACGCCTCGCCAGTATCTCAGTGCACAGCTTCAACCTGGGGGAATGCTACAAGTTTCCCAATCCAAGACTGGTTCAAAGGATTTGGAACCCCATCTGGAAACTTCAAAGTACAACCATATGTACATAGTCAGGAGCCCGAGGACTTAGAGGAGAGGTATCACAGCGATGCCTCCTCATCCTCCCCAGATGAAGCCATTGTTCCGGGGGATATCTCTCCCCCAGATGACCTAAAGCAATTTCAAGAGCTGTTCAAAAGGGTGGCTCAATCACAAGACATTCAAGTGGCAGAGGTACAGGAGAAACACCATAAACTCCTCAAAAACCTCAGACCTCTGGCTTCATCTAGGATAGCCATACCACTGGATGATGCAATTTTGGAGTCAGCCACTAACATATGGCAGACCCCAGCCTCCATCCCTCCTATTAACAAGAGGGCAGATAAAAGGTACTTCGTCCCTGCCAAGGGTATGGAGTTCCTGTTCAGTCACCCACAGCCTAATTTACTAGTGGTTGAATCCTCTTAACGCACAGCCAAAACGTCCCAGTATAAATCTGGAGGGTCAGACAAGGATGTAAAGAAATTAGACCTCCTCGGCAGAAAGGTTTATTCATCATCTACTTTACTGCTACGGATGGCGAACTACGCTGTTCATTTGTTGAACCACAATTTCGACAGCTATTCTAAGCTTACCTCCCTCATGGACTTCCTCCCGGAGGATATTTTTTAAAAAAAAAGAAAAAAGGGTCCTCAAGGCAATTGTTCAAGAAGGATATGCAGCTTCTCGAGCAGGAGTCCAGATTGCCCTGGATGTAGCGGACACAGTGGCTCGTTCCGCAGCCACCGCGGTGGTGATGCGCAGGGAATCATGGCTCCAGATGTCAGGCATTCCCAAGGATCTGCAAGTAAAAATCGCAGATCTTCCCTTTGACAGACAAAAATTATTTGCAGAATCAACTGACTCAGTTCTACACTCTAGTAAGGACTCGAGAGCTACACTTTAGAACCCTGGGTAATTATACCCCACCATACAGAAGAAAGAAATTTCACACTCAGCAGCGGCATTACAGCTATCAACCACAACGCACTCATTTCAACGTGGGTACGATCAGGGGCGCCAACAACAGTCGCAACAGTACAAGGCCCATAGACGTCGACCACAGCAGGGCCGCACCCCCTCCGGACAAAACATAAGACAGCAGGTTTGACGGGTATGTCGGGGACCGCAAAGCCAACACCATCTCTCAGTGCCAATCCCAACACGTTTCACCATCGACTCAAGCCATTCTACTCCCAATGGCAAAGCATCACTACAGACAAATGGGTATTGGAGGTTATAGCCACGGGGTATACAATCCCCTTTCAATCGTTGCTGCTGCCGAATCCTCCCAGCGGGCCACTTCTTAGAGACCCTTCTCACTACATAAAATTAAAGCAAGAGGTGGACCACCTCTTATTCATAGGGGCGGTGGAGAGAGTAATGGAACAATTCCAGGGAAAAGGCTTCTATTCCCGGTACTTCTTAACACAGAAAAAGACAGGCGGTTGGAGACCCATCCTGAATTTAAGGGCCCTCAATCGGTATCTGCGCAGGCAATGCCTCAAAATGACTACAATGGCTTCCATAATCACGGCACTAGTCGATGGAGACTGGTTTACAGCCCTCGGCTCACAGGATGTGTATTTCCATATCACAATTCATCGGTGCACAGGCGTTTTCTCCAGTTCACAGTGGGCAAAGAGCATTTCCAGTACAGAATCCTTCCATTCGGCCTCTCTTCGGCACCAAGAGCTTTCACCAAAACCCGAGCGGTCGTATCAGCATACCTGCACAGACAGGGCGTCTTCATTTTTCTGTTTTTGGACAACTGCCTGTTAAAAGGAACTTCCAAAGCGGAGGTCTTGCGGATGATAAACATCACCACAAGCACATTTGCCTCACTGGGCCTCATTATCAACCTCTCAAGTCAAAAACCAAGCCCTCACAAAACATAGATTTTATAGGAGCCCGAATAGACTCGGTCACATCAAGGGCATACTTGCCCGATGCCTGTTTTCGGGCCATCAAATCTCTGATACAAATAATAACGTACAGCCACACTGTTCCAGTCTTAACATGTGTACAGTTGCTGGGGCACATGGCGACCACCACGTTTGTGGTACAAAATGCCAGACTGCACATGTGAGCCTTGCAGCATTGGGTAGCGACTGTGTACAAACCATCATCTTGTTCCGTTCATGGGATGGTATCACCTACAGTGAAGGTGCGGAGGTCATTGGCATGGTGGGCAAACCCCAAGAACCTGCTAGTAGGGGTGCCTTTCTGCCAACCTCAAACTACCGTTTTTCTCACAACAAATGCATCCCATATGGGATGGGGAGTGCACATGAACAACAAGACCACTCAAGGTTTATGGTCCCCTGTAGAGAAAACACTGCATATAAACACACTAGAGCTCAGAGCAGTGTTCAACGCGTGCAGACACTTTCGGCACTACCTCCACGGGAAAGTAGTCGGGGTAAATACCGACAACACCTCCACTATGTTTTATACAAACCGACAAGGAGGGGCCAGATCTCGTGCACTCTGCGCGGAGGCTGTCTGCTTGTGGAACTGGTGCATTGCCAACAACATAACCTTACGAGCTTCATAAAGGTGGACCAGCTCGGCAGGCACTTTTCGCCCACACACGAGTGGCAGATCCGTCCCGACCTGCTTTGTCGAGTGTTTCGCAAATGGGGATTTCCCCAAATCGATTTATTCACCACTTATGAAAACAAGAAATGTCCCCAGTACTGCTCCAGAGCGTGCATGGGACAAGGATCTTGGGGGACGCCTTCATGATCCCATGGAAGGGCCCTCTACTCTATGCGTTTCCCCCCACAGCACTCATACACAAGGTTTTGGAGAAAGTCAGGAGGGAGGGAGCGCGCATGATTCTTATAGTTCCCATCTGGGACTGACAACAATGGTTCCCAATACTTCTACGCATGGCACGTCGCCAAACGCTTCCCCTACCGGCAGCACCCGACCTTCTCACACAGGCTCGAGGGTCGATACTGCGTCCGCACCCGCAGGGGCTCTGCCTACAGGTGTGGTTAATCCATGGCTCAGTGCTTTAGAGAGTACATATTCAGAGGGAGTAAAGAAAGTCCTGGAATGTAGTTGGAGGACTTCCACCAGAAGGACTTATGAGCACAAGTGGACGCGTGTTACCCCCTGGTGCTCTTCCAAGCAATTGACACCTCTGGACGCCCCTATAACCGACATTCTGGATTACCTACTAGAACTAAAACAAAAGGGACTCTCTCTGTCATCCATAAAGTTTCATCTTGCGGCTTTTTGACACGAAGAGGAAGGAGCAACCATTTTCGCCCATCCTGTTGTCATGCAATTCTTAAAGGGGTTGGCAAATTTGTATCCCCCTCGGAAACCGATACCGCCACCGTGGAGTTTGGACTTGGTCCTCCACACGCTGTCGGGACCGCCCTTTGAGCCATTGGCTACGGTTTCCCTTCGGCGACTTACCATGGAAACAACCTTCCTGCTTGCAATCACGTCAGCTCGCCGGGCGAGCGAACTTGCGGCAATGATGGCCACACCGCCCTGCACAGTGTTCTCAAAAGAAGTGGTGGTCTTGAGATTACACCCAGCCTTTGTTCCAAAGGTCTCTTTAGACTTCCATATTAACAAACTGATAATACTTCCCTCGTTCTACCCAAAGCCTCACAACTCAAGCGAAGAGGCTCGGCTGCACTTATTAGATGTAAGAAGGGCATTAACCTTCTACATAGATAGGAATAAGCCTTTCCAGAAAACGGACAGACTCCTGGTGTCCCTCGCACCCAGGTCAAAAGGGGAAGGCCTATCCCCGCAAAGAATTTCAAGCCACATCGTCGCATGTATAAGACTGTGCTATGAGCTTCGTAAGACTCAGCTACCAGTTCCACTCAGGGCTCACTCCACTAGAGTGATGGCGGTATTGACGGCCTTCTTCAAAGGAATCGCACTGAGGGACATCTGCAGAGCGGCGACTTGGTCATCCTACGACACTTTCGCCAAGCACTACACCATGCACAGGATGCTTGATGAGGATACGCGCCCGTCGACAGCAGTCCTTAAGGGCAAGCTGCACATAAATCGGGTACCCACCTCCTTTTTTGGGGGGGGGGTTACTGCTGGGTAGTCACCTACGGTGGAGCACCCACAGGGACCACTCGAAGAAAGAGAAGTTACTCACCTGTGTAGTAACGATGGTTCTTCGAGATGTGTCCCCATGGGTGCTCCACTACCCACCCGTTCCTCCCCACTTCGGAGCTCTGTTTTTAGTATTTTTTTTTTTTTCAGAGGCATCCAGAGCGGTTGATCGGGGACTGGATCGCGCACGTGACCGTAAGCGCGTGAAGGACCGACGCGCATCGGCGCATGCGCGACCCGACGGAGACTGCTGAAAAATTCCGAGCTGCGGCACCGGGGCGAGCCCGACACCTACAGTGGAGCACCCACGGGGACACATCTCGAAGAACCATCGTTACTACACAGGTGAGTAATTTCTTTTTGTTTGGTGTTCCGTGGACTCAAAGTTTAAGAAACGCTATATTAGACCATAAGGATCCTAGGACAATGATTTGGGGACTTTTTAGGTCAGTGTTCCTTAAACTTTTTGAGACCATGGAGTCAGTATCATTGTGTCAGAGACTCACAGCACACTTATGAGTTGTTCCTGGAACACAAGTGTTCCATGGAACATAGTTTTAAGAAACACTGCTCTAGGTCAGTAGGAGCTCTCTTTTATAAGAGAAAGGAGCAGGATGGACAAGGATGAACTGCAAGTGAAAGATCTAATTCAGTTGCCATAACGGATTTTCTCATTCTTTTGAAGACCTCTCCTCTTAGTGGGAGCACCTTTAACGATCTGAAACACCGTCCCACCAAACATGGATAACTCAAATGCTATGTATGGGAAGCCACGCCTGTCACAGAACAGGCTGATTGGTTTGTTAGAGACAGATGACAGCATCAAAGAAGGTACACCTGCAGCTGGTAAACAGGGAGAAAGTAAGGGGGCCAATGGAAAGAAGGAAGAGCCACAACCCCTGGAAACTTCTTATGGGAAAGAGAGCAGTGACTTTCCTTCAATGATCAAGGTTAATTTGAATTACCGACCAGGACTTTCCAGCAAGTAAGTAATTGTGGGGTCTGGCCTGGGGAAGTCTTCCATTACCAAATGAAATTCAAGAGGGTGCCAGAAATTTTGAAGAGAGTGAAAATGCACAAATCCTGCGTTCGTGAGGGGTTGGTGCACTGTTAGAGAGGGGTACAATTGACCCCTTAATCCCCACACTTAGTGCACTTCTGCCTGGAACCAGAAGGTGCTGAGGCCAATGCAAATAACCAAAAAAATGGCTTGTGGGAATTTAGTCTCTTTTTATTCTTTGGTTTGAAAGAGTTTAATTATTTCTTCTGCCAAATTGCCCTGCCCGTCACTCCTCTTATAGCGACACCATGGCACCTTAGGGGAGACTGGTGCTTACTCTTTTGTTTACTGTCTAGAACATGATTAACTCTTCACATTTTTCCAGAAGCCAAAAGGACTCAAATTACTTCGATAGAGATCGGCTCTTTGGTGCAGTCTCAAGGGGTAACCCAGACGAGCTGGATGGATTGCTTGATTATTTGAGTAGGACCTCCAAATTTCTCTCCAATAGTGAATATACAGGTAGATACATGCTCAGTACTCTCTGGAGATTTAACGCATGCCTTGGTAGTGGGCCGTGTAGCTCAAAGAGTTTGCTGCTCACTTTAAGCACCAAACTAAAAGTCTGTAGGCTCACAACTCCCCTGCACACAGTACGCCCTGCCACCACATCAAAAGTTTGGACTCTGAACTTCTCGCAGCCACAAACAAGAGTTGGAGTGGCCCAGGGATTAAAGCACAGGGTTCTGGGTGCTGCTCCCGACTCCACCAATGGCCTTATGTCAGGCAAGTTGCTTTCTTTTTTCATGCCTTACTCTCCCCACCTGTAAAATGAGTCTAGTGATACTTTCACCCACCTGTGTGTAAAGTGTTTTGAGGTCTATGGATGTAAAGTGCCGAGCAGTATTTTTTTTCAAGATTCTTTGCTTCTAGTCCAGGCTGGAAATATAGTAGGAAAGGGATTTTTAATTAATATATGTAATTGTAATGCTCCATGGACAGTAGAGTTCTGGGCAAGACAAAACTGGTGGTGCCATCATGTACTAAGCACCTCTCTCTCTCTCTCTCCTAGATGCCAAGACAGGAAAGACTTGCTTAATGAAAGCCCTGCTGAATTTAAAAAATGGGAGAAACACCACTATCCCCCTGTTGTTAGAAATAGACCAGAAGACTGAGAACCGAAAGCCACTTGTTAATGCTGCATGCACTGATAGTTACTATGCAGGTAAGGACTCTCCAGGATTGTGTGTCTGACTTTGAGGTCAACAATCAACATGGCTGAACCTATGAAAAATAATGGGAATTGGATGGATGCATAATTGACAGCATGCTGGAGGTCCTCATCTGTGGAATGCATATACTGAGCACAGAAAAGGGAGCTGGGCGTTTCTGAATTCTAATTCTGACTCTGACACCTACCTCTCTGCCTTTGACCAAGTCACTGAACCTCTCTGTGCCTCATTTCCTGCATCTGAAAAATGGGAGTAATATTGCTTTATTTACCTGGGATTAGGGTGAGATTCTGTTGTTAAGGTTTGCGTGTGCATCAAAGCATGTGTGACTCTGCACCACTAGTAGAAACACTTGCTGCTGTCTGGGCTCTTTCATAATCAGCTAGGTGGCATTTGAATCTTTCCTGGGCTAAACTTAAAGGAAACACTGTTGCTTAGTGTCCAAATTGCATTTCCAGTGGTTGCTGTTGCAAAGTCAGTATTTGCCTCCAGTTCCCTGCACATAGTACATCCATTTGTCAATATTACTGTTGGTGATTTGATACTTCAGTGGGGCTTTTTGGAAAGACCTTTCCTGCTCCATCTGTCCGTGGCGTCATCACAAGCTCTGACTGTAATGCCTGGTTCCTTAGGCCAGACAGCACTCCATATCGCCATAGAGAAGAGGCAACTAGATTTAGTGAAGCTTCTGGTAGAGAATGGAGCCAATGTCCATGCCAAAGCCCATGGTGAATTCTTCCAGAAGAAGAAAGAAGGGGTGTGTTTCTATTTTGGTAAGCCAACATTGCAGGCTCTAGCTGGTGAGCTGGGAGCTCTGAAGTATATGGAGACACTGTCCTTTCCTGGTCTTGTCCTTCTATTCATTGGGTGCAATCTCCTCCGTCCCATAACCCCAGCAGTCCCAGCCTACTGAGGTAGCTAAACCTCTTCACCAGACTGAACTCTCCCCTGAACCAGTCAGTGCTTGCCTGCTACTGTTCAGTTGTGTGCATTTCCTCCTGTTTAGTGTCATGGGGCTGCTTCAACCTACCCCTCCCGTGAGTGGATGAAGGGAGTCAGGGGAGTGGGTGTGGACTGGTGGAAGCAAAATATGAGATCAGCTGCTCCCAGCAGTAATGAGGGGTTGTTCTACTGTACCAATTAACCATTGTACAAAATATCTGAGCCTGATGCAGAGATTCAGCTAGCAAAAGCGCTGGGGGGAGGCCCAGCTGGGAAAGGCATGCCCCAGACCTTCTGCCTGAGGCCCTGCCCCTTCAGCAACCTCCTCCCCACCCTGTGAAGCCAAGTCCCGCCTGACCCCCACCCAATCCTTCCTGGCCACATGGAGGCCTGGGGCTGCCAGGGAGCTGGGCTGCCACACCGTGGCTACAGCCTTCCTGGATGGCCAGGGAGTGTAGGCAGTTTTGGGACAGCAATGCCTTCCCTTGCCTATATTACCTGCTGCCATCCACACCACCATTGCTACAGTAACAAGATTGCAAACTAAGATAAACATATGTTACTTCTAAAATTACTTACCTTTTTTCAAACCCTGTCTTCATCTCTCCAGGTGAACTTCCCCTTTCCTTGGCTGCTTGCACCAACCAGCTTGATGTGGTAAAATACCTCCTTGATAACCCCTTCCAGAAAGCCAGGCTCCAGGAACAGGATTCCCTGGGCAACACAGTTCTTCATGCCCTGGTGACGATTGCAGATGACACCGAGCAGAACACAGAGCTAGTGAGCAAGATGTATGATGAGATCTTAAAGGCCAGCACAAAGATTAACCTGACAGAGAAGCTCGAGGAGATAGTGAACGAGGATGGGTTAACACCACTGAAACTGGCTGCCAAGATGGGAAAAGTAGAGGTAAATGCAACCAGAGTGTTCTCTGGGCATGGCTAGAAATAGAACAGTGGAGTGAGACCCCTTGCCTAGAAACTGGGTCTCACATAGATGTGTCCTACTTGATTGCACATGGGACTGTCCCATCCCACATGCAGGAATGCCACTGCAGAAGGCATGAAAAAAGCCTTTTCCAGACCCTCCCATTAGTAGCTGTGCTGATGGAGTCACAGCTGCAAGCTCCTGGTCTGGGATGTGAGTTGCCACTCCTTTGACAGAGCTTGTAGTAGTTGGGCTCAGTTTGGCTCAGATTCTCAGACGGCGATCATATCTAGGACCAAAAACATACATGCAGCACATATGCAGGAAGCAGTGCTAAAGGGATAAAGACAATTAAGGTACACTAGAAACTTAATTTGATATCTTAATGTATATGCAAAGAGCAAAATAAACTTTTTCCCTTCAGATCTTCAGACACATTCTCCAAAGAGAGATCAAGGATCCGGAGTACCGGCATCTGTCTCGCAAGTTCACTGAATGGACATATGGACCTGTCCACATCTCTCTCTATGACTTGTCCTCTGTGGATAGTTATGAGAAAAATTCAGTGTTGGAGATCCTTGCTGAGAGCAGTGACACACCAGTGAGTCATGGGAACTTATTTAAAATTAAATACAGAATGGCTTTGCCCATTTTTTATTCTGTCACCCTCCATTATATAAAGCATAGAGATGAATGTGAAATTACAGGTGGTTTTTACCTTAGGGAAATAAAATGTGTGAATTTGTTCATTGTTACTTAGAGGAATTTACGTATCTGATTAATGAGTAGTTAGTTATTAATCCTGTTTAGATTTGTTGCTAATTTATAATCAGGAAGGTGTTAGGGATCTTTGTATTCTGTTCCTTGATGTAGAGCCTGACTCAGGCTGGGCCTCTCCAAGAGGAAAACAACAGTGTCCAGGTCCAATAAAAGGCCAGCGTCCTTTCATGCAGAGGGATCTGCTGAAATAGACATGCTTAGCTTCTGGCCACCGAATTCCAACACTGGAACATGAAGGCTTTAGGGACACTCTGGATCCCTGATGATGTCTCGTTTTCTTCTTCCTCTCCTCCTAGAATCGATACAAGATGGTGGTTTTGGAGCCACTGAACAAACTACTTCAGCATAAATGGGACTCATTTGCAGCCAGGAGATTTTACTTCAGTTTTTTCTGTTATTTTATGTTCATGGTCATCTTCACGGTTGTTGCCTACCACCGTCCCCTGCAGTTACAGGTAGGGCTATCTTACTTGCATAGGGTGGAGTGAGCTTGAATGTTGGGGTGGTAAGTTTTTTAAAAGGGCTTTGGGTGGCTATGCAGGCCTGTATGCAGGAATTTCTGGGAAGGGGGCTTTTTTAAATAAATATGGAACCCCTCCCACAGTGGGCCCTGTCCTTCTGTTCTCACCCTCAGCTCTCCAGCTAGCCCTGTCCCCCCACTGCTCCTCCAGCCACCCCCAGTTTGATCTCGCCGCCCCCTGCTGGGCCCAAACAGCCCATCCCCTGCTCAACCCAAGGACCCCCATCTCCACTCAAACTGAACCACCCTTACAAGGCTCCACCAACCCCCCACCTGAACACCCCACCCCACCCCCACTTAACCTGATTTTCCACCCCCCCCCACAAGGGTCCAACATTTCCTTTCCACCTGAACGTGGCCCCCCAGCTCAACTCAAACACCTTATCCCTGCACAGTCAAACCTCTCTTCCACACACCCTGCACTCAGTCCAAGGACCCCACCCTAGCTTGTCCCCAAGATTCAGTCCATCCTCCTGCTTGGCCCAGGAGGAGGAGGATTACCTGGGTTGTGGGACACACGGTAGATGGCGGCGGCGGCGGCAGCAGCAGCAGCTACAGGGGATCACCTCTCCATGGCCTCCCTCCCATCTTTCCCCCTG